>NC_090340.1:46590731-47215731 GCF_035084215.1 Heptranchias perlo
CAAATTTTAACAAAACCGATACTAAAGATTGCCCTGTGCAAACTGCACAATGTATCATATTCAAGCCCTTGAGAGCTCAACCTTACCACAGGAAGATGACAGGAAACATATTCTCAATTTGGGTTTGTGTTCTACTCAATTTGGTACCACAATCCACTGCTATACATTATACAAACACAGCATATTGCGCAGACTACTGTCACATAACTATCTAAAATGAGATTCTAATAAATATTTAATTGTTTTAGTGTAGTGTATTTGCAACGATGGAAGTTAAATATTTAATAAAACAGCTGTAAAGGAAAGTCATTCTGAATGTTTCAGATGCCATTTTCTGAAAGTTTATTTTATAATTAGCAATTCTTAAAGGCTATTATTTTACATTTTCCTACTTCCTTCATTGTGTTTGTCACTGTTGTACCTTATATTTGTCACCATTTATTTACACTCATTCAGATCTGAATGTTTATTTGACATAAATATATAAACAGAAAGACAATATCAATATTCAGGTTCTTTGTACAATATGGCACTCTGATGTGCACTAGGTCTCTAGACTATAATAAAGAGGAAAACAATATTGAAGATATAATGATAAAAGATTAATGTACAGATTCCAACATCATATTGCAAGTCAGAATGACATACTGCTGCTCTGTGTCATCCAGTCAAGCTCCATAAGCCACTTCTCATTTACTTCTCCATCTTTTAAAATCACTTATCTGAAATTATGTACTGCCGAAACCATTCCTGATTTGGGGTCTTCGGTCATTGTCTTCTAACATGCCACAGTATAACTCCATTACCCAAGTGAACTCCAAAAGATGCTTTAAATATATATAATTCACGTTAATAATTATTCAACACTATTGCTTTTTTTTCTAGCCTTTGCAAGCTGCAATTCAAAATCACAAATTGTCATGCTGCATGCAGTTTCCTAAAAATTTCTACTTCAAAACTTAACATTTTTTTAAAAAGTTGGTAATTTCTTTGCCCTCCCTTTCTCAATTTATTTAAGCTGTAATTGCATAGTACTGTAAATTAAATCATACAGCTAAAGAATGCTAGGGTTGAATGGTGGCAGTTTTCCAGAGTGAGCCTATATAAAACAATAAAAAAATTCTCAATAAAATTTGTATTTCTGTTTTACGCACATAGCTTTTACTATGGATGAAAAATTTGCCAAATGATCAATGCCAATAATTCTGCACTGAGTGTTTAACACAGATGGGCACATATTCAAGTTTGGCATTGACGGTACATCCCACTTACTAAACAGATAGTCTGGCTACATTTTTGGGTCTTTTCTACCATTCCTGCTTTAGATTTTTCAGCTTCCATATTTTATATTACTCTTCTAGATGAGTCCCAACTCCCTATAGCCTCAACAGCATCTTCACTAGCCCTGATATCTAGATAAGCTTTCTGTAGAGTGTCCACGTAACAAAAAAAATACTTTATTAGTTAATTACAATAGCTATTGGAACTATTCTATGCCTCTCACCTATAAAAAGTGGCAGTCTACTACAAAATCAGACTTTGTTTCAGACTTGGATTAACAAGCAAACTTATTTAATAGATAACCAAACAAATAATTGTATAATTTCTACTGTAAATATATTACTATCAATTTCTCAAAAGAAACTTTGCAATCTCTGTACTAAATTACAATTCTTTTAAATTAACACTTTACATACACATTGATTCTTTTCTTACATTTCACACCACTGCAGCTGGCCTAACTCTTGAAGATTTCAAACAGATTCTCTCTGATTTGAACAATTCAACTTACTTAAATACCCTGAAACAGTTGCTAGGGTCCTTGGATTTAAATAACTTATAATTCCATTCAAAAAGGAGCTGCCAGTCATGCACATAACTGAGCCAATCACAAAGTATTGTTTATATTTGAATCATGTGGCTTGGTCCCTCTCATATCCTTGGAGAAGACAAACAAAACCTCAACATTTATATCAATTTAGGCTGGACACATAGATTTTAACTGCAGCTCGCTTTTAAACTCCTCATATATTGTGTCTGGATTTAAAGGACCAGCTAAGCCAAAACTAGACAAAAATATTTCATATTTTTTACAAGCCACATGGAACTTATATTAAGGGGTGGAGGTGCAATAAGGTTCTTAAAGACACAGCTACGATAGCTGCAGGAATGAAGCAATGGACTCCAAAACTAAATTGAATTCTATCTGCAGTTCAGCTTGCTTACTCTTATTAGCTACGTTTTACCAATCTTAATGTCGCTGACAATTGCAATTTCACATCAGTAAACCACTTGGGAAAAGAGGAAAGAAAAAGTTGAGACCAGTTTACCTTGCAAAAGTACACTACTGTCAAATGATAAAGAAGCAGCTGACAGGATGAGATAAACACTCATAGGTAGAAGGAGAAATGAGCATTAAAAAATAAGCAGGAAGTTGAATATAGAGTTAAATTTCCAGTCGGTATTCTATTTATAATTATACAGTTGTAGTTCCTTTCTCCTTCTAACCAACAGCAAAGCATCGCCTTCACTGATCATCGACTCTTTTACTCTTGCTCTGCTGACTGACAGCTCAAACTACAGAACAGGAAGAGGAATGTACTGTGAAGAAAGAAAGCTGCTTCCATAAGTTCACTGCTTTAAAGAAATAATATAGAATTTGTCAAATCTCGTGCCCATTCAATGTTGGGCCTAGACAAAAACAAAATGGAACAAAGTGGCACATGGACACGTACAGCAACTCAAATGTGCTGCAAAATGATAGAACGTGGACTTACATTTACAATTCCCCACATGAGACCACCTAATTTTATTCATGCCGTTAGGAGGAGGAGGCATAAAGTGAAGGTTAACCACTTCGCCACATGGAAGGAAAATCACCACAGGGGCCACCCCAGGCTGCTTTTGCACGTTTCCTAGTGGCTACTCAAGAATGATGCATGCAGTGGCCGATCTACACCCACACCCGGGAACATATAATGTTGCATAACACAGAATCTTAAAAAGGGAAAAAAATGGGATGGTTAAAATGGGAGAGGGGGTAGAAACAGAGAAGAAAGTCATGATATGTAATATTTTTCACTTTGTTACTTCTTGATCCTTAGTTGCTGAATTTTTAGATCTTTTTAATTACCTGCCAGCGCTGTTAATATAAACTGAATCAGTTTCATCAGAGATTTGTAGAACACTGGATGATGTAAATG
The DNA here is from genome assembly GCF_035084215.1 of Heptranchias perlo. Lineage (NCBI taxonomy): Eukaryota > Metazoa > Chordata > Chondrichthyes > Hexanchiformes > Hexanchidae > Heptranchias > Heptranchias perlo. Next base: position 46,593,935 of record NC_090340.1, read on the forward strand.
CTATTAAATATTGTTGTGACAACTATGAGCATTAATGAAGCAGGTACAGTGAATTCAGCAGTATAACTGGAATACTGTTCAGATTTTGAGCCAACAATATAATGGAAAGAATACAGTTTCATGTGTAAATGTATCAGTTTTTATTACATTAATCCCATTCCCATGCAGACTATGTATAATTGGCCCCATCATGGATTCTACTCAATTTACTTAACCTCATGAGATAAAGTTCTACAAGATTTTTCCTTCCCCCAAAAGGTAACTGAATAAAATCCTAGAATGTCTAACACAATTGTGTTAAAATAATAGAATCATTGCAAAGTTAACGCTAAAATAATCAATTATTCTTTGCTCAACATAACAAAACCCCACCAATTATTTTTGATCATTTTTGACATTTCGATGGATTTTCCTTGCTCGTTTTTAGAGAGCATAGTACGTTTACATCAAAGTGCGTATGCAACATTCAAGGAATCAGGTTGTACCATTACTTAAAAACACTGAGAGTAGGAAACATCTAGAGGGAAGATATTAAGTAGAAGGCACCGAAAGTCCTATGATGGCAATGTTTATGGAACTGAATTGGCTAAGGGGAGCGTCACTCAGGGTGCCCAGTAACGGCCGGCTTGCCCAACTATTTGTTCTAAAACTTAGAGGTGACTATTGCATGTCTGAAGTATTCATTATTGTAAAACCAAAATGATCAGTTGCTTCAAAATCATAGCAACTTCTACAGTAATGACCATGATAATGCAACCGTGACAGTACTAGTTGAATTGCTACTTCAGGTGCTATTATGCTTCCTAAACAGATAATTCCATATAAAACGGATAAAAAGATTATAATGAATTAAATTTAGATAAAAATAAACCATCAGAACACAAAAGCAAACAAAGTTGTATGTCCAACAATAAACAAAAATTAAGCTTCACTTGAACTGTCTACTGGTGGCTCAAAAGAATAGACAGTCCTCCCTGGTCACTCCACTTGATGCAATTTCACCACACTGTGGCAATTTCCCAGCTCCCATTTTTGATTGACTCCTTTAATATGCACACCACTGCCACCAAATACAACATGTTACACATAAATAAAATGATCCCAGTTGAAAACTGGTGGTGGTGGTGATATAACAATAGATACATCAATAAAGCAGAACCAATCTGATGGAAAACTGTGCACACCGAGATTGGCAATTTTCACAAGTGAGGTAAATTAAATGGAAAGAAGTGTATACTGAATTAAATGGTGGGCCAAATGCGACAACATGAGAACAGAGGAGATACAGGGGCCAATTTTACTGTTTAGTACATCTTGATATTGGGTAAAGACAAGGCGTACTGGACTATGAAATGAGACATCAAGGAGCCCCACCTGATTACCACCGAATCTCAGCCGCCCTCCATTTTCCGATTAGGCCTGGCATTGGAAGCTCCCAGTGAAAAACAGCAGGAGCTTCATTAATATATGCAAAATGGGGCAGGGAATCGTAATGCTCCATTTTGCGGCTGGTGGGTATGCTGGACACCAATTCCCCAGCATACCTGGTGGGACCTTGGGACGGAGAGGTGGGCATTTAAAAGGCACACAGCTGTTAAGGTAATACAGGTTTCCATCTGAGCATTCAAAGTAATTTCCAAAAGATTGAGAGAAGCATATGATGCAGTGAATTCATCAACATATGTCAAAAATAATGGTAGTTTATGAAATTAAGAATAATGAATGTCTGAGAGTGATCTCAAGACAGTGATCTCATTGAGGACTCCAGATGATGTTCTAAACAACAAGTGTAAAATTTCAGCATTTTACAAACATTTTATAAACATCACCTGAACCCTAAGCTGAGATTGTTGCTTTGAGATGACTACCATGCATCAGTTTTTCACATATGAGATAGAATAGTTGACTGAAAGCATAAACAAAAAGGAGGTTTTTAGAGGCAGAGAAAAAGAGGTAGCAAGGCAAAGGGGGTTATGGAGGAATTCCAGAGAGACTAACTGGCTGAAAGCTCTATTAGCCGTCTCTGAGTGTATAAATGCATAGCCAAGGTAAAGGCCAGCTAGAGTTGTTTGACACTGAGTCAGTACGGGAGGTAGGATAGTTTATGACTAGAAGATAAGACCAGAAAGGCATATGTGATGCCCCAACAGCTGAATAATACTTATATCTGATCAGAGACAAGTTCATTCGTACTTTACTCAATGTATATATGATCACAAAATGTAATTGCAATTTGTAACCACAAATACAATGTTTGTGTCTTATAGGTAGAATAACGTAATAAGAAGCCAATACGAACCCATCATGAGGCATTTACGACGGTGCCTCCTGTTTGGATCATGGGGACCATCATCTACACTACAGAACCCAGGGGAATTGAGACAACAGGACTGTAAACCAAGAGTGGAGGGGGATGGAGTAAGCCACGGGAACCAGACTGACTCCTATTGCATTTCTAGCTTGCACGACTATGAAGGGAGGTTTGTTAGGGAATGTAACGTCACTAAGATGATCATTAATACACACCTGATTAAGGAAGGCACCGGGTATGCGTACAGTGCGGGTGCAGTGGGATAGGTAATAGCATAAGTCCCCACCAGGTGTCAGTTTTTGGAGAAAATTTTGAGAATACACAAAGGTATAATGAGGATAGACCGGTCGCCTGGTATGGAAAGAGAAGGGAGCAGGTTTGTTTTTTGGGGATGAGGCGTTGTGTTGCCCCGTTTCTGGAAGTATTAAGAGGGATATTACACCTTCATACTAGTGGCAGGGAGGCCAGGATCGTACAATGCCATTTGCTCAGTGGGAGAATGGTACAGGTTCTACGGAAACTGCACTACCCCGGCCATATGCTATGCCTAAAGCACAGATTCAGGGAATGGGTATCATTGGTGCACCCCTCGTATTCCCATGGGTAACTGTGTACATCGGAGGTACCCCATATACTGTAACCCTACTGGGGGGAATAAATATTGTGAAGTTAGTTCTCCACCCCTAACCCTCTCGCCCCAAGCCCAATGTCATCTAACTTGCGAGAATGGCAACGATAGGATGCCCCAGGACCCGCGAATGGACTTGTAGTCATCCCAACTGATGTAGTCCTTTAAAATGATTTGCAATATGAGACCATCCCATCCTTCTGAATCTAACTAATATCAAGTTACCCACATAGTGCAAGCCTGAACATCGAAAGCTGTATAAACGCATATTACACCAACTCATTGAGACATTCTGGGAATTGAATAGTAAAGTCATGGGAAATGAGGACCCCGAGGTCTTCCCATCACCTAAAGTACTACACTGTCAGCACGCCCCCCCCCCCACCTCCCTGTAACACAAAAGCAGGACGAACCAGTGGTAACAGCAATGGACTCCAGAGAAGGCGTGGCCTGAGCCTGGATGGAATGTTGGAAGGGATAGGAGACCTGTCTGGGGTCAACACCATAGATATAGAAAATATAGCAAATAGCCTAAAGTCCCTTAAGACCATAAGAGATAGGAGCAGGAGTAGGCCATTCGGCCCCTCGAGCCTGCTCCGCCATTCAATGAGATCATGGCTGATCTGATTTTTTTAAACTCAACTCCACTTTTCCGCCTTTTCCCATATCCTTTGAATGTATTCAATGACTCAGCCTCCACAGCTTTTTGGGGTAAAGAATTCCAAAGATTCACGATCCTCTGGGAGAAGAAATTCCTCCTCATTTCCGTCTTAAACGGGCGACCGCTTATTATGAGATTATGCCCCCTAGTTTTAGATTCCCCCATGAGGGGTAACATCCTCTCAGCATCTACCCTATCGAGTCCCCTCTGAATCTTGTATGTTTCAATAAGATCTCCTCTCATTCTTCTAAACTTCAATGAGTATAGACCCAACCTGTTCAATCTTTCCTCATAAGACAATCCTTCCATACCCGGAATCAACCTAGTGAACCTTCTCCAAACTGCCTCCAATGCAAGCATGTCCTTCCTTAAATAAGGGCACCAGAACTGTATGCAGTACTCCAGGTGTGGTCTCACCAGCACCCTGTACAGTTGCAGCATGACTTCCCTGCTTTTATACTCCATCCCCATAGAAATAAAGGCCAATATTCCATTTGCCTTCCGGATTACCTGCAGCAACTGTATGTTGGCTTTCTGTGTTTCATGTACGAGGACATCCAGATCCTTCTGTACCACAGCATTTTGTAGTATTTCTCCATTCAAATAATATTTTGTTTTTTTATTTTACCTCCCAAAGTGGACGACTTCACATTTTCCCACATTATATTCCATCTGCCAAATTTTTGCCCATTCGCTTAACCTGTTAATATCCCTTTGCAGACACTTTGTGTTCTCATCGCAACTTGCTTTTCCACCCATCTTTGTATCATCAGCAAATTTGGCCACAAGACACTCTGTTCCTTCATCCAAGTCATTGATATATATTGTAAATAGTTGAGGCCCCGGCACTGAGCCCTGCAGCACCCCACTAGTTACAGATTGCCATTTTGAAAATGACCCTTTTATCCCAACTCTTTGTTTTCTGTTAGTATATTACCCCCAACACCACGAGCTCTTATCTTGTGCAGTAATCTTTTATGTGGCACCTTATCCAATGCCTTTTGGAAATCCAAATATACTGCATCCTTTGGTTCCCCTTTATCCACCCTGCCCGTTACTTCCTCAAAGAACTCTAATAAATTTGTCAGACACGATTTCTACTTCATAAAGCCATGTTGCTCTCCTTGATTGTATTATGAGTCTCCAAATGTTCTGCTACTACTTCCTTAATAATGGATTCTAGCATTTTCCCAATGACAGATGTTAGGCTAACTGGTCTATAGTTACCTGCTTTCTGTCTCACTCCCTTCTTGAATAGGGGTGTTACGTTTGCGGTTTTCCAATCCGCTGGGACCTTTCCAGAATCTAGTGAATTCTGGAGGATTACAACCAATGCATCCATTATCTTTGTAGCCACTTCCTTTAAGACCCTCAGATGCAAGCCATCAGGTCTAGGGGACTTGTCAGTCTTTAGACCCATTAGTTTACCTAGTACTTTTTCTCTTGTGATAGTGATTGTTTTTAGTTCCTCCCTCCCCTTTGCCCCTTGATTTTCTACTATTATTAGTGACTTCTACTGTGAAGACAGATGCAAAATATCTGTTCAATTCCTCTGCCATTTCCTTGTTTTCCATTATTTCCCCAGTCTCATCCTCTAAGGGACCAATGTTTACTTTAGCTACCCTCTTCCTTTTTATATACTTGTAGAAGATTTTACTCTCAGTTACTGTCCCTGTGAAATAAGTTACGGCAGCTTATGCGAGAAGAGGAAGACATACGGACTGGCACCCTGACGGAAGGGGCCAACACTCAAATTAGTATACTGGATTTGGTTGAGCATTTGAACAGGCTGCACACACAATTAATGCCCTTATAAAAAAAGAGACCCAGAACGCTTCTGCGGCACATCAAAGGGAATCACCTGTGCAGCCTATTACGCATGGATGATCAAGCAGGCAAGAAAAAGTCGCCGATTAGTGGGACAGGGTAGGCTACCCCACTGGATCACTAATGAGGATTTTAGGAAGTGGAACCTTAGACATGACTCCCACCAACCCAGATGTATCAAATACGGAGGCTTACCAAGGTACTCCTGGGGCCCCATGCATGTCATGTTCAATCTGACTATGCGCAAAGGGAACAATCCTATATGGAATTGATTCTCAGGATCCCTATCATTAAACAGAGAAAGCACGCCAGCCCTGTTTTTCGCCTTGAAAACATAGGAGTAATACAAGGCCAGGTGCTGGTAAGATACATGCATGCACCCACATACATCACGATCATTAACAACTATACCTGGGTGGCCCCCGATTTGTCAGGATGTACCCGCACACAAGACACATAGTTGTGTCGCTACGATGTAACTGATCATTATATACCTGCTTGTGGGTTTAGTTGGGATCAAGGCAGGGTTAATTGCACCATGTCAGCACAGGGTAGCTGGCAGTATCCATTTAGTCACAGCCATCAGGGAAAAGGAACATACTGTGTTACCACTACCGCCACCACCATGCTCTACGAAGACATCATGTCCTACCCCAACACACACTCCAGTTTCTTCTTTAAACCATAACTAACCACCACCACTGGTCAGCATATCCTGCTCAATGTTAAGGACCACACACAAATAAATGATTATAAATGACGCCCTTAAGGCCGAATTGCATAAATGTGTGGCCCGTTTTGGGTACGCCTCCCCCCCCCCACACCCCCACCCCCACCCGTGTCTGAGGACTTCGGTGAGTTAGGGCCATGCTTAAACACCTCCTTGAAACATTTTTACCTACTTGAACAAGACAACTCGAGGCTAGATCACGAAATTGATAGCATAGGAGACCACTCCCATTGCTGCGATATAGGTCTCCATATATCAACTCACCCTTGGGTTCGTATTGCTTCACACCTACTTGTAATACTTCAGCTTGTGATAATTGTTTATTTGAAGTATGTAACTCGTATGGTCAAACACATGTTGAGAAAGATTAAACACCACACCGGTCATTTGGAAGCAGCTCAGTTCCTGAGGGAAACAAAGTGAGGGGTCGGAGAGGACTCTACCCCCTTAAGACACGGAATGTAAGATTATACCGTAACCTGCGGAATCTATATTGAAGATGCAGTTTGGGCAATTCGCTTTTTGTATTAATCAAACATATACTTGATGATTGTTAAGCAATGTATTGCTATAATCGCATACGTACCTTGACTCATTGTACCATATGTATTTGTGATATGTACCTTCTTCTATCCTTATACAAACACATTTCTTTCTTTGGTACTAGTTAAGCAAGTATATAGTAATTAACCACACAACTTAGAATCCATCAAGCTTTACAAAAACCTTCAAAAATCCCTTAACAAAACTAATAAAAATATGAAATTGCCAGCACAGCACATGAGCTGTAACTATAGCTACATTAACAAGTCACTCAGTCATGCCCATGAGGTAAGAACCTAAAGTGTCCATATGAGACAATGAAGTCTTAGAGTTACCAGCCTGTGACCCAGACAGGAGTGTAAGATAACCGGCCTAGAAGCTGCTAACGGTGGCCTTGAAAGAAACACCAGAGGATAAGATGAAAAGCCAGTCCCGTGAGAATGGTGGTAACTGGTGATTGCCCTACCCCTTGGATTGACCATTGAGGGGGCTGCTCCATCACCCCCTCTCCATCAAAGAAAGAGACAAGGAGCAGGCCAACTCTTCTTGCTTTGTCTGAAAATATACTCGAGACCCCATTGGCCACCACGCCTTTTGGAAAAATCCCCATAGGGTCAAATACCTGTGTCAATAATAGCCCCTGTAACCACCCTCAAAAGTAGCATAAAAGAGAGACCCCGTATGAGGGTCGGGTTGTAGAGGATACGGAAGGGAGTAAGGGTTGACCCTGGAGCGAAACCAGGCATCCCTGAGGAGAGGGGCTCCGGATCCAAAGAGGTCAGAGGCCAACGAGTCAGAGACCTATGAGAGGAAACCCCAGGCAGGGCAAGAGGAAGCCACAGTCGCGGTCAGTCCAAGAGCCTACAACAGTATCAACAGAAGAGACCCCAGACGGGGTGACTGTCAGGGCTCCTGTGCAAAGTGGGCACGCCCTCCACCCAGGACGGGTGATGTAGCTCTTGTTCTGTACTACTAACTACTGCTTAAGCACGCATAGTGCTGATCCTTGTGTGAAACTTAATAAAACTCCACTGTATCATATTGGCGTCACATCGATCATTGGCAGAGGGGTAAAAATACCCTGCAGTAGAGACAGGAGTAAGAGTATGGAGTTTTTGGCAACGGTTGAATAAGATGGTTTTGGTTTTTCTGAAGTTCAATTGGAGAAAGTTCTAGCTCATTCTTAATTTGAAAATAGATAGGCAGTTTGACAACACAAAGGTGGTCATGGAATTGAGGACAGTGATGGAGCTGTAGAGCTGCATGCCCTCAGCCATATATATGAAAACTGAATCTGTGTCTGAGGAATTCTCCAAGGTCATCAATTGTGATGTAATCACTGCAAAATAACTTTGCTTAAACATTTGGTTATATGTTATAAAACAAGTTTTTGTTGATACACAATATTTTAATAATGAAAATCTGCTCTACATTCCACAGTATTAAAACTAAGCACTTGTCACAAAGCATTAAGGGTTTAGAATTTTGAGACCAATGGCACAAGGTTTCAAATGTGAATGGTTTTATCTCCTAATTGGATGCATTTCTCTGATGACAGCATGATAGGGCTGCACATGGCAGTTCAATCCCCTATTCTTTTGAGTTTGCAACTACATCACTTTAAGGAGGCTGCAAGTAGAGGCTCAGCACTTTTTCACAAGAGGCAAAATGGAAAGCACAAAAGGGAGAAATGCCCATTATCTGCTTTTAGGAGCTAGCTTTAGGTAACACAACAGCAACATCAATGGGAGCCAGGGACCAATCCACCCATTCTCACTGCAAAGTAAATGTAAGACTAGAGGTATACAAGGAAGTAAATAGAAAAATTTAATATCCTCAAAAAATTGTTTCTCTCGCTAGGATGATTCAGTGTCATAGCAGCTAATTGCTTCACAGTTGCATGGTTATTGGCTTCAGTTCTAGTAGAACATGATGACAATGTACTTTGACTTGTTAGGACTGTGGCAAAATAGCCACTTTATTAACAGACAAGAATGTGGAGGTCCACAAATCTTAAATAAGTGATAATGAAAACTTAATGCAACCAAAAAAATTAGTTTTCTTTGCATTTCCTTTATGGCTAATACAAGATCACCAGCTATTATGCTTCAAAGATCACATCATTTGACTCTAACCAACCTCATATTTTGACTGTTGTTGGAGATAAACAGCCTCTCGAAGCTGATTCTGTAAGCTTTGGATCATCTGTTCTTTTGCCACCAACTGGCACTTGACCTCTTCATATTCCATCAAAATCTCACTGGAGTTTGTGCTGCAGCATAAAGCAGAGTGTTAGAAAAAGAACTGGAATCTTAATGAAATGGTATTTCTACAACATCATTCATGTAGCTTATACATATAAAAATCTTTCAACACAAACTGTTATCCCAAATGATAATTTAAAAATGAGATAGAAAATCCAGACTATAAACAATTCTCATATTTATGACGTAAAGGCATTGTGACCACCTCGTTTTATGCTTCAGCTTTCCATGAAAGTGTGAAACAAGTTACTGTTTTTCTTTTGCTGAATGGTTTCAGAAAACAAATGGCAGCTTAATCCACATTTGTGAAAAAATGTTATTCCACACCCTTACAACATCCCACCAGCTCCAGTCTGCACTATGATCACCCCTTGATGCACCAAGTACTGCGTAATGAACAATTACTTCCCCCTGAAGAGAAAGAGGTAGTCCAATTACTCTGTCCATCAACAGTTTCTGCAGAATAAACTAACCACCTCGCTTCATGGGCTCAATTCCTTTGAAATAAGCAATATCTTGTTAGAGTCAATGCCCTCATATACTGTATGTCTATGTTCAGTCTTTAGGGTGGTATTTTTAAGGAATTGATTGTTTCTATATTTACAAACCTGACAGATTTGGTATCATGAGTCAACATCCTATCTACAGGAGGCCATCTTGAAAATTTATATTGTATGTGGCAGCTTTTCAAAAGAAAAATCAGTCACTCTCTCCGTGTAGGAACACACCCCCTTATTTAATCCCGGAACATAGATGCAGATCAATAAGAGCTAGTGACAGCTAACTTTAAGTCACTGGCACTATCCTTGACCCTACAATTGTTGCTTTATTACCTAAGTGCCTGCCCACAAAGTCGTCCATGAACTAGAACTTTTACCAGCTCAGATCAGCAAGACTGTGGCCATCCTGTTCAACTGCTGCCAGAAACTACACAGATTCCATAATGCTTCACAGCTGTTCACTCAAGCTGAGCACAAGGATCTCAGCCTTGGTGTCCTGCTCAATTCTGAACTGAACTTCAAACCACATAGCCAGACACAAACAACACCTCCTACTTTCACCTTCACATCATCACCCACATATATCCTTACCTCACCTTCAGTGCCACCAAAACCCTTATCTATGCTTTTGTCACCTCCTGGATTGATTTATCTTAAGCTGTTCTTATCAGACTCTGAATCTATATCCTACACAAATCCCAGTCCAAAATGTTGCCACTTGGATCCCATTCCACACCAAATTACATATAGTTCCTACCACCTCCTCAAAATCCACCTTCTAAACCATGTTTTGAAACACCTCCCCTAATACTCTGTTCTATTCGGACCCCACACCACCCCACCTCCTCTGTGAAGAAGGAAGGGGGGAAATGAGAAGCAGGAAGTCTCTAACTACTACTTTAAAGCTCCTTTCCTTTTACCTAACCGCTTTACAATTACTTTAAATCCTGGTTAATTGATGACCAGTTAGCATGCTCTAGCTTCAGTTTGTATATGACTTCAGCTGTAGTGACACGGAAGTCATTGGCCAAATCATCTACCATCAGGTCCGTCCTATTAGCAGTCATAGAGACTCAGTCTCAGGCTTTGTCGTCAATATCCTTTTTGTGACTGAGCACCTTGGCATGATCATTCATAGTACAGATATTATCAGCCACTTTGCCTTAGCAATTATTTCTTGTTGCAAAGCCAATATTTTTACCCACGATATCCAAGAGAACCATGCTGATAAAAGCTAGTAGTTTAGAGTTTTCCACTAACATTGAACAATAAGATCAGAAAGCGAAGGAAGCATGAAACTATTCACAATTGCACAATCAATTGCAGTGCCTCTCTGAACTCCTTCCTAATGCCACAACCTCAAAATGGAAGCAGGGAGAGATTTTTTATCAGCTTTTTGACGCTCCGGACCTCACACATTCCAATCACCCATAAGGAGCAAAGGACAGTCAGGAAACCATTCTACAATACCATCTTGAAATGCACCAACAGTCTTGAATACCACCAGCCAAGGAGAAGGCCCCTTAAAAAGTATCTTTGCCTCGCAAAATAAGTTGAAGACATCCCTACACCTGCTGCAAATAGGTTGTTGTCAATCATCCTGTATTAGATCAATTACTATCCAACTTTTCTCAGGAAAACTGTAGGCAATTGGAGGCTATTGGCAGTGAGGATGTACAAAATATTGGAGCGCCAATGCATGGCATTACAGAAAAGTGAGACAGTGTTTTGATTTTCCCGCTTCGAGTTCTCAATCTCTGCCACTTAGTTAAGGAGAAATGGTAAGTTGGCACATGTACACCACTGTTTGAGAGGTGGAAGAGGTAGTGTTGGGAAGAATTTTGAAAAATAAAAAGGGTTGAGTGTTGTCACCTCTTACTGCTCTAGGTACCATGTCCGACTGGCATTGTTGATAGCACCCCCTCAGCCACAGTTGACATACAGAAAACCCATAGGGGGTTAAATTAGATAACTCCTGAAAATTGGCGTGGGGATCGCGGTGATTAACCCGGGCCTGTTCATAGCGATGCAGGCAGCACGTTAAACATGTGCTGCCTGCTGTTTTAAATGATTGCTGCATGCAGCCTGCGCTACCAGTGCTTTTGATTATCTGCACACATCAGCAGGGGGCCCGATATCGCGAGTTGCTCATCCTTCTTAAAGGCAGCCTGCACCTCTTAAAGGAGAAGTGCACTGTTGCTGTAAGAAGTGTTGGGAGTCCTTTGTGAAGTGATTCAGTGCTCTAATACTTAGAAGAATGGCTGAGCCTGGGAGAGAGCGTGCACCAAGGTTCTCTGTTAATGCACTGGAAGCTTTGGTGCAAGAGGTGGAGAGAAGGAGGGACATACTGTATCCGCAGGGGAGCAAGAAGCCCTCCAGACATATGCTGAAGAGGCAATAGGAGGAAGTAGCGGAGGAGGTCAATGCCAGGAGCATAGCTCCAAGAACATGGATGCAGTGCAGAAAGAAGTTCAATGATTTAACATGAGTTGTCAAGGTAAGTTCAATCTTCAAGTGGCATCTCTTACCAACTGCACCACTATCCTCATCCACTACTCAATTCGCTACACCCCCATCACCCACCTACCAACAATCTCTATCAATCAATGTTCAACCCGTCAATTCAGATACAGTATACCTCACCCTCACATGCTTAGCACTGTTTCAAGTCTCACACTCCTAACTCACAGCTCGCACACACTGGCAGCTATTCAAACATGACAGCCATATCACCCAAACATCTTGCAGGACTCTCACTGACACACTTCCCTCTTTCTTGCAGGAGGAAATGGCACATAACAGGAGGCAGCAACAAAGAGCTAGAGGAGGACTAGTGTGCCTACGTGTTTTAACTCCCATGAAAAAGACAGTGCTGACCATCATGGGAAGGGGCATCACTGAAGCCAGGGACCACTGGCGGCGCTGGAGGGATCGATGATGAGGGTCTCTGCATACCTAATCCTCCTTCTCTCTTCCCACTTCTACCTCATCCCACAATCTTTCTTAACTCACAAGCTGCAGATGGTGTAAGCACGCACTTCTTACTTTCTACTCTCCCCTCACCACAACCCAACCCTTGTCCCTTTGTCATTTCAGATACCCTAGAACTAGAACCTTTCCAGTCAGAGGAGGCAGAGGAAGAAGACAGTGATGGTGAAGAGACACTGGGCCCGATTTTACCAGGGATGCGGGTTCTCGGCGGGTGGGCCAGCACGCCCGGTGAAATTAGTGGGTTGCCCGCACGATCGTAGCAGGCAACCCACTAATTGGATCCACTTACCTGCTCCTCCGGGTTCCCCGCTGCTGATCTGCGCGTCGGGCGGGCTGCGCATGTGCAGTAAGATCTGTCAGCTGGAGGCACTCTATTTAAAGGGGCAGTCCTCCACTGACAGATGCTGCCACAAACAGCAAAAATTACAGCATGGAGCAGCCCAGGGGGAAGGCTGCTCCCAGTTTAATGATGCCTCACCCCAGGTATCATTAGATGGGGTGAGGAGGAGGGGGAGGACAGAGATCATCCACCCGGCGGGCGGGAGGAAGCGGCCTGTCTCTGCCACCAAGAAGGCCTGGCTCGAGGTGGCAGAGGAGGTCACCAGCGCCACCAACATATCGCCCACCTGCATACAGTGCAGGAGGCGCTCCAATGACCTCAGTAGGTCAGCCACAGTGAGAACACGTAGTCTTTCCCCTACACTCCGTCTGCCACAACACTGCCCCCACCCCACATCTCCTTCAGCATTGCCAACACTACTCTGTCACATCACCCCTCATACCCACTCAAACCTCATCCTCATCTTACCTGAACTTACTCACCTCACCAGTACTCATCCCACCACTACCACTCAACCCAATCCTCATACAATCTCATGGCTCTATCCCATACTCACCCTCTCGTGCATCTCTCTCACGGCCAGCCTCACTCAACCTGCCACCACCTGTGCTGCAGCCACAGGGCATGCATCACATATGTGCAGTAGGCAGCGTAAGGCAAACGTGTCGTGAGCATGAAGGGGATGCACAAGGGTGTTTGAGGGTTTGTCATGGTTCTTACTTCTATTGAATTAAAGAACAACTCACATCACACATTATATTGGCACCACTACTGCCATGTCTTCGCGAATCCTGTCTGGTTTGTGCAATAATGCCCGCTCCTGGGTTTCCCTATGAGGACCCACCACTGATGCCACCCAGTGTGTCACTGCAGAGTGGGTGTAGGTGTATTTGCAGGGCTCTTCTGCGCAGACGACTGAGAGACATCGGCGATGTCCCCGGTTGCAGCCTGGAAGGCTGTGGAGCAGAAGTTCGGGAGGGCAGTGGTGACTTTGACAGCGACAGATAGGAAGATGGTGCACGGGCCAGCCAGGAGCAGCTCGGCATGAAAGAGGCTGCAGATGTCCACGGCTACATGTCGAGTGACTCTGAGCCTCCGTGTGCACTGCTGCTCAGAGAGGTCCAGGAGGCTGAGCCTCGGTCTGTGGAACGTGTGGCGAGGGTAGTGCCCTCTGCGACGCATCTCTCTCTGCGGTAGCCCTCCCTCCTGCTGTACAGGTGGATGTGTCACAGCACTCTGTTGTGGAGCTCCACGTGTCAGAGGTGGACGGCGTGCATGGCGAGGCTGGTGCTGCTGTTCGTCCTCCGAGGAGGTCATGACTGCAGCTACGGCGGCCCCCATCTGCAAGATGTACATCTGAGGGGGTCCGCAAGGTAGGTACATGTCTCCGGACCCCAGGGTAAGTGTGCAGGTTGGTGACTTCGACCATCAGGAGGAGGGTGGTGGAGGCCAAACTTTGTCCCAAGTGACAGAGCGACCTCCTGCAATGGCTGAGGGTCTCCCCCCCACCACCTGTCAAATGGACCTTTGCAGCTGCCACAGGCTGACAGCTGCAACACATCCATTTCAACTGGGAGTGTTTCCCCCAGTGTGTGAAACAGTCCCATGTTTATCCAAAATCACACACAGTCACGTAATCAGGTCAGTTAATGACCTGAACAAGCAAAGTAAATACTGTCAAGTGGCATCCCGCTGGCTTTAATTGCCTGCGGGATTCCCACCAGCAGGGGCTGCGCGCGCACGCCGGCGCGTCATCGGGGAACTCGGAAGTGGGCGGGATCGAGGTGCGATCCGGTCCCGCACCTGGATTTCGGGATTTTCGGAGCCCTCCCGCCGAGAACGCACCCGGTAGCGGGTGCTAAAATCGGGCCCCCTGTCACTTGATGTTACACTTGCAGCCACCAGCTCAGGAGTCTTACACTGGGCGTATTTTAGAGGCTACGATAGAGGAAGGATCTGCAGGTGGTGAGACAAGGGGCTCTATTTTAGCACCCGCTATCGGGTGCGTTCCTGGCGGGGGGGGCTCCGAAAATCGAAGAATCCCGGCGCGGTACCGGAGCCCACCATGAACCCGCGCACTTCCAGGTTCCCCGCTGACGCGCCGGCGTGCGCGCGCAGCCCCCGCTGGTGGGAATCCCGCAGGCAATTAAAGCCAGCGGGATGCCACTTGACAGTATTTATTTAGGTATTTCAGGTCATTGACCTGATTAAGGCACTGTGTGGGATTTTAGGACAAAGTGGGACTGTTTCCCACACTGGGGGAAACACTCCCAGGTCAAATGGACGTGTTGCAGCTGTCAGCCTGTGGCAGCTGCAAAGGTCCATTTGACAGGTGGGGTGGGGGGGGAGACCCTCACTCATTGCAGGAGGCCACTCTGTCACTTGGGACAAAGTTTGGCCTCCACCACCCTCCTCCTGACAGTCAAAGTCACCAACCTGCACACTTACCCCGGGGTCCCGAGACATGTACCTACCTTGCGGACCCCCTCAGATGTACATCTTGCGGATGGGGGCCGCCGTAGCTGCAGTCATGACCTCCTCGGAGGGCGAACAGCCTCACCAGCCTCGCCATCCACGCCGTCCACCTCTGACACGTGGAGCTCCACAACAGAGTGCTGTGACACATCCACCTGCACAGCAGGAGGGAGGGCTACCACAGAGAGAGATGCGTCGCAGAGGGCACTACCCTCGGCACAGGGTCCACAGACCGAGGCTCAGCCTCCTGGACCTCTCTGAGCAGCAGTGCACATGGAGGCTCACAGTCACTCGACATGTAGTCGTGGACATCTGCAGCCTCTTTCATGCCGAGCTGCTCCTGGCTGGCCCGAGCACCATCTTCTTACCTGTCGCTGTCAAAGTCACCACTGCCCTCAACAACTTCTCCTCCGCATCCTTCCAGGGTGCAACCGGGGACATCGCCGATGTCTCTCAGTCGTCTGCGCAAAACAGCCCTGCAAATACACCTACACCAACTCTGCAGTGACACAATGGGTGGCATCAGTTGTGGGTCCTCATAGTGATCCTCAGGAGCGGGCATTATTGCACAAACCAGACAGGATTCGCGAAGACATGGCAGTAGTGGTGCCAATATAAGATGTAATGTGAGTTGTTCAGAAATTCAATATAAGTAACACCCATGACAAACCCTCAAACACCCTTGTGCATCCCCTTCATGCTCACGACACGTTTGCCTTACGCTGCCTACTGCACATGTGATGCATGCCCTGTGGCTGCAGCACAGGTAGTGGCAGGTTGAGTGAGGCTGGCCGTGAAAGAGATGCACGAGAGGGTGAGTATGAGAGAGAGCCATGAGATTGTATGAGGATTGGGTTGTGTGGTAGTGGCGGGACGAGTACTGGCGAGGTGATTAGGTGCAGGTAAGATGAGGATGTGGTTTGAGTGGGTATGAGGGGTGATGTGACAGAGTAGTGTTGGCAGTGCTGAAGGAGATGTGGGGTGGGGGCAGTGATGTGGCAGACGGAGTGTAGGGGAATGAGTAAGTGTACTCACTTTGGCTGACCTACTGAGGTGATTGGAGCGCCTCCTGCACTGTATGCAGGTGGGCGATATGTTGGTTGCGCTGGTGACCTCCTCTGCCACCTCGAGCCAGGCCTTCCTGGTGGCAGAGGCAGGCCGCTTCCTCCCGCACGCCGGGAGGAAGATCTCTGTCCTCCCCCTCCTCCTCACCCCATGTATTGATACCTGGAGTGAGGCATCATTAAACTGGGAGCAGCCTTCCCCCTGGGCTGCTCCATGCTGTAATTTTTGCGATTTGTTTTGCAGCATCTGTCAGTGGAGGACTGCCCCTTTAAATAGAGCGCCTCCAGCTGACAGATCGTACTGCGCATGTGCAGCCCGCCCGACGCGCAGATCAGCAGTGGGGAACCCGGAGGAGCAGGTAAGTGGATCCAATTAGTGGATTGGATGCTACAATCGTGCGGGAAACTGACTAATTTCACAGGGCGCGTTACCCACGCGCCCGATAGCCCCCCCCACCCCCGCCGAGAACCCGCAGCCCTGGTAACATCGGGCCCCAGGAGTCCAGCTGCAACTTGGCACATGGTTTTATGCAGAACTTGGAGCCCATCCTTTCCAACATGGAACGGGTGGTCACCTCCAACAGCACACATGTGGAACCCACAATGATGCAGCGTCTCATGACCGATGTCACAGCTTCCATTGCAGCACAAACAGCTTCCATCAAAGATCTGACTGCTGCGTTGGAATCTCAGATTGCTGCCGTCATGGCTCTGGGTACCACTATTGAAAGGGGCTTCAAGGGCGTCACAGCAGTCCAGCAATCCAGCAATCTGTCCTCCAATAGATCACCGGGATTGCAGAGGCGCCGTCCCGGGAGAGTGGTCGTGGCTCTGTGGAAGACAAACTTGCTGTCCTCTCTCAGCATGACAGCATTCCTGCTCCCAACCCTGTCACTCCGCCAGAGCCCTTGCTGTTGCCCGTCAGCCAGCCAGCCCAGATTGCTGCGGCCCAGGCCAAGATGGTGCAGTCTGAAGCTGGGCCCTTGAGGCCCAGAACTGTTCAAGGTCGTCCTCCAAAGCCATCTGCAGTCTCCTCAATTAAATGCCAACAGCTTTTCACCACCCATGCTCCAGCCACTGGGGAAGCACCTCGTCGGAGTACTAGAAAAGGTAAACGCACACGAAAGACAGGCACTAAGGGAATGCACAAGGGGGAATAGTCTCATTTTGCATGCATTATTTCATGAATTAATTTATAAATGTGGATTGAGTTTGCATTTGGTCGTGGTTTTTATTTCTGCGGTGAGCTGAGTGAGGAACCAATGTGTAATCATAAAGAGGGCGATTTGATGTGTTAATTTAATGATTTGTATTAATTGGGGTTAATTGTATTCAGGTGGTGGGTATCGATTGGGGACTCTCTTGGATCCTTTTTATAGGAGAGCTCAGCTCGGGTATGGGGTGCATGTGTGCAAAAGGAAACTTTGTGAATAAAGGCTGGGAAGCAACTGAAGACCATAAGTATTCTATCCTTCACCACATGACTATTCAATCCAGCAGAGGGGCATTCTGGGAGAAGTCGGCTCAGTCTCTTCCACTGAACAGTGGGTAGCAGAAGAAGCCCTTCAGTGACTACCAGGAGGAAAAGCATCCAGCAGAGGAGACAGAGGGTCATTCTGGGAGAAGTCAGCTCAGTCACCTCCACTGAACAGTGAGTAGCAGAAGAACTGGTGGGGAGGAGCAGTTAAACCCGAAACACAACACTTGTGTTTCCCTCGCTCCCTCCCTCCTCCTCTAACCAAAAAAACAAGGAGGCACTGTGAGGAGGGCAAGCAAGTTGACTAGGAGGAGGATCGAGCTACTGCAGCTGCTGGAGGCACGAAGTCACAGCCAACAGGTAAGTGATTGGCTGGTGACTGGTCAGTAGTTTTTCTTTCCTTTTTTTTTCTCTTGACATTGTTGTTGTTGTTGTTAAGCTAACTGAAGGGTTAAGTCATGGCAGGCAATCCCAGACCTGTGTCATGTTCCTCTTGTGGGATGTGGGAATTCAGGGATCGGTCCTGTGTCCCTGGTTCCTTCACCTGCGGGAAGTATGTCCAGCTACAGCTACTGTTTGACCGCTTGACGGCTCTGGAGCTGCGGATGGTCTCACTTTGGAGCATCTGCGATGCTGAGTAAGTCGTGGATAGCACGATCAGTGAGTTGGTCACACCACAGATAAAAATTACTGAGGGAGATAGTGAATGGGTGACCAACAGACAGAGGAAGAGTCGGAAGGCAGTGCAGGGGTCCCCTGCGGTCATCTCCCTCCAAAACAGGTATACCGTTTTGGATACTGTTGGGGGAGATGGCTCACCAGGGGAAGGTGACAGCGGCCAGGTTCATGGCACCGTGGCTGGCTCTGCTGCACAGAAGGGCAGGAAAGAGTGGCAGAGCTATAGTGATAGGGGACTCGATTGTAAGGGGAATAGACAGGCGTTTCTGCGGACGCAACCGAGACTCCAGGATGGTATGTTGCCTCCCTGGTGCAAGGGTCAGGGATGTCTCTGAGCGGCTGCAGGACATTCTGGAGGGGGAGGGTGAACAGCCAGTTGTTGTGGTGCATATAGGTAATAAACAGGATGAGGTCCTACAAGCTGAATTTAGGGAGTTAGGAGTTAAACTAAAAAGTAGGACCTCAAAGGTAGTAATCTCAGGATTGCTACCAGTGCCACGGGCTAGTCAGAGTAGGAATGACAGGATAGCTAGGATGAATACGTGGCTTGAGAGATGGTGCAAGAGGGAGGGATTCAAATTCCTGGGCCATTGGAACCGGTTCTGGGGGAGGTGGGACCAGTACAAATTGGACGGTCTGCATCTGGGCAGGACTGGAACCAATGTCCTAGGGGGAGTGTTTGCCAGTGCTGTTGGGGAGGGTTTAAACTAATGTGGCAGGGGGATGGGAACCGATGCAGGAAGTCAGTGGGAAGTAAAGTGGTGACAGAAACAAAAGGCAGTAAGGGAGAGTGTACAAAACATGACCGGACAGATGGTCTGAGAAAGCAGGGCAAAGACCAAGGGAAGTCTAGATTAAACTGCATTTATTTCAATGCAAGAAGTCTGATGGGCAAGGCAGATGAACTCAGGGCATGGATGGGTACATGGGACTGGGCTGTTGTAGCTATTACTGAAACATGGCTAAGGGAGGGGCAGGACTGGCAGCTCAATGTTCCAGGGTACAGATGCTATAGGAAAGATAGAGCAGGAGGTAAGAGAGGAGGGGGAGTTGCGTTCTTGATCAGGGAGAACATCACGGCAGTAGTGAGAGGGGATATATCCGCGGGTTCACCCACTGAGTCTATATGGGTAGAACTGAAAAATAAGAAGGGAGAGATCACTTTGATAGGATTGTCCTTCAGACCCCCAAATGGTCAATGGGAAATTGAGGAGCAAATATGTAAGGCGATTACAGACAGCTGCAAGAAAAATAGGGTGGTAATCGTAGGGAACTTTAACTTTCCCAATATTGACTGGGACAGCCATAGCATTAGGGGCTTGGATGGAGAGAAATTTGTTGAGTGTATTCAGGAGGAATTTCTCACTCAGTATGTGGATGGCCTGACTAGAGAGGGGGCAAAACTTGACCTCCTCTTGGGAAATAAGGAAGGGCAGGTGACAGAAGTATTAGTGAGGGATCACTTTGGGACCTGTGATCATAATTCCATTAGTTTTAAGATAGCTATGGAGAATGATAGGTCTGGCCCAAAAGTTAAAATTCTAAATTGGGGAAAGGCCAATTTTGATGGTATTAGACAGGAATG
Organism: Heptranchias perlo; assembly: GCF_035084215.1. Classification (NCBI taxonomy): domain Eukaryota; kingdom Metazoa; phylum Chordata; class Chondrichthyes; order Hexanchiformes; family Hexanchidae; genus Heptranchias; species Heptranchias perlo. Next base: position 46,614,009 of record NC_090340.1, read on the forward strand.
TTCAGAAGTTGATTGGGAGAGTCTGTTGGCAGGCAAAGGGACGTCTGGTAAGTGGGAGGCTTTCAGAAGTGTGTTAACCAGGGTTCAGGGTAAGCACATTCCTTATAAAGTGAAGGGCAAGGCTGGTAGAAGTAGGGAACCTTGGATGACTCGGGAGATTGAGGCCCGAGTCAAAAAGAGGCATATGACATGCATAAGCAGCTGGGATCAAGTGGATCCCTTGAAGAGTATAGAGATTGCCGGAGTAGAGTTAAGAGAGAAATCAGGAGGGCAAAAAGGGGACATGAGATTGCTTTGGCAGATAAGGCAAAGGAGAATCCAAAGAGCTTCTACAAATACATAAAGGGCAAAAGAGTAACTAGGGAGAGAGTAGGGCCTCTTAAGGATCAACAAGGTCATCTATGTGCGGAACCACAAGAGATGGGTGAGATCCTAAATGAATATTTCACATCGGTATTTACGGTTGAGAAAGGCATGGATGCGAGGGAACTTGGGGAAATAAATAGTGATGTCTTGAGAAGTGTACATATTAGAGAGGGAGGTGCTGGAAGTCTTAACGCGCATCAAGGTAGATAAATCTCCAGGACCTGATGAAATGTATCCCAGGACATTATGGGAGGTTAGGGAGGAAATTGCAGGTCCCCTAGCAGAGATATTTGAATCATCGACAGCTACAGGTGAGGTGCCTGAAGATTGGAGGGTAGCAAATGTTGTGCCTTTGTTTAAGAAGGGCGGCAGGGAAAAGCCTGGGAACTACAGACCGGTGAGCCTGACATCTGTAGTGGGTAAGTTGTTAGAGGGTATTCTGAGAGACAGGATCTACAGGCATTTGGAGAGGCAGGGACTGATTAGGAACAGTCAGCATGGTTTTGAGAGGAAAATCATGTCTCTCGAATTTGATTGAGTTTTTTGAAGGGGTAACCAAGAAGATAGATGAGGGCTGTGCAGTAGACGTGGTCTACATGGGCTTTCGCAAAGCCTTTGACAAGGTACCGCATGGTAGGTTGTTACATAAGGTTAAATCTCATGGGATCCAAGGTGAGGTAGCCAATTGGATACAAAATTGGATTGACTACAGGAGACAGAGGGTGGTTGTGGAGGGTTGTTTTTCGGACTGGAGGCCTGTGACCAGCGGTGTGCCTCAGGGATCGGTGCTGGGTCCGCTGTTATTTGTTATTTATATTAATGATTTGGATGAGAATTTAGGAGGCATGGTTAGTAAGTTTGCAGATGACACCAAGATTGGTGGCATTGTGGACAGTGAAGAAGGTTATCTAGGATTGCAACGGGATCTTGATAAATTGGGCCAGTGGGCCGATGAATGGCAGATGGAGTTTAATTTAGATAAATGTGAGGTGATGCATTTTGGTAGATCAAATCGGGCCAGGACCTACTCCGTTAATGGTAGGGCGTTGGGGAGAGTTATAGAACAGAGATCTAGGAGTACAGGTTCATAGCTCCTTGAAAGTGGAGTCACAGGTGGATAGGGTGGTGAAGAAGGCATTCAGCATGCTTGGTTTCATTGGTCAGAACATTGAATACAGGAGTTGGGATGTCTTGTTGAAGTTGTACAAGACATTAGTAAGGCCACACTTGGAATACTGTGTACAGTTCTGGTCACCCTATTATAGAAAGGATATTATTAAACTAGAAAGAGTGCAGAAAAGATTTACTAGGATGCTCCCGAGACTTGATGGTTTGACTTATAGGGAGAGGTTGGATAGACTGAGACTTTTTTCCCTGGAGAGTAGGAGGTTTAGGGGTGATCTTATAGAGTCTATAAAATAATGAGGGGCATAGATAAGGTAGATAGTCAAAATCTTTTCCCAAAGGTAGGGGAATCTATAACGAGGGGGCATAGATTTAAGGTGAGAGGGGAGAAATACAAAAGGGTCCAGAGGGGCAATTTTTTCACTCAAAGGGTGGTGAGTGTCTGGAACGAGCTGCCAGAGGCAGTAGTAGAGGCGGGTACAATTTTGTCTTTTAAAAAGCATTTGGACAGTTACATGGGTAAGATGGGTATAGGCCAAGTGCAGGCAATTGGGACTAGCTTAGTGGTATAAACTGGCTATTTCCATGTTGTAAACTTCTATGATTCTAATTTTAACATGGTGGCAGAGGGTGGTTGCCTAAAGGTGGAGTTTAGAAACTACGATTTTTTGGACATACAAAGCAAAACTTGAACGCCATGAGGTAATTGTGGAAAATGGCAGAAAACAAGTTTCAATCGTCGAGGTAAGATTGCCCTCCAATGTCCTTGCCGTTTGAACCGTATGACCAGTGGAAGAATGAGGTTGAGATGTGGACACTGGTTACGACTCTATCAAAGAGAAAATAAGGCATGTCCTTGGCGTTGTCGCTTCCTGAATGAGTAAAAATGAGAAGTAAGGTATTTTCTGAGATGGATGCAGATCTTATGGATAATGAAGGTTCTACCTTTTCTACTAGAATTTCTGTATAAAATCTACAAGAAAGATGAGCTGTTAAGTGCCTGAGGCCTGGTTAGCATTTGATAGATTTTGGCAAAAGAACGATCATTCAATGGAAGAGTATATCATGGACTTTGTCGACCTTTTGTACAAATGTGTTAAAATTCGAATTGGGAATCCCTGGATCGTTACTTGCGATTAAATTACTGGATTGTGCTAAGGTGTCTCATATGGACAGGCAACTGGTGTCCAGTCCTTGGAAAAGGAGACTCTGTTGGATCAAATGTCTGCTGCCTTAAAGAAATTCCTGGGGAAACAGTCATTCCCTTTAGCCTTCATGGAACATACGGGGTCTTCCACTGTGACATGATGATGGTCATGTAAGAGGAGAAGTAAGGAGTGTGGGACTGTTGGTGAATGGAGAAGTATAGTTAAAGTTACTGGTATCGCTCATTAACAATCTGATTGTGTACAGCACTGGCAGAAAGGGCCTATCTACGTTGTAGCTTCCCTTCCTCTACTTCCTCCTCCAATTCCTCAGGTTCTCCCGATAGGCAGTGGCAAGGGCTGTTCCCTCACGATGCCCAGGTTGTGCAGCACGAGGCATACAACCACAAATCTCGATACCCGCTCAGCTGAGTACTGCAGGCTCCTCCAGAGCGGTCTAAGCAGGGAAGCGTTGCTTGAGGATGCCTATGGTGTGCTCTATGATGATCCTTGTGGCAGCATAGCTCTCATTGTAGGCCTTCTGAGCACGTGTATGTGGATTCCTGACCGGAGTCATGAGCCATTTCATGAGGGGATAACCCTTGACAGTAGCCAGTCTTGACTTGCCAGGCTGGTTCAAATACAGGTGGAACAGAGGACTGCTGCAGAATGAACGAATCATGACTGCTGCCAGGATAGCAGCTGTTTACCTGCATGATGTGTGCCTGAGGTTGCATACCAGCGGCTCACTGAGCACATTGTTTATGAATATGTCCCAGTTCAGATGACATGCACACAAGGCACAGTGTGTACAGTCAATGGCACCCTGCACCATGGGGAATCCTGCAATCCGTGCAAAACTTCGTGCTCATTCCACCTGCTTGTCATTGGAAAGAGGGAACGAGATGAATGTGTTTCTCATTGTATAGAGAGCCTCAGTGACCTCCCAGTGCACTGCAAACTGTGAGATGTTGCTTATATCTCCAGCAGCAGCCTGAAAGGAGCCAAAGGCATGAAAATTAAGAGTTACGGTCACCTTGACAGCCACAGGCAATGCCATTCTTGCCCTACTTTGAGGCTGCAGTTATGGCTGCAGCAGTTAACAAATTTCAGTCACTACCTCTTTTGTGAACTGAGGACATCTGATGCACTGGTCATTGCTGAAGTTGAAATAAGAGAATTGCTCTCTAAAGATCCTCTGTGGATATGGCCTCCTGCTGAGTGCCCAACTCCTCCTCCTCCTCCCTCTTCGAGCAGCTTGTCCTGCTGTGTGGGGTGAGGTAGTTCTATACAATAATAGTCTATTAGAAATAAAAGTTTGATGTCACTTTTGTAGTGTCAAATGGTCTTTAGCCAAAGAGCATCAGTAGGGTTTACAAAGTATACCAAATTCTTAGTGCTTATGGTATGAAATCTTTGTTGTCTTAGATTTTCTTCAGTATTAACATGTTCCCTAAACTGATAGCCTTAATCATTGGAATTTTCTTCTTGCATAGTACTGCTACTATTCTGTGGGAATCAGGGGGGAAAACTCTCCAGTGGCTGGAGTCATACGTAGCACAAAGGAAGATGGTAGTGGTTGTTGGAGGCCAATCATCTCAGCCACAGGACATCACTGCAGGAGTTCCTCAGGGCAGTGTCCTCGGCCCAACCATCTTTAGCAGCTTCATCAATGATCTTCCCTCCGTCATAAGGTGAGAAGTGGGGAAGTTTGATGATAATGATTGCAGTGTTCAGTTCCATTCACAACCCCTCAGATAATGAAGCAGTCTGTACCACATGCAGCAAGACCTAGACAACATCAAGGCTTCGGCTGATAAGTGACAAGCCTTTCCACCATCTACAAGGCACAAGTCAGGAACATGATGGAATACTCTCCACTTGCCTGGATGAGTGCAGCTCCAACAACACAAGAAGCTCGACACCATCAATGACAAAGCAGCCCGCTTGACTGGCATCCCATGCACCACCTTAAACATTCATTTCCTTCACCACTGGCGCACCGTGGCTGCAGTGTGTACCATCTACAAGACACACCGCAGCAACTCGCCAAGGCTTCTTCGACAGCACCTCCAAAACCCACAACCTCCACCATCTAGAAGGACAAGGGCATCAGATGCATGCGAACACCACCACCTGCACGTTCCCCCTTCAAGTCACACACCATCCTGGCTTAGAAATATATCGCCGTTCCTTCATCGTCGCTGGGTCAAAATCCTGGAAATCCCTACCTAACAGCACTGTAGGAGTACCTTCACCACACGGACTGCAGCAGTTCAAGAAGGCGGCTCACCAACTCCTTCTCAAGGGCAATTGGGGACGAGCAATAAATGCTGGCCTTGCCAGTGATGCCCACATCCCATGAATGGATTTTTTTTTTAAATCTCATTTTGCTTCAGCATAACTTCACCATAGGAGCAGTCAATTTTGTACCTGACATTCAATAAAACACAATGCTGATGAACTTATATACATTTTTTTAAAATTAATTAATTGTTAAGTCTTCTCTTCTTTGGCAGTCCCTCAGGGTTGAGGATGACTTGCTTCCACTCCAGGAGGGTGGGTTAATAGTCCAATCCTGGAGCCGCAGACTCTGCCACAGGTGGGGCAGGTGGTGTTTAATAAAGTGGGTGGGTGAGACGCGCTAGATTCTGCGTGCTCTTTCCGCTGCTTACACTCGGCCTCCACATGCTCCACTCGCTAACGCTCGAGGTGATTGGCGCCTTCGCGGACACTTCTTCTCCAGTTTGGGCGTTCTGGGGCAAGCGATTCCCACATGTCGGTGGGGAAGTTGCATTTTTTTAGGGAGGCTTTGAGAGTGTCCTCATAGCGTTTCCTCTGCCCTCCTAGTGATCGCCTGCTATTGCGGAGCTCGGAGTAGAGCACTTGTTCAGGGAATCGTGTGTCGGACATGCGGACATTGTGGCCCACCTATCGCAGCTGGTTGAGCGTGACCAGTGTCTTAATAGTGGGGATGTTAGCCTGGGAGAGAACGCTCACGTTGGTACACCTATCCTGCCAGTGGATTTGCAGGATTTTGCGAAGGCACTATTGGTGATATATCTCCAGGGATTTGAGGTGTCTGCTATACATTGTTCATGTTTCTGATGCGTACAGGAGGGCGGCGATCACGGTTGCTCTGTAGACCCATAAGCTTGGTGCTGGATTTGAGGTCTTGGTCTTCGAACACTCTATTCCTCAGGCGTCCAAAGGCTACACTGGCGCATTGGAGTCGATGTTGAATTTCATCGTCGATGTCTGCTCGCACTGAGAGGAGGCTCCAGAGGTATGGGAAATGATCCACGCTGTCCAGATGCTCACCGTGGATCTTGATGGTCAGGAGGCAGTGTTGTGTGGCAGGAGTGGGCTGGTATCAATAATATGAACATATAGTAAAGTAGTTAAACTTTTCCATCCAAAAGTTACCTGCCAATGCTAGTGACCTGGTATTAATAAAGTACAAATTAAAAGGAACACAATTGCATACAGCTAAAACAATAAAACCGAGTTGATGGAAGGACAAGCTTTTCCTGCATTTTATACAAAAAAAAATTAAAATTTAACTAGGTTGAAATCATGATGTGGAATTTTAATAATGAACTCATTTGTTTGAAATTCCTCAATCCAGAAATTAAGCAATAGTATTACCCATTTATAATAGAACATGTTAAAACCTTCATTAAAAGGACAAAGGAATTTCATACCTTCGGGATAGCACATTCATTATTGAGCTCATGGAGCAATTTCAATGCAAAGATACCAGTTATCAATACATAGTGAGATTTCAACCAGCGTTTTTCGTTCCCAATGCTATAAACCAATGTACTATGACTGGCATGCATCATAAAGCAGGGCATCATCATCTTAGACAACCAGTGCTAATAGAACTTCAAAACTAGCAGAAAATCACTGATCCAACTCAGGCAGGACCTTCTTAACTTTTGATGCAAACAAATGCTTCCTAACTTTGGGCAGCAGATACTGGTATTATAATTCTGACATTGTGAATTATTATTCACCGACAAAAACATAACTTTGATGAAAAAGGGTGAGAAAATAATGTAAAATACAACGAAATATCATAAGTAATTTATAGAGACATGTAAACACAGTTGTTAACTAAGAACTTGAAATATTTTCTAAAAAATAAGTTTGCTCTTATGTAGTGCTTTATACAACATGCATTTTCAATCATACGGCACAACTTTTGACATGACACAAATCTATTAATTCTGCACAAAAATCTCTCACTGCTCATTTCTTTAAATAATTATCCAGTATCAATGACAGGAAGTAAAATATGTATTGCTAAGTTCAAATAGAATCTAAGTTATTAACATCATCAATATTCATGAGTAGAAAATACTTGATGAAAAAAAGTTCATCAAGTTTATAAGTGACTGAGGTGGAAATTAGTGTTCATTCCTAAAGGATGGATAGACAATACATTAAATGCCGCCTTGTTTTAGTACATTTATGGGGATGTAAGGAAGAATTGCTGTGAGGTTAACGCCTGCCCTAGATTAAAAACTGCCATCTCTGCCGTCAAAGGATCAATTATTATTAAACCATTAGTTTCTCTAGTCAATAAATTGCAATTTTACTTACTTACACATGCATCATGCAGCACTGCACACTCCTCAGAAAGTAATGAAAAGAATGCAGAGAGCTCCCTCAATAGCAAAGCTGGTAAATGAAGTGTATAGTGTAGCACCAAACTATACAGACCAAAAACATCCCAGGTTCGATCCCTGTATATGCTGTATCAACTGATCTCAACCAGGATGGTTATAGTTTTTTGGGATGGCAGAAAGAAGGGGGAAAAAAAATTCTTGCATTTGTGTAAACATAAAGAAAAGATTGGATTGAGCCAAACCTGATGCTCCTACAGTCAAATATTCTAGTAACACTCACCATCTAGGATCACAAATGAAGAATTGCCACTTTGGCAAGATGCCAGAGGGCTGCTGCACAGTTAGAAATGCATCCATCCGCTCAGAAGGGGAGGGGAGAAACTAGGAGAAAACTGGGCAAGATGGAAGAAAAAACACCGACAAGTAGTGATATCATGTTATAGAAAGAAAACTTTAGGTAGCTGACCATCTTCAGAAGATGCACAGCTGAATCAGAAATAAAATATGAACGCAGAGCTTGCGGGAAAAGAAATCAGAATCTTGGATTCAAAATAGTGGTGCTGAAAGAGTTAACATTGACAGAAGCACCCCCCCCCCCACCCAACAAACACAATTATTAACTATAAAATAAACTTCAGATAAGGTTTCTTTTAAATTTTAACATCAAATTTCAAGATGGAACAACAGTGAACTTGATTTTTAACATTTAGCCAGTTGTCTTGCATTAGATTGAATACTTTTTTAAAAAATTACTTCAGATGTTCAATAAACTTTTTTTTAAAGTTTCCTTATTTACAGTTTTGCTATGATAACCTTATGTCTATCGACCATTATAATATTTTTAGAGAGATCTCATCTTAAAAATGACAATTTTAAAACTAAGTTTATTGTAATGACTGGATTCTTCACACATTCAAGCGGTTCCCATATTTGAAAAAAAACTTAAAAACTATTCCAATTTAATACCTGTGTGTCATATTCCCACAGTTTGAAGGTGATAAAACAACTGCATTAATTGGAAAATGTAGATTTCAATTTAAAAATCAGCTTAAACATTGATCCAGTATTTGTCCTCGTAATAACATTCAAATTTCCTATTGTCTTAACAAAAACAATTATCTACTTTGGTAAATATGCCACATTTTAATTTTAAAATCTGCAAACCTCATTTTGTAACTTATTGTAATAGTTTCAGACAGATGCAGGCAGATCTAAATTATGCAATTCATTTACATATTCTCGTCGTAGGATACATGCAAATGAAGACATTTGCATAATGGATTCCTGTCATTGCTACAGCTCCTTTCTTTGCCTCCTATTCAGCAAGCTTTGATATCACAAACCAAGTTCTTTTTACTGAAAAAGGATTTTATGTTGTACAGCATGCCTCCGATTTGTAAAGGAAATTCCTTCAGTAACCATCAGAAATTATCTAAGTAAAGCAGGTATCTATGTTCTAGCTTTTCATTTCTTTTTTTTCTTTAATTGCAGGAAATAACTTTGCTTTAATGAGGTACTTTATTTAAATTAAGCACCTGAGCCAATTAGTCAGTTCTGACCTTGTCTTACAAAGCAAGAAGGTTACAGAAGAGTAGTATTTAAAAAATTTAAAAGCCTCTCCCCTTTGCCTCATCTTTTCAAATGTTAGGTAAAGCGGTATGCTGATAATTACTTAATCAAATATGACAGAAGGGACTAATTTGCTGATTACAATAAAGCCCGAGGGTGTTATGACAAAAATTTCTCTACAACTTCATTCCAGCTTTTATTTAAATAGGCTTTGATTATTTATAACAAAATATCATTGCAACATATTGTAGCAGATGAGACTGTAAAGCGTCGTCTCCCATCAGCTATAGTCCAATAAGCAGCCGATGCTGTTCCTGCTGCTGCTGCGGGCTTCCCTGCGCCAGCACGGCAGTAATGCCAAGCTATTGGTGTGTTTACCCTTTGGGAATGTTAACTGTAATTCTTCAGCTTTTAAAATCAATTAACCCTTATGTTAATTAGTGTCAAGTCTATAGAAAGCCGCCGCAAATGGCAGGAGCTGGCACACTGCCATCCATTCACTGGCAGCGCCACAGCTCTCTTGATAACAGCGGGTATGTTAGGGCCCGTATGTACGTCTGTCAGAACTGTTGAGCCAAGGGAGATTATCCAGACCCCTACAGCAAACACGAAGTCATATCTGAAGGCGCAACTGGCAGGATTACCATGCGCTCCACTGTAAATCCTTCCTCAGAGGACATGTTTCAAGTTGAAAACAAGGATGTGTGCACTGTCTGTGTTTAATCATCTTTTGCTTGGCCGTGCAGAAGCGACTGCGGATACTTTCCCCCCTTCGAAGACAAAAGCCGCCATGCCATCGACTGCCTTTTCGAAAGATGCCAGGAGATGAAAAAACAGTAGCAACGACATGATGCCAGGGGCAATATGGCCAACTGTCAAAGCATGAGCCAGGTTTTGTTCGATGTCGATTTGTTTTCTATTCAAGTTCGTTTACAAAAAAATACCAACAAAAAAAACAAAGGAACTATTTTGGAGTAACGCTTTCTATTCGATGCCATGGGGAATGAGAGTGAACCAGGCGTACATGTCTGCATGGTACTGCCACTTGCCAGAGAAAAAACAAGGAATTGTGCAAAAATTATGCCTTGTACTTTACAAAAATGGGAATAAAGGCAATTTTGGTGATCACATACTTACTGACAGGACATTGGAGATTTACTGTTTAATCTGGAACGTGTTTTTAACCATCAATTGACCCAGGTACACAAGGAAAATAAAAATCATACTCTTGCAGCAGGCAGGCAGCCTGAGATTTATCTGCATTCAGTGCTATCACCAGGGAGATGAATGGGCCGATCTGTAGCCTTTTACAAGATCCACTATGGGAATGAAGGAGGAGGGATGCCACAGAGACGTGTACAAACTTGAAGTGAGAAGGTTTAAAGGTGCTACTTGGATAAATCCTGCAGTACATTGAATGGGAAAATGAAATGTTTCCCTCTATATGGGAGGGAGTGCCTTTTACTTACGGTGGAAGTGTTGCCGTGGATCCCGAAAGGTGTTCAGTTGGCATCGCACGCAGCATTATCGACGAGAGCTGAAAACAAAAGGGACAAAAAGTACAAAAGGAATTTTGAAAATAATTACATATGGATTTTACAAAACAACATGAAACAGCAGCAATGTAATGGATATACTTCTGCAACTTCCTCAAGTGCCACACATATGATACAAACTGTATACACTGCCGAGTCAACCTGCTGGTGATGGATTTTAACCTGGCATCTCCTGGGCAATTTATAATGAGTTCTGGATTTATCTTTTAATGTAAATTCTCATTTTGAAGTATGTGCTTTTGAATGTAAACGGAGGAGGTTTTTTGTTAACAAGGCGTTTGTGCTGTGAGAAGAATCTACGAGCGTTTGGCTGGAATACAATGGCAGCGGCGCCTGTGAAAACCGACGTTCAGGGGAAAAAAGCTCTCTGCAGAGGGATAACGTTAAATGGGTCACGGGCTCTACCAGCTGCTAGGTTCCATACGCCGCAATCAAAGTGAATGTTCTAAAATTATTACAGTCAAACAGTCATGTGGTGGCAGTTAACGTCCCCAGTGTTTAATCATCTTACAGTAGAATGGTTTTATGCATATTTCATTTGCATATCATTAAGCTGGTTAAGCATGGGGTATTCAGAGTGGGATGAATACAATGCGAGTCTCATATGATCCATATCAGAGAAGCTGGTCTGCTCAATGGACTGTCTGCTTTTTTTCCCTTTTAATCCCCTGACTTTGTTACATCTCAAACACGGCGGCTGGAAATCATTGTGGATTCCTAATTTTATTATACCAGCAATTTTTAAAAAATTATATTCAAAATGATACGACAAAGGAGATTTAAGGGAACATGGATCCCACTAATATGGAAATGTTGCTCTACAGGGAAGCTGTGCTAATAATTCCTTAATTTGTGTGAAAATGGAAACTTTTTTATAATTAAAAAAGAGAATGTCAGAAGTGAAGATTAAGTGAAATCGTGGATCATTACCTTGCAACGTTTATTTGCCTAAAAGTAAGAGAGCACATGCGTCAACTATTTCTGCACAAATTAGCGAGCATCTGATTTTGATAGCCACTATTAAACCATTAATGTGATTAATCAATTATTTCAGTCTGAAAGCCTATTATGCGTACACGACAGATACAGTGGGGTCTTTGTCACTTTCATACATGAATAACATAGTAATCGCAGGCCTTTGTATATCTTCTCAATGGTTTAATTCATTCACCCCAACATTGCCTAGTTCTGGCAGATAATCAAAATTACTTCCTGGGAAAACTATAAAGACAATTAAGCATGGAAATCTGTTGCTGATGTACAACACATGAATTCATTTGGAAATTAGGCCACTTTGTTCCTTCCTTCGCTCTTGCTTTTGTTTCCAATATTAATATTCAAATGAGGTACGTCGTGACTCTACTGTACAATTAGCTGGCGAAAAAAGCCAGACACTGCTGACTGCGACATTTTGTGCAGTGAACATGCAGATGTCGCTGTTGTTCTTTACATGGGTATAATGATATGCAAAATAGCAAGCATCACTTGGATACAAAATAATTTACATTTTATTGCAAGAAGTCTCTGCTTTTTCTTCTGGAGGAATGCCTTCGTAAATGTAGATCGAATCAAATGGTGTTGGAATTCTGGAGCGTTTGCAATGGAATTATAAGCATAATGACATAAATGTGCATGCAGTCATCTATTATAGTTTTGAATAGTACCAATTCAACTGCCTTTGAATGGATTTATCAATATGGATAACCTTTTTCCATTACTGAATATTTGATCTACTTTACATACATAACTGAATTACAGAAAAACCTCTCCAACGGCTTTCACTAATTTATCCAACGAATATTATCACTCAGTCACTGATGACTTTAACACCGTTGGTATTCAGGGCACCACTTTTCACTGCTGTTGGTAAGATGGTACTTATTTATATGCATGCACTGACTTTGCGTCTTTGTAGACTGTCAAATTCTGTGCAAATGAAAAGTTAGCACTTGAAACCTTAATGGCATCTACATTCGCTAGCACTGAATAATATTTGGAATGCTTCCTATTAATACACAAAAGACCTGCATATTTAATGAATGGTTTTTCAACAGGAGCAATCTGTAAGTGTATTTGACGATGGCATTTTTGTACCATGAGAAACAGCTTCTAAACATATTTTTATGCAAGTATATTGTTGGCAATCTATAATTCAGAGTGCTATTCACTTTTAATATAGAATAAATGGAAGAGATTACTTCTACCGTCAAAATGTTTTTAGTAGGAATTTTTTAAAAACCATACCAGTAATGTAACAAATACTAATGTCAGACACAATGTACAGTAGATCCCCTTTTGGGTTCAAAATGTATTACAACAGAGGACTTAAAGGAAATGTTTTACGTGGATTCCCTATTAATGATAAGAGCTGTATAACCAATGTAAATTACATCAGAGGCTTCCCCACTGTATCAACCTTTGTTTAAAAACAGCCGTCAAAGGCCTGAGAAAAACACAAGTCTGAAACTATTACAAGTTATTACAGTCTGAATCAAGCATTACCAAAGTAAGTCAGCTTAATACAATTGCTTTATTCCCTCAACATAACATAGGAGCTAGTGGCAGCATAACAATTATGAGTATTATGCTATTAAATTCTGATACATAAATAGCCCTTTTCTCATTAAAAAATTCATAGTAAATTTTCAGTGAGCATAATATTTTGAAACATAATTAAAATTTCCTGAAATGTAATAGGTTTCATACTGTACATACTTTTGCTAAACAATAGAAACGATGCAACATATTTTAAAGAAAGTGATTAGTCTGCAAACATGGTGAAAACTCAGTATTCAATTAATAAACAGAAAATGCTGGAAATACACAGATCAGTCAACATCCAATAAAACAAAAAAGTCAACTTAATGTTTTGGGATTAACTGTTTGTCAAACCTAATAACTTAAGAAGAATAGTTATATGGAACTTGAACATGTCTTTTCTCTTTATAAGTGCCGAATGATCTGCTGTGTATTTTCAGCATTGCAGTTTTTTTTCTTGTTATAAGTATTCACAGTACTTTATGGCTAAAATAATTCAGTTGACAGGAATGAACAAAAATTCTCCGGAAGGGGCAAGAGAACAATTGTCCTGCTGGGCAATGGTACCTTAGTCGGTTTTCCTTCAGTGTTAAATAAATCAAAGTCTTATAGCATCATTGCACAGGTAGAATTTTCCTTTTAAATAAGGCTTAATTTCTGAAAATTAAGCAACAACAGGTTTCCAAAAAAAAGCCATAGATCAGTTGCCACCGAAGATACGTTTCTGCATACAAAAAAAATCAGTTAATGAGCACATTTGTCTGCAGTACGACAATCAGCAGCCATGTATTTGACTTCAGACAACGGCACTTCTCTTTGTTAATGCTACTTTCTTTGAAGTTTTTAACACCCATGAAGAATAGCCCACGGGCAATTGGTCTGTTCTTTGTGGGTCTTGCACAACTCTATTAAAAACATAGATCCATAAAAGATATATTTGTAAAAACATGGAATTCTCTGGCAACGTCATCTGTGGCATCAGATGATGGGATTTCTGTACTGCATACTAATATTATCTAATTCCAGAATTTCACCATAATTTGACTACAAGTGCCACTCTTTGAAGGACAACAAGTTAAAAACAATTGATAAATTTCAGGTCACAGTTAAAACTCCATTGAAGGGGAACTGCAGAGTATCAAGTAACACCCCTACATTCATCCCATGCAATTAGATTTTTGAATGCATTAATTATTTTAATAATCCTATTTATGGGTCTCCATTGTGCAGTTTGTTTCAGGGGCAAAAATAGGAAAAGAACAACCTTTTGCAGCACATCCAGTCTGCAGCTCTGGTATCAATGGAATTGATATGTTTAAGGAGTGATTGTAGGCATCGATTTTCCCCTTGGTCTCTAAGCATTTAGCATTTGAACAAATGCTTAGAAAAGATGAAGACAAGCCCTGCAATTGGTCTTTGAACAACCCAATCCTTTTGACTCCAGTACTATGAGCAGAAGTGCTACCCTTGGTCATTACACCACCTCCACAACATCCAGTGATTCCTGGACATTTCAATCTTAATACTAAAAGACAGGAAGGAGAAAGGGATCATCATTTCTTCCTGTTCACTGAAGTCCAAGAGTTATTCTCCCAAGGTTATACTCCCAAGTGACAAAAAAGGTGTGCGCACGCATGTGGAGGGAACATGGTTAAGGCTGCATTCGGTTAAATAGATAAAATACATTACACAATATGGTACTACCCCATATGAACTAAGCAAGTTTCATGTTTGATCTGCATTCACAAATTTCATCAGGCAATAGGAAATCACAAATTATTTTAGCATCACTGGTCTAGAAAGGAAAGATACATATATAATCCTAGATATATAGATGTAGATAGATATACTATACTGGGTCTGACTTAGCTGTGATATCTCCACAGACCAAGAATTAACTGATATAACCGATAGTCACTATCCAGGGTGATGCAGACATACGATGTTTCATAAACTTGGCTTGTGTTTCCTTGAGTATAGGCAATTGAGGGGTGATCTGCTCGAGATGATTAAAATGATCTGATAGTTTTTCGGTATCTACCCTTTTCCTCTGATGGGAGAAACAAGAACAAGGGGACATAATCTTAAAATTAGAGCAAGGCCATTCAGAAGCAAAATCAGGAAGCACTTTTTTACACAAAGGGTAGTAAAAATTTGGAAGTCTCTCCCTCAAAAGGCTGTGGATGCTAGGGCAATTGGAGCTTTCAAGACTGGGATGGAAAGATTTTTGTTAGGTAAGGGTAATCAAGGGATTTGGAGCAAAAGTGGGAAAATGGAGTTGAGGTGCAGATCAGCCACGATTTAATTTAATGGCTGAGCAGGCCCATGGGACTGAAAGACCTACTCCTGTTGCTAATTTTCCTACATGGACAAAGTACTATGCAGGGCGAAGTGGCAGAGAATTAAGTCCAATTGCTAACTTCTACATATAGTCCACAGGAAGATGAAAAATATATACATAATTCTAGTCTTTCAGATATCTTGCTGGCTGGAATAGTCCTCATCTCCCACAATCCCAGGATTACTGGCAATAGCAGCACTCCAGGCTCACGTAGCCAGTACAACTTCCCAACAGGTCTGGGTCCCTAGGCTGACACTGACCGCAGATCCCATCTGAATCTCATACAATTCAACATCATCAACTTTATGTTCACAAAGTTATTCATAGTAGCATCAACTGTGATGCAAGAATTGCAGCTCTACCTGTATTATATAATAAATTTTCCAGGCTAAAAATAAAATACCGCAAACTAATTTTAATTTTTGAGTCGGGATTTTAAATTGATATGGCTGTTATGATGAGATTGTGCTGTCAAGAGATCCCCATAGTAAGTAATACTGATTTCACTAAAAAAACCATGGGGCCAAAATTCCACGGGATACCTTTTGGGAGCAGAGCTAAGGTGGGCCGAGACCTGCCTGCCTGCTAGTTGCACCCCTGACTCCATCCCAAATTGCAGGGTTAGCTTATTTGCATAAATTGGGCAGGCACCTGCACCGTTAACAACACAACTGGGGAACTCACCTCAGATGGGGGAAAAAAGAAAACTCGCAGCAGAGCCCATCATGCAGCATAGTAGTGCCGGGTCAAAGACATTTAAAGACAGTAATAGACCATTTGTTTAAAAAAAAACAGCAGATTGCAGTAAGGAAACTTGGACTTTATCATTTTGAAATGCCTCAGCTGCCCTTAGCAATGCTGGTTGCCTGAAACCCACAGGTGGCTCTCACGACCAGTGTCACGAAGGGCAGAAATGCGGGAATCCTGCTGTATGATGTAATTCCTGCATTTACATGCATCCACCCATTCGTGGATGGGCATATTATGCGTCCGCCCCCAAGCAGGATGGAAATTTTAACAAGCAGAAAATGAGGCACAAACAGGTACTGCCCCAAAGTCCACCCATCCTGCTTTCATAGATCCACTGATCACATCACAGGTTTTCAGGCCCCAAGCGTTTAAAGTAATGAAGGTGCCAAAATTGAAATGGTGCGCGCGCTGGAACTGAATCTGGCGTAACAGGTTGGAAAAAGGAAAGAAAACAAACAAAGTGCTCTCTTTCGATCTTGCTCATCTTCTCTTCCAACTGTTTCCCTTGTAGGTTATCTCCCTCTTATTCCTGAAGTATTATTCCTTACTATATCACATTGTTCCTTTCCATTTACCACAATTTTTGACCCTTCTCTTATGCTTGATAATAAACCTTTATCTGTAAAATATTTTCCTCCATTTACTAGCGCTGGTGAAAAATGCAATGCAAGTACAAAGCAGCTTTCATACATAGAACAGAAAAGGAGAGTGACCTAACTAGCTTGATTTTTTTTCCTTGAGGTCATGATGTTTTCCTCCCATCTACATTCCTTCAACCCACATGTTATTTTGCTCCCCTTTTGTTGATCACCTGAGAATGTATCAACTGCAGGCAAGAGGCTGGATAACAGACCTATTTCCAGATCTCTCACAGTAACACTCCAAAATGGCCACCAGGAAGTAGGCAAGATCATGGTCTCATCTGCAATGGTCCATACTCAAGCTCCAGCCTAATTCAGCACTCAGAGAGTGCACAAAAGGTACAGGTGGTGGTCTTCTCCACGCCGCTGAATTAAAGGTAAAAGAGCACGAGTAAGCATTAAACATAGGACTGCAATACTGTACATTGAACCTTTACTTCCATCCATTGTCCTGTTTCTGTCCCTCTCTTCACTCCCCAACTCCAGTCCCATTGACAGTATATATTTACCACTAGAAGAACAAACAAACTTTCTGTAATACTGTGTGTTCCCCAGGGTATTCCAAATCACCTCACAGTCATTTAGTTACTCTTGAAGTGTAGTTATTGTTGTTAATTATGCAAACATAGCAGCCAAATTTGTACACAAGGATCTACAAACAGCAAATCAGATAAATGACCAGTTAACCTGTTTTGCTGACTGAGGCATAAATGTTAGCCAGAACATTGGTGGAATTTCCTGCTCTTATTTGAATAGTGCTATAAGATCCTTTATGTCCATCTAAACAGGCAGACAAGACCTCTGTTTAACATTTCATCCAACCTATGCCAAGTCAGCACTCTCTCAGCACTGCATTGAAGCGTCGGCCTAGATTAAGTGCCCAAAGTCCTCAACCAAATTTACACTAATGGTATCTTGCAGAAGAGACAGTATTTTTCCCACCAGATGTAATTTTATAGCCTCCTGTACACATTACATATAATTTCATATACAAACACAAAGCATCTAAATAATGAAAAACATTTGACTGCAACAGCATACGTTTCTGTAGCCCGCATCATGTACAGACACCTCAAAGCAATAACAAACCCAACTTTGAGGTGGGGGGAGGGGGGGGTAGTGAAGGGAGAAGAAGAAAGGAAAAGGATCAGGAGGGGATAAAAACACAAAGAGACAGGTCTCCAGAGTCTTCAGGGGTTTTTGAAGACAGGAAGTAAAATGGCACGGCAGAGAAGAGTTCCAAAAGATGGCTGAAGAAGGGGCCACTAATTGTGGATCAGAGGGAGCAGGAATTGAGAGATAAGCTAGTGTTGGGGGAATGGAGGATGTGCACACAGACATATGGGCTGGAGGAAATCACGAGTAGGGAGGAGTAAGGCTGTGATGAAATTTTAAGGTGAGTATAAGAATCAGTCAGTTTTCTGGGACATGAGAAGCCAGTGTAGGTTAGAGAGGACGAGGATGATGGGAACGTGGGCCTTAGTGCGAGCAACGACATGGGCCACAACACTCTGGATGACTTACAGTTTATAAAGCAAGTGAGTAGAATGAAGAGATCATTGGATAAGTCCAGCCACAAAGTGATAAAATTGCAGATTGAAGTTTCGACACTACCAGGGGAAAGAAGTGGAGTGGAGGCAGATACCACATTGGATGTGGGGAGGATGCTTTTCTCAGGTCAAGCAGCAAGACAGGGTTCCACGCTACTGGGCTAACTCTGAGGTGACCGCCAAGGAGGGAAATGAAACAGAGGCCAGAGGCGTGTAGGTTTTTATAGAGGATGGTTTTGGTTTTGCAGACATTTAGCCAGAGAAAGTTTTTGGTCATCCAGTTCTTAATGTTGGATAGGCAGTTGCACACTGTGGCAACGGCTCTGGGGTCCATGGAAGAGGTGGCGGGGTAGAACTGAGTGTCATCAGCATACTTGTGAAGCATGGCTATGCTTCTAGACAACATCACGAAAGAGTATAGAAATGATAGAAAGGGGCTAGAGATGGAACTATGGGGTACACCAGAGGTGATTCTGTAGGCACGGGAACAGAAACCATTTGAAGCGACAAAACTAATTTAAAATAGCTCCATAACAACTTATTGAATATAGTATTTTGGGGAAAACCTCGCTTCATGTATTTTGTGAATCTTGGACAGGGAAATTTGTTTCCGTTTCTATAGTGTGTCGTCCTACTATAGAAATAACAGGTCCGAATAACCGCAAAACATCCCCTTTAAACTCACAATGTTGTATTATTTACCCGAACAATCACTGAATTAAAATACTGCCAAATGAATTAACCAAGACTGAAAGAATGGGTCTTAGGGGTTAAGGCTTGTTGGTGCACTGCCTCTTGTCTTTCGATCAAACAGAATTGCACCTTCTGCAGTGTTGCCATATTTTAATGTTCTTATATTGCTTATATAAAAACAAATATCTAATTTTAAAATGGGTCATTAATGAACAGAGTATTGATTATTTAAAAAAGGAAAAGTAATTTATTTACTCAGTTGATTCTATGTTAAACTCAAAGTGGAATAAAAATAGAGGTGAAATAACAATAGGTGTTAAAATTAGAAAGCCCACCAGCACCATTCCAAGTGGCAGCAGTGATCACAATGGCATTAGTTCAGCAAACTCACAATTACCATCGATTTTAAAGTGGGGCAGAGCTATGAATATCAGCTGTTATTTGGCAAGGGAAATGGTAGAGCAATGCAAAAATCCCAGGAAATTGTGGTGTGGTGAAAATAATAGCACGAGTCACTTATACCATAATTTCCTAGGACTTTTCTGCCAAAAACGGCCCCTACGATGTATGCGCCATTACAACAACCCAAGTTTCCAGCAAATTCTGGGCCAATATTTTTCTACTAAACTTAACGTGCAATTACTTAACTGCTTTCTTTCTACAAAAGCACAGCATGAAATTACACAGCTAGTAACAAACATATGGAGTACTGATTGATCAAACACAAAGCAAAAGTAAGCTTTTCTAAAAATATTAAGACATCTACTTCATTGTGAATTAAAATTATAGACCCACACTATATATTACACGAGAGTCAACAAATTACTTTTTATCTGCTGAAATCCAGAACGAACTAAATTGGTTTACCTGTCAACAAAAACTTTCAAATGCAACATTAGACAAATTATTTCTATCAAAATACACAACAAATAAACAATTTACAGGCTTAATAATGTGAATTCTTACCACACTTGTCTACTAATTTAATGTAGCTTGAAGCCTGCTTTCGTGAAGTGCTTTTATTAATGACATTGACTGAGATCATTTGTCACTAGCAAAGAACAATTTTTTTAAGATCTTGTCTAATTTGGTCATGCTTGACATTTCTTAAGTTTATTACATTACGATGTATCATCACAGGAGCCAATGTTGTTGCTTTAAATTTGCCATAATAGAAGTAGTTAGACTAAAAAGTGTAAATAGGTTATTAAACAGCATGGGGTCGATTATAAGCACCACCTCCGCCCAATGGGAACGGTGCGTGGGAGGGATTAAAATCGGCTGAGTCCACTTACCAGCCTGAAGCCACACCATTCCCGCCCAGTGGCATTTTATTTTCGCCAACTTTGAACTCAGCTGAGGCTCCCTCTGCAGGCACACGTGGGCCTAATTTAAATCTAAAAGTTGCAGTCCGATGACATCAGCGCTGCAAAGTGATTTTTACGACAACTTGGGGAAGGCCACTTCAAACCTGCCAGACAAATCTGACGGGATGCAGTAGGGTGGCTAGACGAGGCCACAGTAAGTAATATTTTTTTATTCTTCAGTAGGATTCTTTGGGGGCCAGGAAGAGCAGGAGTGCGCCTCCGACCCTGGAAGAAATCCTCGGGCCTCCCTTGCCCCAGCCTCCCTCTCCTTCCACATACCAACATCAAATTGGGAATCCCGCCCCAGCACTTAATTTATGCCAGGAACCGGTCTCTTGGATTCCTGGCAGTGGCCAACTCCCGCTCCCGCCTACCGGCCTTGACGTTATTCCCACCGAATTCAGGCAGGGGACCGATTTCAAATATTAAAATGAGGTCCGGCATATTAAAAATCGCTTTCTTCAGAACTTCCAAGTGGGCCACCAGCTTTGGGCCTCCCATGCACCTACCATGCCTTCCTGTTAAAATCTCCTCCTATGCATTTTTGGAAATAAGCATGCATTGTGCTTACAGTATTCCACATCACAAGGACCCTCTTCTATGCCAAACAATTCTTTGCATGGAAGGGCCCATATCAATCGATGGTCTGACTTAAACAATTTTAGCTGGTGTAATATTTGTTAACATGACAGCAGGAGCCCAATTACATGATCACTTCATAAATGAGCAAGTTTAGATTGCCTCCTTTTCATTTTTTGAAAACAAAGTTTGCCAGCAATATTCGAGGGACCACTAGTGCCTCAGTATTACAGTGCTATCTCATCACTGCATCATTCTCATTGGACCCCTCAGTAAAAGAGTTTAAGTCTCTCTACAACTCATTATGTGGAGATGCCGGTGATGGACTGGGGTGGACAAATGTAAGGAATCTTACAACACCAGGTTATAGTCCAACAGTTTTATTTGAAAATCACAAGGTTTCGGAGATTATCTCCTTCGTCAGGTGAGTGAGTGAATGAGAGGTTCTCAAATCGCATATCTTATATTAGGCTGGAAATCAAAGGTGTCGTTGGTGTTCAGACAGGTTAGCCACGGAAAACAGTATGTCCCAGTATACTGAATACACAAGGGTCAAATTACACAGACAAGGAGAGAAAGAGAGAATGTCCAGTTGTATTAAAAACAGATAACTTTTTTTTTCCCGCTGGTGGGGTTACGTGTAGCGTGACACGAACCCAAGATCCCGGTTGAGGCCGTCCTCATGGGTGCGAAACTTGGCTATCAATTTCTGCTCGACGATTTTGCGTTGTCGTGTGTCTTGAAGGCCGCCTTGGAGAATGCTTACCCGAAGATCGGTGGCTGAATGTCCTTGACTGCTGAAGTGTTCCCCGACTGGGAGGGAACCCTCCTGTCTGGCGATTGTTGCGCGGTGTCCATTCATCCGTTGTCGCAGTGTCTGCATGGTCTCGCCAATGTACCATGCTCCAGGGCATCCTTTCCTGTAACGTATGAGGTAGACAACGTTGGCCAAGTCACAGGAGTATGAACCATGTACCTGGTGGGTGGTGTCCTCTCGTGTGATGGTGGTATCTGTGTCGATGATCTGGCATGTCTTGCAGAGGTTGCCGTGGCAGGGTTGTGTGGTGTCGTGGACGCTGTTCTCCTGAAAGCTGGGTAATTTGCTGCGAACGATGGTCTGTTTGAGGTTGGGTGGCTGTTTGAAGGCGAGTAGTGGAGGCGTGGGGATGGCCTTAGCGAGGTGTTCGTTGTCATCGATGACATGTTGAAGGCTGCGGAGAACATGGCGTAGTTTCTCTGCTCCGGGGAAGTACTGGACGACGAAGGGTACTCTGTTGGTTGCGTCCCGTGTTTGTCTTCTGAGGATCTTGGGTTCATGTCACACTACACGTAACCCCACCAGCGGGAAAAAAAAAAGTTATCTGTTTTTAATACAACTGGACATTCTCTCTCTCTCTGCCTTTCAGGTCTCTTTCTCTCCTTGTCTGTGTAATTTGACCCTTGACCCTTGTGTATTCAGTATACTGGGACATACTGTTTTCCGTGGCTAACCTGTCTGAACACCAATGACACCTTTGATTCCCAGCCTAATATAAGATATGCGATTTGAGAACCTCTCATTCACTCACTCACCTGACGAAGGAGATAATCTCCGAAAGCTTGTGATTTTCAAATAAAACTGTTGGACTATAACCTGGTGTTGTAAGATTCCTTACATACAACTCATTAGACATTGATTGTCATCAAACACTCTCAGTATCATGTCAAAACATAGTTCAAAAACTAGATTTTTCAATTAATGATTCAATGTTCTCAATTTGTTATGCAAAATGCATAAGAGCACATATAAATATACTGCGGTACAAAAAACAATTTTAGAAAAACAATGCTCAACATTCACAATGCTAGGATAGTATAAGACAGTGAAGAGAATTTAAGATTGACATTTATACTAACTAGAGCAGGTAACAAATAATGAGGTGTTGACTTGACTCATTCATAGGAATGATCAACAAATTTTGCATTTACAAATGAAAGAATTAAGGCTGCTCAAAAGGTGCATTTTATGCTGTAAAAGAGTAGACCACACATTTCCTCTTTTTGTTCGAGACATTTTTGATACACTTTTTTGGAAAAAAAGCAAATAGTTTTGATCTGGTCTCGAAAATGTGTAGACAGGGAGAGAGAGATTATAATGTGCTATTTATAGCTTCAATATTTCCAGATTATGTTCAGACTTTTGCTGTATGGTTTACAGCAAAGGTTGATTCATGACAAGAGGGCATTACTGTCAGCCTGTAGATTTCTATAAATAAAATAATCTGCATTATAATTATGCATTGTAAAGAACATTTATTAAAACAGTTTACTTATTGGGATAGCAAACATATACTTGAAAGTACAGTGAAACCTGACGAGTAGGATCTTCTGTGGGTCTTATTCTAATTTCCTACAAAATATCTACAGCTTTCCACTCTTTCCATTCCTGTATCAGCATATAGGGAATTTTGCTGCAAAATTTCCTAAGGCATGGGAGCACGTTGAGTGAAAGAATTCATTTTCCAAGTTTGTTCTTGTGTTGTGGACAAACATTCACACAAGGGCAGATCTGCACCACCATACAAAACCTACAAAATGAAGGAAAAAGAATTTACACATTTTTGGAGACCAGTTTTTCTGTCAGTTGCCCCACAGTAACGAAAGTAGAAACCATATGTGCCAGCTTGGCTTAGGATGGCACTGTTACCTCTGAGTCAGAAAGAAGAGGGATTAAACCCACCAGGATTAGAGCACATAATTTAGGCTGACACTATGGTGCAGTTCTGAGGGAATGCTGCACTGTCAAAGCTGCTATCTTTCAGATGATATGTTAAACCGAGGCTCCATTTGCCAGTTCTGATGGACGTGAAAAAAAATGACACTACTCAAAGAGCAGAGGTGTTTTCCCGGTATCCTGGCTATTCATTTATCTCTCAACCAGTACCACCGAAACAGATGTAGGCCCTTTATGTATGCAAATTGGCTGCCATATTTGTCTACATGGTGACGACACTTCAGAAGCAATTCATTGCCTTGTACAGTGCTGTGGGGTGTCATGATATCATGAAAGGTGCTATATAAACGGAAATTCTTTTTTTCTCTCATTGCACCTCGTATTTCATCTTTCCCGTGATTTTGCGTCCACCTTTCTTTTTAATTTTTCATATCCAGGGCTACTGTGGCTTTGAATATTACTGGAGTCTCAAATTTATTTAAAAATTGTTGGCTAGCTTTCCCCAAGAATGTTTTGTGCATCCATTATTTTAAATTAAGTTAACTAACATACAATGGAAACAAAAAACAGATTTTTTTTCTATATTCCTTACACAATAGGTTAACTTCTCACCTCATTCTGGTCTTCAAGGCAGTACTGAAATCTTTTGAGAGTATTTTGACTCGCTGTTGAGTTTTCCTTAGCTTCTTAATGGATTTCAAGAGCTCAGTCTAAATAAGTTACTTATTTCAACAATCTTCCCTAAGTTTCAACATTTCTCTATGATGAAATGTTTACTTGTGATGAACACTAACATACAGTTTCATTGTGGGTGTGTCATGGGTTATTGGTACTAAATGAGATTTAAAACAGTAATCCTAAACAGGATTTCTTTATCAAGTCCATGGGTACTTGGCCAAAATAAGATGTTAAGATCCTGCCAACAAAAACAAAAGCACTTTCAATCCATTAATCTCACCAACTTTATCAATATTCAAATTATTACACAGGAAGGGGCCTTTATTTTATAGCTACTGTTCTGCGGCTTACTGCATTGATCCCTTTGTTGACCCATGGATGTGTTGATCCATCTGTTCTGAGGCCTATAACAATACCTCCTTTTTGAGCTGGTTGTTAGGAAATACAGAAGCAGCATAAGTTGACTTGCCTTCCAATCTTCCACTCCTTTAGTGCTACTTTGTCTTATTTCTTATAAGCATCTTTTCTATATGGCTTGACAGAAATCACAAATGTACTGGGTTGAGAACTGTGGAGGCAGATACGCATTCTACCACTCAATGGCATTGTGTGCCAGTGGTGCACCCAAGAACTTTTAGCCAACACTAACCTCGCAAAGTAAATTAACAGAAAAGGAAATGTTCAATATGTATGAGCGTGGACTTGACCATTTGCCAAAAATCGATGCATATAAAAAAGTCTTTTCTATTTAACCTGCCTATCCAACCAAATATAAAAGCTATTACTTAAACCAGAGTAACAAGGTAACAGCAGGAACACTGAAATCAACCACCATCTTATTACTAGGTCTATAAAAATGTATATTCATTCTAAATGTATACAGAAAGAACTATATATAAACTTCTTCATATAGAATATGGTATTGAGAAATATTGGGAAGATTTAATTATACCTTTGAATTTCAACATTTACAGGAAAAGAAAGTAGAATAGTGCCTCTTTAAGCATCAGAACAGGAACAATGTAGACTAAAAGTATGGTATTTATGAGAATTAAAGCAACTATCATATGTGCAACTTGATGATGTGTTAACTGAAAAGATACATGCTTTGGTAGTGTCTTGTTTTTCTATTTGCATAATTCATGAGTCAGCCTTTTAAATCTCACAACAGTCACCAACTGTAAAGTTACCCTTACAGACCGAAAATTCCATTGGTTTGTATTCAGTAGTATTAGCTGAGTAACCTACTTGTACGATACATGAGCACATTTTGAAACAGCATACCTGTTAACATTTCCCATAATTCATAATATTATGAATGCAAAGTATTTGTAAGGGGGTCTAAGGTAGAAAGACTGAAAAGCCTATGCAACTGCCTGTAGAAAAGGTACAGCAACAAGGGAGAGCAATCCTAGCTGCATATAAAAGTGGGACTTATTTTAGATTGTCAACCTAGGGCTAGATTTATGAATTCTGCCTATGGACATTCCATTAGTTTCTTTACCTAATGAACAGGTCTAAGAGGCTGAATTGTATGTTACTATTTAATGTTTATTTGAATCTGTATGCATTAAAAATGCCAAGTAAATCAGCTTTCTTCAGTTCTTCACCCCATACAGTAAATTCAACAACAGCTTAATCATTGACACTGCACGCAATCAAATATTCACACCAGCTCCGTTATTTAATTGTGAAAAAAACAGAATTTGGGTATGATATAGTCCATAAAAGTAATACTTTGATCTCCGCCAAGACACACATCAAGATATAGGTAGACAGCAAATGAAGAGAAATAGCTCTTATGGCCGATTGACTAGCATTAAAGTGCTCTCCATACTTCTATTTATCCCCATTCAAATTAATTACATTTTATATTGAAGTAAATTATCACTGTGTTATACAATACACAACAGACAACCAAAGAATGTCCAGTTTATTCCGCTCAAATTACAGCATTTGCCATGTGCAATAAAGCAGTTCCCCTTTTTGTGCATCTAGGCCTTACTGTAAAATATCACTTTATAATCGTCTTCTCCCTGCAAAATATCAATTTCCTACGTATGTCTGCATCACAAAAATTGGAAAGTAAACTTGCTGATGTCACTCCAAGGATTTGAAATGGTTCTGTATGTTGGCAAACCTTCAGAACCAAATAAAAAGGAAAATTGTGGATATCACTAAAATAAAAACAACAGAAAACAAAACAGAAGCTGTATGAAGAAATAAACAGCAAAAACACCAGCTAAGTTGAAACAAAGTTGTTTATGAATATTATCTGAACTTCATGACAGGGCTAATATTGAATTCCGTACTAGCGGCCTTAGCTCAGAGGTAGCACTCTAGCCTCTAGGTCAGATGGTTGTGGATTCCAGCCCCAATCCAGAGACTTGAGCAGATAATCTTGGCTGACACTTCTCTGCAGTACTGAAGGAGTGCTGTCTTTTGGATGAGACTTTAAACAGAGGTCCTGTCTTCCCTTTCAAGTGGGCATACAAGATCCATGCCACTTCTTGTGGTGTCTTGGCCAACATTCATACTTCAACCAACATCACTAAAACAGATTATCTGGTCATTATCTCATTGCTGTTTGTGAGTCCTTGCTGTGAACAATCAGGCTGCCACCTTTGCCCACATTACAACAGTGACTACACTTCAAAAGTATTTAATTGCGACGTCCGGAAGTTGTGAAAGACGCTATATAAATGCAACTTCATTCTTTCTTCTTTAGCTAGAAGGTATTTTACAACAGCTTGCTGAAGTGAAGGACCCCTACTTTCCCTTCAAAGAAAAGAAAGAACTTGCATTTATTTTGTGTGGCACGGGAGCCGGCCAGCCAGCCAGCCCCAGGCAAAGGAAGCTCCCTCCTACTGACTCCTCATACCCTAGAGAGCACCAGCAGGTGCGATTCCCAGTGCGTGCAAATTTGTGGCCATATTATTTAAATGTAGAACGACAGTTCAGGGAATTAATGGAAAAGTTGCTAAAAGGGAAGTAAAAGTAGCCGCTGTACTGACATGTCATTTTGTTTTAAACCAGCTTATTTGTGAAACTGCATCACAATATTAATGAGGTAGTTTCTTGAACTATCAGGTAAACGTTGGTTCCAGAATTCAGCATTAACAAACTAAAAGCATTTGTACGGATTCCTTTTGACAATAACCTGTTCTATAAAAAAACCAAACAACTAATGTTTACATCCTGATTCTAAAACAGGTTCAAAAAAGCTGTAAAAGAGAACTGGTATAGATGGTATATTGGCTATACTTCACTTATATCCATGCAAAACAGATCTGAATTTTCCTAGGGGGTTACAGTATTTGATTAGGTATAAATATATGACAGATTATTGTTTTTGTTTAAAGTACAAATATTTACCTCATCCAATAATACATTCATTTCAAAGAGCTAATGCATGCCAAACAAATATTCCCTCTATTTGAACTTTACCATCAACAGAGTGAAAACCTAGCAAGATTATAACAAATATAGCACATACAGAATAATGTATACAGGGTATGCTTCATGATATTTGATACCTTAACAGTATAAGAACGTAAGATGTAGGAGCAGGAGTAGGCCATACGGCCCCTCGAGCCTGCTCCGCCATTCAATAAGATCATGGCTGATCTTCTACCTGAGCTCCACTTTCCCGCCCTATCGAATATTCTATGATTCCCTTAATGTCCAAATATCCATCGATCTCAATCTTGAATGTACTCAACTGAGCATCCACAGCCTCTAGGGTAGAAAATTCCAAAGATTCACAACCTCTGAGTGAAGAAATTTTTCCTCATCTCGGTCCTAAATGGCCCGAGATTATGACCCCTAGTTCTAGACTCTCCAGCCAGGGGAAACAGCCTCTCAGTATCTACCCTGTCAAGCCCTCTAAGAATTTTATACATTTCATTGAGATCACCTCTCATTCTTAGCAATGAGTGCAGGGGGATTTCAGGCAATGTAGTCAAACTCTTCTTCAGAAGAGCACTAATTCATTAACACTACCTTTTCATTTCATACATTCTGCTTATTTTCATCATGAAATTTCACAGTAAGTGAAAAATGGGGCCTATACTGCAGTCAACTGCTACTCTTAAAAGAACCCCAACCTTTTATACAGAACCCATAATTCATGATAAATCTGTTTTTACGTGTAGAAAGCACTGGACATGAAGTAAGTGAATAGTTGCTGAAAGAATAATTTTAAATAGAGCACCTGTCCTGGTCTAGTATGCTGGGGTGTAGTCCTCAGACTGCTGATATCTGTCTTCAGGTTTGTGTTTTCTCCTTGTAACCTTAACAGTTCATCCTCAGAAGACTTCAGTTTAATTCTCAAATCCTTCAAAAAAAGACAAAAAAACCTAAGTAGATTTTGAATATTTAAATCACCCTGGAAATCAGACCTTTGATAATCTGTAATAATGATGTTCACAATTAGAAACTTTTAAAAACATTTTGACAGCTCTTAGTGGCAAAAAAACTATCCTTTAAAATTCTTGCTTGGTAAAAGAAAAAGTACAACTGTTTGTATTATTGTGGTGGTGATAGCAATGGGCGGGAAGAAGTGTGCCACCTCTAGTACGATACAGACTTACTGCAATGTATAATAAATGATAGACTTTTGTATGCAAATCTCTAATCTGTTAAGCAGCCAAATTACAAGTTTTACTGCGATTCAATAAGATAATTTAATTGAAAAAGGGAGCTCATTATCCTTGCTGCAGTGCCTTTGTTACTAGCTTTAATGGTATGGAACTAACCCCTTCCCTGCACCGCCCCCCCCCCCCCGCCATATGACCAGATAGCGTTTACTTTTATCTTGAGATGCTATCATATTTTGGTCTACTACAATGAAACTTCCCACCAGACCAAACTGTCATAGCCTCCCAGCTGGAGAAAAAGAATTTGACGTAATAAATGACTGGTAAAGAGATGAGGAAAGCCAAAAAATCGATCTTTAAAACAATCCATTTATCAGAAGTAACACAATTTAAGGAAGGAAGCAGTGCTGGATCTAGTTCTGGGGAATGAAGTGGGGCAGGTGGAGCATGTTTCAGTGGGTGAGCATTTGGGAAACAGTGATCATAATATCATTAAGTGTAGAATAGTAATGGAAAAGGACCAGGAACAATCAAATATAAAAATACTTAACTGGAGAAGGGCAAATTTCAGTAAGTTAAATAGGGATCTTTCCCAGGTGGATTGGAATCAAAAACTTGTAGGCAAAACAGTAATTGAACAATGGGAGGCCTTCAAAGAGGAGTTGATTCAGGTACAGAGTAGACACATTCCCATGAAGGGGAAAGGAGGGGCATCC
Source organism: Heptranchias perlo (assembly GCF_035084215.1). Classification (NCBI taxonomy): domain Eukaryota; kingdom Metazoa; phylum Chordata; class Chondrichthyes; order Hexanchiformes; family Hexanchidae; genus Heptranchias; species Heptranchias perlo. Next base: position 46,643,568 of record NC_090340.1, read on the forward strand.
AAAGCTAGAGTCCCCTGGATGACTAGAGATATAGAGATTAAAATGAAACATAAAAAGGAGGCTTACGACAAATATAAGGTTCATAATACAGTAGAGAACCAGTCTGAATACAGAAAGTACAGAGGAGATCTAAAAAGTGGGACAAGAGGGGCAAAGAGGGAGTATGTGAATAGATTAGCAGCTAAAAAAAGGGAACCCAAAAGTCTTTTATAAACATAAGTGGTAAAAGGGTAGTCAAAGGAAGGGTGGGTCCAATTAGGGACAAAAAAGGAGATCTTCCTGTGGCAGCAGAGGGCACTGCTGAGGTAATAAATGAATACTTCGCATCCATCTTCACTAGAGAAGGGGATGCTGCCGTTGTAGCAGTAAAGGAGGAGGCAGTAGCGATATTGGAGAGGATAAAAATAGATAAAAGGAGGTACTTGGCAGTACACAAAGTAGAAAAGTCACCCGGTCCAGATGGGATGCATCCTGGGTTACTGAGGGGAGAAAGGATGGAAATTGCAGAGGCTCTGGCCACAATCTTCCAATCCTCCTTAGATATGGGGATGGTGTCGGAGGACAGGAGGATTGCAAATGTTAAACCCCTGTTCAAAAAAGGGGAGGGGGATAAACCCAGCAATTACAGGCCAGTCAGCTTAAGGTCTCTAAAAGTTTCCCCACCACTGACAACAATCAGGGACAAAATTAACTGGCACTTAGAAAAGTATGGGCTGATAAATGAAAGTCAGCATCCGCATCGATTTGTTAAAGGAAAATCATGTTTGACTAACTTGATTGAGTGCTTTGATGAAGTACCGGAGAGGGTTGATGAGGGTAGTGCAGTTGATGTTGTGTATATGGACTTTCAAAAGGCATTTGACTTGTTAGCAAAATAGACTTGTTAGCAAAATTAAAGCCCATGGGATTAAAGGGACTGTAGCAGCGTGGATACAAAATTGGTTAAGGGACAGAAAGCAGAGAGTAGTGGTGAACGGTTGTTTTTCAGACTGGCGGGAAGTATACAGTGGTGTTCCCCAAGAGTCAGTGTTTGGACCCTTGCTCTTTTTGATATATATTAATGACCTGGACTTGGGTATAGAGAGTATAATTTCAAAGTTTACAGATTACACGAAACTCGGGAATGTAGTAAACAACATGGAGGATAGTAACAGACTTCAGGAGGACTTCGACAGACTGGTGAAATGGGCAGACAGATGGCAGATGAAATTTAACACAGAGAAGAATGAGGAGAGGCGATGTAAACTAAATTATACAATTTTAAAGGGGGTGCAGGAACAGGGAGAATCTTTTGTGGCAGGATAAGTTGAGAACAACAGATTTAAGGTGGTCAGCAAAAGAGCCGGAGGCGGCATGAGGAAACATGCAGTGAGTTGTAACGATCTGGAATGCACTGCCTGAAAGGGTGGTGGTAGCAGAGTCAACAGAAACTTTCAAAAGAGTATTTGGTAAATACTTGAAGGGAAAAAATTTACAGGGCTACGGGGAAAGAACTCAATTATTCCCCATTACATTCTAAACACATCTTTTAAAAAATGTTTAACATTTCTGTTAATTTTGTTGGGCTCTCAAGCCGCTCAGAAGTGCTGTGACAGACCCAATAGTGAACCCATCAAGCTCTTCCTGTATCAGGCGCTGCCATGGAAACACAACAGTACAGGAAGAAGGAGCGACAGCTTCCCAAGGCACAGACCTAATTGGGCACGGGGGGGGGGGGGGGGGGGGGAGTCTGGGCGCGGGGAGGTGGTGCTAGTACTCCTGCTCCTCCTGGCCCCACCAGCAGTGCTGGAAAAGCATCAGCCTGCTGGATCCAGCCGATTTTGGCTTCCCTTCAGCTGTCAGGTTTCCAGGGCACTGGGAAACCCAGCAGCTGTTAAATCTGAAAGTCTGCTAAAATCTGAGGCACACAACCTCATTAACATATTTAAACTAGTGACCCGCCCCTCGAGAGTAGGTAACTCACAGCGCCCCCCCGGTTAAACCGGAAGTAGGTGCGTTCACGGCGGGTGAGGGTCCAGTTTCAGATTTTTAAGAATTTAACCTGCCCATTCTGGGGGGTTAAAACTCCCCCCTAACAGTCAGTTCCAAATTTTAAAAAACAATACCTGAGCCAAGCATAGAATTCCAGTCAATCAAACCACTTTCCATTCACCCTATCGAGAATAATAAAAGTCTTGCATCTGTCACACTTCAAAGTGTCAAAAATATATACCTAAAACAATAAAAAGCCAGTCATTTCCTGTTGGCTTTTCTGACCTCATTAACCTGGCCTCTCTCCAAAAGCAGGAGCTAGGAATTCACAGCAGCAGCCAAAGTACCTTGTTACTCCCCCCAACAATTAGCCTCTGATAGATCTCAGTAAGTGTTTATTTAGATCGCTTCCCCATAGGGAGTACCTCATCAATGGACTTAAAGGAATAAGCCAAGTTAAACACATACCAGAAGCAAAACATCACAACTATTCTCCAGACCCCAGACTAACCATGAGCAACACGATGGGAGATCAGCAAGCTGTATTGAATTTCCATTTCCAATATGCTGCAACAGAACATCTTAAACCAAATCATAAAAACTTTATACATTTCTCTTGTCAGCTTATTAGCTAGTTAATCCATGATCTTTTTGTCTTCAGACAGGATAGTCTTCAAAATCTAATCTCACTTTGTTTAAAATGTATGCTTTTTTTAAAAAAGTGCTTTCCGTTTTTATTTAGAATGAACTGCTTAATGATTATTTAAAGGACCTGTGGGGCAAGGATTTGCAGCTTGGCTAGTTTTAGCTTCAGTTTATAGAAATCCTGATCCAAAAAAAATTTAGCAAATTAATTATGCATTTAACAGATTCAACCAATCAGGAATTCTGGTATTCAGTAGCAATCAAAAATATCAACATTACACTAGGGGGAAGATACCAAAACTAATAGTCCCTATGGAATCAACGTCCAAATTTCAAGAGTTTGATGCCAATGTTTGGAAAGAAACTAACTTATTAAACCCACATCAGTGTCATCTTTTTTCAGAAAACTGAAAGTGATAACATCACACACTGGTACAGTAGGGGTATCCCTACACTGTGTCTTACCAGTTCAATATCTGACCTGGGTGATCTTGCTGTTGCGCTCCAGAAGCAATGAGAAAAAATGTTCTGCATATTGTCACTCGGCACCTGGGTGAACATACAGTTCATTAAAAAAAACTAATAGGAAAATAAACTGGTAAAAAGAATTTGCTTCTACATAGCACCTTTCACAACCTTGGGACATCCCAAAGCACTTTACAGCCAATTAAGTACTTTCGAAGTGTAGTCACTGTTGTGACATCGGAAATGCGGCAGTCAATTTGCACACAAGCTCCCATAAACAGCAATGCGATAATGGCCAGATAATCTGCTTCAGTGAGGTTGGTCGAGGGACAAATATTGGCCAGGACCTGGGGAGAACTCCCCTGCTCTTCTTCGAAATAGTGCCATGGGATCTTTTACGTCCACCTGAGAAGACAGACAGGGTCTCGGTTTAACGTCCCATCCGAAAGACGGCACCTCCGAAAGTGCAGCACTCCCTGAGTACTGCACTGGAGTGTCAGCCTAGATTTTGTGCTCAAGTCTCTGGAGTGGGACTTGGTAGTCAATAACGTGTGAACAATTTTTTTAAATCATTGCACCTTTAAGCAAAATGTCACCTGCTGTAAACTTTGTTAAATAATTTAATAATTCTGTACAGTAAGTTATTTCTTTCCTAAGCATAATCTGTTCATCTCAGGCTTTGGAGTCGAACAGCCTCTGTACTACTTCACACTGCACCAATTTCAAAAAAACAAATTGTACAAGTGCATACTTCCCCCACAACCCAATCGGTGGGATCAAATCTATCATACTATTGTGGAGATTGGTAATTGAAGGATATAGATCTCTGAGAAAAATAAAAGAATATGCCAGCCTACTTCAGAACAACCCTTTCTGAACCTAGCATTAAAATGAGTTAGCAAAGTGATTAGCAAACTGCAATTTTCTGCATGATAAGAATTTAAACATAGCAATCTCCTGAATCTGACACTTTTGGATGCATTTGAGTTTCAGATAACAAGCATTACTTATGACTCCCAGATTAACAAAGAGCACTTAAAACATCCTCTCTATAAACTTATCCCTCACAAACACATTTCATATGATTCCTAATAGGAGGATTATTAAAAAATTGCAGAAGGAGCATTTTTGAAAGGAATCAGAAAACACGAAGGAAACATTTTAAAATAATAATTGCAAAAAATCGTGAGAACTGTAGCTCAATTAATATCATTTTGCACTCAAACTTTGTTAATATAAACTGATTTCTGAAAACTGAATTCCTGCCTCTGTTTGCACAATATTCTGATCTACAAAAACACTACCAACTCCACACAGCAAAATGCTTCAAATTCCATTATCTATTTCATAACAATTCAATTGTAACAGCTGAGTTAGCGTTTTCTGCAAACTAAGTAACCCTAGCAAAATCTAATCAAGTGACGGAGATAAAACTTGCTGAACTTACTGCACAATCCTATCAAAAACATAGTCAACTCATTACTTTCCACTGTCATATGGCAAGCAGCAATAAATCAATACAGAAAAGCGTGTACGCTGTTCCTGGTGCGATAAGGATTCATATTATAGAAAGAGGAGGTTGATTTGTTAATAACACATAATAGCAACCATTCATACCATGCATTAAATCACATATTTCAGTTTCCATTTAATACAGCCGAGACAAAATTGGATTTTTTTCAGTTCTCTCTGTAATTCTCGCATCCATCATTTATTATTAAAGGGGTCAAACCACAGCTGGACAACAGTCTTTTATGAAAAACCATAAATATAAAATATTAACCTTATCCACATACCAGCAAACATAGGAGGGTTTTCTCTTCGAATAATTATAAAATGAGAAGAGATTTGTTGAGTTCAGTTGCCCTGGTGGCATCACCAGTATTTACTTTTAAGCAAGTAAATAGTAATGAAAAAATCTCCAGGCTGATCAGTCTTTTTAATAAAATGAACTTTGAATCTAATTTTCAAAATGCAAAGATATTAACGTGAATTTATTTAAAAACGAAAACATACAGGAAACATAAAATGTCCTTATTTATGGTCTATATTGATGTCAAGTATTTTTTTTCACAGAATGCATTTCACTGATGTCAAGTGTCCTGCATGATTACTCTTTGTCATTCCATACTGCAAAGTTATATCTAATCATGCCACAAATACCGCTTAATTTAAAAAATATTTATTTTAAGGTTTCTTTTCTGGCCACTTTACTATATTTAAAAAATTAAATGTCAATACATTATAGAGCTTTAAATTCTGATCTAAATATCACATCAAGATTGAATATTAACTAATGGCAATATTTCTCAACACTGTAACGATACTACCGTAAATGCCAAATAATAGCCAAAGCTATTAACAAGTTTGTTAATGACTTTCCATGCAACTTTCAATAATGGAAATACTAACTGTCTCAAAGTATGGGGGGTTGTTATTTGTGTAACAATTAATTTAACACTCCCAGTAGCTCTAATTTTAATTATTGTATGACAATATTTCTCTTTCCTTTGCTCTGAAAATGATGGCACTGAAGTTGAAAACAAGACAATTTTCTTTCCAAGAGAATGAAGTGAATTCATTTAAAATTAAACAACCTGCACTTCTGCATATTTGCTCCTTTAACAGTGATCAATACAGATTTACAAAAAACACATTCTGCAAATCAACTGAAAGATGTAAGAGAATTCACTACCCAAAATGTTTTATCAGTAAGACATGAACTAGCCTTGCTACGATTGTAATAAGAATTTAAGCAACAGTAAAGTTAGATCCAGATTTCAACTTAAACGACAGCAATTTTAAAAATGTATATTCCACAAAGTTTCTATTTGGCTAATTAATATTTTTTAAACTGGAAAAAAGAACAATTTTATTTAATAAAACATAAATTAAACTGGAAAGCAGGCACAAACATCAAAAACTGAACTGATCAAGGATGAGCGCTAACTTTTCATTCACCATCCAGGGCAGAAATTAAAGACCGCTCTCCCAAACCCAAACAGCAACATGGCTGCTTTACAGAAGTCTTTAATGCAACATGAGCCTGGAATTTCCTCCACATTTGCACCCTGAGAAATGCGCAATCTGGCTTAAAAGATCGCGAAATTTTGGGCGTAAGCGAGTTACGCACGTAACTACAATATGTCCAAGTCTCCTTGATCTTTTACGGCTGTCCACCAAACCCTCGGCCTGAATGAATCGCCACCCACAAGACTGGCCACGCCCAACTCTCAAATGCGCATATCCTCCAATTGCGCTTGTTTGGAGGATCTCTTCACATTGCGACCAGATTTTCAGGTGCGGGAAAGAAAGTCATTTTTCTGATGTTATATTGCAATTTTTTTCCCCCTTTTTTCTTTGTGTGTTTTAAAAAAAAATTTATCCTCACTCTGTATTTTCTATTTCATGTAATGCATTTTTATGGCATAAGTTTGTCACTTTAAAAATTGAAAAGTTTCCCCAATTGCAGGTTCCTAAACATGCTGTGCATGAATGATGGTTAAATGAGTTGAAACTTAAATTTGCATGCTTAAAGAATATGGTGTGGGTTCGCCGTTTCCTTGGGCTCTGATTGTATACGCTGATTTCCACCCATTTTAAGTTTGGGGGAATTTACTGAGATTGGGAGGATACTTGGGTGGAACTTGACATTGGCAAAATAGGCGCAACTTCGAGTGCAATTTCAGGTGCAACTCCAGGCCATGATGAGAGCTAACCCACTGAGTTGCTACTGATCATGGTTGCTAAAGCATTGCTAAAGGGTTCTGTCAGTCAGTTATTAGATAGTCTCCTAACCAATAAACCATTGTAAGATACAACTCCCTGCATAAGATACAAACATGAGCTGATTTTAATCCTTAATTCTATGCACACAATATCAGAACACCGTGTAGTGGATCTGGTATCCCATTTCAGATTTCTGTCCTTTTTCTGTTCTCTAAGTCCCAAGAAAAAAAGCAAAACAATTCACCCACTTTTCTCTCCTATTCTGTCTCTTCCTTCCTTGGAATGGAAACCTTCTTTCCCCTAGTCTTGTTAGATGACTCTCAGATGGTTCTCAGAGGCCAGGCCAGTCCTTCCCCTCCTAGCCCCCCAAAAATAATTTAAACTTACCTTTCCACAGCCTATCTCTTGCCAACAAAACTGGTCGCTGAGTGCCCGACACACGCTCTGACTGGTTCGATCCTATCGGGGTCCGACGCAAGTCATAGGATCCCAATTTGCATTTTAAAAGGGGCCTACTAGCTGAAACAGGTAGAGCTTCGGCCGCCCAGCTGTAAGCCCCTCTGAAAGTGGCAGCGGGCCGATTGTAGGTGTTAATGGGGCAGCAAGGCTACCTACCCCATTCTGAGGCCATTAACCCTGTTAACACCTATTTTGGCAAGTTAAAAATAGACCCTTAATAGTGTACACCAGGTATGAAAATTATTTGTTTTGCTTTTTTTTTTGTTCATTACTTTGTTTTTTGTCTTCCTTGCTTTGTTTGACCTGTAGCGTTTAAACAGTTGTTTCCCTCTCAAACGATACTGTTCTAAAGCTTAAGAAAAATGAAAGAGCTCTATAATCATTAAGTTACATCTCCACTGACCGATAAGGATAAGCTCTGGTTCCATTAGTACCAATGGAAAAGACACTCATAGCATACCATGCCACTGTTGTATGATTCTATGTACAAGGAAACGGCATTAGAGGAGATACCAACAGTTAAACAGCTAGCCTATGTACAATTATATAATGGTTTGAATCCTTCTGTGCTGTGATCCTTTGTTAAAGTGTATTTAGCCATGTGGAATATTGACAACAGCAACAACACATATCCCAATATATTTAATGAGCCTAGCAACAATTATATCACAACCATGTCACCATTTGTCTACCTCTTCACCCTCCCCAATAAATAGGTGGAAAAGAATAATGAGAATATCCAATCTGAGCAGCTAATAGACAGATTTCAAGGATGGGCCTGGGATCAGCCCCAATCTAATGACTGTCCAAACATCGCTAGAAACTACACCAGCTCACACTTCACTTATACCACGACACAATTGCGTGCAGGACATATGAACAGTCTAAGTTATGCTTAGATGAGAGAATACTCGGACTGATATTTTAAAATTTGAGCCTATGAGGCTATGCATTCTTTTTGTCTCCTCCCCATGTTTGTCTCCTCCTCCTTCCATTCCCTATCCACTTTCCGTGACAGAGAGAGAGTAGAATCGGCTGTGTACTCCCTGGCCCCAACACAGGACTCATCTGACCAGTATGCTTGGAAGGGTGCCCCATTCAATTTTCTCTCCCTTTGTTGGGAGATTCCTGGATTTTGCTTGATGCTTTCCTGCTGAAGTTAGAGGTTGGAAATTCAGCAGAGTAGGCAATCAAACCTTTACCACTCAATTTCATGGAACTACATTCTAGTGCTCACAATGTCATAGCAATCAGTTTAAATTATCAACTGAAAGGGTAGGAATTTGAGCAATTACCTGCAAATATTCTCCTTAGCCCTTCCTTTCCCTTTAAGCATGCTGTGCAGGCCTACAATGCATGTAGAACAAATTAGGCCCTTGGCTAAATGGAGTTTTCATTAACCAGCTGCTAAGATGCCATGATTACACAGGCTGGAGATTATTACATAGAAGTTACGGCGCAGGAGCAGGCCATTTGGCCCAGCAGGTCTATGCCTGCGTTTATGCTCCACATGAGCCTCCTCCCACCTTACTTTATCTTACCCTATCAAGATATCCTTCTATTCTTTTCTCCCTCATGCACTTATCTAGCTTCTCCATAAAAGCACCTATGCTATTCGCCTCAACCACTCCAAGTGGTAGCGAGTCTCTCTGAGTAAAGAAGTTCCCCCTGAATTCCTTATTGGATTTATTATTGACTATCTTATATTTATGGTCCCTAGTTTTGGACTCACCCACAAGTGAAAACAACATCTCTACGTCTACCCTGTCGAACCCCTTCATAATTTTTAAAGACCTCTATCAGGTCACCTCTCAGTCTTCTCTTTTCTAGAGAAAAGAGCCCCAGCCGGTTCAGTCTTTCCTGATAATTATAACCTCTCAGTTCTGGTATCATCATTGGAAATCTTTTTTTGCACTTTCTCCTGTGCTTCTATATCCTTTTTGTAATATGGAGACCAGAACTGAACATAGCACTCTTAAGTGTGGTCTAACTGAGGTTCTATATAAGTTTAACATAACTTCTCCGCCTTTGAATTCTATTCCTCGAGAAATGAACCCCAGTACTTTGTTGGCATTTTTATGGCTGTGTTGCTACTTTTAACCTGTATTGCTACTTTTAATGATTTGTGAATCTGTACCCCTAAATGCCTTTGCACCACCTCGCTCATCTATATTGAAATTCATTTGCTATTTACACGCTGATTCTGTAAGTTTGTATTTTGTCACAGTCCTCCCCAGTATTTATTATACATGGATGATAACAGTCCAAGGATGATATACAATGAACAGACCAGTAAAATAGCAGTTAAACTAATGGTATGATGGAGAGTAGAACATGAAGTTATTTTGCATTGTGGTCACTTTCTTGCTCAATCCTCTGTCATTGCTCAAGTGAAAACTGCTCAAAAAGAAAATACTAGGAGTGTGATCTTACAACTTCACACAGAACATATATGGAGGGAATACGCTAAACAAAGTAATTCTGTGCTCAGCACATTAAGGCTGCAACATGCTCTGATATGAAATGGTAATATGCAGGCTTCAACCCAAAATTCCCCATATAGCGTGCACTAAATCTCAGCCAAGGTGCTAAGCATAGACAAGGCATGTTTAAAGAGGCAGTGAGAAAGAAAAACATATGAGTCACTCTCTGGGTTGCTGTTGTAAGGAATCTTACAACACCAGGTTATAGTCCAATTGTTTTATTTGAAAATCACAAGCTCTCGGAGGCTTTCTCCTTCGTCAGGTGAGTGTGGGAATCGGATTCCATGGAAGGTTGCCGCATTTATAGTCAGAGAACAATACCTGGTGATTACAGATAATCTTTCCAACTGCCCGTTGTCAAGGCAATCAAAGTGTTCAGACAGAGTGATGTTACTTACAGGACCACCGAATACACAAACAGCCAGAACAAAAGACAGAGAGAGAGAGAGAGAGAGAGAGAGAGAGAGAGAAACATCCGAAAGGAAGAGAAAGGAAGAGAAAGACAGAGAATGACCCGTTGTATTAAAAATAGATAACTTTTTTTCGCTGGTGGGGTTACGTGTAGCGTGACATGAACCCAAGATCCCGGTTGAGGCCGTCCTCATAGGTGCGGAACTTGGCGATCAATTTCTGCTCGACGATTTTGCGTTGTCGTGTATCTCGAAGGCCGTCTTGGAGAATGCTTACCCGAAGATCGGTGGCTGAATGTCCTTGACTGCTGAAGTGTTCCCCGACTGGGAGGGAACCCTCCTGTCTGGCGATTGTTGTGCAGTGTCCGTTCATCCGTTGTCGCAGTGTCTGCATGGTCTCACCAATGTACCATGCTCCGGGGCATCCTTTCCTGCAACGTATGAGGTAGACAACGTTGGCCGAGTCACAGGAGTATGAACCATGTACCTGGTGGGTGGTGTCCTCTTGTGTGATGGTGGTATCCTCTTGTGTGATGGTGGTATCTGTGTCGATGATCTGGCATGTCTTGCAGAGGTTGCCGTGGCAGGGTTGTGTGGTGTCGTGGACGCTGTTCTCCTGAAAGCTGGGTAATTTGCTGTGAACGATGGTCTGTTTGAAGTTGGGTGGCTGTTTGAAGGCGAGTAGTGGAGGCGTGGGGATGGCCTTAGCAAGGTGTTCGTCGTCATCGATGACATGTTGAAGGCTGCGGAGAACATGGCGTAGTTTCTCCGCTCCGGGGAAGTACTGGACGACGAAGGGTACTCTGTTGGTTGCGTCCAACCAACAGAGTACCCTTGTTGACGCAACCAACAGAGTACCCTTCGTCGTCCAGTACTTCCCCGGAGCGGAGAAACTACGCCATGTTCTCCGCAGCCTTCAACATGTCATCGATGACGACGAACACCTCGCTAAGGCCATCCCCACACCTCCACTACTCGCCTTCAAACAGCCACCCAACCTCAAACAGACCATTGTTCGCAGCAAATTACCCAGCTTTCAGGAGAACAGCGTCCACGACACCACACAACCCTGCCACGGCAACCTCTGCAAGACATGCCAGATCATCAACACAGATACCACCATCACACGAGCGGACACCACCCACCAGGTACATGGTTCATACTCCTGTGAGTCGGCCAACGTTGTCTACCTCATACGTTGCAGGAAAGGATGCCCCGGAGCATGGTACATTGGCGAGACCATGCAGACACTGCGACAACGGATGAACGGACACCGCGCAACAATCGCCACAGGAGGGTTCCCTCCCAGTCGGGGAACACTTCAGCAGTCAAGGACATTCAGCCACCGATCTTTGGGTAAGCGTTCTCCAAGGCGACCTTCGAGACACACGACAACGCAAAATCGTCGAGCAGAAATTGATAGCCAAGTTCCGCACCCATGAGGACGGCCTCAACCGGGATCTTGGGTTCATGTCACACTACACGTAACCCCACCAGCGAAAAAGTTATCTATTTTTAATACAACGGGTCATTCTCTGTCTTTCTCTTCCTTTCGGATGTTTCTCTCTCTCTCTCTCTGTCTTTTGTTCTGGCCGTTTGTGTATTCGGTGGTCCTGCAGGTAACATCTCTCTGTCTGAACACTTTGATTGCCTTGACAACGGGCAGTTGGAAAGATTATCTGTAATCACCAGGTATTGTTCTCTGACTATAAATGCAGCAACCTTCCATGGAATCCGATTCCCACACTCACCTGACGAAGGAGAAAGCCTCCGAAAGCTTGTGATTTTCAAATAAAACAATTGGACTATAACCTGATGTTGTAAGATTCCTTACATTTGTCAACCCCAGTCCATCACCGGCATCTCCACATCATGAGTTGCTGTTGTTCACCTAATAGCAGCCAGTTCCACAACAGTAATGACAGAAGTAGATAAGCTGGCTAGTTTTTTTGAATGATTAGTAGTGCATAGTGTAGAGAGGCCTCAAAAGGAAGCATAAAAATATATAGAAGGGTGAAAAGATGAAAGAGCACAGAAACAATACAGATTTCTGCACCTTTCCTCATGCTGATCTTTGGATTGTTAACCTGAGTTCTCTCCAAGCAAGGCAAGGTTACAATTTTTTTCTCATGGCTGGGCACTGAACTGAACATTCTAATTATCATGTTGGAGTGGGAATCATTGTCTAGGCTTGATTTGCTGATTACAGCAGGGTAAAACAAGCCATTTAACTGCTATCCTGCTCAATTAGACATTTTTAAAAGGCACAAAAATGCACCATATGCAACATCTACTTGTGAAAGAAGCTCCATAAATTAAATTCTTTATTCATCCAATTTCCAAACATCTTTTATTTTAAGGACAGTGCAAACTTATTAATATAACCAGCTATGCTGCAAAATCAGATAATTCACATAATTTTGCATTGTATGTGTATCAATTTTCAATGTAAACCAAATTTTTTTTCAGCCAGGTCACTATCTCAGCAAATTTTACACCTGGCACAAAGTGCCAAAATTATCACTTCCCTGCAGTGCACACCTCCAAACTGTCACCTATTTTCACTGTCTACTTGTATAGCATGTCTGTACAATAATCAAAGAGCTGTTGTCATATTTTGCAACCCATTCATTGCAGAACAGAAACACCACACTCTGTAAAGACAAACCTAAGCAGTTTCTTTGGCATTCAAATAAATGAACATTGCATACGGAAATTTTAAACTGCTCAACCCCATTCCCACTTATCTAGTCGTTACCTCAAAGCTAATTTCCTTATACTTTTAAAATTAAATTGAGTCAGCACTGAAGTTTGCAGATCTGACATATAAAAACTGCATCCCTTTAGTCCTGCTAACCCCATGATGCCTCCATGTTCCTAAATGCCCATTACTTTTCGTCCAAACTGGGACATCTAGCTGTGTATCCTGTGCTTCAAAAAAGGCACTAGATAAATATTTACTAGATATGTAAAGAAACCAGCGTATCCTCCATGAATAACACCACAAAAGTGAAGTGCCAAAAATACAAAATAGCACGTGTGCTGTGGAAAAAGATGTGCTCTGTGCACAAGAATATGATATTTGCCATTACCATGCATCTAGAAAGAGATGAGAGCAAAAATCAAAAAAGTTTAAATATAATGAGCTCAAGAAATATTGTGTCAGAATTTAATAATCCAACAGTTTTGAATTCTGAAACCATTTTGTGAAAAACAAAACCCACAAACTAGGCTAGGACTAAACTGGAAAAAAAATTAGCAGACTCAAAAGAGAGCTTGGACATATTTGTTAAATGTAAACAATTTTACAACACCAAGTTATAGTCCAACAAATTTATTTTAAATTCCACAAGCTTTCGGAGGCTTCCTCCTTCCTCAGATGAACGGTGTTCATCTAAGGAGGAAGCCTCCAAAAGCTTGTGGAATTTAAAATAAATTTGTTGGACTATAACTTGGTGTTGTAAAATTGTTTACAATTGTCAACCCCAGTCCATCACCGGCATCTCCACACATTTGTTAAAGTTACAGTAAACTGCAAGCACAACTAAAACAAAAAAAACAAATCATGACCCATATCCAAAGCTCTTCCTTTTTAGCTTCCTCCATAAGTAAAGACAGCACTGCAATCCACATGCAAACATCTTGGTAACCATCAATAATAGCACTCTGACCAGCAGACAGAAGGTGTACTCCCATGTGGTAGAAAACTCCTCCAACATGGGCACTCCACTCAATCCAAGAACAAAACTTGCCAGGAATTTAACAGACAAGTTTTAGTGTCAGGTAGCCCACATACTCAAAAAATATCTGCAAATCTAGTGCAACTATAACTGCAAGACTGTCCACTTCAGACGTCTAAGTGGAAAAAAAAACTTTTTATTTTGCTGCTGTTGAATGCAGACTTCAGCTGTCAGCTTCGTTTACCAATATTCTTTTAATGCAAGAATGGCCAGCCTTTCAACACTAAATAGCCAGAAAAATAAACGAGTGACAAAGAGCCACAACTTTTGAATATAGTATTTTAGTATGTCTACTAATATTTTCACTGTAGGTACAAATATATTATGCAAGACATTTTTAAACCTAGCCTTTTGATTTGCTTTGTTTACAATTATTTACTTGAAATCTGGATTTTACTCTCATATTCCTCTCGCAGTTTTTTTTCTCTCTCTCCTTCACACACTAACCCACTCATTACCACTCCCATTTCCTCTATCCCTTTATCGCACATGTCCTCCATCTCTCATTGCCTTTTACCCTTTCTCATTCTCTCTCATTTCAACTCTCCTTTAGAAAGAGAAGCAAGCAGTGATTTTATTTGTCACATAAATTCAAAGGGCATCTCCACTCCAGGCAAAACCAGTGGGCTTTCTTTTCTGTTGTAAATGCTGGCAGCAGTGAAAGTTTGTGCTTTTTGGCAGTAGCATTGGTAGTGCTTCCCATTTGCTCCATGGCTGGAGTCTATAACTGTTAATTGTTCCATACGGTAGAGCATTCATGCCAAAAATAGATCAAAAATGATTCCATAAACACATGATGTGGAGATGCCAGTGATGGACTGGGGTGGACAAATGTAAGGAGTCGCACAACACCAGGTTATAGTCAAACAGCTTTATTTGAAATCACAAGCTTTTGGAGCTTTGCTCCTTCGTCAGGTGAAGTGACGAAGGAGCAAAGCTCCGAAAGCTTGTGATTTCAAATAAAGCTGTTGGACTATAACCTGGTGTTGTACGACTCCTTACATTTGTCCATAAACACACAAACAGATAAATTAGTATATCTTATGGCAAGTCCATTCCAGAATCATCGTTAGTTAAGTAGTTAAACCATTTGCTATGCATGCTCATTTCCAAACAGCTCTTGTTCATGGAAAGCATTAGTTTCAACTGTCAAGAACACTTGGAATTTCATCTGAGCAATGCTTGGGTTAAAAAAAAAGTAATATTTCCATTAGCTATCATAAAACTCCAAGCAATGAAACATCCCAAAATGTTCAGTTTCTAACGTGACAACTCCAGTTCCCAAACTCCCGCTCACTCACATCTGATCCTGCTATTTGCCATGAGAATAAATATGGATTGGAAAGTCCATTCCCCCCCACTCCACCCAAAGAACATTTTTAATTTCCCAAAAGACAGACCCAAAACAAGGTTTTTCTACACTCGTTCCAATTCAGAAATTTGGCCTATTCTAACTCCATAAATAATGTTTTTTTTAAATCAAGCATTACTCTTCAGACATCTGAAGAAACCATGTAGCTTCTCAGTCTCATTACTGAGTGTATGGTTTCTATCATAAGAGCTTCTTGGCCCACTTTACTTATGACAGCAGTTCTCACCTTATGCCACACAACTAATAACATTTTAGGATAGCTTCATGTGTGTGCGCATGAGTGATAAAGTGGAAAAAGTACGTCAGTGGCAATAGATTGGACAACTCAAAGTAGAACCTCATGCTAAACTAATCACTCAACAAAGTTAAATAGCTGCATATTGGATATTACATAAATAAAGTCTTATTTATTAATCCTCCCCACCTCTCAACAGAATCAACTTAAAAGAAACATTTTGCAGAATCCACCTTGCTACAACCTACAGTTTGTGCAAATTTGCTAAAATGGGAAGATTACCCTCCAAATTTTAGATAATACTTTTATCATAATAGAGTTGAGCATCATAACATAGTTGAGCATTGCATTTGTTGTTTCTGTACACAGAGCAGTAAGTAGTTAATACGTTCCAATTAATTCAAAATATTTAAGTTAACTGGATAAGAAAACACCTCATTTAGTGGATGAACGTTATTCTACACCTCATATCAGTACTGGATGCATGGACAGAACAGTTAAACAAGCTTTATAAAGAGCCACACCAGCCATAGAAGGGAAGCTTCTGAGATAAAATTCATGAAAAATTATATAATTTTATAATGTTGTTTCATAAATAACCCGGCTTGTGAATTCAGAACCGATATGACAATCTGTATGAAAGTCTACTATCTGTATGAATAACTGTTTCTTTTATCCATTTAATGACTATAATTTCATGTGGTTTTTGCTGCACCCACATTTACCCTGCAGGTATTTTTTATTCCTTCTACGACCCAAAATATTACTAAGTTAATAAATTTAGCATGTAATTTTCTTCAAAAATACAGCCATTATTCATACACTTCAATGAGTTTCACAACATGGTTTCAAAACATGGTCAATTAGTTTTTGAAGTTAGTTAACTTTGAACTACGAAAGTATTCTATAAGATCTTTTGATATATACAACTTAACATTGCTGCATCATAAAGACCGCCTATTTCTACCTTATTAACATCGCCCATTTTCATCCCTGGCTCAGCCCTCCTTTCCCTGAAACCCATATTCTTGCCTTTGTCACCTCCAGACTCGACTATTCCAATGCTCTCCTGACTCACCTCCCATCCCCCACTCTCCATAAAGTTCAGCTCCTCCAAAACTTTGCTGCCCACATCCTACCCCACACCACCTTCTGCTTACCCATCAGCCGCCCTTGCTGACCAACAATGACTCCCGATTCCCCACCGCCTCCAATTTAAAATTATCTTCCTTGTGTTTAAATCTCTTCGTGGCCTCACTCCTCCCTATCTCTAACTTCCTCCATCCCGACAACACCCCATCTCCTGAACTCTTCATTGTGGCCTTTAGTGCATTCCACCCTCCCTTCACCCTCCACCTTGCCATCATCCTCTCCTCTTTTAAGACCCTCCTTAAAATCCGTCTCTTGCTACAAGTTTTGGGTCACCCCTCCTCATACCTCCTTCTTTGGCCTAGCATCCTTTTTTTTCCTTACACCTTTGTGAAGCACCTTGGGACTTCTTTCTACATCGAAGGCACGAAATAAATGCAAGTTGTCGTTGCATGCAAAGATACACATATCGTTGTAGTACTTAAAAAAACATTAAAATGGTTGGGTGTGCTTTTTTAAATTCATTATCGGGATGTGGGCATCACTGGTAAGGTCAGTATTTGTTGCTCATCCCTGGTTGCACTGCAAAGGTGGTGGGCCATCTTGTTGAACTGCTGCAATCCATGTGGTGACGGCACTCCCACAAAGCTGTTAGGTAAGGAGTTCCAGGATTTTGATCCAGCGACGATGAACGAATGGTGATATATGTCCAAGTCAGGATGGCATGTGACTTGGAGGAGAAAATTAAGAGGTGGAGGTGTTCCCATGCATCTGCTGCCCTTTCTAGGTGGTGAAGGTCTTGGGTTTGGTGGCTGCTGCAGAAGAAGTTTTGGCAAGATGCTGCAGTAAATACTATAGATAGTACACGCTAAAGCCACAGTGGTAGAGTGGGTGGACACTTAGACTAGTGGATGATGTGCCTGCTTTGTCCTTCTTCGTATTTCTCACCCATCTTTAAAAGGCTCCTCCAAAGCTATCTTTTTGATCTTACTTTCCGTCATCTCTCCTAACTCCCCTACTACAGCTCAGTACCTGTTTCGTCTCTGTGAAGTATTTTAGGACATTCACTACTCTAAAGGCACTATTTAACATAAGTAGTAGTTGTACTGTGATGAAAAAAATCTGAGTACTGTTGGCATATATCAAAAGATTCGAACACATAAGTGCAGCAGTTTTAACAATAACGTACCAAGTAGCAAACGTGTGTAGGTGACTGCTGCAAGCACATATGACCCAGATGTGCGCATAATGACAATGAAAAGTTATGCATAAATGTAAAAAGGAGTTCCCACAATCATTCAGCTGGTTACAGCAGTGATTAGCTGAGCCATACAGAACACGAAAGTCTCTGGTTAAATCCATGTTCTGTGCTAATTTAGCTGATATCAGCCATGGTTTTAATATGGGTGCTACAACCAGCACAAGTTCTCCAGGAGATTAAAGGTGCCGTACTTCCTTCGTCTCAACTTCTTTCACAAAAGTTAAATAACTGATTCTTTGGCATGGTGTGTTGCTTAATAATCAACTTCAATTATTATTCATTGGGCCGGAGCTTGCTCCAACCAGCACGGCAAGGCTTTCCGCTCCTCCTGCGGATAAAAAGTACAAATGTGCTTACTGCGTGGTCCACGACGTAAATTTGCTGGACACCGAGATCTTCCTCAGTGATGCGTTCCGATATCAGTGCAGGCCATGTGCGCACGGAAACACTGTGGGACTGCAGCCCTGCCCACAAGCAAGCAAGTTAAATTCATAAATGTAAAGTGACATTCCCTATGTTAGTCTAAATAAAAATGTAACATAATAACGTACCTTATTATAAAAAGGCAAGGAAATGATTTATAATGTACTGAAACATACAGAAATTAAAAGTTTTAAAAAATGTAATTTTTTTTAATGATCAAAAATATTGAAATAGGAATAATTAGACACTCTATATTTTTAAAATTTAACTTTTTGTTGTTTTGCAGTCATTATAAGTCTCCACACTTTTAAAAGGTAGTGTAGGGCTGGTATTTTCAAGCGTACCTTCTCGAGGTGCAAGTATCCTCATTCCAGCTCGGCAGATGGGTAAGTTTACGATTGTTTGGTGATTGTGACGTAGTTGGCTTTTTAATTCGGGACAGTCAAAACATCGTTGAACCAATCAGAGCAAGTTCACAATTTCCGGGCTTTAATGCGCATGTGCGCATTTGCGAACTTACTCCGATCGATTCAACGGCAGTTGGGATGGCTGCCGTTACGGAGCGGCGTCCAAGGTAAGTAAGTTCTTGGCCATAATATTTAAGGTAAATCTAATTACAACACCACAGAATTAATGAAAATAGTAATTTAATAATGTTATCTCAAACAAAACTTTAGAACACCAACAGGCCCAGGGAAATTACCATCTCCTTGCGCTGGATGGTTTTGAAAGTTTTCAGGCTGACATAACATTAAATTGAATTTGACAACAGTACAGTAACAAAGCTACTCCTGTCAGGAATAGCTTTATTACTGCAAAATTTAACGTTCGTAACTAAAGTATGTACTTACAGTACATTTTGAATTAAAAAAGACCTTCTTGATTTTTTTGAATAAAAGAATTCTCATTGCACCAAAAGGTTCGTAGGGACAAAGTGCTCAGCAAACGAAGAACGTCTCAACATCATCTGCACAAGTGCGAACACATGATTGGCTGTTCCTACTCCTTAAAAAGGCAGGTACCCTGCCAGTACAGCAGTTTGAGCTGGGCTACAGCAACTCATTAAGATTTCCCTACCCCTAAGAACATAAGAAATAGGAGCAGGAGAAGGCCATACGGCCTCTCGAGCCTGCTCTGCCATTCAATCAGATCATGGCTGATCTTCGACCTCTACTCCACTTTCCCACCTAATCCCCATAACCCTTGATTCCCTGAGAGTCCAAAAATCTATCTATCTCAGCCTTGAATATATTGAATGACTCAGCATCCACAGCCCTCTGGGGTAGAGAATTCCAAAGATTCACAACCCTCTACATGAAGAAATTCCTCCTCATTTCAGTCTTGAACGGCCGGCCCCTTATCCTGCCACTATGCCCCCTAGTTCTAGACTCTCTAGCCAGGGGAAACAATCGCTCAGCATCTACCCTGTCAAGCCCCCTCATAATCTTATATGTTTTAATGAGATCACCTTTCATTTTTCTAAACTCCAGAGAGTATAGGCCCATTCTACTCAACCTCTCATCCCAGGAATTAATCTAGTGAGTTCGTTGCACCACCTCCAAGGCAAGTGTATCCTTCCTTAGATAAGGAGACCAAAACTGTACGCAATACTCCAGGTCAGGTCTGTAACACTTAGAATGGCCTATATGGATGACTCAATGGTGTTCAAGGTGTTACGGAGAATACTATTATTTAGAAAGTGGAGATGGCTCTACCAAGGTAAATAACCCATCTCTTTTTCATTCCACATTCTCCACACCATTACAGCATACCAAATATACAACTGAGGAATTAGGAGAAACTAAAATAGTGATTTAATACCACCCAAAAACAGAGTTTCCCAAACTTTTTTTTGCTGAGCCCCCCTTCGGAGATTCATGCACCATGCGCACCTCCCTCTTTTTAAGAAAGTGGAGGTGAAGGTAGTCTTCACCAGTAGTGCAAAGTGGGCGATAGTGAATCGGCATCCCATTTTACACTGCAGGCAATTTTCTTTTCCATTGAAGTCAGGTGCGGTGTAAAACGGGCTGCCGATTCGCTATGAGCCTGTTTCTCTCTGCACGCGAAGACCAATTTCAACCTGTTTATTTTTTGCATAGAGAGGATTTTATTTTCTTGGCTAACAACATATTGCTAAGACAGAAAGCAACATAAATAGCACAGCACCAGTACTATACAACTGAATAAACGTGAACACAAAGGAACACTTGATGGCTCACCCTTATATCAGTGAGTAAGATGTGCCTGTTTGCTAGCGCACAATTTGCAGAATTTTGGTTTGATAATAGAGTTTCAATTGCAAATCAATTTCTACATTCAATCAGCTTCAATACTTGTTTTTGATGTAAATAAGTGAAGGAAATCCCACTTCACATATCTAAGTTGAGGCAAAGTGGACAAGTATTCCAAAGGCTCTTTGAGACAACTCAGAGAACTCTTTTTGAATTGAGTGCCAGAACCGATCAAGAGACATGACTTTTAAATAAGAAATTCTCTGAAAACGGATTTCAAACCCAGGCAAAATCCAGCAATTCATTTGCCTATCTTTCAGGAAAATATTCACTAATTTTGTGCAAAGCTGAGATGAATGCCCTAGAATTAAATCTTTAGCTTCTAGGACATTTTGCAGTTCATTAAAACAGAAGACAATGTCAGGCACCTAGTTACATTGTCTTGAAGCCCATCGCTATTCCGAAGCAAAAAGTTTTCTTTGCAAAGCAGTGTACTTTTTCATGCATGATGAAAATGTCAAGTTCATTGAGCCTGTCCATATGTTGGCCAAATAGCCCAGTAAAACCTAGAAAACCTCTCCCATCATTGAACCATTCAGGCTGTTGTGTTGGGTTAGCCCTATTCATTTTGCAAAACAGCAGGCGTTAGTTATTAAAAACCCCCATACAGGAGGACAATAGCCGATAAGACTCAGTTATACTTGCCAACTCCTGAATAGTGAAGGAGTCGGAGGTCAAGCCCTCAATTTCCTGTCCAGATCGGGAACAAAAGAATGGGGAACACATATTAGAGGTCAGTTGGTAAGCTCTGCTGAGAGAGGCAGGCAAGAGCTTAAGCGATTCCACCTCAAGAAAACCAACCAAACTCGGAGCAAACCTTGATCTAACTGAGTGAAAAGGGTTGACTAAAGTAAGCTGTTACTTAGCCTCCTAATAGAGACAGTATGGTGTGTTTTATTATTTTTGCTACTGAATTTCCCCCATCGTTAAGTTAAAGGTGCAATTTGATGTAATGGTTATTCTGTGCACTCACCTGCCGACTGTAAAATAAAGCAGCAAAAAAAATTTGTACCTATTAATCAATCAATCAGTGTGCCTTTCAGAAGACTGGAGAAGTACATGTGAGGACACGTACCAGGATCTAATTATACAATAGCATAATCCCCTTGTTATACAAACAAGGGGTCACGCTATTGTATAACTAGTTACTGAACAATTTGGGCAAACTCCTCATCATAAGGGACATAGGTTCTGTTTACAGAAATGACTTTGAACCCACGGGAATATCTGAAGGGAACTCAAAAATTTTTAACAATGGCCCAGAATTTGCTGTAGCAAGGCAACAAACGGTGCCCGCTATTAGTTAGACTTGCCCTTGCCCATTTAATCGTCATGATATCTTGCATAGCAAGTTGCGGGAAGTGCGAGATGGAAACTGTACGGCGCCCTCTACAGGGCATCTGGGATCTGAGTGAACAAGGCAAGCAACTGTGTATCTCCTTAACCAATCAGATTGAAGGATTGAGAAATTAACAGCGCAAGGACGGAGAAGGAAATGTAACTTAGAGTGGGTGAATTCAACGTCAAATCAGGTACAGAAAGAGAAATAAAGAGAGGGAAAGAAAGATTGGATTAAGAGAGAGAGAAAAAAAAGACAAAAAGGAAATGAAAAAAACATTTACATTTTTAAAATCTCCAACAACAATTAAAACCTGAAGGAATGAGACTCCACACTTGTAATAGTTAATTTTCAGTGCCAGAGGGGTTGACTAGTAGTAATTAACACTTATCACTTCCTTAAAAGGGTACTTACACTGGAATGGACAAGACTTAACTTTCTGAGGCAAGTCTAGTTCGTAGCTACCGTGCAAATACAGGAACATCATGCCGTTCAATGCACTTCAATGGTGAGACAGACAGCAAGATGTCATTTTCGTGAAGCTAATGGTGGAGAGGCACATCTCGGACAGCAACTTTTGGATTTCCGCGTTTACCTGCGCATCTGCCCTCGCCTGAAGTTGCTATATGATTTGCGCATGAATAACAGTAAGCGCCATTAAGTCTAATCGTTATTTTGACAGCAAATTCTGGGCCAATATCTTAAGTGGAGGATTTCTCAAATGAGGACAGAACCCAAGGGATAACCATGATGTGCGTGACGAGGGGGTACAATATAATGGTTTGCTAACTCACGGTGGTGTATTTTGTACTTTTCCCACCACCTTTTGTCATGCACATAGCTTGATGACAGTTTCCATAAGCAGACAATCATCTACAAACTGAATTCTTTTACTCTGTAACCCAATCATAGATAATTGCATACTGAAGACCACATGGGATGCCTACTATGTCTCCTGTCAATTAGGAAGCAGGAAATATCACAATACCAGACCACTTTGTATAAGCTAAAAATTACAATCAAATTTATTCACAGTTAAAACGATTCACAGAAGCAAAAGCAAACAGCACCATTTTCACTAGCGGCCAAATGGCATCCTTCTGTAATTTTTAGGACTATGAGCTTCTAATTAGAAATTTGCAATACAAACAGCTGGGATGACAGTTTAAAGGGGTCTGTTCGCTCGGTTCCTCCTGGCAAGTTTTGAAAAGATCCAATCTCTAATAGCAATACATAAACAGCTGCTTACAGAACTTGAATATCCCAACACATGTGGCAGCATGAGAAACACAACCAACAAGTGGCCACCAAACCTGCCCATTCATACATTGGAACACTTTGAAGCAGCAGCAATGTTTTTGAAGATTGTCATTCACAGCCAATTTTGACAGGCTTACAAAACACATTCAATTAACAAAATGTTTGTTGACATGTAGTCCAGGAAACCAACCAGTGGACTATGCTTTTATCACAGCAGTATATCTCATCTGCCTGATCATTTGTGCATATTCCCCAAATTACCCCAATTACATCCTAGAGAATTACTTGCATGACTAATCCTGAAAAAAAATGAGGATCTGCAGGAGATTTGGAAAAGGACTATATAAGTTTACATATGTTTACAGTTTTATTCTAGGAGACTTTCTGATAGCAGTTCCTCATGACTCTCTCCTCTTTCCTGCCGTCAGGGAATCCTCCTTCCACATGGTGGAAATTGAACAGGGTAAATCAGGCACAAGAGCCCCTGGGTGGTGACTTAGCGCAGGGACATGGACTACTCTCAAACAAGGAGAATGATCTGTCCAATAAATTCAACCCAAACATGAATGATTCAGTTTTTGTCATGGAGGAATCTATATTTTGGCTGGGCGTCCTCCAAGTCTGAAGACTTCTGGGTCAGTATACCACTGATTTAATTGAGTGACCAGGTAGTAGAGCGTATGAAGGAACTAGCGCAGGAGCTGTTGCCTGTTGCTACTGTGGCACTGAAGGGCTAGTGATGTTTTCTCCCACAGATTGTTCCAGGAAGGAGTTGAGAGAGTCGTCTAAGTTAGAGGTCCCAGGGGGCCATGTTGCCAATAAGAATCATTGGGCCGGAAATTGCTCATATCAGCGCGGCAACATTCGCAGCAGTTCCCGCAACTAAAATGGACCAATTTACTTACCGCAGATCTGTGGCATAGACTTGCGTGATTTTGAAGCTTTGAAAAAAATTGCGACATCAGCCCAGCCTCTGAACAGCGTGGGTTGATTCGCATGGGAAATGTCTGTGGGAATGGAAGCTACGCCCACAAGCAGGCAAGTAGAAATCATTCATTTATAGTAAACTTCTGTACGTCAGTGTAAATAAAAATTTAACATATCTTATAAGAAGCCAAGCAAATGATTTAATTTAATGAAACAGACAGAAGTTAAATTTTTAAAACTTTTTTTAATGATCAAAAATTAAGAGTAATATGACATTCTGCATTTTTTTAATTTAATTTTTTTTCCACAGTCATTAGGAGCCATTGCGCTTTTGAAAGATAGTGTAGAACTGGTATTTTTCAGTGTACCTTTTGGTGGCGTACGTATTTTCCTTCCAGCTGGACAGATGGGTAAGTTTACGATTTTTGAATGATTTCGGTGATTGTAGTGTACCATGCCTCTTTAATTCGCAGCTGTCAAACTGCCAGCGAACCAATGGGAGCAGGTTCACGATTTCTGAGTTTTAATGTACATGTACGCATTCGTGAACTTGCTTCATGGATTCGCCGGTGGAGAGAGGACGCCATTATGCAACGGCGTCTGGAGGTGAGCGATTTCTGGCCCACTGTCCCAGTTAGGATTATAAGGTTGTGCCCAATCTTGCATACATGGGAAAGTGTCCTTGGTGTCAATACTTTCATTAGATGGCCATTTACATCAATTGGTACAATGTACGAGGAGCTAGGTTGGTACTGATCCTGCTAGAGAGCTTTCTGACACACTTGATACTGGGTAGTCCTAGCACCAGTAGGTCTCCAGCACCCATTGTTGTTGGAGTAACAGTGTTGTATTGTACTGGTCTGAGACCAGTACCAATTTTGGATAGGTGCTAATTTGGTTCCCATACCCAGTTAGCTCTTGGTACCCATAGATACAGAGACACTAAGTACTGGGTTGCCTGTAGTGCTTTATGCCAATGAGGATACAGTATTGGAAATCACTAAATCAAAGCCTCCAGTCATTTCTTTTGAGTGTTCACTTCTTCTGATGCTTTTTTAGTTTTTTTGGTTTATCTCCTCTCATGCAAGATAATAGGAATGCAGGTGCACTTAGAGAATGGGACAGATGCTGCAATTATCAATGCTAGCTGTGATCCAGTGATAGGCACTTTACGTATTTAATGCTCATCTGCTACTAAGAATAGGCTATTATAACCTTTGCAATGCTTAAGATCCTTCACTTGATTAGAGGCAGCCATACTGTCAATTCAAAAAAAGATTAAAAATCTGAGGACAAAGTTTACCAGTTTACTTTTCCTTCTTTTTAGTTTCTTTTAAAGCATCCCCTGAAAAGGAAAAGTTAAGCAGAATTTCTTAGGAACTCAATGACCTCCAAAAAAGAAAGCCTACACTACCTATCCAGCCAGGTCCATGGAATGAAGAGAACAATGCTGGCAACAAATTCAATGCTGGAGCTAAGAAACAAATAAGCTGAAGCAAAAATTGTCTTCCCAAGGAGTCAGAACTGTTTTTTGCATGATGAGCATATTTCCCACAACCAGATAAAAGGGTGGGGAATATGCAAGATTAAAAAGCTTTAAACATTTGAATTTTGCTCACCCAGTCTTTTCACCCTTTTTCTAATTAACCTCTTCTTGTTTTCTTTTTCAATTAAAATTTGCACCATTAATATTACACACAATGAATAGTGAAAAACCTGGATTTTTGATTTGCATCCTGCAAGTAGGTTGACAAATAACTCACGGACAATGTAGGGTCATCACCATTACAAACATAAGTTGCAAACCATAGTTTTTCATTTCAAGTTCTGTTCATACCACATTATACTAGTAATTACAATTAAACTGATAATGGTTAGATGTAAATTATCTTTAAATGATAACTAAATTGGTGCATGCATTGCATAGTTGTTCTCTCTGTAGATAGGGGGGTGGTGCCAGCAACTATAGGCCAGTCAGTTTAACCACAGTGGTGGGGATACTTTTAGAAACGATAATCCGGGACAGAATTAACAGTCACTTGGACGAATGTGGATTGATTAGAGAAAGCCAGCACAGATTTGTTAAAGGCAAATCGTGTTTAACTAACCTGATAGAGTTTTTTGATGCGGTAACAGAGAGGGTAGATGAGGACAATATAGTTGATGTGGTGTATATGGACTTTCAAAAGGCATTTGATAAAGTGCCACATGGTAGGTTTGACATCAAGATTGCAGCCCATGGAGTAAAGGGGGCAGAAGCAACCGGATACAGAATTGGCTAAGGGACAGGAAACAGAGAGTAGTGGTGAATGGTTGTTTTTCGGACTGGAGGGAGGTGTACAGTGGTATTCCCCAGGGATCGGTTCGGGGACCACTGCTTTTCTTGATATATATTAATGACTTGGACTTGGGTGTACAGGGCACAATTTCAAAATCTGCAGATGACACAAAACTTGGAAGGGTAGTAAACAGTGAGGAGGATAGTGATAGACTTCAAGAGGATATAGACAGGCTGGTGGCATGGCCGGACACGTGGCAGATGAAATTTAACACAGAAAAGTGCGAAGTGATACATTTCGATGGGAAGAACGAGGAGAGGCAATATAAACTAGTGCGCACAACTCTAAAAGGAGTACAGGAACAGAGAGATCTGGGGGTATATGTGCACAAATCATTGAAGGTGGCAGGACAGGTTGAGAAAGCGGTTAAACATTATATGGGATCCTGGGCTTTATTATTAGAGGCATAGAGTACAAATGTATGGAAGTCATGATGAATCTTTATAAAACACTGGTTCGGCCACAACTAGAGTATTGTGTCCAGTTCTGTGTACCGCACTTTAGTAAAGGTGTGAAGGCCTTAGAGAGGGTGCAGAAGAGATTTACTAGAATGATTCCAGGGATGAAGGAATTTAGTTACGTGGATAGACTGGAGAAGCTGGGGTTGTTCTCCTTGGAACAGAGGCGGTTGCGAGGAGATTTGATGGAGGTATTCAAAATGATGAAGGGTCTGGACAGAGTAGATAGAGAGAAACTGTTCCCATTGACAGAAGGGTCAAGAACCAGAGGACATAGATTTAAGGTGATTGGCAAAAGAACCAAAGGTGACATGAGGAAAAACTATTTTACACAGAGAGTGGTTAGGATCTGGAATGCACTGCCCAAGGGGGTGGTGGCGGCAGATTCAATCATGGCCTTCTAAAGGGAACTGGATAAGTACTTGAAAAGAATAAATTTGCAGGGCTACGGGGATAGAGCGGGGGAGTGGGACTATCTGGATTGCTCTACATAGAGCCGGCGTAGACTCGATGGGCCGAATGGCCTCCTTCCGTGCTGTAACCTTTCTATGATTCTATGCTCACAGGACATAAGGTTTTCAAACATACTGTACGCACTTCCTTTTCAAATCAAGTTTCATCAGATCAAACTTGGTTCCAAAAGGAAATCAGGCTTTGATGACAGAACATCCTCTCCTTGTCATGAGGCATCATTTACTTCATAGCTTTGCAGAAAATGGAAGTACCACTGGCAATTTTTCAAAGGTAACCGGCAACTGCAGCAAATACATTTGACGATAAATTTAGTGTCTTAAATTCATTCTTGTACTGCTTCACATTTCTACAGTCCATGACTCATGAAGTACAGATCAAATTTAATCACTGAAATGCTTCTTCAATTGAACTTACTGACAATAATGACTATGCTGAATATTTCAGAATGCATTATTCTTTTATAAGTGAGTTACCCAATTTTCATTTTTAATTTTTATAATTTGTAGTAATTCTTCAACTGTTCAGAAAAAAACTCAGAATCTGTAAATTCATTTTAATTTTTATAATTTTCTTATCCACCTTTCTCCAATTTTTTCCTGTCATATCTCGTCCAAGTGGCTACTCTCACATTTAAGTCTAGACAGTGATGGGCAGCAGGCTATTTAACATGGAGGGGGAAGTCACACTCAAACCAGATTCCTGTTTCACATGATAGCCACGCACATGCACAGCCAGCAAATAGGGAGTGTTGTGGACGAATAGCACCGAGGAGTGGGTATGCTAGCTATTTTTCCCCTTTTTAGCTCAGGAATGTTGAAATCAGCTAACTCAGCAGAAACAGGCAGAACCTCCTGTTGTATATAACTCAGCTATTCACCTCCTTAACAAGCTGAGCCTTCAGGAAAACGTAGATTAATCTGTTTTAACAACAGCTCCATACACTGCAACTAAATTTATTTTTAATTAAGATATATAGGATTGGTTGCAGTACGTGGTGTCTATATGTGAAACTAGTTCTGGTTTTAAATAATAAACAAAAGATTTACTGAATACCCTCCATTTATTTTCTAAATGACCATAAACATGTGCATTTGTTGGAACCTATCCTGATACATTAAAGATCCAAGAACTGTTGCGAATCAGTTTTTATTATAGCTAACTTTTCTAAACGACAGAGTTTTAAAAAGAAATCACCCGGGAACAGATGCATAGAGGTTTCATGCCTCTTGTATAATGATATTCTGGTTAATAAATGGTAGCATACCTTTTTTCCTATATATAAACAGCTATTTTTCATGCAGTATTGTAGGGTATTAATTAAGTTAACTTTAAATTTATGCCAAATCATTGAATATTTTTTCAAGATATGAGAAAACAAATCTTGTTTCTGACCTTTCATTTATTGCTAGATTGTGAAATATTTATTTTACTGCACAATGCAATGACAAAATATAATATAAGATAAAGCTAAAGAAATTCCCCTACAGGATTCATTATTTCATTCACTTTAATGCAATTTGTTCCTTTGTGAATAATGTTTTGTGATATGGACAGAAACTGGTAAGCTCGGCTAATAATCATTGATCAATGCTACCAATTATCACCAACTGTCGTCTCTGACACTTTTCCTGATTCTGCAGCAGTGAACAGCACCAAGGCAAGGTTATAATACAAAGTACAGTAATTACATAAAAATGCTAAAGATTTTACATCCATTATTTGCTGAGCCCAGTCTCATTTTTCAAAAGCCTTGGAGATGGCCTTCTCAAGAGTACGTAAGTAAAAGGAAAAAAACTACAGAAATCTGAAAATTATATCCATTATCGAGTGATTAAAAGATCCAGACTAAACCATGGCCATTATAAAGAACTTACAGCAATTTGTTTTTCCAGATATTCCTTTGTTGTAAGTAGGGTACTGTTCTCCTCCTCGCACTCAGTTACCTTAGCAACATACTCCTGTAAAATAAAGATATTGAATAGATATGATTATTTACTGTGTATTTTATGAACTGATTCATTTTAACATTGAAATTCGTCCTTTCTCTATTTTACATGATTTGTAGCAAGCTTGGAGATGGCCTTCTCCAAAAAGATTTTTTTTTATATATAAAAAGTGGAAAATATTTCTCCCCATATGATGCACATCCTTAAAGGTTACAATTTGGTAAATATAAAATGCACCTTTCTGCAAAATAAAAGCTCAAATAAATATCAGTTGTGATGCTTAAACTTATACTATGCAATACCTATGACAACTCTTGACTCCAGGTACCAGTCTGAAATCAGAATTATTCACAGCAAACTTGCAAATACCATTTCACATGTAGACAACATGAAAACAACGTGATGGTTCTCTTCCAGTTCCTGACGACAAGGTGTGCAACCACCAGTGCACAGGTAGCTACTGAGAGCCACAGATGAAAGCTATACGCCAAGTAAGAACCAGTGTTTGGAGCCAAAGAATGCAGCTGGTCAAAGGTGTTATCACTATTCTACCCATACAACCCGGGTTTTATACGTAGAGCCACGAATACCGAAGCAAGGAATAACGATTAATCTGTAGAAGACATTATTTAGGCCATAGCTGGAGTATTTTGTATAGCTGTAGTTGTGTTTTGGGCACCATATTAATGAAGGAATACTGGAAGCATGGAAATGGTACAATGCAGATTCAATAGAGTTGAGGAAATAGTTATAATGAGACACTTAAAAAAACTAGGTCTGTATTCACTGGGACAAAGGTAAAGGGATATCAAATAGAAATGTTCTCATTTCTGAAAGGGTTTGAGGGGCTAAATAATGAAAGATTATTTACTTTCACCAACCAGCGAAAATAGAATTATTTCTGGTGGGTGGTGAATCAGTAATAAGGAGGCATAAACTCAGGATTAGTACCAGAAGCATTAGAAGGGAGGTTTTAAAAAACATTTTCGTGCAAATAGTTTTTAGGATATAGAAACCAACACAAGTGGCCGCTGAAGCCAAATCAATCACAGCATTTAAAAGTGTATAACAGGATACAGGGGCAAGAACAGGAAAATGGGCCTGGAGTAGATAGTTGGGTTGGACAGCTAGCAGGGGTACCGACACATACTGAAATTCCTTTGTGTGCATGAGAAATAAAATGCTCCCTTTCAACAAGTACAGCACCCATTTACATCATACTCAAGGGATGAATTTTAAACCTTTTTTTTTGGGGGTGGGGGGGGGCGGTTGAACAACAGAGATGATTTTAACCCAGCCTGCCTGTCAGCAGCTGTGTGGGAGGGGGGGTGGTGGTTAAAGTCACATCTGGGGCCTCCCCACACAGTTCCCTCTCTGCACCATTTTAACCGACCTGTTTCTGGCTGCGTTTCTGGAAAGCGCCCCAGGCAAGTGGAGTCCTAATTAAAAGGTCAAAATTGCGCTCTGAAGACATCATACCATTTCCCACTACATTTTAGCTTAAAACAGCGCATGCCCTGCTCGTTCTCAGTCCCACCAGTGTTGAGCCAGGTGTCGGAGGATACTCGGCCCTAGATGACACTGCCAATAATTGGGCTTGACACTCCCAATTGGGTATAACAAGGCTTTATTGTAACATTAGCAGAATCAATAATACACACAGTATTCAAGCAACAATTAACAGAATCAAGGTCGGTATTACCCGGTCCAAGGCTCTGGGCAGCAGCAGAGCATGGTAGGTCTTGTTCAAATCTGCTGTGCTTTTTTTCTTTTCACGTTATTTCATTTATATCCTTACGTTTGTCAAGTAAGAAGGTTAAGGCTCCCTCTGAGGTCATCTGACAGTTATCAAGGTTAAAGTCCCTTCTGAGGTTGTCTGACAGTTAACAAGGTTATCTAACACCATCTCCTGAAGCACTATAAAAGGGGGCTCTCAGACATCACTCATTGGATCACAGGGTCCTTCGCTGTCTGAATTGCCAGGACTGTTTCCAGCTTGCAGATCGCAACTTCTACACTTTTGTTACCTTACAACCCTTTACTCAGCTTTCTCTACTTTTAATGGGTGCCATTCTTGCTTCTTTTTTCTGGATGGAGCAAGACTTAGAAGAGGAGCAGCAGCCTCAGCAACCACCACCAGCACTAGAAGACAAAAGGTGAGAGGGGCTGTGCACATGAGGCCGTATTTAGCACACCAGGCCTAGAGGCCAAGACTCACCTTCTTGGGCCAAACTAAGGAGCAGTGTAGGAGGAGGCTGCGCTTTTCAAGGCAGGCTGTCGCAGGCCCCTGCAACCTCCTTCAATGGGACCTGCTGTCAGCTCCACCAGGGTAGAGGGGGGGAGGGTTTGCAGGGGCATGCAATGCCAGGGGCTCTCAAAGTTACCGCAGCCCAGAATTTTTATGCCACTGGCTCCTTTTAGGTTGTAACAGGGAACATAGAAATAGGAACAGGAGTAGGCCAACATCAGCTGCATCTCAGGCTGCAGTTCACTGTTGCATTAAGCAGGTGATTGATGCCCTCTTTTCCAGGGCAGAGCAGTACATCACGTTCCCCACTGATCTTAGAAGTCAACAGGACAGAACTTGTGGCTTTGCAGCAGTTGCTGCCTTCCCTCATGTGCAGGGTGTGATTGACTGTGTACATGTGGCCATCTGGGCATGAGCCAGCAATATTCATCAACAGAAAAGGATTCCACTCTATCAACGTACAGAAAGCGGCCAATCAAAGGAATATAATCATGCATGCCTGAACAAGATGCCCAGGGAACTGCCACAATGCTTTTATTGTACCCTGTGAAGAACGTGACAGGGTGACTGCTGCAGGCGTGGCCAATAACACAAAGCGCAACTCCACCACACCTGAGCAGCACAGGTACAACCAAATCCAGGGCACAACCAGGGTCTTTGTAGAGACACGTTAGGACTGCTCAAGCAGAGATTTAGATGTTTGGACCACTGGGTGGGGGCTTCCTAACATATGCCCCAAATTAGAGTGTCACGCATCATCATGGTCTGCTGCATATTGAACAACACTGCATTGCAGAGAGGCTGCATTTGGAGGAGGAGCAGCAGTCATCATCAGACGAGGAAGACCTGGGAGAAAGAGAGGAAGCAGAAGATAAAGGAAGGCTACATCAGTGCCTTGCAGCAAGAGACGTCATGTCATAGAATGGTTACAGCACAGAAGGAGGCCATTCGACCCACTGAGTCCATGCCAGTACTTTGTAAGAGCAATCCAGTTGGTCCTATTTCCCTGCTCCTTCCCCATAGCCCTACAATTTTTTTCCCTTCAAGTATTTATCCAATTCCTTTTAGAAAGCCACAATTGACTCTGTTCCACCACCCTTTCAGGCAGCGCATTCCAGATCCTAACCACTCGCTCTGTAAAAAAGTTTTTCCTCATGTCGCCTTTGGTTCTTTTGCAAATCATCTTAAATCTGTGTCCTCTGGTTCTCGACTCTTCCGCCAATGGGAACAGTTTCTCTTTATTTGCTTTGTTCAAAAGCATGAAGGGTTTAGACACTTCTATCAAATCTCCTCTGAACTTTCTCTGCTCCAAGGAGAACAACCCCAGCTTTTCCAGTCTATCCACGTAACTGGAATCCCTCATCCCTGGAACCATTCTAGTAATTTTTTTCTGCATCCTCTCTAAGGCTTCCACATCCTTCCTAAAGTGCAGTGCCCAGAATTAGACACAATACTCTAGTTGTGTTTTATAAAAGGTTCAACATAACTTCCTTGCTTTTGTACTCTATGGCCCTGATATTACCAGGGAGGCAGGTGGCAGCAGGAGGTCGACTGGGCACGTGGGTAACCTGCCCAGTAAAATTGGTGGGTTCCCCGCGTGATTGCGAGCAAATTGAAGCCACTTACCTTGGCTTCTGGGTTTCCTGTTAGAAACCTGAGCAGTGGGGGGATTGCACACCCCCATCACAGGCTGTCAAGCTGGAGGAACCATATTTAAAGGGGCAATCCTCCAATGCTGCTCCTGTAGCAAACAGCCAAAATTACATCACAGAGCAGCCCAGGGGAAAGGCTGCTCCCAGGTTTAATGATGCCTCACTCCAGGTGTTACTGGATGGGTGAGGAGGAGGAGAGAGATATTCTACCCGGTAGAGGGAGGAAGTGGCCTGCCTCAGCCACCAAGAAGGCCTGGCTTGAGGTGGCTGAGGAGGTCTGCAGCACCAGCAACATATCCTACACCTGGATACAGTGCAGGAAGCGCTTCAATGACCTAACTAGGTCAGCCAAAGTGAGTACACTTACTCATTCTCCATCTTCCACATCACCGCCCCCACCCCACAACTCCTTCTGCACTGCCAACACTACATCACATCACTCCTCACACCCACTCAAACCACATCCTCAACTTACCTGCACTTACTCACCTCCCCAGTACTCATCCCACCACTACCACTCAACACAATCCTCATACAATCTCATGGCTCTGTCTCATACCCTCTGATGCATCTCTTTCACGGTCACCCTCACCCAACCTGCCACTACCTCTGCTGCAGCCACAGGGGATGCATCACGTATGAGTAGTAGGAAGCGTAAGGCAAAGATTTTGTGAGCACAAAGGCGATGCGCAAGGGTGTTTGATGGTTTGTCATGTTTTTTATTTATATTTGATTTTGGTTCAACTCACATTAAATATTATATTGTCACCACTACTGCCACGTCTTGGCCATTCTTGACTGGCTTGTGCAATAAGTCCCTTTCATGAGGTTCTCCATGAACTCCCACACTTGGTGCCACCCATCGGGTCACCCGACAGTGGGTGTATGTGTAGTTGCACGACTATTTTGTGCAGGTGCCTGTGGCGCAGCACTGTGTTGTGGAGCTCCATGTGGCGGAGGTGGACAGCGTGCCTGGCGAGGCTGGTGATATTGCTTGTCCTCGGATGAAGCGATAAATGCAGTCATGGCGCCCCCCCCCATCCTGACGGTGTGAGTTTGAGGGGGTCCACAAAGTAGGTAAATGTGTTTGCACAGCAGAGTTTAGGGTATAAATTAATAATTTTGAGTGGAAACACAAAGGTGATGCAGCCAAAACTTTGTCTAAAGTGACAGAGTGCACTGCAGCAATAAATGAGGTATTCACAACTATCAAAAAAACCTTTGCATCTCCCACTGGCTGCTGACTGAAACACGTCTGCTCCAACAGGGAGTGTTTCCCATAGCACGGGAAACACGCTGAGGATGCAGCCCGCCAAAATCTCCAATCAATGAGGTCTGTCAAGTACAAGTACAAGCATTGTTCGGTGAATTATAAATGCGATTTCATTTCGAGGATTTCATTTAGTTCACCTGAGGAAGGAGGAAGCCTCCGAAAGCTTGTGAATTTAAAATAAAATTGCTGGACTATAACTTGGTGTTGTAAAATTGTTTACAATTCTCACTAGGTAAGTAAGTATTTAAATTGTCATCCCTCTGGCTTTAATTGCGCACACCCGAACGCGTCATTGAGGAACCCAGATGTGGGCGGCTTGGAGCCGGGCTCTGAACCCACTCCGGGATTCCCCGATTTTACGAGCCCCCCCACCCTCCCACCCTCAACGCACCCGCTCGGCCATCCTAAAATCGACCCCCATGCCTCTATTTACATTTATAAAGCCCAGGATGCCGTATGCTTTTGTAAACTCTTTCTCAACCTGTCCTGCCATCTTCAAAGATTTGTGCACATGTACCCCCAGGTCTCTCTTCCTGCATCCCCTTTAGAATTGTACCAATTAGTTTATATTGCCTCTCCTCATTCTTCCTGCCAAAATGTATCACTTCATACTTCACAGCATTAAATTTCATCTGCCATGTGTCCCCCCCATTCCACCAGCCTGTCTATGTCCTCTTAAAGTCTATTATTATCCTCCTCGCTGTTTACTACACTTCCAAGTTTTGTGTCATCTGCAAATTTTGAAATTGTGCCCTGCACACCAAGTAATTATATATATATAAAAAAAAAATTTAAAAAATATAAAATCAAAAAAAGCAGTGGTCCGACTACTGACCCCTGGGGAACACCACTATATATCTTCCCGTTCACCTCTGTTACCTCATCAAAAAATTCAATGGCGTTAGTTAACACTATTTGCCTTTAAGAAATCCGTGCTGGCTTTCCTTTTTTAATCCAGACTTGTCCAAGAGACTATTAATTTTGACCCGGATTATAGTTTCTAAAAGCTTCCCAGCCACCAAGGCTAAACTGACTGGCTTGTATTTGCGGGGTTCATCCTTACACCCTTTTTTGAACAAGGGTGCAACATTTGCAATTCTCCAGTCCTCTGGCACCACCCCCATATCTAAGGAGGAATGGAACTTTATGGCCAGCAACTCCGCAATTTCCACCCTTCCTTCCTTCCCTCAGCAACCTAGGATGCATCCCATCTGGACCAGGTGACTTATCTACCCAAGGACAGCCAGCCTTTCTGGTACCTCCTCTATCAATTTTTAGCCCATCCAGTATCCTAACTACAAAGGAAGAAGATGCTGCCAAAGGCACAGTAAAAGAGGTAAAGACAGATGCAAAGTACTCATTTAGTGCCTCAGCCATGCCCACTGCCTCCATGCGCAGATCTCCTTTTTGGTCCCTAATAGGCCCCACCCCTCTTGCAACCCGTTTACTATTTATTTGCCTAAAGAAGACTTTTGGATTCCCTTTTATGTTAGCCACCAGTCTATTCTCATACTCTCTCTTTGTCCCTCTTATTTCCTTTTTCACTTCTCCTCTGTACTTTCTATATTCAGCCTGGTTCTCACTCGTATTATCAACCTGACATCTGTCATTCATCCCCATTTTCGGCTTCATCTTACTCTCTATCTCTTCAGTCAGCCAGGGAGCTCTGGCTTTAGTTGCTCTACCTTTCCCCCCCATCGTGGGAATGTACCTAGACTGTACCCAAACCACCTCCTCTTTAAAGGCTGTCCATCATTCGATTACAGCTTTGCCTGCCAATCTTTGATTCCAATTTACCCGGACCAGATCCCTTCTCAACCCACAGGTGGAGGAGTTCAAATGCGCTCATCAAGCATCCTCAGCTGGTGGCATCATTGAAGAAGAGGAGGAGGAGTAGGAAAATGAAGATGGGGAACCTATCACCAGAGCAGCGGTGTACATTGATGCCTGTGGTTCCCTCATCAGGTTCTCATAATGAGATGTGCAAATTGAAGACTTTGAGCTAATAAGGCCACCCGGAACAACCATCACCAACCAACCCCACCCCTCCCCTCCCTTTGCACAAGACAATCTTTCAACCACGCATACACCCACACACCCGCCCAATGGGTGTCATCATGTCTTGGCATTCATGATCAAGCAAATGAAATGGCGAATACACACACGGGACACAATAATGGCCAAAGACGTGGCAGTGGTGATGATGATAACATTTAATGTGCCATAACAAACAAAATACATAAATGAACAACATGACATCTCATCACACACCCTTGTGCATATCCTTGGTGAATTGCTTGGCCTCACATGCAGAGGGCATCAAACTGGCGTGGTTTACTGACGTTCTTGGAACCATTAGCTCCCAGAGACCGTGCATTCAGGTCATTGTGGAAATTATGGATAACAGCAGCTGATCTATCAATATGCTCACACTTCTGGAGACTGAGAATGAAGCAAGATGATTGTGCTAAAAGATCTAAAAAACTGATGTAAACTGAAGACTGTCCTCAAATATCAGTGCCAAATACCAGTTCCTTGCACAATTTAGCAACAAATACAATTTTCTGGAAAAGTGGTGAATGAAAGATTTCCACTATAAACAAGTAATTTGGACATCCCTGCACTGAAAGTCTCTCCCCTGCCCTCAGGCTATATGTAGCCTAAGGATTTTATAACTAAAGGAAGCACTGGCTGGCTCAGATTTTTGAATTTTCTGGCTTCACTTTTTCAGTAACATTACAAATGCTGGTTTTTAAACAATAAAAAATATTGACCATTGTGGTACTATACAAATAATATGATCTGATATAGCCTAATTGTTTGGTGACCCAATTGCAAAATGGCCATTGTGAGAACATTAAGAAAAATGATGTCAATAAATACATTTTATGAACAAATGGAAGTTTTAATAAAATAACGTAAAAAATAAATTCACAGTTTATTCAGGCAAGGTCAAAAGATTACATCAGTGAAATGTTAAATGAGTTTTTCACAATAAATAAAATTGAGAGAATATTGACCAAAACTCCCTCAATTATTTGGTATACTGTCGATCAGCATAGGCTAAGAGAACTTGGAACATGCCTCATCTAAAGGGTAGTGCCTTCAGCAGTGCAGTGAAATGCCAGCATGAGATATTGAACCAACACCTTTCTGATGCAGAGAAAGCAGCCAGTTGCTATTTTGCAGCACTGAGGTTTCTATTTTAAGATTATGAATTGCAAGCCTGTTTATTGGTATACTGGTGCTGTGCTTAACATCCAAATTAGTGCAACACAATGAAGTATTAAAGCACTTGTAATTTTTATCCCAATGTGCTGATGGTTTCTTTATTGAAATGATCCAAAGAAGCATCTGCTAACGCAGTGAATCACGAACTCAAAATGTATTCAACAACGTGGTTGTACAAGTCAGCAAATTCTTTTTCTGAGCTTGCGTATTTCCTTTCATGTCATTTCAAAATCATACCAACTATTTTTATGTTTGATCTGAACTTTGCATTTCCTTTCCTGCACAGTTAATTGCATTCTCTATACAGCTTGAGTCAAGAGGTGGCATCTGTAAAAATTATAAGAACAAGTTGATTTCCCATGGTGTTGCTTAGAGACAAAAATAGCAATAAAAAAATTGGTTTTCTGTTCATTTAACAGCTTTTCTGCTCATCTCACTCTCTATTTCTGACTCACTCCATATTTATGTTTGTCATCCATTTTTTCTGCATGTTATTTTTTTTCATCTCAAAATCTTTTGTTGCTCTCCCCTCCTTCCATAAATGTCCCATTCCTCTTCTGTGTATCATATATTTTCTCTCCTTTTAACTATGCATGGTAGCTTGCGTACATGTTGGTTATGTTACTGGACTAGTAAACCAGAGGCCTGGACTAATAATACGGAGTCATGAGTTGAAATCCCACCACGGCAGCTGGGGAATTTAAATTCAATTAATTAAATAAAATCTGGAATTAAAATACTAGTATCAGTATTAGTGCCCATGAAACCACCAGATTGTCGTAAAAACCCATCTGGTTCACTAATATCCTTCAGGAAAGGAAACCTGCCATCCTTACCCGGTCTGGCCTATATGTGACTCCAGACCCACAGCAATGTGATTGATTCTTAATTGCCCTCTGAAATGGCCGAGCAAGCCACTCAGTTGTAAAATCTCGCTAAAAAAAGTCATAATAAGAATAAAACCGGACGGACCACCCAGCATCGGACCACTAGGCACCGGACACGACAAAGGCAAACCAAGCCCAGTCGACCCTGCAAAGTCCTCCTCACTAACATCTGGGGACTTGTGCCAAAATTGGGAGAACTGTCCCACAGATTAGTCAAGCAACAGCCTGACATAGCCATACTCACAGAATCAAACCTTTCAGCCAACGTCCCAGACTCTTCCATCACCATCCCTGGCGATGTCCTGTCCCACCGGCAGGACAGACCCACCAGAGGTGGCGGTAAAGTGATATACAGTCAGGAGGGAGTGGCCCTCCTGACTGTATATCACTTTGACACTGGACCCCATGAAATCTCATGGCATCAGGTCAAACATGGACAAGGAAACCTCCTGCTGATTACCACCTACCGCCCTCCCTCAGCTGATGAATCAGCCCTCCTCCATGTTGAACACCATTTGGAGGAAGCACTGAGGGTAGCAAGGGCACAGAATGTACTCTGGGTGGGGGACTTCAATGTCCATCACCAAGAGTGGCTCAGTAGCACTACTATTGACCGGGCTGGCAGAGTCCTGAAGGACATAGCTGCCAGACTGAGCCTGCAGCAGGTGGTGAGTGAACCAACACGAGGGAAAAACCTACTTGACCTCATCCTCACCAACCGACCTGACGCAGATGCATCTGTCCATGACAGTATTGGTAGGAGTGACCACCGCATAGTCCTCGTGGAGATGAAGTCCCATCTTCGCACTGAGGATACCATCCAATGTGTTGTGTGGCACTATCACCGTGCTAAATGGGATAGATTCAGAACCGAACTAACAGCTCAAAACTGGGCATCCATGAGCCGCTGTGGGCCATCAGCAGCAGCAGAATTGTATTCGAGCACAATCTGTAACCTCATGGCCCGGCATATTCCTCACTCCATCATTACCAACAGGCCAGGGGATCAACCCTGGTTCAATGAGGAATGTAGAAGAGCATGCCCGGAGCAGCACCAGGCTTACCTAAAGATGAGGTGCCAAGCTGGTGAAGCTACAACTCAGGACTACATGCATGCTAAACAGCAGAAGCAACGGCTATAGACAGAGCTAAGCGATTCCACAACCAACAGATCAGATCAAAGATTTGCAGTCCTGCCACATCCAGTTGTGAATGGTGGTGGACAATTAAACAACTAACGGGAGGAGGCGGCTCTGTAAACATCCCCATCCTCAATGATGGCGGAGTTCAGCACATGAGTGCAAAAGATAAGGCTGAAGCGTTTGCAACCATCTTCAGCCAGAAGTGCCGAGTGGATGATCCATCTCGGCCTCCTCCCGATATCCCCACCATCTCAGAAGCCAGTCTTCAGCCAATTCGATTCACTCCACGTGATATCAAGAAACAACATCCCGTTGTGCTCCAGAACTAGCTGCGCCTCGAGCGAAGCTGTTCCAGTACAGCTACAACACTGGCATCTACCCGACAATGTGGAAAATTGACCAGGTATGTCCTGTCCACAAAAAGCAGGACAAATCCAATCCGGCCAATTACCACCCCATCAGTCTACTCTCAATCATCAGCAAAGTGATGGAAGGTGTCATCAACAGTGTTTTCAAGTGGCACTTACTCACCAATAACCTGTTCACCGACGCTCAGTTTGGGTTCCGCCAGGACCACTCGGCTCCAGACCTCATTACAGCCTTGGTCCAAACACGGACAAAAGAGCTGAATTCCAGAGATGAGGTGAGAGTGACTGCCCTTGACATCAAGGCAGCATTTGACAGAGTGTGGCACCAAGGAGCCCTAGTAAAATTGAAGTCAATGTGAATCAGGGAGAAAACTCTCCAGTGGCTGAAGTCATACCTAGCACAAAGGAAGATGGTAGTCATTGTTGAAGGACAATCATCTCAGCCCCAGGACATTGCTGCAGGAGTTCCTCAGGGCAGTGTCCTCGGCCCAACCATCTGCAGCTGCTTCATCATTGACCTTCCCTCCATCATAAGGTCAGAAATGGGGTTGTTCGCTAATGATTGCACAGTCTTCAGTTCCTTTCGCAACCCCTCAGATAATGAAGCAGTCCGAGCCCGCATGCAGCAAGACCTGGACAACATCCAGGCTTGGGCTGATAAGTGGCAAGTAACATTTGCACCAGACAAGTGCCAGGCAATGACCATCTCCAACAAGAGAGAGTCTAACCACCTCCCCTTCACATTCAATGGCATTACCATCGCCAAATCCCCCACCCTCAATATCCTGGGGGTCACCATTGACCAGAAACTTAACTGGACCAGCCATATAAATACTGTGGCTATGAGAGCAGGTCAGGTGGG
The DNA here is from genome assembly GCF_035084215.1 of Heptranchias perlo. NCBI lineage: Eukaryota > Metazoa > Chordata > Chondrichthyes > Hexanchiformes > Hexanchidae > Heptranchias > Heptranchias perlo. Next base: position 46,684,547 of record NC_090340.1, read on the forward strand.
GATGTTCTAGTGACTCACCTCCTGACTCCCCAAAGCCTTTCCACCATCTACAAAGCACAAGTCAGGAGTGTAATGGAATACTCTCCACTTGCTTGGATGAGTGCAGCTCCAACAACACTCAAGAAGCTCAACACCATCCACGACAAAGCAGCCCACTTGATTGACACCCCATCCACCACCCTAAACATTCGCTCCCTTCACCACCGGCACACAGTGGCTGCAGTGTGTACCATGCACAGGATGCACTGCAGCAACTCACCAAGGCTTCTTCAACAGCACCTCCCAAACCCGCAACCTCTACCGCCTAGAAGGACAAGAGCAGCAGGTACATGGGAACAACACCACCTGCACGTTCCCCTCCAAGTCACACACCATCCCGACTTGGAAAAATATCGCCGTTCCTTCATCGTCGCTGGGTCAAAATCCTGGAACTCCCTTCCTAACAGCACTGTGGGAGAACCTTCACCACACGGACTGCAGCGGTTCAAGAAGGTGGCTCACCACCACCTTCTCAAGGGCAATTAGGGTTGGGCAATAAAAGCTGGCCTTGCCAGCGACGCCCACATCCCATGAACGAATAAAAAAAAACATGTCTGTTTCTCTCACTTTTTCTCTGTACATACCTCCTTCCAGTCTCATCTTCAAATGGCCTTGTGCAATGCCACAGATGTCCTCTCAGGCATCCTTAAACTTCCTTCAGAACCATCACAAAAAAGCACTTCAAAATTATGAACAAGCAGATTGCTTCCACCACCATTCCAGGTAGCACTTCTTGATCCTCTGTTCTGCAGCACTTGGTGTCTTTTTTTTAATTTCTTGGAAAGCTGGGAGATGACAATCCTGAAGGCTCCTTTACAGAAACGATCCAAAGGAGCTCACAACACCAAGCAGTTTAAAAGCAAATTGGCAGTCAGTATCTCTTAACTATCTATTAAAATATATGTGGATGTAAAAGAAAATGTCATTAAGAATTGGTAGAAGGGTCTCAGACTAGGCAAGAGTAGCAGCCTATAGTATGCATTGAGAGTGAGGGATGGCCTGCCGCTTGAGGTGGGGACACAGCAGGTAGCCTGGGCAGGTACATGAGTTGGCAGTCAAGGAGTGGAGCACTGGGGCATGTGAAATTTGATTTATGCACTTCAACAAACAGGGTGCCCAACAGCTAGCTCCTGTGTCATCACTGTTATATTGATCTTACTATTTACCAATCCTGAATTTTTGTTTTGTAAAACTTTATGAACCACAATAAATGAGTAGGTGCTTGAAACTTGGAAGCATGTGGAGAGCTTGACTGTAGACCAGGTGTGAGCTGGCATCGCAAGGAGTGGTCCCTTGTATCAATCATAAGTCAAGGTTTTTGAGTCATATGTTTTGCAAGGACAAATTAGATTTTTTTTTCCATAATTTGTTCTGGAGATGTGGGCAATGCTGAAAACGTTGCATTTATTACTCATACTTATTGTCCTTAGAAGATACTGGTGGACCTTCTTCAATTGCTGCAGTCCTAGTGGTGCTGGTATTTCCACATTAGTATTGGTAGAAAATTCCTTCATTTTGACCCAGTGATGAAGGAGTGACAGGATGATGATGTGACTTGGAGAGAAACTTGCCGGTGATGACGTTCCCATGATGTTTCTGCTTTTGTCCTTCTTGATGATAGCGGTGGTCCAGGGCTGGGAGGTACCTTCAAAATAAACTTGGAAAATTGCTGCAGTACATGCTCAATGTCTGCGGTTGGTGGATATTCAGTTCAGTAACAGGAGCACTTTCCAAGTAGATTGCCTTGCCCTGGATAGTATCGGGCTCTTGTATGCTACTGCAGCTGCACCAATCCAGGTGAGCCACTTGTCGCAGAGTATCCAGCCTCTGCTCTGCTCTTGTAGCCATGGTGTTGATAATGACTGGTCCAAGATGTTGACTGTGGGGGACTCAGCCGTGGTGGTACCATTGAAGGTAACGGAGATGGTGGTTGGGTCTATTCTTGTTGCAGATTATCATTGCTTGGCACTTACATGGCACGAACATTACCTGACACTTGCATCCAAAGCCTGGACACTGTCCAGATCCTGCTGTTGACTCACGTGTGCTGCTCCGTTACCGGTGGAGTTATGAATCGAGCTGAACATGGTAGAATCATCAGTGAACATCCCCATCTTAACATTATGATAGAGGGAAGGTCAATGAAACCGAATGGAGGTTATAAGTAAGTAGGTGTCCCCTAATGGCATTATTGATATTTTCTGCCATCACTTTGCTAATGCTTGGGAGGAGGCTGATAGGGCAGTAATTCGCCAGTTTAGATTTGTCCTACATTTTTTGAACAGGACATACCTGAGCAATTTTCTCGATTGGCGGATAGATCCCAGTTTCACAGCTGCACTGAAACAGCTTCGCTCAGGGACCAGCTAGTTCTGCTGAATAGGGATGTTGTCAGAGTCCATACCATTGGCAACCATGTATTCAGCTGTCTGGGTCCGACACTCGGGAATTCCTCCCTAAACTCCTACACCTCTCCAACTCCTCCTTTTAAGATACTCATTAAAACCCACCTCTTTGAGCCTGCTAACAATCAACAACCGCCACAAAACCAGTCAATTCATTAGCCCATAATTTCCTGAAACGGTGTAACCAGAATGTTACTTAGAAATTCACAGTGATCTTCCTGTTGGTTACATGAAAATTTCCTGAGCATCTCATTAGCATACATGGTAAATACCAGCGCAAAACAAATGGAAATCAGCATAAGCAGTTGGGGCATGAGGAAAGCGCCGAACTTACGCCATATTCTTTCAAGTCCCTCTTGATGCATAAAAATTAAAGTTTAAAACCATTGGACCATCATTTATGTAAATGTTTATCTAAAGCAATATGCTAAGGCATCCTCTGACATACATTTGAAGAAACTGTACTCGGGTACAAATAAGCAAGTCACAAATTTACCATAACACATGCCCCAACGGTTTCCAGTATCCATACAGTGAAAGCGATGACAAAATAAAGCAAAGAATATGATGATCCAGTATATCATGTCAGATCTATTAAAAATGTAAATCTTAATATTTGTTGCTGGCTTTGTTCGACCTGTAGTCTCCTATGCTTAGCAATTTCTGATTTTTATTCATTTTGTGGCTATGTTATTACTTACAGTTAATGAGAGTCACTACACTTTAATTAGAGAACCAAAATGAAATGAAAGAATTGAACAGTAATTAGCAAAGGAAGGTTGCTGTAATGAAGTAATGCAGTGATTTTGAATAAAATAAAGATTGAAATTTTAAAAGATTAATAGAGTAGCAAAGTAAAGAGTTATTGGCTAAAGACACATTAACTAAGTAAATATGAAGAAAAATTATAGAATAATAGGTTGCAGATTTTAAAAAGCAAATACTCAGAACAATCACAAGGTACCTGTCTTATTCAAAAGGACACCATCAATGCTCAGGCAATTTATAACCATAATCTGAACTGAGGTGAGATTACTACCTTGTAACATTCCCAATATATCTATTTTTTTTATATACTGTTACTAGTTGCTCATGGGAGTCAGAGGATACATTGTTTTATGCTATGAAATGAAAAGCATAGATAGGCTAGCAGATGGGCAAAGAGGTGGCAATTGCATTTCAGTGTAAAAAAATGTTACGCAATACATTTCGGATACAAAACTATAGAAAGTACATGTACCTTAAATGCGAAGATTTTAAGAGTGGTGACCTTGGTGTGCAGATACATAGGTTAGTAAAAGGTGGCAGTGCAAGTAGATACGGTCATAAAAAGGCAAATGGATTCCTTGGTTTTATATCTAAAGGCATAGAATTCAAAAGCAAGGAAATAATGTTGAACTTAAACAAAATCTTTGTTAGGTTGCAGTTGAAGAATTGTGCACAACTTTGGGTACCCTCTTACAAGAACGATATAGAAGCAATGGAAAAGCAGCATAGATTCACTAGGACATTACCAAGGATGAGAGGTTACAGTTATAAGAGAGACTTGAGAAGTTTTTTCCAAGAGAGCTTAGTAGGTTAAAAAGGTTAGAAAGCAAGCATGCAGGTGCAGCAAGCAGTTAGGAAGGCAAATGGTATGTTGGCCTTCATTGCAAGAGGATTTGAGTACAGGAGCAAGGATGTCTTACTGAAGTTATACAAGGCCTTGGTGAGACCACACCTGGAGTATTGTGTGCAGTTTTGGTCTCCTTACCTAAGAAAGGATATACTTGCCATAGAGGGAGTGCAGCGAAGGTTCACCAGACTGATTCCTGGGATGGCAGCACTGTCGAATGAGGGGAGATTGGGTCGACTCGGCCTGTATTCACTCGAGTTTAGAAGAATGAGAAGGAACCTCATTGAAGCATATAAAATTCTGACAGAGCTAGACAGACTGGATGCAGGGAGGATGTTTCCCCTAGCTGGGGGGTCCAGAACGAGGGGGGGGGGGGGTCACAGTCTCAGGATACAGGGTAGGACATTTAGGACTGAGATGAGGAGAAATTTCTTCACTCAGAGGGTGGTGAACCTGTGGAATTCTCTACCACAGAAGGCGGTGGAGGCCAAGTCACTGATTATATTTAAGAAGGAGCTAGATAGATTTCTAGACACAAAAGGTATCAAGGGGTATGGGGAGAGAGCGGGAATATGGTAATGAGATAGGGGATCAGTCATGATCACACTGAATGGCGGAGCAGGCTTGAAGGGCTGAATGGCCTATTTCTGCTCCTATTTTCTATGTTTCTATGAGACGACACGATAGAGGTCTTCAAGATTATGATGGTTTACGACAGAGTAAATACCAATAGATTGTTTGCATCGGTCAGCAGGATAGTAACAAGAGGGCACAAATTTATCTAATCAATCACAAAAAGAATTAACGGAAAGGCTAGAAACATTTTTCATACAGAAAGTGGTCAAAATGTGGATTTCTGTACCAAAAACTATTTTTGAAGCAGAGTCTATAAATTCTTCAAAATGGAATTAGATAGCAGCTTGAAAAAAAAGTTCAGGGAAATGAGGAGAGTGGGATTCAGCAAGGTGGCTCATGTAGAGAAAAACAATGGCACAGATTTCACAGACCAAATGACCCGTTTCTGTGCTGTAACATAGGAACAAGGCCACTGATTGCCCACCCTTGTTGCCCTGGAGAAGGTGGTGATGAGCATCCTGTAGGTAGTGTACATTACAGCCACGATACGCCGGTGGGGAGAGAAATGATATTTAAGCTGGTGGATGGAGCGCCGATAAAGTGGACTGCTTTGTCCTGGATGGTGGTGAGCTCCTTGAGTGTTGTTGCAGCTGCACCTATCCAGGCAAGTGGAGAATATTCCACCACACTCCTGACTTGGAGGTGGTGGAGAGGCTTTGGGGAGTCAGGAGGTTAGCCGCAGAATATCCAGCCTCTGACCTGCTCTAGTTGCCATGCATTTATGTGGGTTAAGGTTGCTCAATAGAGTCTGATCACAACAAGCGTCGGTATCAATTGTGGTGGTAGGGTGATGGACATTTCTTTGAAGAGTTCTCCATGCAGTGATTGAGGAAACCTGCATTATTTAAAATAAATACTAAAACTTACCTGATGACAGTAAGAAACAAAAGTAACAAATTAACATTATTAATTGAAAAAAAATTTACCTGAAGGGAACAGGGTTAAAAATACAAAAAACAACTTGCAGCACCACCTAGAGAAATGGAGCACGAGGCACTTGGACAAGCAGCAGCTCCACCTAGTGTTGGGAGGATGAAAGTTACGTATAATGGTAATCATACAAAGTACTACCTAAACATTACCCAGGCATAAATAAGCGATCTTTATTTCACCTTCAGCTAACTAGGCACAACTATTAGGAAAAATATCAAGACCAAGCCCAAGCTTTTGGGAGAAGCTGAGGCTTTTAAATAAAAGCATGAATGAAAAACATAAAAGACAATGGAATGGGTAAATTTAATCATGATATTATGAAATATGTAATTTTTTGATAATAGACTTGTTAGCAAAATTAAAACCGATCGGATTAAAGGGACAGTGGCAGCATGGATACAAAACTGGCTAGGGGACAGAAAGCAGAGAGTAGTGGTGAACGATTGCTTTCATACTGGAGGGAAGTATACAGTGGTGTTCCCCAGGAGTCAGTATTAGGACCACTGCTTTTTTTGATATATATTAATGACCTGGACTTGGGTATAGAGGGTATAATTTCAAAGTTTGCAGATGACACAAAACTCGGAAATGTAGTAAACAATGTGGAACATAGTAACAGTGTCCTCCTTCAGGAGGATATAGACTGGTGAAATGGGCAGATGCATAGCATATGAAATTTAACAGAGAAGTGTGAACTGAAACATTTTGGTAGGAAGAATGAGGAGACACAATATAAACTAAATGACACCATTTTAAAGGGGGTGCAGGAACAGAGAGACCTGGGGGTGCACATACACAAATCTTTGAAAGTGGCAGGATCAGTTGAGAAGGCTGCTATAAAAGCATATGGGATCCCGGGCTTTATTAACAGAGGCATAGAGTACAAAAGCAAGGAAGTTACACTAAACCTTTATAAAACACTGGTTAGGCCTCAGCTGGAGTATTGTGTTCAATTCTGGGCACCACACTTCAGGAAAGATGTCAAAGCCTTAGAGAGGGTGCAGACAAGATTAACTAGAATGGTACCAGGGATGTGGGACTTCAGTTATGTAGAAAGACTGGAGAAGCTGGGATTGTTCTCCTTAGAACAGGGAAGACTAAGGGGAGATTTGATAGAGGTGTTCAAAATCATGAACAGTTTTGACAGAGTAAATAAGGAGAAACTGTTTCCAGCAGCAGGCAGGTCAGTAACCAGAGGACACAGATTTAAGGTGATCAGCAAATGAGCCAGAGGCAACATGAGGAAACATATTTTATGCAGCAAGTTGTAATGGTCTGGAATGCACTGCATGAAAGGGTGATGGAAACAGATTCAATAGTAACTTTCAAAATGGAATTGGATAAATACTTGAAGGGAAAAAATTTACAGGGCTATGGGGAAAGAGCAGGGAAATGGGACGAATTGGATAGCTCTGTCAAAAAGCCAGCACAAGCACAATGGGGCGAATGGCCTCCTCCTGTGCTGTACCTACTATGATACTAGGAATTTCAGTTTGAGAAAATTTCTTTGTGAGTATCTCAGTTGGTTCTTTCCCTAATTTTTTAAAAAATATTGATAGGTTCTTCTGACTGGTTATTCAAGGTTGATTGGTTTCCCCAATCCTTAGTAGTTTCTCATTGGCAGCTTTCTAGTTGTTTAACTTGCCTTTGATTCATACGTTCCCCACCTTTTCAGTTCTGATTTTCTGCTGGTTTACTTTTAGCCAAAGAGAGACAGGCAGGAAGTACACATTAGACACAAGACTTGTAATACATCGGGCCAGAATTTTGTGTCAAAAAGCGGCAAAGCTAATGGGGCTCGCCATTATGTAAGGGTAAATGGTACAGCAACTTCAGGCGAGGAACAGATGCGAGGTTAAATGTGAATATCCAAAAATTGCTGCCCGAGTTGCACCGCTCCACCATTAGCTTCGCAAAAACGACATCCCGCCCTTAGCCTCCCTGTTTTGTTTATTTTTTGTAACTTTAAACTTGCCACAGAGTTAAGTCTTGTCATTACATTAGGTCCATTAGCAACTGTTCTCCACCCACTTCTACCAAACCTAATCTAAACTCCAAGTTGTCTTTTGCCCCCTTTCCATACTATTGCCCAGTCATCTCCACCCACCATTGGTTCCTACTGTTTCATGACTTCCACGAGAAAACCTGAGGGCACGATAGTGAAAATGCTTTAGCAATTTTTTTTAAATTATTTGTTCATGGGATGTGGGCATCGCTGGAGAGGCCGGCATTTATTGCCCATCCCCAATTGACCTTGAGAAGGTGGTGGTGAGCAGCCTTCTTGAACCACTGCAGTCTGTGTGGTGAAGGTTCTCCCACAGTGCTGTTAGGAAGGGAGTTCCAGGATTTTGACCCAGCGACGATGAAGGAACGACGATATTTTTCCAAGTCGGGATGTTGGGATGGTGTGTGACTTGGAGGGGAACGTGCAGGTGGTGTTGTTCTCATGTGCCTGCTGCCCTTGTCCTTCTAGGTGGTAGAGGTCGCGGGTTTGGGAGGTGCTGTCAAAGAAGCCTTGGCGAGTTGCTGCAGTGCATCCTATGGATGGGACACACTACAGCCACAGTGCGCCAGTGGTGAAGGCAGTGAATGTTTAGGGTGGTGGATGGGGTGCCAATCAAGCGGGCTGCTTTATCTTGGATGGTGTTGAGCTTCTTGAGTGTTGTTGGAGCTGCACTCATCCAAGCAAGTGGAGAGTATTCCATCACACTCCTGACTTGTGCCTTGTAGATGGTGGAAAGGCTTTGGGGAGTCAGGAGGTGAGTCACTCGCCGCAGAATACCCAGCCTCTGACCTGCTCTCGTAGCCACAGTATTTATATGGCTGGTCCAGTTAAGTTTCTGGTCAATGGTGACCCCCAGGATGTTGATGGTGGGGAATTTGGCGATGGTTATGTCGTTGAATGTCAAGGGGAGGTGGCTAGACACTCTCTTGTTGGAGATGGTCATTGCCTGGCACTTATCTGGCGCGAATGTTACTTGCCACTTATCAGCCCAAGCCTGGATGTTGTCCAGGTCTTGCTGCATGCGGGCTCGGACTGCTTCATTATTTGAGGGGTTGCAAATGGAACTGAACACTGTGCAATCATCAGCGAACATCCCCATTTCTGACCTTATGATGGAGGGAAGGTCAATGATGAAGCAGCTGAAGATGGTTGTGCCTAGGACACTGCCCTGAGGAACTCCTGAAGCAATGCCCAGGGGCTGAGATGTTTGGCCTCCAACAACCACTACCATCTTCCTTTGTGCTAAGTATGACTCCAGCCACTGGAGAGTTTTCCCCGATTGCCATTGACTTCAATTTTACTCGGGCTCCTTGGTGCCACACTCGGTCAAATGCTGCCTTGATGTCAAGGGCAGTCACTCTCACCTCACCTCTGGAATTCAGCTCTTTTGTCCATGTTTGGACCAAGGCTGTCTTGAGGTCTGGAGCCGAGTGGTCCTGGCGGAACCCAAACTGAGCATCGGTGAGCAGGTTATTGGTGAGTAAGTGCCGCTTGATAGCACTGTCGACGAAACCTTCCATCACTTTGCTGATGATTGAGAGTAGACTGATGGGGCGGTAATTGGCCGGATTGGATTTGTCCTGCTTTTTGTGGACAGGACATACCTGGGCAATTTTCCACATTGTCGGGTAGATGCCAGTGTTGTAGCTGTACTAGAACAGCTTGGCTAGAGGCGCAGCTAGTTCTGGAGCACAAGTCTTCAGCACTACAGCTGGGATGTTGTCGGGGCCCATAGCCTTTGCTGTATCCAGTGCACTCAGCCGTTTCTTGATATCACGTGGAGTGAATCGAATTGGCTGAAGACTGGCTTCTGTGATGGTGGGGATATCGGGAGGAGGCCGAGATGGATCATCCACTCGGCACTTCTGGCTGAAGATGGTTGCAAACGCTTCAGCCTTGTCTTTTGCACTCACGTGCTGGACTCCGCCATCATTGAGGATGGGGATGTTTGCAGAGCCTCCTCCTCCCGTTAGTTGTTTAATTGTCCACCACCATTCACGACCGGATGTGGCAGGACTGCAGAGCTTTGATCTGATCCGTTGGTTGTGGAATTCCTTAGCTCTGTCTGTAGCATGTTGCTTCCGCTGTTTAGCACGCATGTAGTCCTGAGTTGTAGCTTCACCAGGTTGGCACCTCATTTTTAAGTACGCCTGGTGCTGCTCCGGGCATGCTCTTCTACACTCCTCATTGAACCAGGGTTGATTCCCCTGGCTTGTTGGTAATGGTGGAGTGAGGAATATGCCGGGACATGAGGTTACAGATTGTGCTCGAATACAATTCTGCTGATGCTGATGGCCCACAGTGCCCCATGGATGCCCAGTTTTGAGCTGCTAGATCGGTTCTGAATCTATCCCATTTAGCACGGTGGTAGTGCCACACAACACGTTGGATGGTGTCCGCAGTGCGAAGACGGGACTTCGTCTCCACAAGGACTGTGCGGTGGTCACTCCTACCAATACTGTCATGGACAGATGCATTTGCGACAGGTCGATTGTTGAGGACGAAGACAAGTAAGTTTTTCCCTCGTGTTGGTTCACTCACCACCTGTCGCAGGCCCAGTCTGGCAGCTATGTCCTTCAGGACTCGGCCAGCTTGGTCAGTAGTGGTGCTACCGAGCCACTCTTGGTGATGGACATTGAAGACCCCCACCCAGAGTACATTTTGTGCCCTTGCTACCCTCAGTGCTTCCTCCAAGTGGTGCTCAACATGGAGGAGGGCTGATTCATCAGCTGAGGGAGGGCGGTAGGTGGTAATCAGCAGGAGGTTTCCTTGCCCAAGTTTGACCTGATGCCATGAGATTTCATGGGGTCCAGAGTCAATGTTGAGGACTCCCAGGGTCACTCCCTCCTGACTGGATATCACTGTACTGCCACCTCTGGTGGGTCTGTCCTGCTGGTGGGAAAGGACATACCCAGGGATGGTGATGGAAGAGTCTGGGACGGTGGCTGAAAGGTATGATTCTGTGAGTATGGCTATGTCAGGCTGTTGCTTGACTAGTCTGTGGGACAGCTCTCCCAATTTTGGCACAAGTCCTCCTAACTAACATCTGGGGACTTTGCAGGGTCAACTGGGCTTGGTTTGCCGTTGTCGTGTCCGGTGCCTCATGGTCCGATGCTGGGTGGTCCGTCCCGTTTTATTCTTATTATGACTTTTCGTAGCGAGATTTTACAACTGAGTGGCTTGCTAGGCCATTTCAGAGGGCAATTAAGAATCAACCACATTGCTGTGGGGCTGGAGTCACATTTAGGCCAGACCAGGTAAGGACGGCAGGTTTCCTTCCCTAAAGGACATTAGTGAACCAGATGGGTTTTTACGACAATCCGGTAGTTTCATGGCCACCATTACTGATACTAGTATTTTAATTCCAGATTTTTATTTAATTAGTTGAATTTAATTAATTGCATTTAAATTCGCCAGCTGTCGTGGCGGGATTTCAACTCATGACTGGATTTTTCGTCCAGGCCTCTGGATTACTAGTCCAGTAACATAACCACTATGCTACCGTAGCAATTTAAAGCTGATCAAGTCATTAAAAACCCTTTTAATGACGTGATAAGTGTTAATGACAGCCAATCAACTCTCTAGAACCAAAAATTAACTATGTCAAGTGTGAAGTCTCATTCCTTCAGGTTTTGAATTTTTCAGATGGATTTTAAAAATGTCAACTTTTTAATTTAATTTTTTTTTTCTTACTTTTCCTTTTTGTATCTTTTTTCTCTCTTCTCTTAATCCAATCTATCTGTACCTGATTTGACATTGAATTCACCATCCTTCTGAATCCTTCCTATGTTTATTTCCCAATCCTTAAATCTCATTGGATAAGGTGATACCCCGTTGGTTGTCCTGTTCACACAGGTCCCAGGTGCCCTGTTTCCCTCACTGTGGAGTTATCAGCACGCCGTTCAGCAACTTTGTGGGCAAAAATGTTTTGAGCTGAAGAGTACAGAGGCAATTCTAACTAACGGCAGGCGCCATTCGATGCCCTGCTACTGCAAATTCTGGCCCATCATAAATAGATAATGCTGTTTGCACTTAAATGGAGGCATGCCCAATGTCCTTTAACGAATCTTAATCTCGGACTGCAAAAGATGGATTAACTGGCTTTAAATTGCTGAAGCATTTTCACTATAGTGCCCTCAGGATTTCTAGTGGAAGTCATGAAACAGTAGGAACCAATGGTGGGTGGAGATGGCTGTGCAGTAGTATGGAAAGGGGGCAAAAGACCACTTGGGATTTAGATTAGGGTTGGTAGAAGTGGGTGGAGAACAGTTGTTAATGGACCTAATGTTAGTTAGTCTGAGGCCTATTCTGTGGAAACAGTGTCACCTGACTTGGAGATGCAATTAGGAAGTAAGTGTAACAACAACAACTTGCATTTATATAGTGCCTTTAACATAGCAAAACGTCCCAAGGCACTTCACAGGAACGTTATCAGACAAAATCTGGCACTGAGCCACATAAGGAGCTATTAGGACAGGTGACCAAAAGCTTGGTCAAAGTGGGAGGTATTAAGGAGCGTCTAAAAGAAGTAAACGGTAAAGGTAGAGAGGCGGAGAGGTTTAGGAAGGAATTCCAGAGCATAGGCCCTACGCAGCTGAAGGCACAGCCACCAATGGTGGGGTGATTATAATCGGGGATGCGCAAGAGGCAAGAATTGGAGGAGTGCAGAGATCTCGGGCAGTTGTCGGGCTGGAGGAGGTTACAGGGATAGGTAGGGGGCGAGGCCATGGAGGGATTTGAAAACAAGCATGAGAATTTTAAATTGAAGGCATTCCAGGACCATGAGCCAATGTAGGTCAGCAAGCACAGGGTGATGGGTGAATGGGACTTGGTGCGAGTTAGGATACAGGCAGCAGGGTTTTGGATAAGTTCCAGTTTATGGAGGGTGGAAGATGGGAGGCCAGCCAGGAGAGCATTGGATTAGTCAAGTCTAGATGTATGAGGGTTTCAGCAGCAGATGAGCTGAGGCAGGGGCAGAGGCAAACTAAAATGAAGTAATATCAACAATTGCTATCCAATCAAGGGTTTCAGGCAATGTCGTAAAGAACAAGAACAAAGCTTGAACCACATGCAAATTTCTGTGGAACCCTGAGATCGAATTACAATTTTAGCTCAATGCCAAATGTTTATCATTTTATGTAATAGATATTGTTTGTGGAAAGAAGATTGATATCTTCCTGTTTTGGGGCTCATCAAATGCTGCCAGGATGAGGAAGCATGATGTTGATTGTGACTTTTGACTGGAAGCTAACAGTAACACCTTGCATTTATATAGCGCCTTTAACATTGTAAAACGTCCTAAGGCGCTTCACAGGAGCGTTATCAAACAAAATTGGACACCGAGCCACAAAAGGAGACATCAGGACAGGTGACCAAGAGTTTATATAGCATGACAGAAATAGGCTTGACAAAAAGTGTGGCACTTACAGGAAGTGTACACATAGTATATGTCCTGCATGTCCAACAGTTTCTTCCTGTAACACTTCTTTTGTCGCACTTCAGCTCAAAGCGAATCAGAACTAAGTAGGAATGTACTTCTGTCTGCTGGCTTTAAATTGACAACCTGAACGGTTTCTTGTGGGCATGAGTCGACAGCACCAAACTGTCCCTAATTCAGCACTGATTGTCAATCCTGCTCAGAGAAGTCATAGCATGGCTGTTGTGGGAAGCAGAAAAAACGTCACACAGATGGGTAGAGGGGACTCTAAGGTTACGGCTGAGTCATATTGTTAAGCAGAGTTGAGGGAGCTTTACTAAATCTGGCTGTGTTATGCCTGAGCTGGGATGTGCTTGATGCTGATATTGGACACTTGGAATGGAAAGTGTTCTATTCCCTAGCTTTCACACCCATCACCTTGGTGAACACAAAAACTAAAAGAAATAAAAGAAAGCAATAGAAAACGAACAAAGAGAAAAACAGAAAGGGAAACAACAGTGAAATGGAGAAAGAGAAAAACAGAAAAGGTAGAGAGAGAACACATGAAAGAGACAAAGTGAGCAAGAAATAGGAAGATGGAAAGAGACTAAAGAGCAAAAAGTGGGGACGGGGGGAAAAGAGAGAGACAGAGAGAGAGAGAGAGAGAGACAGAGAGAGAGAGAGAGAGAGAGACAGAGAGAGAGAGAGAGACAGAGAGAGAGAGAGAGAGAGACAGAGAGAGAGAGAGAGAGAGACAGAGAGAGAGAGAGAGAGAGAGAGAAAGTGTGCCGTACTCCCAAGGTATCAACACCTTTAGGAGAAATGGAGAGGGGGAGAAAATTGTCAAATAAAAAGAGAAAAAAAGATTGGCAAAAAATGATAATAAGTGACAATCACGTGAAATATAAAATCAAATTGTAGATTAGGGCTGAAGTAGAAAATAACTAAAAGTAGTTGCAAGAGAAAAGGGCAAACTCAGTAAAATTAATACAGTTTCAAAATCATCCTTAACACTACATGCCAATTTCAATAAAATTAACAAATTCAACCCAGTGTCCTTCAGAAATACAAGCTTGAATATAATTGATACATTGGGCCCTCAGGATACATTCCTTCTGATGTCAAAATGTTATGCATCACTGTTACAATGAATAATCTGGCATGTTGGATTAAGAGGACAAGGCTACCTTAAACTGAGATCCCAGGTTTAAAATAAAAGCCTAACAATTTATTTTACTATAGCTGTTAGTGTATGGCCCAGAAGAAGTTGTAGACTTTATGTAAAAAATTTCTTGCATTATTTAAAATAAATACTGTTCAATTCATTACAACCATGAGCAGATATAGGTGTACCCACCAACCTCGAGAAGTTGATCTTGCACTTGATGTATGTGCTTTAACGACATACTCAACCAATGGATTCAACAATAATTAATAGATCACTGATTCTGGCCAAATTCTTACATTTTATTCAATCACCTACAATATTAATTTATTAGCTGACAGACTAACACTAAAAACAATATGCCAGAGGGCAGGCATTAATGCATCATAAAAGTATGCATTTTTAGAATCGGCTCAATTGCCACAGCTTATATGTTGTGTCACAATTTTATCTACAGTACCTACCAATCGTCATAATGAACAGTCTGACATTCCACGCTGAAATACTATACCTCAAGCTATTTAAACAAGGCATTTTCAAGTTCCTTGTTCGAATAAAATGCGGCAGTACATTGCTAATATTATTAATGGAATCAAGCTATCAACTTAGCAGAAGAGCAAACATTAATCTGTGCAAAAACTCCACCTTCCAAGAACAAAGTGCAGTGGATCAAAAACAATATCTCATACCAGTTCTTAAATAGGCTCATCAACACATTTTAAACATTTGAAATCTGTCCTAATGGTTACAATGAACATATTTCAGTATTTTATATGCCTGTGCCTCATACTTCTACAAATTCCCTATGTATTTCTTCTCTGCTATCAAATTTGCCATGCTACCAAGTCATGTGGCTAAGTGACAAGTTCAAGGAAATTAATAACATTCAAAAGAAACTCAAACAATTAGTGGAAGAGCTATGGAAAGGCAGATAGATTGAACTTGGATAAATGTATTGTACCAACCTTGAGCAGATCATTGGTGATTCCATAATTGCAAAAAAAAAGTGCAATTTAGTGTACTCTTCCTTAAAAAAAAGGTGATCCGTTGGAGAGAGATCAAAAAGTGTCAAGAACAACTCTAAACTTAGAGCATTAAGTCACAGGGAGTGAATGATAATCATGAAACTGCTCTCTTCGGAGATAAGATGATTGTGAGCAGACTTAAGAAAGCAAAGAATGAAGAGCCCATCGACCCCAGACCCTATACAATATTCCCTTCATGGATGCTGTACTGCTAATTTGGGATGCATTCACACTGCAATTGTAGTGTCAGTGCAAAGAAGTTTCCCTTTGCACAATACTGCAGTTCTCGTGTAAATGCAGGCTGTATCCCAAGTCAGGCTCACTGGAGTGAAGCACAGCAAGATCCCTGGAGGAGGAAGTCTTACTCCAATTACCTTGAGAATCAGTCTGGCCTTGAACATCAAATGTATACTACATGGTTTAGCATCAATGCAAAGTCAAAACTGCTTCAAACCAATGCTAAACTTCTAGTGTAAATGCACCATTAAATAACTAAGGTAAAGCAATGCAAGCTTTCTCCTTGATCTCCAAGATAGGTGAGTACAAGTCTGCAATGCCTATTCATACTGTGAACATCAATTATTTAACCTTAGCCAGGTGACATTTCAATGGGCCCAGCAGCACAGAAACATCTGAATCGCATGCAGTATTTGATTATGTGTCTATAATTACCACCAATAAACTTCAGCCCCATTCTTACGATCCCAATCTTTAAAATGTCCAGAGTCTATGATTTTGTAGCTGCAAACAGATTTAATTTGGACAGTGAGCAGATAACTAGAGGATAGAGATATACAAGAAAGACTAGAGATTGTGATCCCTAGTTAGATTGCACAACGGTGAATCTGGAACCAACTACCAATAAAAAGTAGTTCATACTGTAAAATGAGCTTGAAAATATCTGGTGACTCCCACAACAAGGTATAATCTTGTACATCATCTATGGAAGAAATGGGCCCAATAGGTTAAATGACCTTTTTTAATTCTATGCCTTCTTATTTGGGAAATTAGTAATCATCTCACAAGAAAAAAGAAACTGGGGCATGGAAAGCGTTGAAAATTGTTACCTCTTAACTTCCAGCATTTTGAATGGCAAAAAAGTTCAGAACATTTACACATATCTGAACAATAAAAAATAATTTAAACATTTTGTAAAGAATAATAAGAAATGTCCAAAGACACTTAAAAAGGAAAGACTGCACACTGCCTAAAGGTACTTGAAATCCCTGGAGTAAACACACTATTTAAATGCATTGTTTGGTAAGAAACATGAACTCTTGAATAGTTACAATGTAACTTTGATCTACCTTAAAGTGCAGTTTTCCCTGACAGCAGTTTGTACATTATGTTCTGAATCACCTCCCTTTGGATCATTATCAAACCGCTTTGGAAAGTAAAAGACCTAAAGCTACAGTCTTGAAGCATTCAATGTTTCTGATTACCTGCAGGTCTGCTTCCAGAGAAGTTACTCTTCGATTGGCTTCTCTTTCAAGCTCCTCCATTGTCTGAACCAGGACATCATTTTGTTCACTTAAGTCATTGATGTAAGACTGCAGAATCTGCACCTTCAACTAAACAAACAAGGAAAAGTAAGCAATATGTAGAAATTCTAGTATTAAACTTATCTTGACAATACCAGACTTGGATCTCAGACAGATACCATTAGTGGACACTTGTAAGGTATGGACTAATGAGAGACTTCAACTGTGGTCTAAACAATGTCTCATACATTTGGGGAAAAAGCGGGAACGGGGTATCGAATTAGACCATCAGCCGTGATCATTTTGAATGGCGGAGCAGGCCCGAAAGGCCGAATGGCCTACTCTTGCTCCTATTTTCTATGTTTCTAATCAAAATTCTTTAAGGAAATTACTAAGCATATAGACACAGGGGATGCATTGGATGTGATATAATTGGATTATTAAGAAAAGGTCTCACATAAAGAGACTGAGGAAGATTATGGCCAATGGTATTGGAATTAAAGTGGCAACATAAATAAAGAATAGAATGCAGTGAGTATGAATAAATGGATGTTTCTAGCATTGTCATGTAACTAGATAAATGCCCTATGGGTTTGTTGTAGGACATATGCACACATACAGACACACACACATTTATATTTAATTTGCACACACTAGCGGATCCCCCATCTCGTTGCACAGAGCGAGTCAGAGTATATGCTTTTTCAGAAAAATAGTGGGGGTGTTCAGTCATATAACACACAATCTGGCAGCAGTGTGGGGTAGCAGGGCTCGGTAACTCTGGGGAGTGATAGTGGAGCAAGAGTTTCAGGGTATGGCACTGTCACGGTCCTGAGTGCAGGGCGAGTGTTACCTCCAACTTATGCATCCCCCACTCCCTTCACCCCACCATTGGTGGCTATGCTTTCAGCCATCTAAGCCCTAAGCTCTAGAATTTCCTTCCTAAACCTCTCTGCTTCGCCACCCCACTCTCTTCCTTTAAGTCCCTCCTTAAACTTATCTCTTTGATCAAGCTTTTAATCACCTATCCTAATATCTCATTCTTTGAGTTGACGTCAATTTTGGTCTTTAACAAGCACCTTGGGAGGTTTTCCTACGTTAAAAGTTTCTACATAAATGCAAATTGATGTTATTGGTACCCTTGAGCTTTACCAAATTACGCAGATGTCTATCCACTGCACACTCATCAAGATCTCTTTTTAGCACAAAAACAATTAACCAACCATCGGTCAGGCTCAGCCACAATACGTATGGCCAGAAAAGATTTTCATACGTGTACAATATATTTGTTCACCCATTCGCTTAATGAGTTGAAAAATGTGACGCAACCATGTTAATTTGTTTAGTAAAATGTTTTAAGACTTTTAGACTATGTTAAGGTAATGTTGCCCATATTTCCATTCACTATATTAATGACTTAGATAACACAATAGAGAGCCATATATCCAAGTTTGCCGATGACACATAGGTTGGTGGCATAATAAGGGATGTAGACGGGAGCATAAAATTACAAAGAGACATTGATAGATTAAGTGAGTGAGCAAAACTGTGGCAGATGGATTTAAACACAGGTAAGTGCAAGGTCATCCATTTTGGACCAAAAAAAGGATAATTCCGAGTATTTTTCAAAATGGTGAAAAACTAGGAACAGCGGAGTTCCA
Organism: Heptranchias perlo; assembly: GCF_035084215.1. Lineage (NCBI taxonomy): Eukaryota > Metazoa > Chordata > Chondrichthyes > Hexanchiformes > Hexanchidae > Heptranchias > Heptranchias perlo. The sequence goes on from NC_090340.1 coordinate 46,702,928, forward strand.
AAGAGATTTAGGGGTCCATGTACACAGATCACCAAAATATAGTTGTCTGGTACAAAAAATAATCAAAAAGGCTAATGAAATGTTAGCCTTTATAACTAGGGGGCTAGAATATAAAGGGGAGAAAGTTTTGCTACAGCTGTACAAAGCCCTGGTTAGACCACATCTGGAGTACTGTGTACAGTTCTGGGCACCTTAGAAAGGATATATTGGCCTTGGAAGGAGTGCAGCGCAGATTTACCAGAATGTTACCAGGGCTCCATGGGTTAGATTATGAGGAGAGATTACATAAACTAGGCTTGTATTCTCTGGAATATAGGTTACAGAGTGATATGATTGAGCTTTTTAGGATTTAGAAAGGAGCTGATAGGATAGATAGGGAGAAAATTTATCCGCTGGTGGGGGGGGTGGAGTCTAGGACAAAGAGACATAACCTTAAAATCAGAGCCAGGCCATTCAGGAGAGAAGTTAGGATACACTTCTTCACGCAAAGGGTGGTAGAAGTTTGGAACTCTCTCCCACAAAAAGCAGCAGCTCAATTAACAATTTTAAATCAGAAATTGATAGATTTTTGCTAGCCAAGGGCATTAAGGCTTATGGAGCCACGGCAAGTGGATGGAGTTAGGAAGCAGGTCAGCCATGATCTCATTGAATGGCGGAACAGGCTCGAGGGGCTAAATGGCCTACTCCTATTCCTATGTTCCTAAATGTGCCATCCCCGTGCGCGCTTTTCAGTGCCAAAGGACAACATTTTTGCGAATATAATTTGTTATAAATGTTCCTTTAATGGGTTTAATTCACACAACCAGCTGTTTGGTAAGCAGAAAACAAATGTGGATGGATGGAAAGCTAGTTAAAATTAGTTTCTGAGGCTAAGCCATATTTCCTGCAAACCATCTGCTTAAGTGAATGAACCTGAAAATCTAACAGTTAGTAATTTCTTCATTTCATTGTGAAGGTGAAGGCCTTTAAGTGACCTTATCTCTACCTTGCTGCCATTGCCCCAATCGTAGGTAAGTTATTGAACAGTACAGTATTACTGGTTTCAACGTGACTTTTTTCAACTCATTATTTCTATTACTGGGTACATAATGTTCAGATTTTTGCAAGCTTGATGCAATTTTGGTGACACAAGCGCAATGTAATTCAAAGTACGATGCCACATCACAAAAGTAACCTGTAAAAATACAACTTTATGATATATGACCATAGCAAAGAGAAATAGTGGCACTGCATTAGTCACCATGTGAATGTGATCTTTCAAAATGTTACAGACCACTTATTTGACGTTCGAACTGTACCTGTTGGAGATATACTGGAAAAAGTCAGTATGTTACATTGAAAAGTAATAGCTGTAAAGGACATGTAACAGCTGCATCTTTAGTGGGGCAGGTGAACCCATCAGTAGTACCATAATTCTGAATTGCCCATCGGTTGGCGTGTGCACTCCTTGCATTGTATATTTCTTTTGCCATGGTAAGTATTTCTGAGCAAAGGATGTTAAACTGGTGTTCTCTTCAAAATTACTGTCACATTAGCTAATCACTGGAATGAATGTTTTTATGGCTCTATCCTTGAATAGGCCATTTCCATTAGCAATGTGTGAATCTCAAAACTGAAAGTAGAATGTTTCTATACGGTGACGCCTATGTTAATTTGAATTTAAAGAGTCTTTCATCTTCAACAACCATTTAAAGAAAATGTGAGCATTGGAATAGACGGTATTCACTATGAACTTATGTATTGCACCAGACCTATGCTAGTGCCGTTGGGTTCCCAGAGTGCAGATCTTACACAGCTAACTGCAAACCAAATGCAAATCTGCCATGAATCAACAAGACTGGCCGCCAGAAAGACCCACTGCAGCCATCTGTGCAAGACCTGCACTTGGGAACCAAACTGGACTAGTACAATATAAAAGCACTCTTTGATTTACACTCATAACTCACAGAAGAGCTCCCATGAACTCATACCTCCTCAACAAGTGTCTACATCCTCTTCTTTTCCCTCCCCCCACCCCAAACAGTATTTTGGAATTGGGAAGGGAGCCCATAACCTATTCTTGCACCACTGCCTGCCCCCAAGCCTGTCACTCACTGAAAACCGCTGTCCTACATCTGACAGAATCTCAGAATTTGATGCCCAAAATGCAGGTAAAAATTCCATACTATTTGATTTATTCATTCAGCATTAATAAGTAGTCCTAATACTATATTCCATGTTATATAGCATAACATCCCTGGTTTTATAAAAAGGCTTGGGCAGATTTTCTTGATCAAAATACCCATTTCTTGGGTGATAAGGTCGGGGGCGGGGCGGGGCGGAGTCTGGTTACAGTCAGTCTCCGCTCATAGAAGGAGGCCATTCGCCCATTGTGTCTGTGCTGGCTCTTTGAAAGAGCTATCCAATTATTCCAACTCCCCTGCTCTTTCTCCATAGCCTTGCAAATTTTTCCTTTTCAAGTATTTATCCAATTCCCTATTGAAAGTTATTATTGAGTCTACTTCCAGCACCCTTTCAGGCAGTGCATTCCAAATCATAACAACTCACTGCGTAAAAAAAATTCTCCTCATCTCCCCTCTGGCTCTTTTGCCAATTACCTCAAACCTGTGTCTTCTGGTTACCGACCCTCTTGCCACTGGGCACAGTTTTTGCTTATTCACTACCAAAACCCCTCATAATTTTGAACACATGTATTAAATCTCCCCCTTAAACTTCTCTACTCCAAGGAGAACAATTCCAGCTTCTCTAGTCTCACCACATAACTAAAGTCCCTCTTCCCTGGTACCATTCTAGTAAATCTCCCCTGCACCCTCTCCAAGGCCTTGACATCCTTCCTAAAATGTGGTGCCCAGAATTGGACACAATACTCCAGCTGAGGCCTAACCAGTGATTTATAAAAGGTTTAGCATAACTTCCTTGCTTTTGTACTCCGTGCTTCTATTAATAAAGCCCCATTTGCTTTTTTAACAGCCTTCTCAACTTGTCCTGCTACCTTCAAAGATTTGTGTGCATAAACCCTCAGGTCTCTCTGTTCCTACACCTCCTTCAAAATTGTACCATTTAGTTTACATTGTCTCTCCTCAATCTTCCTACCAAAATGTATCATTTTACGTTGTGTTTGGATTTCCTCGACTTCCTTAGCGTGAGGTTAGGGGGCGGGGGGGGGGGTGGGGAAATAGTGCTGGCCCAATAGGTGTAGGACCAATGATGTCATGATAAGGGGACATTCCCCGGCCCCTGCCTCTTTTTCATAAAGTAATAGCCATGGGGCAACCAGTTGCAGGGCACCCCATGAAGCTAGCATTTGGCTTGTGCCTGAAGCGCCCCTCAAACTGGAGTAAACCCAAGAGGATCTCTAGAATTTTGATACTTAGGCAACAAATTTAGCATTGGGGCCTTCTGGTTCCTGCATTGGTGACACTGTATGTATGTGCCTGCAAAGATTAACTTGTTTTGTAAGGGATTTTAGTACTGGGGATTATAACATTTCACATTTCGTATGCCCCCCAACCCCTCCCCCCGCAACCTCAGAAGAGTAACTCGAATTATGCTAGTTTCACATGTTCAGTTTCCACAGCAGGCATCTTGTGGCATCTGAATCAGATTGCCAATTTAGTGGAAATTTCAAACTGTGTGCTCATGCCCACTAAAAACTGCATTCTAAGTTGGGCTGGGACCGAAGTCCCAGAGATAAAGAGCCAGTTTGCAAAATTACATCTAGTTAATACAACAACTTGCATTTATATAGCACTTTAATGTAGTAAATCATCCCAAGGCACTACACAGGAGCATCACCAGAGCTTAAGGCCTCGATGGCTGAAGGCACGACCTCCAATGGTGGGGAGAAGGAAGTTGAGGATCCACTCGAGGCCAGAGTTGGAGGAACGCAGAGATCTTGGAGGGTTGTCAGGCTGGAGGAGATTACAGAAATAGGGAGAGGTGAGGCCGTAGAAGGATTTGGACACGAGGATGAGAATTTTAAAAGTGAGGCATTGGTGGACCAGGAGCCAATGTAGGTCAGCGCGCGTAGGTGTGATGGGTGAGCGGGACTTGGTGCGGGTTAGAATATGGGCGGCAGATTTTTGGATGAGCTCCAGTTTACGGAGGCTGGAAGATGGGAGGCCAGCCAGAACTGCATTAGAATAGTAGGGTCTGGACGTAACAAAAGCATGGATGAGGGTTTTCAGCAGAAAATGGGCTGAGGTAGGGGCGGAGATGGGCTTTGTTCCAGAGGTGGAAGTAGGCGATCTTTGTGATGGAGAAGATATGCGGTCGGAAGCTCAGCTCAGGGTCATGTAGGACACCGATTTTGCGAACACAGATCAAGCTTTTGAGGAAATCAAAATGGTACCAACGACCAGTCAGTATTATCCTGTCAGTATATGCTTTAATATGCGCCTCTCAAATCAGCACACAATGCAGCCAGAGCATAAGTAACAAACTCTGGTTCAAACACAGTTGAATAGAGAAACTCATGACAATAATGTTGTACAACTGACAATTTCTGTGGCCAGTACTTCAAATATATTCCCTACATGATATATAGTACATCCCAGAGATCAAAATGGATTTAATAAATGCTTTTAAGCCTGCAAAACCCAATTAGAACAGATGGGTTGTGCAAATTAAATATATGACCACATTCTCATGTATATCTATAACCAGGAATTTCAGGAAAGACAGATACACAACACCACATATGAACAAAAAAAGAAATATAACTGTTACTTTAGAAATTTCAATTTACTCATTATTTGAGGAAATAGCCATTAATTCTATTATTTGAAATACTGATAATCTTGATATTTCTGGTATGGGTGTAAAATAACACTCATTAGAACTGTCTGGACTCATTAAGATATCGCTATATATGAATTAATGCTTTTAATGCATGGCTCATTTACACATAAATGGTCTCAATTAACATTCATGGTTCACACATTTAACTTTTTAATGCAAACATATACACTATATAAACATAACTTAAAGAAGTACATATTCACACACATCTGGCTGTAATTGTAAAGGTTAAATCCTCAACTTCAATAAGGTTAAAATCATTAATTTTTTTAGTCATTCATGTTACTGCTCTATAATCTAGTTTTTGTAATGTTTTGTTTATTTTGAGATTATATATATATATATATCTATCTCATGTCTGTTGAATAAAATTAGAATTCTATTAATTACAGTAGTCTGACAAAAAGGACATTTTATAGAATTACATTTTACTTTATTGTAAAGCTGATTAATTTTGAGTATGTTTTTGCCAAAATTGGAATTCCAGGGCAGCACATCAATGTAGCAGTAATCAGTGGTGCGACATGGGTTCATATCTTCAGTTTGCTCTTCAACTGAATTGCCAGTCTTGATTCTGATGGTGCAGTGAGGCAACAAGCAGAGGTGAGATACTTCTCCCTGTTAAGGATGGGGGGGGGGGAAGTGATCAAAGGGGGAATGTTATCACACAGTTTCACTCATTTATCTCCCATTGATTGGCTTAAAGTGGCATTGGTCTGGGAGGTCAACTACTTGGGAGTTCTGAATGATAGGGGCTCACAGTCCCAAAAAACCCTGCACATTTTTGGTGTTAAGTTATATCTATCCATCACTCCAACACAGCTCCATGCTCTCAACACCAGAACCAATCCAGAATCTTCCTCCTTCACTGCCTTAAGTTCAGGGCAACACATACTCAATGCAAAGGGGGGAATGGCAGCACCGTGGGAGGGGGTAAGGTATTGGTAACAGCATAAACTTGCTCATTCAAAATCACCACAGTCTAATTTCCTGTACTCTGAAGAGCCACCCCATAAGTCTGCAGCATAGGAAGTTTAAATCCACTGATTTTAATGCCCACATGCTGTTGCTGGTAACAATTCTACTCATCCAAATGTTGTCGCTCCTCACTCTCTACAGCATGTGTTCAGCTGGAGTTTGATCAAAAAGTAATATATATTGTAGAAACTAACCAGGATAATATGGTTGCACAAGACCATTATATAACTTATTTTTTTGTGGGGCTCTTTCTAAAATCCTGGGTACATCCCTGAATAAGACACAGACAAAAATAGAAGCGTTTTTACCCTTACCCAATTATCTTTTAGTCAGATAGGTGTTTATAATGTGTTCTTTGGCCCTTTCCATGCTTGTCATCTATGGAGCTTCTTGATCTAATGGCAAGTGCGAGGTTCTGCATGAACACTGCTTCTGCAACTTTACATCTTTTCAATCAACTGTCGTGATTTATTTTTTAAAAATGCTACAAAATGGGGGTGGAGTGGATTTTAATTTAGGTCAGGCCAATAAGACCCTTTAAGACAAATGCCCCAATTCGAATGAGTTTGTGAGCAGTTCTTTAAAGAAGATGAGGGGAGACACAGAGGTCCAACACACAGCACCACAAAATGGTGCAATGTGTGTTACCTTGCAAATCTCAATTATGCTGTTGTGTGGAAAGAAATATGGAGGGTAGATTGTCACTGAGTCACTTGTATGCCTCTCAGCAGTCAGTACAAGAGTGGCATTGGCAGAAGTCTGAAATATGGCCATCTGCCCAACTTATTGGCTACAGGAGATGCAAGACATTTAGACTGAAACACTAAACTTGGTCAGGAGGGACTGGGGTGGGGTAATGGTTTCGATACTAGCCACTCATATCTCAGACCTGGACTCAAATCCAGTCCAGACTAATGTGATTAAAAATTCTCATCTGTCTGCCAGCTGTAAAGGTTGTGTGTGAAAACAGTTTAAGCAGTCGCAATTTAGATCCTCAAGTTCACAAAACAAAACTATCAATAATTTAACACCAATTGGCAACAAATTGGCCATTTCTCTCAGAAAAGCCAAAGGCAACACTGGTACATTAAAGACTCTTCTAAGTTAGGGCATAGGCAAATTATTGGAGCAGCATTGAGGGATCTTTACTCTGTGCTATGCCTGATTAGGAGCGCTTGGTGCAGACACTGGATGTCTAAAATGGAAAATATTCTAGTCCATTCCCAGCACCAATATGTTTTATCTTAGTGAGTGCAAAATTCACATTCCCCCAATGTGGTTGAGGATCTACTGCCCTCAGGTGGTTACGGCTTTCAGTTTCAATCTTAGATCTGTGCGAGCTTAGTTGATCTTGGTGGGCACCATGGGAGCACTGCAATTGACCTCAATGCCCTTGGATTGGCAGCAGAAATTTGCTAGGATTCCTGCTCATCACCATCCAGCACCCCCTGCTGACAGTGCATGCATGTATAGATTGGATAAGTGCAGGTTCAAGCTCAGCTTTACTGACCTCCATGGTCGAATAGCCGACAGATGCTCTCTTTCAAAGTTGCCGTATGAAGAAAAGCCAGCTGGATGAGATACCGGACATTAATCACAGAACTGTATCTCAGCAAGAAGGAGAAGAAAATTGGCAGAAAAAGGAGACAAAAACTCCACTAAGCTTGGAGCGATTGCGTAAAGAAAGAAAGACTACACGATACAGTTCCATCTATCCAAGGTAACTCTTGACCCAAGAACTCAAGTGGGGAAACCATAAACAAATGATAATCCTCTTCAGTGCCATGAGCGTATAGATTACATCACATGGTTCCTCAGCATGTATCCTGCTTAGATCACATGCTAGTTTAGTAGTTATCAAACAGATGCAAATTTTATTTTTAAAATAAACAATGTACCACTCACAGATGGTGTGGTAGATCCAGTAAAAGTCACGGTGAATTTTTTGCTGCTACACTGCCCCAGTACTCTGGTGCAGCAGTATCTCTTTAAAATACAAACAAAATAAGTCACCATGTGTATAAGAGTTTTCACTACAATTTAATTGAGAGGTGTGGCCAGTAGTTAACCAGTTCCAGCATCACAAAGCAAATTGGAGATCTGTAGAAACAGATGAAAAAGTTTATTTTAAAAATAGCTTCATGACCAAGGGCATAATAATCAGATAAAAATTAACTGCAGTTTTGGGGCCATGATTGCACTAGAATGCAACAGTGTGTCAGTATCTGGATACAATATACTTGGGCTAATATGTTAACTTTTCAGAAGATTCCCCAATGTAGTAAAAAAGAAAATACACTAGATTCTCTTCTCCCTTTTCCAGCTTTTGTAGGATTCAAGTCACCACTTTTCTCGCACAAAATTAGATGTGCCATGCAAGCTTCCTCTTGTAACTATTCAGAACCGGGGGGGGGGGGGGGCGGGGGGCAAGAAAGATGCAGGTTAATTCTTCCTCTTTCTACCCCACCCCTCCTTTCTTCATTCAGAGAAGGTGCCCTCACTAGCAGAGGCGGTCCTGTCTGAAATTAAGAAAATCACTGGGCTAGATCCTCCTTCCTACCAGCACAAGTAATAAAATACCATTCCAAGTAATAAAATGTCAGTGCACTAACATTTTGCACCACCTGGGCCACGTGAATATAATTTCCCCAAAGGTTGGAATTTCTAGAATACAGCTACTGCATGTATGTTGGCTATTTGTTCGGAATGTAATGATAAAAGACACCTACAATTGGAAATTGATTTTACCCACAAAAAATTATTAAGTAACAAATCATTAGATATAAAGTCAAACTGAATATAATTTGTTCCTTCAGGGTTTCATCACTCGATAGCACTTCAGAAATATGACAGACTGTGTGAATAGGACAAATCAGTGACCCATACCCTTCTCTCTTCCCTACCCCAACAGACCCATATAAAAAATGTTCAGGCATTTCGATGTATGAAATTCATCACATTTCCCTGCACAAAAAGTATCAATTTGGAAATTAAATGTAAGCAATACAGCTTGATTTCCCTTTTTTTAATCGTTTAGCTTTGTACAGGATCATATAACTACATATTAACTACAAATGAAATCCTGTCTTAGCACATTACCCTGTAACTTTGCAATTTTCCCTGAAAGCCAAGGGCAGAGTTGCATTCATTTTCAGGCCCATTTCCTCAAATGATTAGGCGATCAATCAATCCAGCCATCAATCTCTGTAGGCAGCCAGGATTATCTATCCATCTTTCATACACCATAACATTAAGATCAGATCAGGTATCAGAACTAATAGGAACACCATGTTGAAGCACTTAAACAGCTCGACCAAGTATCTTTCAGTCATCTCTGTGGAAAACAGTGAAGTAAACCTATTTATCTGCTAAAATAATCATGGTCTTCTACATTTTAACCCTTTTCACAATAATCTGTTACTATGAATGAGGATCAATAATTCTAAAACCAATTTATTAGGTTTTTAATTGCATGTTAAAATATTTTATTTATATATAGGTAAATGCTGTTACAGTAATGAATTGCAATATGGTTTTGAACATAGTGTGACTGATCAAAAAAACTGAATAGATTAACAGCATACTTCTTTTTCCCCTCCCCCAAGATTATAGTTTGATGAAATACCAGTAAAAACCACAAAACCTGATCAACTGCCCCACCATAATTATCACAATAGATCAAAGGAAAGGCTTTGACCATGCATTTACCTCAGCAAAGATGCTTTCAGTTAACCGAAAAAAAAACTAATGGGACAAGTACTTGCCACTTATCTCTGCAACATCATCGGCCAACCAGGAGCGTATTTCTCTGCAAATAATTCTAACATACAGGATCAATGCTATTCCACTGCTAGCCTAAGGAAGCACAACTCCATGAGATAGGATAGAAAAATCTTAAATTTTGTCCCATGCGTGACAAAATGACCATTTGACAACACTCATGGATGTAGGTTCAAGTCCTGAGCAGAGGCTTAATTATTGGCCTCCACTCAGAGTTTGAACCTACAACCATCTGTAAAGCAAGTTGTCAAGTTGGGGAGAAATCATTTTGCCTTCCAGCCCAAGATGACTGTAGGCAGCTGCCAGGCAATGTAATATAACTTCAGAACTGACCAGCAGAAAACCTTTTTGAGATTAAACCATATTCTTTTTGATTTGTGCATGTGTTTCAAATACCAATTGCAGCATTATGCATTACAACTTCATAATCTAGGATAACTAAAAAGGCTACATATTATGGCAGATACTGCTCAAGGACAATAGTAATTCTATACTGAAACATTTTAACCATTAAAGTATTGAGCTGATCATCACATGGTGCTGTGGGCATAATGTACAAATACACAAAGATGCATTTCTATCAATAAATTGTTTATAAAACTGTAAAATATAAAATGTTAAAATGATATTGGAAAGAAATTGATCTGTGGTACAACATTACATTTCTGGGGATGCAACCTCAAACCTGCCAAAAGATTTTTGACTACTTCACCTTTTGGGGAAAGCTTTACGGCTCGCAAACAAAGCATTGCGAAGTCTGAACATCAACAGCACAAAACTGCCTCATTTTGAACGTTGTAAGCTCCAAATTACTTATTTAAAATGCAAATAGAAAAATGTCTCCAGGAGGAGAACAAGCTGTTCTGCTAGATTTAGCTGAGATTCCAATGAATGGGCAACAAGGATACATTTAGGAGTACCAAGTAAACTTATATCCAAGTAGAAAGAAAAGCAAACAAATCAGACATTTCCTGCAATTTATGTGTTCTTTCTGTCTTGAATTTATGGTTATCTTGGACTTCCATTAGAGTAAAAATGCACCAAGTATGGAAACATTAAAATTAATATTTTTCTAAATAATAAATACAACAGATTTTTCTAATTAAGATTAGTGTAACCTTATTAAAGTACAGATGTCAATGTCACAAGAGAGCCCCTGCACTGAAAATGACTAGATCGGTGGTACCCAGGTACATCCACATAGGGGATGCAAACCTTCTGCATGTTCAGATAACATAACTAGAATCGTCCCAGTTTCAAAAATCACTGCAGCCTGTTAATGGGCCATTAAAAGGTTACAAGGGCATACACTTCCTCTCTCCCTCATTTCCCTGTAGACTACAAGGTCTCCTTATATATCTCATCTATCTATACACAAGCACATTTTCTTATAAAACATGATAATTCCCATCGATATAGGTGCACTGATAGCCAAGATCCCACCCCAGGCATGCTCAACAATCTCCAGCATGTAATTTTACTACAGAAAAAAAAAGCCAAAAATCCTGAATGACAAATATGCTATGCTGACGCCATACTCTCAAACAAGCGATCACTGGTGTGTTAATACTTACAGACATTAGTTCAAAAGGGTTCACTCAGGGATTTTAAACATTTCTCTCTGGCATGAAGCATGTCAGTGTAAAATCTTTATTCACTTCCTAAATACACTGTTATTGCTTCAGTACAAATTCATAAACCAGTAGATAATATTGATCAGCTGTCACTACAACACAGGCTGAAAACTTTAAATGTAAATATTGATAGGGCCACCAGCAGTACTTTAAATCATTTTTAGACTTTGTTATGTCCTTAATGGAGTATGTAACTAATTTTCCTTTTCCAGCTTGACATTTTATTTTTCGAATAAAAAGTCAAGAATGGCAGTTCTACCAGGCAAAGATGCCTTAACTTATAAACATAAATCAATCAATTTTGTCCATTTCCACTTAAATGAACTGCATTTTAACAATACAATATATTACACTGATCTTGTACCTTAAATGCATTTCACTATGTTAGTGCTGTTTTCATAAATGCCATTACTAGTTGTTACCACAAGTTCAGAATCAGCCTGTCAGTGAAGTACTTGCTAAAATTGTCCATCTACTGAAATTTCAACTGACAGATACAGCAGTACTTAAATACCATGCTGGTAACAAGGAAGGAACTCTTAAAAACTGTTTCATAAGACCAATCTGTCCTCAAAATAAACAACAAAAATCAGTAAATACCAAAATACTACCCAACTGTCAATGACAATGCTGAACTGGTGTGACTGCTAATAGTGACGGGCAAATTAGATTTCCCATTAATAAGGTTCATATTGTTCCTGTCCTTTACAATTACAGTAAAGGTTTCATTGGGATTAATGATGAATAATAAATGCAACAGCACACAGAAACACTAACATACAAAAATATGTAAGGTGTAATTCTTTAGCTCTCGAATGTAATTTACTATTCAGCACATTGAACTTCCCGATGTAAAACACACCCAGTCTATACTATTATGTAGTTACCAACAGATGTCCAAGACTCTTGGGTAGAAAGGAGGTCACACCAGAAAAGTGCTTAGGTTAAATGTCAAAGTGTGATGCCTATGAGCAGTTTGACACATTAGCATAATAAGCTCAATTTTAAAAGAAAAGTCCTGGTACGTTGGGGGCAGGGGGGGGCCAACGAAAATCGGCTTTTCGAGGAGCGGGCAGAAATCCTGGCTCCAAGACGCCAAAGCACGTGCACAACCCAGAGCCATCTGGGTGCGTGCGCCGTTCTCAAACCCGTAAGTCCCGCCGGCAATTAAAGCCGGCGGGACTAAATTTAAATCAGCAATTCACCTAGATGAAGTAGTTTAAAAATGAATACATGCAATTTACAATGAAGGCAAGCGATTTCAACGCTACCTCAACGTGTTTCCCGTGCTGTGTAAAACATGCCATGGTGAAGGAGTCGTGTTTCAGCCGGCAGCCATTTGGACATTTAAACGCCTGTTTGACAGTTGGGGATTGAAGGTGAGTTATTACAGCAGGGCACTCAGTTCTCTCAGACAAACTTTTGGCTGGGAGATCTTTGTGTTTAGACTGAAAATTCTTTGTTTCCACTCAGAATTGTTTTGTTTACCAACTTTCCAGACCCCCTCAAACTGACATCAGGATGGGGGGGGCACGATAGCTGCATTCACCAGTACATCAGAGGGCGAGCAACATCACCAACCTCACCAGGCACAGAGTGCACTTCCGCCACTTGGAGGTCCATAAAACAGTACTGCGCCACAGGCACCTGCACAAGAGCATAGAGGGCAACAAAGGGAGCGACGTCGCAGGAGGCACGAAATCATCGGAGAGTCTACAGACCAAGGCTCAGATTCTTGGACCTCTCTGAGGAGCAGTGCATACGGAGGCTGAGAGTGAGTCGCCAGGTGGTCGCAGACATGTCCAGCCTCCTTCATGCGGAGCTGCTCCCGGCTGGGCCTGGCATCTCATAACCCATCGCTGTCAAAGTCTCGACTGTCCTCAACTTCCTTGCCTCCAGATCACTCCAGGGTGCCACTGGTGACATCGCCATGGTCTCTCAATCATCTGCACACAAGTGCATAAGGTCACCAACGGCTTGTTTCGCAGGGCCTCGCAATATGTCAGCTTCCCCATGGACAACCTCAGCCAGACGGAGAGGGCAGTGGGTTTCCATTCTGTGGCTGGCTTCCCATGGTGGGTACAGGGTGCAATCGATTGCACGCAAATAGCAATCAGAGCACCTCCACACGAGCCAGGACTGTTCATCAACAGAAAGGCCTATCTCTCCATCAATGCTCAGCTCGTTTGTGACCACCGCAAAAGATTTCTTCACGTATGCGCCAGATTCCCTGGCAGCTGTCACAATTCTTTCTTTGAGGGAATCCAACATCCCGGGCCTCTTCCACACACTGAACACCCTTGAGGGCTGGCTCCTCAGGGACAAGGGATACTCCCTGCACACATGGCTGATGACACCTCTGAGGAACCCCATCAGCGAGCAACAATGTTGATACAACCGACAGCCATATTGCCATCAGGTCTATAATTGAACATACGATATGGCTGCTCAAGATGTGATTTCGGTGCCTCGATTGTTCTGGGGGAGCACTTCAATACGCACCAGCGAGAGTGGGTCGCATTATAGTAGTTTGTTGTGTCCTACGCAATAGAGAGGAGTACTGGTTGAGGAGGCTCCATGCCCTCATCCACCATCCACATTGAGGAGGAGGAGGAGGAGGAGGAGCCCATGGGCAGAGCAGCGGCTCACCTGGTTGCTCATGAGGCCAAGGCGTCACTCATATGTGAACGGTTCTCATAAGATCAGAAAATTAGAAGAGTCCAGTTCTCGCACCACCTGGAAAGAGCAGGGCCAACACTAGCGCCAGCGCGCCCCCCCCCCCCCACAACACAGTCCTGCAACTACACATACACCCACTGTAAAGTGACCCACTGGGTGGCATTAAGTGTCACCGTTCATGATGAAGCTCATGAAAGAGCGCTATCACAAAAGCCAGTCAAGAATGGGCAAGGCGTGGCAGTAGTGGTGAGAATGATAACATTTAAATGTGAAAAACATGACCATCTGTCAGACACCCTCGTGCATACCCTTCATGATCACAAATCTTTAGCCTCTCTCTTCTTACCGCTTCTAAATGGTGCTTCCCCTGTAGCTGAAGCAGAGGTAGTGGCAGGTTGCTCATGTCCATGGCCGGACTGCTTAAATGCTTTCGGCCTACACCGTCTGGGTTTTTGAGCCCATGAGGGACCCTCCAAAGACTGCTCCACCTGCGCTTGTGCAGGAGCAGACTCGGCCACCTAGAGAGGAGGCAGCATTGCAGGTACTGGTTGAGGGGGAGGCAACAGGTGAGACGTGGGAGCACTTTGAGTGGCGTCCCCACTTCCATGTCCCCTTTCACCATCCTCCCTCTCCTGGACCAGGCCCACATCACTCCTACCACCCTGCTGGAGAACAGTTTGGAGGATATGCATGATGCCGTAGAAGCCCACTTGTAAAGTTTCTGACTGCCTGTTTAAGGCGGCAGAATATTGTTCACAGTGAGTCCCAACGGCCGTTGTCAGGGCCTGAACGGACTCATTTGTGAGCCGTGCTTGAAGCTCAATGGTGGCTAGCCTTCTCTCCATCGCAGGCATTCCCACACTTACCTGCAACACTATCTCAGACATGTCAGCAGTTACCTGTGACACTTTCTCAGACAGTTCCTCACATCCCTGTGACACTATCTCAGAGATTCACTCCCGTACCTGTGCCACCATTCCACTAATGCAGGAGTTGGACTCCTCCATCCTTTGCGCTATTATGAAGAGCGTGCGTGGCACCTGTTCCAGTACCTCGCAAATGTGCTGCCGTCCCTAGATCATTTTCCTTTTAAAGGATGGCTCCCGGGGTTCAGCATTTGCTTCCAGCTGAGCAAAGCCTGGAGAGGAGTGCGCCCACTAGCACGGACTCTCCACAGCTGCCCCTGCCACCATTGTCTGCTCGTGCTCACTTGTGTGTGGTGACTCACCAGGTGCCGACCCAACTAACTGACTACCAAGACCCACGGAGGTGCGAGTATCTGCGCTGGTGGATGTGACGGTGCGCCCTTAGAGGCCGGGAGCTCCTCTGAGGAATCGCCCTCTGCCGTCACTGCAGTCGTTGAAGGGCCTGCAAGAAAACAGAAGGCAATATTAAGCGTCATCACAGATGTGTCATGTTGCAATGAGCATACTGAGGTGTTCAACATGCCAATCATTGTTATCATCAATTCATGTTGTGTGTGATGAATGTTAAAGTTGTGTCACCAGACATTTGTGGAATGCCAGTCTCGGCGTCCCCAACACACAGGCACTCGAGGATGTAGCTGATCTGCAGGGCCTCCTCTTCCGTGTCTGTGAGGATCACTATTTGTGGAGGTCCCCCTCCAGTCCTCGCCCTCTTGTGTGCATTTTGCGCTCTCTTCTCCTAGAAGGGGAGAAAGTACAGACGTGTGAGTGAGTGATGGTGAAGTGGGCAGCCGATGAATGCATTGCTTTAGGTGAGGCTGACCATGAGAGAGGTGCATCAGAGGGTGAGTATGAGACAGGGACATCACGTTGGATCAGAATTGGGGTGAGTGATAGTGGTGGGGTCACAAATGGGGAGGAGAGGAAGTGCTCAGGAAGTGCAGGTAAGTTGAGGATGAGCCATAAGTGGGTGAGAGGAATGAAGTGATGGAGTAGTCTTGGCAGTGCAGAATGAGTTGGGGGGGGGGGGGGGGGGGGTTTGATGTGCACCACGAGGAGAATCAGTAAGTGTACTCACTTTTGCTGACCGAGTTAGGTCATTGAAATGCTTCCTGCACTGGAGCCGGGTGCAGGATATGTTGCTGCTATTGGTGACCTCCTCTGCCACCTCAAGCCAGGCCTTGTTGGCGGCAGAGGCAGGGCACTCCCTCCTGTCAGCCGGGTAAAATAGTTCTCTCGTCCTCCTCACCCCAGCCAGTAGCAGCTGAAGTGAGGCATCGCTGAATCTTGGAGCAGCCTTGCCAGTGTGCTGCTCCATTGGGTCTTCGTGCTCTTTGCTCCTGCAAAATCTATTGGATCAATGGCCCTTTAAATCCAGACACTCCAGCTAACAGCCTGTCATGCGGGTGTGCAGTCTGCCCAATGCGCAGCTTTCAGACGGCAAACCCAGAAACAAGACTAATGGCCACCAATTAAGTCGCGAACGTGTGGGGAAAGGTAAGTTTTTATTAGTCGGGTTTGTCGCCGCCGCCATCCTGCCGCCCTTTTAAAATCGAGCCCAATGTGTCAAACTTGCACCAGGACGTTGATGACCTGATCCATTCTACATTTGCAGCTCTGTTATGATATCTGACTAGATTTACAGGAATCCAATGGGATTCAATACAGAACTCTGCAAGGACTCTGCGTTGGCATATTTACAAAACTGATACAGGCCAATGCATACCTTTCATGAAATTTGTTCAAAAGCAGAATGACAAATCAAATATTTCAGCATTTTTACAAGTCAAAACTAATCTAGAGAAAGCAAAAAAAATGGTTCTATAAACTGTTTCAAGGGAAGGAGTTGTTTCAAAGTTTTGGCATACAAGGAAATGAATATTTAACAATTTGTTACTGATGCTAAAACATTAGTAGAGACAAGGCTGGAAAAGCAGACGCACTGCTGCCAAGAAATTGTTTTAATTTTCAGTATAATCAAATGGTCTTAGACAATGCAGCACAAGCATGAAAATATAAACAAAACACACTTAAAAAGTTTATTACATCAACCACCTCTGTCCTACCTCCACCCATCTGCTGCCGAAACCCTCACACATGCCTTTGTCACCTCCAGACTCAACTGCTCTCCTGGCCTGCCTCCTATCCTCCATAAACTTCAGCTCATCCAAAACTTTAGCTCATCCAAAACTTTGCTGCCTCTATCGAATCCCACAGCAAGACCGGCTCACCATAACTCCAGTCTTTGTTGACCTACATTGGCACTCGGTCCCCAACACCCCAAATTTAAAATTCTCACCTTCGTGTTTAAATTCCTTCATCCACTCACCTCTACCCATCTCTGTAACCTCCTCCAGCCCAACAAGCCCTCCAGAACTCTCCCTGCTTCCTACTCTGGCCTCTTGTGCATCCGCCATCCCTTAGCTCCACCATTGGCAGCCGTGCCTTCAGCTATCTAAACCTCTTCACCTCCCTCTCCTCTATTAAGGCCCATCCTTAAAACTCACCTCTTTGACAAGCTTTTGGTCATCATGTCCAGTGTTTCCTTTTTTGGCTCGGCCTCGATTTTTGTCTAATTTTGCCTATATGAAGTGTCCATTAACATTTTTCTACATTAAAGGCGCTATATAAATGCAAGATGTTCTTGTTGCTGGTGCTGTTGTTATTCATAGTAACAAGGTAGAATACTGAAATGCTTAACTATCCTCATTCTTCAAAATGACACGCCCATGAATCATGAACAATCTAAAACTTGAAAAAGCAAAAGAGAAAGCTTCCAGGATCGCCCTCTGCTACAATTTCAGCTTTTCTTTTTCCATTGAGCTATTTTCTGTCTCAAAGGATTAATAGTGGCTCATGTAAATGAACCTAGTCAACTACAATCTAGAAGCTACACCTTCTTGTTAATCTGCCCTTAGAACCCTGTACCCGAATATTATCAAATCATCCTAATTGGAGTCACTACATTTTTACTAGATTAAACATGGTCTTATGCTACACCTTGAAACATTTATAACAGCAAGTTATTAAACAGAGCAGGTCAAAGGTCAGAAAGAATATTCAATTAAAAGTAGAGAGAAAGCACAAATGTTTGTATTTTTAGATTTTGCCAATGAGGAGGTCCATAGTGGATAAACAACCCTTCGTAAGAGCGAGCTCTAAAGAAATGACTGTTTAGTGACTCATCAGAAACAAAGACTTGGTTTATCGCAAGGCAAATTCAGTGGGTTTCGCCTTTTCATTCCATTCTCACCATTAGCATATTACCTCATAGTATTGCAACAGAATTCTGAAAGAACTGATTGAAACTCCAGCTTTTAATGCCTTAATTCTTTTGAAGTAGAACTTTTCAGATGAACTTCACCTTATTGCATTCAAACATGCAAATGACAATGATACAATTTATAAGTAAACACATAGGCAAGTGTGAAGCTGGACAGGATTCACATTATATACAGAAGGAAACATATGTTTGTCTACGAAGATTCAAACACAATTAAGAAGTCATCCTCAAATCAGTGAAATAAAATAGTTTTTAATCTTTGGATCAAAACAGACTATCTGCTCTTTTGATGATAATGCAAATCCACAAATTTTCAACCCATTCCCCTTCAAGAACACGTTGCTTAATCGTATAATAACATAGCAATGTTTTGGGCAGGAGCAGACCACTGATCCATCCAGCTTACCCTGGAGTTAGGAAATTCCAGGAATGCTTATACCATGCCAGGGTATTCATTAAGGGTAACAGATCAAGAAAGAAATCTGGCATAATTGTTCATGACTCAGTAAAGGTGCACGAGCAGTGTGAGGTTGGGATAGAGAGCAAATAGAATTTTAGGTTGTAAAGCTAGGATCAAGTATAAAGCAAAGAGTACTATACTTAGGCTGTACAAGGCTTCGGCACATTTGCACTGTATTGTGTGCTGTTTTGGTCCACACACATAATGAAGGACACCAAGGCTTTGGAGAACATGCAAAGGAGAGCCACCAGAAGGATTCACAGTCTAAGGGCTCTTAGTTATGAGAATAGGCTCCAAGAGTTAGAGCCATTTACTTTAAAGAAGGTTTGGAGGGGATAAGATTGAGGTTTTTAAAATGATTAAGGAAATGGATTCAATCGTTTGGACAGATTATTTAAGATAGAAGGCATGCATATAAAATTTGTAAGTGAAAACTTAGGCATGATAAAGAGTCATCATCCTCTGGAACGTTACCTGAACATATGGTGATTGTAAACAATTTTACAACACCAAGTTATAGTCCAGCAATTTTATTTTAAATTCACAAGCTTTCGGAGATTTTCTCCTTCCTCAGGCAAATGTTTCAAGATCTCCTTGAAGCCTACGCATTTATACATATTGAACAATAAAACATGGTGTTTACAGACTGCCCCTGCAACTGCCCGTTGCCAAGGCAATCACCGTGTTCAGACAGAGAGGTGTTACCTGCAGAACCTCCGAATACACATTCAACAAAAAAACAAACAGGGAAAAAAAACAGAGAGAAAAAAAAAACACAGAGAGAGGCAGAAACATCCGGAAGGCAGAGAGAGCCAGCAAATGACCCATTATATTAAAAACAGATAACATTTGTTCGCTGGTGGGGTAACGTGTAGCGTGACATGAACCCAAGATCCCGGTTGAGGCCGTCCTCATGGGTGCGGAACTTGGCTATCAATTTCTGCTCGACAATTTTGCGTTGTCGTGTGTCTCGAAGGCCGCCTTGGAGTACGCTTACCCGAAGGTCGGTGGATGAATGTCCATGACTGCTGAAGTGTTCCCCGACTGGGAGGGAACCCTCCTGTTTGGCGATTGTTGCGCGGTGTCCGTTCATCCGTTGTCGCAGCGTCTGCATGGTCTCGCCAATGTACCATGCTCTGGGGCATCCTTTCCTGCAACGTATGAGGTAGACAACGTTGGCTGAGTCACAGGAGTATGAACCATGCACCTGGTGGGTGGTGTCATCTCGTGTGATGGTGGTATCTGTGTCGATGATCTGGCATGTCTTGCAGAGGTTACCGTGGCAGGGTTGTGTGGCGTCGTGGACGCTGTTCTCTTGAAAGCTAGGTAGTTTGCTGCGAACGATGGTCTGTTTGAGGTTGAGTGGCTGTTTAAAGGCGAGTAGTGGAGGTGTGGGGATGGCCATAGCGAGGTGTTTGTCCTCATTGATGACATGTTGAAGGCTGCGGAGAACATGGCGTAGTTTCTCCGCTCCGGGGAAGTACTGGACGACAAAGGGTACTCTGTTGGTTGCGTCCCGTGTTAGTCTCCTGAGGAGGTCTATGCGATTTTTTGCTGTGGCCCGTCGGAACTGTCGATCGATGAGTCGAGCGTCATATCCCGTTCTTACTAGGGCGTCTTTCAGCGTCTGTAGGTGTCCATCGCGTTCCTCCTCGTCTGAGCAGACCCTGTGTATTCGCAGGGCCTGTCCATAGGGGATGGCCTCTTACCCGCAGATCCGACCAAAGAACACACCCACCAGCTCAACAAACTGATCAAGACCTTCGATCCAGACCTTCAAAGCATCCTACGCATTCTCATCCCACGTAATCCCCGCGTGGGAGACTTCTACTGCCTCCCAAAGATACACAAAGCCAACACACCCGGACGTCCCATCGTATCAGGCAACGGAACCCTGTGTGAGAACCTCTCTGGATACATCGAGGGCATCCTGAAACCCATCGTACAGGGAACCCCCAGCTTCTGTCGTGACACTACAGACTTCCTACAAAAACTCAGTACCCACGGACCAGTTGAACCAGGAACACTTCTCACCATGATGGACGTCTCGGCACTATACACCAGTATCCCCCACGATGACGGCATCGCTGCGACAGCATCAATACTCAACACCAACAACAGCCAATCTCCGGAAGCCATCCTACAACTCATCCGCTTCATCCTGGATCACAATGTCTTCACCTTCGATAACCAGTTCTTTACCCAAACACACGGAACAGCCATGGGGACCAAATTCGCACCCCAATACGCCAACATTTTCATGCACAAGTTCGAGCAGGACTTCTTCACTGCACAAGACCTCCAACCAACACTATACACCAGATACATCGACGACATTTTCTTTCTATGGACCCACGGCAAGGAATCACTAAAGAGACTACACGATAACATCAACAAGTTCCATCCCACCATCAAGCTCACCATGGACTACTCCTCAGAATCAGTTTCTTTCTTGGACACACGAATCTCCATCAAAGACGGGCACCTCAGCACCTCACTCTACCGCAAGCCCACGGACAACCTCACGATGCTCCACTTTTCCAGCTCCCACCCTAACCACGTCAAAGAGGCCATCCCCTATGGACAGGCCCTGCGAATACACAGGGTCTGCTCAGACGAGGAGGAACGCGATGGACACCTACAGACGCTGAAAGACGCCCTAGTAAGAACGGGATATGACGCTCGACTCATCGATCGACAGTTCCGACGGGCCACAGCAAAAAATCGCATAGACCTCCTCAGGAGACTAACACGGGACGCAACCAACAGAGTACCCTTTGTCGTCCAGTACTTCCCCGGAGCGGAGAAACTACGCCATGTTCTCCGCAGCCTTCAACATGTCATCAATGAGGACAAACACCTCGCTATGGCCATCCCCACACCTCCACTACTCGCCTTTAAACAGCCACCCAACCTCAAACAGACCATCGTTCGCAGCAAACTACCTAGCTTTCAAGAGAACAGCGTCCACGACGCCACACAACCCTGCCACGGTAACCTCTGCAAGACATGCCAGATCATCGACACAGATACCACCATCACACGAGATGACACCACCCACCAGGTGCATGGTTCATACTCCTGTGACTCAGCCAACGTTGTCTACCTCATACGTTGCAGGAAAGGATGCCCCAGAGCATGGTACATTGGCGAGACCATGCAGACGCTGCGACAACGGATGAACGGACACCGCGCAACAATCGCCAAACAGGAGGGTTCCCTCCCAGTCGGGGAACACTTCAGCAGTCATGGACATTCATCCACCGACCTTCGGGTAAGCGTACTCCAAGGCGGCCTTCGAGACACACGACAACGCAAAATTGTCGAGCAGAAATTGATAGCCAAGTTCCGCACCCATGAGGACGGCCTCAACCGGGATCTTGGGTTCATGTCACGCTACACGTTACCCCACCAGCGAACAAATGTTATCTGTTTTTAATATAATGGGTCATTTGCTGGCTCTCTCTGCCTTCCGGATGTTTCTGCCTCTCTCTGTGTTTTTTTTTTCTCTCTGTTTTTTTTCCCTGTTTGTTTTTTTGTTGAATGTGTATTCGGAGGTTCTGCAGGTAACACCTCTCTGTCTGAACACGGTGATTGCCTTGGCAACGGGCAGTTGCAGGGGCAGTCTGTAAACACCATGTTTTATTGTTCAATATGTATAAATGCGTAGGCTTCAAGGAGATCTTGAAACATTTGCCTGAGGAAGGAGAAAATCTCCGAAAGCTTGTGAATTTAAAATAAAATTGCTGGACTATAACTTGGTGTTGTAAAATTGTTTACAATTGTCAACCCCAGTCCATCACCGGCATCTCCACATCAGAACATATGGTGAGTATAGATTCACTATAGTCCTTTAAAAGGGAACATTTCTAGTTATAAAAGGGTAAGTTGTGATTGAGGAGTTATGGGCTGCCACAATATCCTGGGGCTCAATTGCCTTAGGGAATTAGAGAGAAGTTTCCCCAGAGGTTTTCCTCCTTTTTTCCCTAAGGAGTTTGGTACAGGGTGGGTCAATGGTGTGTGTGGTTCCTTGATGATCTATTCCAGCACTTCTTGTATGTTCACATGTAAACCTCCCTTCAAGTTCCTTACTGTGATTTAAGATCTACAGCCATTAATTCAATTTACTAACAGTAATTCATCTGGTCCTATTTTTAAAACCTGCCAGGCTTTTCTATTCCACATGTTCCCCCCCCCTTTCTGGCAATCTATTTCACATATCCATCACTCTCCTAACTGAAAAATGTTGCCCAAGTTTCTTCTCAGTCTTAACTTAAAACTGGTCAGATGAACTTTCCTAGATCTGAATTCTACATACTCCTGAACATTTTGAAGACCTCCAGCAAGTTTCCCCCTCACCTTCCTCTTCTTAAATAAATCCATATCAATAACCTTTATATTTATGCATGAAGTCTCTTCTTCTGAACAGAGGCTAAATTAGCACATCTGCAAAGTCGATAAAGCAAAACCTCTCTCATTGTATAGTGATTTAAACCAAGGGACTATAAACTAATCTATCAAAACTTAAATTTAAAAAATATATATAAATTTTAAAAAACTAAGTAATTACTAATTATTTCAAAATCAAGCTAAATCCATTTACTAAATATAATCTAGATCTCAAGTGATTCTATTAGTCCTAGAAATAAATTACTGATAATAAACAAATAAAAACTAGAAATGGCAGTACAGGCTGTGTGTCGGGACTGTAATATGTGGGAGTTTGTGGACAGCGAGACTGTCCTGGATTGCCACGTTTGTGGTAAATGTCTTTGGCTTGAGATGCTCTGGCTCAGAGTTTTTGAGCTTTGAGTGTGTTAGAGACACTCCAACACATAAGGGAGGAGAGGAACATCTAGATAGTTTTCTCCTGAGTACAGTCACAACTCAGAAGAATTCACAGGTGCAGGAAGGAGAGAGAGTGACTGCTTGTCAGCAGGATAGTGAAAACCTAGGAGAAGTAGAGAAGGAGGTCCCACAGACACTGGTCCTATCCAACAGGTACGGGGTACTTGATACCTGTGAGGATAAGGATGAAGGCTGCAGGGAGGATGCCCAGAATGCTAACCATGGCACCTTGGAACATGAGGCAGTCCAAGGGGGGAGAGGATCAGAATAGAAAGGTTGTAGTCATAGGGGATTCTATTCTATAGCATCCTCTGCAGTCGGGACAGAGTCCAGGAGGATGTGTTGTCTACTTGGTGCAAGGGTAAAGGACATCTCTGAGCAACTGGAGAGGAACTTGGAAAGGGAGGGGGCAGGGGGATCCAGTTGCCGTGGTCCATGTCAGCACCAGTGACATAAGGAAGAACAAGGAGGAGGTCCTGCAAAGGGAATATCAGAAGCTAGGAACTAAACTAAAAAGCAGGGCCTCACGAGTGGTAATCTCAGGATTACTACCCGAGCCACGTGCTATTTGGCATAAGGATAGGAAAATCAAAGGTGAATGCATGGTTGAAAGACTGGTGTGCGAAGGAGGGATTCCATTTAGAACCATAGAAAAGATACAGCACAGAAGGGGGCCATTCGGCCCATTATATCTGCGCCAGCTTGAAGAACAACCAGGTGCCCATTCTAATCCCATCTTCCAGCACCCGGTCCATAGCCCTGCAGCTTACAGCACTTTAGGTGCAGGTCCAGATACTTTTTAAAGAGTTGAGGGTCCCTGCCTCTAGCACCAATTCGGGCAGCGAATTCCATACACTCACCACCCTCTGGGCAAAAAAGTTTTTCCTCATATCCCCTCTAATCCTTCCGCCAATCAGCTTAAATCTCTGTCCTCAAGTTCGTGAACTCTCTGCTAGGGGAAACAGGTACTTCCTGTCTACTCTATCTGGGCCCCTCATAATTTTGTACACCTCAATCAAGTCTCCCCTCAGCCTCCACTGCTCCAAGGAAAACAACCCCAGCCGATACAATCTCTCCTCGTAGCTGCAATTTTCAAGCCCTGGCAACATTCTTGTAAATCTTCTCTGCACTCTCTCCAGAGCAATTACGTCCTTCCTGTAATGTGGTGACCAGAACTGCGCACAATACTCCAGCGGCAGCCTTAAAAGCGTTTTATACAGTTCCATCATTACATCCCTGCTTTTGTATTCTATACTTCGGCTAATAACGGAGAGCATTCCATATGCCTTCTTCACAATCTTATCTACCTGTACTGCCACCTTTGGGGACCTGTGCACATGCACTCCAAGGTCTCACACTTCCTCTATCTCTCTCTCAATATAATTAAATTGGAAAATAGGGGGAGGGATCTTGCCTGAACGTAAAAGAAACAGGGGATGAGTGTAAAGGTCAGACCAGGGTAAGGAATACAGATAAACTGTCAAGCAACAAATACAGTTAGAAAACAGAAGTTTTTTTTTTATTCGTTCACAGGATGTGGGCGTCGCTGGCAAGGCCGGCATTTATTGCCCATCCCTAATTGCCCTCGAGAAGGTGGTGGTGAGCCGCCTTCTTGAACCGCTGCAGTCCGTGTGGTGACGGTTCTCCCACAGTGCTGTTAGGAAGGGAGTTCCAGGATTTTGACCCAGCGACAATGAAGGAACGGCGATATATTTCCAAGTCGGGATGGTGTGTGACTTGGAGGGGAACGTGCAGGTGGTGTTGTTCCCATGCGCCTGCTGCTCTTGTCCTTCTAGGTGGTAGTGGTCGCGGGTTTGGGAGGTGCTGTCGAAGAAGCCTTGGCGAGTTGCTGCAGTGCATCCTGTGGATGGTGCACACTGCAGCCACAGTGCGCCGGTGGTGAAGAGAGTGAATGTTTAGGGTGGTGGATGGGGTGCCAATCAAGCGGGCTGCTTTATCTTGGATGGTGTCGAGCTTCTTGAGTGTTGTTGGAGCTGCACTCATCCAGGCAAGTGGAGAGTATTCCATCACACTCCTGACTTGCGCCTTGTAGATGGTGGAAAGGCTTTGGGGAGTCAGGAGGTGAGTCACTCGCCGCAGAATACCCAGCCTCTGACCTGCTCTCGTAGCCACAGTATTTATATGGCTGATCCAGTTAAGTTTCTGGTCAATGGTGACCCCCAGGATGTTGTTGGTGGGGAATTCGGCGATGGTAATGCCGTTGAATGTCAAGGGGAGGTGGTTAGACTCTCGCTTGTTGGAGATGGTCATTGCCTGGCACTTGTCTGGCGCGAATGTTACTTGCCACTTATGAGCCCAAGCCTGGATGTTGTCCAGGTCTTGCTGCATGCGGGCTCGGACTGCTTCATTATCTGAGGGGTTGCGAATGGAACTGAACACTGTGCAGTCATCAGCGAACATCCCCATTTCTGACCTTATGATGGAGGGAAGGTCAATGATGAAGCAGCTGCAGATGGTTGGGCCAAGGACACTGCCCTGAGGAACTCCTGCAGCAATGCCCTGGGGCTGAGATGATTGGCCTCCAACAACCACTACCATCTTCCTTTGTGCTAGGTATGACTCCAGCCACTGGAGAGTTTTCCCCCTGATTCCCATTGACTTCAATTTTACTAGGGCTCCTTGGTGCCACACTCGGTCAAATGCTGCCTTGATGTCAAGGGCAGTCACTCTCACCTCACCTCTGGAATTCAGCTCTTTTGTCCATGTTTGGACCAAGGCTGTAATGAGGTCTGGAGCCGAGTGGTCCTGGCGGAACCCAAACTGAGCATCAGTGAGCAGGTTATTGGTGAGTAAGTGCCGCTTGATAGCACTGTCGACGACACCTTCCATCACTTTGCTGATGATTGAGAGTGGACTGTAGGGGCGATAATTGGCCGGATTGGATTTGTCCTGCTTTTTGTGGACAGGACATACCTGGGCAATTTTCCACATTGTCGGGTAGATGCCAGTGTTGTAGCTGTACTGGAACAGCTTGGCTAGAGGCGCAGCTAGTTCTGGAGCACAAGTCTTCAGCACTATAGCTGGGATGTTGTCGGGGCCCATAGCCTTTGCTGTATCCAGTGCACTCAGCCGTTTCTTGGTATCACGTGGAGTGAATCGAATTGGCCGAAGACCGGCTTCCGTGATGGTGAGGACATCGGGAGGAGGCTGAGATGGATCATCCACTCAACTCATAAAAAGGACTGTTAAAAATAAAGTAAAAGGAACAACTAGTAAAGCTGAATTAACCTACCTGTACAGCAACGTACACTGCATCCAAACGTTCTCCAACTGGAGGCAGTAATCCGCAGGGAGGAACCAGATGTAGTAGGAATAACTGAAACATAGCTACATAAAGAACAAGACTCGCAACTAAATATTGCAGGTTATGACATAATCAGAAAGAATAGGAAGAAAGGGGGCGGTTATGGTTGTACTAATTAGTGAAAGCATAATGACAGTATAAAAAAGGGACATTAACTAACAAAGATAGAAACAGAATCCATATGGATTGAAATAAAAGATAAGGGATTGATCACGCTAATAGGAGTATACTACAGACCACGTAATAGTGGAAAGGAGGTAGAGGAAGAAATATGTAAGCAAGTATGTGAAATGAGTAAAGGACATAGAATAATCATGGGAGATTTTAACTACCCCCAAATAAACTGGCAAGAAAAGGTAGGTAAAGGGGTACAGGGAATGGAGTTTTTACAATGTGTGCAGGACTTCTTTCTTATCCAGCACAAAAAGCCCAAGAAAGGAAGCACTGCTGGATCTAGTAATGGGAAATGAACCAGAACAGGTAAGAGAAGTAAGCGTAGGGGAACAGCTGAACAATAGCAATCACAACATAATAAGGTTTAAGCTAAAGATTGAGAAGAACATAAGTAAGACAAAGACCAAAGTAATAAATCGGAAAAAAGCTGGTTTTAAAGGGGATGAGAATGGAACTAGGGAAAATAAACTGAAAAAAATTTACTGACAAAGAAATGGAACAGCACGGGAAACATTTAAAACAGTGATCAATTGAGTCCAGGAGAGAAATATACCCCACTAAAAAGCAACAACAAATTGGCCAGTAATGACACACCATAGATGAATACAGAAATAAGGGCAAAATTGAAACCAAATGCCGGAGGAGTGGTGGACAGCTAATGTGATTACTATATTTAAAAAGGGAGACAGAACAAGTCCAGGGAACTATAGACCAATTAGTTTAACGTCAGTGGTAGGAAAGATAATGGAATCCTTACTGAAAGATGTAATAGAAAATCAACTAGAAAACAAAAATATAATAAAGAGTAGGCAGCACGGATTTCAAAAAGGAAAGTCATGCTTGACCTACCTTATTGAATTTTTTTTGAAGTAACAGAAAGGGTAGACAACAGTAATGCAGTAGATGTAATATTTTTGGATTTTCAAAAGGCCTTCGATAAGGTACAGCATAGTAGACTCATGCCTAAGGTCAGAGCATGTGGAGTCAGGGGACAGGTAGCAGAATGGATGGCAAGCTGGCTACAAAACAGAAAACAGGGAGTAGGGATTAAAGGATCTACAAGGATCGGTGCTGGGACCACTGTTTTTATAAACGATTTGGGCACAGGAATTGGAAGCACAATTTCAAAATCTGCAGACGACACCAAATTGGGGACTACAGTTAATGCTGACGAGAACTGTGACAAAATACAGGAAGATTTGAATAAACTTGCAGAATGGGCATGTAATTGGCAAATGAATTTCAACAGAGATAAGTGTGAGGTGGTACATTTTGGTAGGAAGAATAAGGAGGCCACATACTCCTTGGAAAATAAGAGTCTAAATGGGGTAGAGGAGTAGTGATCTGGCGGTACAGATACACAAATCGCAAAGTAGTGACAGGTTAATAAGGCCATAAAAAAAAATAAAACACTGGGGTTCATTTCTAAAGGGATAGAATTGAAAAGCAGGGAAGTGATGTTAAACTTGTATAGAACCTTGGTTAGACCACAGTTGGAGTACTGTGAACATTTCTGACCTCCATATTATAAAAAGGATATAGAGGCACTGGAGAAGACACAAAAAAGATTTACTAGGATGACACCAGAACTGAGAGGTTATACCTATCAGGAAAGATTGAAGAGGTTGGGGCTCTTTTCTCTGGAAAAGAAAAGACTGAGGGGTGACCCGATAGAGGTCTTTAAGATTATGAAAGGGTTTAATAGGGTAGACGTAGAGAAGATGTTTCCACTTGCGGGGGAGACCAGAACTAGAGGCCATAAATATAAAAGATAGTCGCTAATAAATCCAATAGGGAATTCAGGAGAAACTCCTTTACCCAGAGTGTGGTTAGAATGTGGAACTCGCTACCACATGGAGTAGTTGAGGCGACTAGCATAGAATTGTTTGTTATATCTGCAGATTCTTTGAGTTTCTACAGCAAGGATAAGTTTCTATTTGATTTTGGAAGTTTCAGTCAGTAGCAGACATAGGTTTGGCTAACTGAAGGGTCTAATTCAAGATTTGGCCGAATTGGCAAGAAGGGGACTTAGCAGGGAACTGAAGAATGCCAATATAACTAGTCCAAAGTCGGAGCCGGGAAAAATTCCTGGGTTTCCTTGGCTGACCTCAAAATGATTGGGGGAGTAGGACAGACATGCACGCACGCGCACACACTTCCATATCTCACATTCCTATAAAAGGTTATTTAATGAAGCAGTCCTTACCCGCATGCCACTAGACCCGGATAATATCCAGGCTTATGCTGATAAGTGGTAAGTAACATTCCCACCACAAAATTGCCAGGCAATGACCATCTCCAACAAGAGAGAGCCCAATCACATCCCCTTAACATTCAAGGACATTACCATCACCGAATCCTCCACCATCAACATCCTGGAGGTCACCATTGACCAGAAACTCAACTGGACCAGCCATATAAATGCCATGGCTACTAAAGGAGGTCAGACGCTGGGTATTCTGCAGCGAGTGGCACATGGCACAAGTCAGGAGCGTGATGGAATATTCTCCACTTGCCTGGATGGGTGCAGCTGCAACAACACAAGACACTCAACACCATCCAGAACAAAGCAGTCTGTTTGATTGGCACCCCATTCACCAGCTTAAACATCCACTCCTTCCTCCACCAGCGTACCGTGGCTGCAGTGTGTACCATCTACAGGATGCAATGCAGCAACTAGCCATGGCTTCTTTGGCAGCAGCTCCAAAATGCATGACCTCCAGCACCTAGAAGGAGAAAAGCAGCAAGTGCATGGGAACACTATTAGCTCCGAGTTCCCCTTCAAGTCATACACCATCCTTCCTGGGACATATATCACCATTCCTTCATTGTCACTGGGTCAAGATCCTCTAACTCCCTCCTTAACAGCATGACACGGACTGCAGTGGTTCAAGAAGGCAGCTCACCACCACCTTCTCAAGAGCAACTAGGGATGGACAATAAATGCCGACCTTGCCTGCGACACAGTAACTGATATGTGGCTGCAGCTCAGTCAAGACTGTTAATTAAATATACTGGGGAATAAAACTTTCAAGAGGGTTAGGGAAGAATAAAGAGAGAAGAGGTAGCAGTATTAGAGACAATATCATAGCACTAAAAATAATGAATTAAATAGCACAGTGCTCCAAACAAAACCCCTTTGGTTTGAAGTGATGAATAGCAAGGCAGCAGTCATATTGCTGAGAGCATATTTAGACAGTTAAACAGTGAAAAGTAAATTGAAGATGAAATTCATAGACAAATGAATAGTTATAACCAAGAGATTTTAATTATCCAAAAATAAACAGACTTCAAAATGTCTGGTGAGAAAGGGGAAGCTTTTTTTGTAATGTGTGTTAATATGCAGCTACTCCAAGGAAGGAAGAGATGGAAAGGATACAAATCAAGTACATTCTAGCAAGGATTAAGGGAGTATACCAAAGGCTGGGCTTCCCTTGATAAACTGGAAGATTTAATTAAATGTGAAAGTAAGCATTAAATGTTTACAGGACAGATAATAAAAATGGAAGCCAGAAAAATGTAAATATATAGGATCGCTACTAAAAGAGTTTTGAAAGGCTAAGCAAGCAAAAAATATTAAGGGCAGTAAGAGGATAATCAAGGTAGGAATAGAGCTACTCGGAGATGACAGAAGCAAGCTTGTAGTGGAGAGTGAGGAAATGGTGAAGATACTAAAAACGTCTTTGCAGTCTTCACAGGGGAGTTGGATGTCAGGATTGCAGGACCACAAGAGGTGAGTGTAGAACAGTTAGTGGAAGTTACTATTCAAAGAAAAACAGTATTGAAGAAGTCATTCAACTTAAGGTGGACAAATCACTAGGATCCAATAGTTTACACCTGAGGATCCAGAGGCAAGCTAAGGAAGAAATAAGTTCTGATTATAATTTTTCAAAATTCTTTGGAAAGGAAAGTCATATGAGAGGACTGGGGGTGGGGGAGTTAACAAATGTGATTCTCCTTTTCAAAAAACCTTACTTAATTTGCTGCTAAAATATTAGAGTCTATAACATGAGATAAAATTATTAAATACTTGAGGTCATGCCAGCATAGATTTCTAAAAAGGTAAGTCCTGCTTAATCAATCTTTTTGAATTCGTTGAAGAAATAACACCTTAAATGAAGTAGAACTGTAAAGGCACCTTGGTGTGCAGATATACTCGTCTTTATAGGCAACAGCACAAGTAAATAAGGCCATAAAAAAGGCAAATGGAAGCCTTTGTTTTTTTGTATCTTGAGGCGTTGAGTACATAAGCAAGCAGGTAATGTTGAACTTGTACAAGTCCCTAGAAGGCAGTTGGAGTATTGTGTACAGCTTTAGGAATGCCATTATAGGAAAGATATAAAAGCAATGTAAAAGGTGTAGTGTAAATTCCTTAGGATGTAACCAGGGTAGAAGGATTACTGTTAAGAGTCTTGAGAAGTTAGATTTTTTTTGCACTGGAGCAGAGAACACCAAAGGGTAACCTATTAGAGGTCTTCAAGATTATGATGAGGTAAATAGTGATAAATTGTTTCCACCCGTCAGTGAGACGGCAAAAGGAGGGCATAAGTTTGACATAACCAGAAAAAAATATGTAGAGGCTGGCTAGAATTTGGAATTCTCTGCCACAAACCATTGTTTCACCCAAGTGCATAAATTCACCTCGTTCCTCACTAACCTCCTCCTCCTCGGTCTCCTCCTTCAATTTTCTCTTCAGTTTCTATTTTCTCCTTTTCTCCTCCTTTTACCTCTGCTTTTTGTCTTTACAATAGACTTACCAATTCATGTCTGGATGGAGAAACTGCAAGAATAGGAATGGAAATGGCTGTTGAATGAGCCTCACAATGGGATAGAGTTGACCAGGACTGCTGAAGGAGCATGGGAAATGAGACTGAACATCAATAAAAAATTATATTAGGAAGTGGTGAGAAAATCCAGGCCAGAGATGCATGGAGTGACAGTGAGAGGCACTGATGTCCCATGCATGCACAAAGGCTCAAAAGAGACATTAAGAGGCACTAAGATGGCATCTGTGCAGAGCCCAGAAAACAATGAAAATCGCTTGGACTGAGAGTAGAGCAGAACTCCAGCTCCAGAATTGAGAGATGGGCAGGCCAGTGCAAGGGAAAGTTAGTGCTGGGAATGCCAACATACAATTGGCAATCTTAATTACATAATTTTGAAAAAATAAATCACTAAGAGATTTTAGGTTAGAAATTTGTTACAGAATATATAGTGCAGTGAGTCAGAATGCATCAGGACAGCTGAAATGACCGAAAACATTATTTGAGCAGTTTAGTTAATTATGTAGCACTTATGTAGCTCCCAATTGGTAGTGGTCAACAATCAGGTATTTGCATACATCGAAATAGTTATTTAAGACAATTAACGTGAGACATTCAGATTTAAGGCAAGACAGGCATTACGTGCAAAACTTTATTTATTGTTCATAGTAGCTGGTCTGCACACCCCTTCTGACATCCACAGTCCCAATGCCTTCCAGAGAGTCCGTGAGTAATGGAATAAATCCTCTATTTTCTTATATGCGGTGGCTTGTTTGTGTACATGGAGTGAAATTTTTCAAGACGCCATTGCACAGTGGCTGGCTCATCAGAAATTCACAGGTGCACTGCTCACGATTCCCTATCTTCTATAAGTAATTATGGACACAATTGGCAAAATTTTCCAAGACACTACATTATCGGCGGGGCCTTGCGCACAGTAGATGTTAAATTAGTCTGCCTTTTGGAAAGTTGACAAAGTGCACAAGGGTACGTGGGAGGTTCATGATACCTAGTTCATATAACAAGCTTTTGACAAGGTCTCACATGGCAGACTGGTCAGGAAAGTAAAAGCC
Organism: Heptranchias perlo; assembly: GCF_035084215.1. Taxonomy (NCBI): domain Eukaryota; kingdom Metazoa; phylum Chordata; class Chondrichthyes; order Hexanchiformes; family Hexanchidae; genus Heptranchias; species Heptranchias perlo. The sequence goes on from NC_090340.1 coordinate 46,735,651, forward strand.
CACGGGATCCAAGGGAAAGTGGCAAGTTGGATCCAAAATTGGCTCAGTGGCAAGAAGCAATGGGTGATGGTCGACAGGTATTTTTGTGACTGGAAGGCTGTTTCCAGTGGGGTGCCGCAGGGCTCAATACTAGGTCTCTTGCTTTTTGTGGTATATATCAATGATTTAGACTTAAATGTAGGGGGCATGATTAAGAAGTTTGCAGGTGATACAAAAATTGGCCGTGTGGTTGATAGTGGCCAAATGGCCTCCTTCTGTGGTGTAATCTTTCTATGATTCTTTAACAATGAACTGGTCAGGTGGGCAGAAAAGTGCCAAATGGAATTCAATCTGGAGAACGCAAGCAAGGCAAGGGAATACACAATAAATGGGAGGATACTGAGCGGTGTAGAGGAGCAGAGGGACCTTGGAGAGCATGTCCACAGATCCTTGAAGGTAGCAGGACAGGTGGATAAGGTGGTTAAGGCAGCATACAGGATACTTTCCTTTATTAGCTGAGACATAGAATGCAAGAGCAGGGAGGTTATGCTAGAACTATATAAAACACTAGTTAGACCACAGCTTGAGTGCTGCGTACAGTTCTGGTCACCACATTACAGGAAAGATGTGATTGCACTAGAGAGGGTACAGAGGCGATTTTGAGGATGTTGCCAGGACTGGAGAATTTTAGCTATGAGGAAAGATTGGATAGGCTGGGGTTGTTTTCTTTGGAACAGAGGAGGCCGAGAGGAGATTTAATTGAGGTGTATAAAATTATGAGGGACCGAGATAGAGTGGATAGGAAGGACCTATTTCCTTTAGCAAAGGGGTCAATAACCAGGGGGCATAGATTTAAAGTAATTGGTAGAAGGATTAGGGGGGAGCTGAGGAAAAATGTTTTCACCAGAGGGTGGTAGGGGTCTGAAACTCACTGCCTGGAAGAGTGCTAGAGGCAGAAACCCTAACTGGTGCTTGGATGTGCACTTGAAGTGCTGCAACCTACAAGGCTATGGACCAAGAGCTGGAAAGTGGGATTAGGCTAGATGGCCCTTTTTCCGCCGGCACAGACACGATGGGCCGAATGGCCTCCTTCTGTATCGTAAATTTCTATGATTCTAAGGGGGTCGCCTTGTTAAACCCCTGGATTTTGCTACCGTATATCTACATATTCGGTTGCTGAAGTAAACTCCTAATCATGAAGAACACAAGTCCACTTTTAGAGGTGGGGGGGGGGGCGGGGAAGGAGGTCTGCTTGTTTCTTGCATATCACAGTTGAGAGCTATCCTCCACACCAAACACATCAGCCCAATTTTCCGATTTACAATTCACAAGCACATTGAGGGCCAGGATGCTAAATCTTGCTTTTCTCTGTGGTCACTCCACAGCTGCACTAACAACTTATGATTCTCAAGAAGACACTTTTTTTTAAAAAGATCAAAAATCATGAAGAATCATAGTTAACCCATTTTTTGACAAAAAAGGAAAAGCAGGTGTTTGTGCAAGCCGAATCACCAAAACTAGACAATTCCAATGTAGTCTTATCTAATCCTTCATATTCACCACTTCCCTGGACTTGTAAACGGTGGATCCACCCTTACATTTAACATTCATTACAGCACTTCCTTCTCCCATCTTACTTCCTACACCTGGTAACCTTCAAATAATCTTTAACTTGCCTACTTCCAATACGCAGTAGCTTAACATAATATTAAATATTTTCCTACTCCATTTTTTGTCCGCAATCCAATTCGACCTTAAAATTATCTGTATTTACAACACATTTCATGAACAAAGAAACTTAGTCATCTTACATTTTGAATATAGGTTTTGCACTCCTTGCATGTTACCATGACAGCATTAATACCTGCTGGTTCAATCATTGCTATAATTATATACTTATCAAAACCACTAAATATAATCTTCTGGGAAAGACAAAAAAATGAAACAACCACCTATTTAGGCCAATACTACTTCAGGCTTGGATTAAACCAACAATACAAAATCCTCAGCTCAATTTTACCTGCTTTCAGAAGATTGGAAAATCGGATTGGCAACAAACTCTCGAACAAGGTTTTCTACTCATGTGCTGGTGCATGCAGAAAAGATTAAATCTCCCCAAAAGGTTGCTTACATTGAGGAATGCAATAGTGCAAGTGAGTGCAAATACCATGAATTGTGAAAGCAGAAAAGTAGTATTTGAACCATGGTAGATATACACCAGAACATTGCTTACTTAAAAATGGACCTACGGACTGGGGGAAATTTTACAGCTTAGATCATGTCTCCTGTGTGCACTTGGCAGATGGCTAAAGTGCTGAGATGAGAGCTAGCTACAGCACTTCGCCAGAAAAATGTTGCATTTTTGGTTGCTGCAATTTTCTAATGGAGCATTCAGCCTAGTTACAAGCAGTGGATGATTTATGCTGTCAAACATCTGGTGACAAAAGACAAGCCATTACATACACAGATTAACACTCCAGATTAATGTACAGCTTGCCATAAAAGGAACACAATTATGCAGTGCAACCACATATGAAAGTTCCTCCCCAGCTTGGCATTTTAAATAAAGCTACAACTGATATAATTCTCAACATAGCGGTTCAAAATTTCCCTATGCAATCCAGTTTCAACACGGAATATGAGTAAGAGAAACTGAAATCTTGGTTTGTTAACCATGAAGCACCTTAGGACATCTTCCTATGTCAAAAGTGCTATATCAATGCAAGTTTTGTTCAGATAACCATTCTCGTTCTTTAAATGAAGCAAATATTCACACTTGCTATAGCAAAAGAGAAGCCAAATATCAACAAAATTACAAACCCTTTTAAAACCGGTTATATAATACCCTCACCTAAAACATTTATACCCTTCCCCCAAACCTCCCGTTCTTGGAGAATGTGTAACTTGTTTGACCCTCAGTGAAGTCGCATATGCTATCCGACACCAAGACCACTCATTTCTACCTATCTATCCCCCATCGCCACCGAAACAGTCATCCACCTTCCTCACATCCTGGCTCAATTTCTCCAACACTCCCCTTGCCAGCTTTGTGAACTCCAACCTACATAAGTTTCAATAGGTCTAAAACTCCACTGCCATACCCTGACCTACACAAAGTCGCGCTCCCCTATCACCTGTAGGGGGTGGTGGTGTGTGTCAGCTTCACCTCTGACTTCTGAGCGGTTCAAATTGCTCCCACTCCCTGGGTTCTAGACCTTGGACTTATTTGGGGGTTGTGACGAAGTGCAGCAGACAACTGGTTTTGGTGCAAGAAACTTTGACCTTTATTCAAGAGAGAAAATACAACACAACAATCTTAACCCTCTAATAAAATGGGGAACACTTTGGTACACACGAGGGAAATTACAGTAGAAAGATACCTCACCCCTCCCAGTCCCACTGTACAAGCTAAGTTGGACTCTAAAGGGCCAGAGATAATGCTCACCAAACGAATCCTCGACAGTAATTCACCCAAAGGTAAGTCAGAAATAGATTGTAGAGTGGAAACTTTGCGGATCTTCGGTTTTCTCCCGAGTTGGTTTTCTTTGGTCGCGGTGGCCCAATATTACCCAGTTGGTTGGTGGCAATATTCGGTTGGTTGTTTCGTAAGGTCCTTGTTGCCGCGATGTGTCTGATGGTCACTGGGGCTGTTGCTCTGGTTTCTTCTGGTGTGTCGGCCTGCTTCTAGAGCTGCTGACCTTCCCTGTCGAACTGCTTTCCTGTTGCCCCCTCGCCTTGTTGTTCACTGGAAGCTGCTCTTCCTTCCAGAGACAGGCAGAACAAGCGAAGCAGAACACCAGAGCAAGCAAGAGCCAGCCAGCGAGAGAGAGAGATTTTGAGTTTCCACTTCTATATCCCTCTCTTACAATGGTCTTCGTCACTTTAATAAAAACACTTCATGTCTGTTTAAACAGTTCTTCCAAAGTCCTTAAGAATCTTTGATGGCTTTTTGATGGTCCCTCATCATGTTGCAATTGCTTCGCCCGATAGATCATTGTTAATTCCGATTTTTAGAGCTTGTCACACAAGGCTTCCTTTTGTATCTAACGTCCTAGGTGTTGATCGGTTTTGCTTTAAAACAAAGACATGGCCCCACCAGTCTGGAGCAGTTGCCTCTTTCAATGGCAGAGAGTGTTGACCACCTGCTGTAGGTTTTGCATTAAAACAGAGACCTGTCTGAAGCATTAATTCTCCCACATTCCACTGTGTGTGTTGTTGAATTCGTCTGGTGACCTCTGACCTATCCTTCCATCTTAGGATTTTGGTCATTGGCCAAAGTTTTCCATACTCAGGGAAAAGGTGAATTTCTTTAGGGTTTTTCTCCAAGTTTTTGGGGGATCTGTGAATTTTGAGAACCTTACACATCCCTGACCACATCAACTTCTTTTGGCTCCCAATCCCCAAAGATATTGAGCTAAAATCATAGTCCTTGTCCTAGTCTACAAGTCTTTCCATGGACCCACCCTACCCATCTCTGTAACTTCCTCCAGCGCTACATGCCATCATGCATCATCTTCGGTGGCAGTGCTTTCAGCCGTCTTTTCTCTCCCTCAACTCCTCCCACCTTGCCACCTCTCTCCCAACCTTCTACAGCCTCCTTGAAACTTACTGTGTGTTTGGTCAACTCCCTTAACTCTTTTTCGGCTGCTCAGCATGCTTTCATGCTTCTGTGAGGCACCTAAGGACGTTAACTACAATAAAGGTGCTAAATAAAAGCAACTATATTATTGCTGAACCCAGAAGATTCAGAAATAGTCTAGCCATATTTCCTTCATGTTCCTAATTTTCAAAGTACAGCATATTTACACTTTTACTATATACAGTGCACATTTATTTTTCAGGCAAGTACCTACAACCAAACCAGGGGTGAGCCAAATACCATTAACACAGAATTACGTAGAAATCACAACAGGGAAACAGGCTGTTCAATCCAACTAGTCTATCTTGGTGTTAATCCTCCACATGACCAGTGATCCGAATCCCAGGTGCCTGCTCTATTTTTATATCACTTTATTCTTTTCTTCAATCACCTATCTAACTTATTCTTAAATGCTGACATGGTCTCTGCTTCAATCAGAAGCTAACTCAGAGTGCATTCCACAGCCTCACAGTAAAATGGTTTCTCCTGCCCTTAATTTCTAAATAAAAATCAAGGGACTCAGTATGCAAAAATAAAAATCATGACCTCAATCAGATTCAACAAGAACAATAGATTTTATGGTGAGTAGAGGCTAATTTAATTTTTTTTTAAATAAAGACAATTACACCAAAGGTAAGAATCAGTAGTCCCACACTCCCAGAAGAGATCCACACTCAGAGTTCAGGTTGGAAGATGGTGGCCCCAATTCTCTGTCCCATGCTCTCTTTGAGCATGGCTCTCTGCTTGGAACACTGAATTTACCCAATAGTCTCTTTCACTCATTAGGTTGCATGTATTCATACCCCAATTTGGAGAGAAATAATGTTGGGAGGAGGAATTATTTCCTGACCATGGAAAGCAAAGCATTACGGTCCTCAACTTTGTATCACCTGTGAGTATCTAGAAACCTGACTTCACATAATGACACCGGTCCTAGTGTCATATAGAATCCGGATGCAATGAGAATCAGGTTCTGCACTGGCTTTGACTACGAGAGTTGACAGTCTTTTTTTTCCAAGGTACAGTTTATTCTCATTGGTAGGACAGGAACCTGAATTCCCTCACCATTTTGAGGGCTCCAAATTAGACATAGACCACAAGTCTACATCATGGGTGTTCACCCCATTTAATGTTGGTCTCTATAGTAAACCAAGCCTTCCCCTATTGTTAGGACTACACAAATTCATATACAAATCGGAATTCCAAACCCATATGAAAATGGGAGTGTTACGAGTCTTTCTAAATGGACCAATTATTATTACCAATATCAGAGGGCATTCTGCCTCTTAAAAGATTTCCTGCTAACTTTGTCATTTTATTAAAAAACACAGTAACTCAAACAATCCATAAGATAATTCTGTCCAGAAGATCCAACCTAAAGCACCTCAGTGGGCACAGTCAGTACCATCCGCACCTTCACTGATTTCTAGCAGCCACGCTAGTCTCATTCCTTGGCATGGCTAACATTTTTTTTTGAAAATCTAAACATTTATTAATAAAATAAATTTTAAATACAGTTTGTTTACATTTAGCCTTGATATTTATTGGTAGCGCTGCTCTGAAAAAGTACTTACTTTGGTAGCTGAGGATTCCATGTATGTAAACCAGATATTCTGTTGCACTCAAATTGTTGAATCCAAAAATACCAGTCCAAATGCAAATCAACAAATCAGTTTTCAAATATGGCAATGACAGTGTTTATAGATACTACTCTACTTGAGCAAGGAACACAACATACCAATGTGTATAATATTTTCAGAACACAACACTGTCACATTGCTTGACAAAACAGGTCATCACAGCAAACCACAACACAGCAACATTAAAGGTCAATAATTTGGATCATTTCAGCCATTATATAGATAACCCGCTTCTAAAATGCCTTTTGTTTTGCAAAGGAACAATGTCTGATAAAGCAGTTATCAATTTTAGCAGAAATACAATAATATTAGGCTATTGACAGAACTGTAAGAACAGAATTACTGAACATATCAAATCCTTAATGGATTGCTTGAATAGAATGTGTTAATATATCTATAACTATCAGTACCAGAATCAAAAACAAGGCCCATCCAATCATCCACAACACTACCAAACTTGTTACTATTGTATTAATGCAGACAATTCACAGGGATTGAAGAGTGTTACATCAAACTACAGCACAGAAAACAGGCCATTCAGCCCAACTGCTCTATGCCAGCGTTTATGCTCCACACGAGCCTACTCCCTCCCTGCTTCATCTAACCCTATCAGGATATCCTCCATCCCTTTCTCCCTCATGTGCTTATCTAGCTTCCCTTTAAATGCATCTATGCTATTTGTCTGAACTCCTCCTTGTGTTAGTGCGTTCCATTCTTACCACTCTTCGGGTAAAAAAGTTTCTTCTGAATTCCTTTTGGATTTATTAGCAACTATTTTATATTTATGACCTCCAGTTTTGGACTACCCCACAAATGGAAACATTTTCTCCACGTCCACCCTATCAAACCCTTTCACTATCTTAGAGACCTCTGTCAGCTCACCACCCAACCTTCTCTTTTTCCAGAGAAGAGTCCTCAGCCTTTCCTGATCAGGATATCCTCTCAGTTCTGGGATCATTCTTGTGAATCTTTTTTGTACCTTTTCCAATGCCTCTATATCCTTTCTATAATATGGAGGTCAGAACTGTGTACAATACTCCAAGTGTGTTCTAACCAAGTTTCTACACAAGCTTAACATCACTTCTTTGCTTTTCATTTCTATCCCTCTAGAAATGAATCCTGGTGCTGGATTTGCCTTTTTTATGGCCTGATTAACTTGAGTCACTACTTTTAGTGATTTGTGCATCTGTACCCCTAGATCTTTTTGCTCCTCTATCCCGTTTAGACTTTTATTATCCAAGTAGTATGTAGCCTTGTTATTCTTCCTACCAAAATGCACCACCCTCACACTTATCTATATTGAAATTCATTTGCCAATTACACGCCCATTAAGCTTATTAATGTCCTCTTGCATTTTGACGCATTCTTCCTTTGTATTAACTACACCCTCCAATTTGGTGTCCTCTGCAAATTTTGAAATTGTCTTTCCGGTTCCCGAATCCAAATCGTTAATGAAAATTGTCAACAGTGGTCCCAGCACCGATCTCTTTGGAACACCACTTCCAACCTTTTGCCAGTCTGAGTAGCTACCCTTAACCCCTAATGTCTGTTTTCTATTTTGTAGCCAATTTGCTACCCATTCTCCTACCTATCCCGACTCCACATGCTCTGACCTTAGCCACAAGTCTACAATGCGGTACGTTATCAAAGGCCTTTTGAAAATCCAAATATTTTACATCTACTACATTACCCTTGTTTAATCTTTCTGTTACTTTTTCAAAGACTTTCCTTTCTGAAATCCGTGCTGGGTATTCTTTATTATATTTTCATTCTCTAGATGTCTTTCTATTACATCTTTGAGTAAAGATTCCATTATCTTTCCTCCAACTGATGTTAAGCTAGCTGGTCTATAGTTCCCTGGACTTGTTCTATCTTCCTTTTAAATATAGAAATAACATTAGCTGTCCTCCAGTCCTCTGGCACTATTCCCTTTTCAAGTGAATTTTTATATATATCTAATAGTGCCTCTGCTATTTCCTCACTAACTTCTTTTAATATTTGCAGATGCAATCCATCTGGACCAGGGGTCTTATCCTCCCTAAATTTGATTAGTTTATCAATTATAGCACACCTTTCTATCTTAAATGTTTTAATATATTTTTTGATCTCTTCTTCTAATATCCTGCCCATCTTGCTAGTCTCCCTGGTAAATACGGATGCAAAGTAACTATTCAATATTTCTGCCATTTCGCTGTTATCTGTGAATTCATCATGTGCCTCCCTTTGTGGCCTATCCTTACTCTGATTTTCCTTTTGTTAATTTTGTATCTGTAGAATACTTTACTATTTCTTTTTATATTCTGTAATAGTTCCTCTTTGCTTTCCTAATTGTTTTGACTTCTTTCCTAACCTCTTTGTATTCCCTTTTGTCATCCTCTCCTTTATTGTCTATGTGCATAGAGTATGCCTTTTTCTTTAATTTCAATTTTACCCTTCTCTCTTTATTCATCCATGGTGTTTCATTATTGGCTAGTTTGTTCTTGCTTTTCAGAGGAATATACTTCTCCTGAACTCTCTTGATCAGTTTCAAATATTACCCACTGCTGTTCTCTCTCTTTGTCAACATTTTTTCTCCCGTTTACCATTCTCATCCTCTAAAAATTTAATTTTTCCCTAATCGATTACTTTGGTCTTTGTCTTACTTATGTCTTACTCAATTATTTTAAACCCTATCATGTTATGATCGCTAATGCCTAGATGTTCCCCTACGTTTACTTCTTTTATCTGTTCTGCTTCATTTCAGAATACTAGATCCAGCAGTGATTCCTCTCTTGTTGGGCTTCTCATATACTGGGTAAGAAAGGAGTCATGTACACACTAAAAACAACATTCCCTTTTCTCCTTTGCCTGCCTCTTCTTGCCAGTTTATTTGAGGGTAGTTGAAATCTCCCATGATTATTATTCGATGTTTTTTACTCATTTCATAGATTTGTCGACATATTTCATCCTCCACTTCCCTTCCACTATTCGGTGGTCTGTAGAATTTACCCGTTAATGTGATCGATCCATTCTTATCCTTTGTCTCAATCCATAAGGATTTGGTTTCTGTCTTAATATTACTTATGTCTTTTTTTTCCTATTGCCATTATGGTGTCTCCAATTAGTACAGCTACCCCACCCACCCCACCCCCCTTCTTCCTTCCCCATCCTTTCTAAATACATTATATTCTGCAATATTTAACTGCCAGTGCTGTTCCTTATATAATTCTGTTTCAGTTATCTCAACTATATCTGGCTCCTCGCAATGAATTATTGCCTCCAGTTCCCCTGTTCTGTTTCAGATGCTGTGCACATTGCTGTACAGGCAATTTAATGTTTTTAGTAATTGTTAAAAAGAAAGGGAGGGGGAACAGTCATTTTGTACTCATGTTCTTTAACTGTGTTTGTTCCCTGACCGTTTATGTTACCCTTATTTCTTACCTTGGTCTGACCTTTACTCTCATCGCCTATTTCTTTTTTCTTCAGACTTGTTTTCTTCGCCAGATCCCTCCCCGTACTAATTTAAAGTCCCATTGACAGCCCTATTTATCCTTTCCGCTCGGATACTGGTTCCATTTCGATTCAGGTGGAGCCCCTCCCAGGGATACAGCTTCTTCCTGTCCCAGGATTGGTGCCAGTGTCCCATGAAATGGAACCCCTCCTTCCTACACCACTCTTTCAGTCACGCATTAACCTTCCTGATCTGTCTATCCCAATGTGAATTAGCATGTGGCTTGGGTAGTAATCCTGAGATTACCACACGTGAGGTCCTGCTTTTTAATTTAGTTCCCAGCTTCTGATATTCCCTTATCAAAGAGAGAGAAACCTCAATAGATTGAGATTCAATAAAATCAAAAAGTTGTTTAAATGACAAGTGTTGGCAACACTGCATTAGTTAAAAATGAAAATTGTCTGTGATCTTAGCGCTCATTAGAACTTCAGTACCAAGCTATTATGAGGTTCTCAATTCCGTTTAGGAATCCCTGGAAACACGAGTACAACTGAAGTCTACAATTTGGGGTATGAATCACACAAAGCATAAATAAATAGTACTCTTTCACACAATTTTCATAATGTGTCAACAAACAGCCTTTCCATAGCTCCCACAATGATCTAGTGGGAAAATTCAATGTTCAGTGTAGTACTAGGTCATACATACCAGAAGCTAACCTTTTCGTAAAAAATAACAGAAATTGTCTTTATTTTGGTCAATAGAGTAATTGGCAGCTCAATATCCCTGGATATAGAGTTTTAAGGCAGGATAGAGTGGGTGATAAAAAGAGGGGGGGTAACATTATTGGTTAAATAATCAATTACAGTTGTGAGAAGGGATGATGTGCTAAATGGATCATCAATCAACGCCATATGGGTTGAGCTAAGAAATAAAAAAGGGGCAGTCACACTACTAGGAGTGTACTATAGACCCCCGAACAGCGAAAGCGAGATAGAAGAACAAATATGTAGGCAAATTTCTGAGTGCAAAAATCAGAGGGCAATAATATTAGGGGACTTCAACTACCCTAACATCAACTAGGATTCAAACAGTGTGAGGGGCACAGAGGGCACAAAATTCTTGATCGGTGTCCAGGAGAACGTCTTTAGCCAGTACGTGACAAGCCCAACAAGAGGGGATGCAATTCTAGATTTAGTCCTGGGAAATGAAGATGGGCAAGTGGGTGACGTGACAGTGGGTGACCATATCGGGGATAGTGACCACAATTCAGTTAGTTTTAGCATTATTATGGAAAAGGACAGAGTTAAATCAGGAGTAAACGTTTTAAATTGGGGAAAGGAAAATTTTACAGAACTAAGGGATGATTTGGCAGAAGTGGACTGGACACAACTACTTGAGGAGAAATCGGTGGCAAAAAGTGAAATTATACAGGTACAATGCAGACACGTTCCCTCAAAGAAAAAGGGTGGCATGGCCAAATTTAGAGCCCCCTGGTTGTCTAGAAGTATACGGGGCAAGATAAAGCAGAAAAAGAAAGCTTATGACTGTAACAAAAAACTAAATACTGCAGAAAGCCTAGGAATATAGAAAGTACAGGGATGAAGTAAAAAAGGAAATAAGGAAAGCAGAGAGGGCATGAAAAAATATTAGCTAGTAAGATTAAAGAAAACCCAAAGATGTTTTATCAGTACATTAAGAACAAGAGGATAGCTAAGGAAAAGGTGAGACCTATCAGGGATGATAAGGGTAACTTGTGTGTAGAAGCAGAGGAGGTGGGTAGGGCTTTAAATGAATATTTTCCCTCCGTATTCACAAAGCAGATAGAGGAGAGGTGTGAAATATTGGATAAGGTAAACATAACGAGAGAGGGAGTACTAGAAGGACTGGAATCCTTGAAAGTTGATAAGTCACCAGGGACAGATGGATTGTTTCCTAGGCTATTGAAGGAAGCCAGGGAGGAAATAGCGGATGCTCTGAGAATCATTTTCCAATCCTCACTAAAGACAGGGGAGGTACCGGAGGACTGGAAGACTGCAAACGTAGTACCACTGTTTAAAAAGGGTACGAGGGAAAGGCCGAACAATTATAGGCCAGTCAGTCTTACTTTGGTGGTGGGCAAACTATTAGAATCAATACTGAGAGATAGGATAAACTGTCACTTGGAAAGGCATGGTTTAATCTGGGATAGTCAGCATGGATTTGTTCAGGGAAGGTCATGCCTTACAAATCTGATTGAATTCTTTGAGGAAGTGACAAGGAGGATTGATGAGGGTGGTGCAGTAGATGTGGTCTACATGGATTTTAGTAAAGCATTTGACAAGGTCCCACATGGCAGACTGGACAGAAAAGTAAAAGCCCATGGGACACAGGGAAATGTAGCAAATTGGATCCAAAATTGGCTCAGTAACAGGAAACAAAGGGTAAAAGTCGATAGATGTCTTTGCGAATGGAAATCCATTTCCAGTGGTGTTCCACAGGGCTCAGTGTTGGGTCCCTTGCTGTCTGTGGTGTATATTAATAATTTGGACTTGAATGTAGGGGGCATGATTGGCAAATTTGCAGACGACACAAAAATTGGCCGTGTAGTTGATAGTGAAGAGGATAGCTGGAGACTCCAAGATATCAATGGGTTGGTGGCGTGGGCGGAAAAGTGGCAAATGGAGTTCAACCTGGAGAAGTGTGAGGTAATACACTTAGGGAGGGCAAACAGTAAAAGGGAATACGCAGTAAACGGGAATATATTGACAGGGGTAGAGGAAGTGAGACACCTTGGAGTGCATGTGCACAGGATCCTGAAGGTGGCAGTACAGGTAGATAAGGTTGTGAAGAAGGCATATGGAATGCTCTCCGTTATTAGCCGAGGTATAGAATACGAAAGCAAGGATGTAAATGATGGAACTGTATAAAACGCTGGTAAGGCCACAGCTGGAGTACTGTGCGCAGTTCTGGTCACCACATTACAGGAAGGACGTAATTGCCCTGAAGAGAGTGCAGAAAAGATTTACAAGAATGTTGCCAGGGCTTGAAAATTGCAGCTATGAGGGGAGATTGGATAGGCTGGGGTTGTTTTCCTTGGAGCAGAGGAGGCTGAGGGGAGACTTGATTGAGGTGTACAAAATTATGAGGGGCCCAGATAGAGTAGACAGGAAGTACCTGTTTCCCCTGGCGGAGAGTTCAAGAACTTGAGGACATAGATTTAAGCTGATTGGCAGAAGGATTAGAGGGGAGATGAGGAAAGTTTTTTACCCAGAGGGTGGTGGGTGTATGGAATTTGCTGCCCGAATTGGTGGTAGAGGCAGAAACCCTCATCTCTTTAAAAAGTACCTGGACCTGCACCTAAAGTGCTGTAAGCTGCAGGGCTACGGACCGGGTGCTGGAAGATGGGATTAGAATGGGCACCTGGTTGTTCTTCGAGGCGGCACAGACATGATGGCCGAATGGCCCCCTTCTGGGCTGTATCTTTTCTATGGTTCTGTGGAATCTTTCACTCTACACTGAGTTACCCTTGATCTGTTCCTGCTGGTTCCCATCCTGCTCTGGATTCTGCTCCCCTGCTGAATCTCTGCATTTTTTTTAGGCTAACCAAAGTAATCACCATAGATTAGGAAGAAATAACTTTTGTATATTTTTGCAGGTAAATGCAAAGTGCTAACAGTGCAAAATGCAATCAACATATCAACCATTTAGAAATGATGCTTCCCCCATGACATTTGTTTATTAAGTGGGTTATTCCGATCAACGTAATAAGGTGGTCACAAAGTGGTTCGGCTTCCAATTCAGGGAGAGTTGCATAAGAAGACAAGATAAATTTCCAGTTGCAGCTAAATTCAGAAGCTACCCTAGAGTAGAAACATGGGTGAGATCACAATACAGTTACCCTTCCTGTCAAATCAAAAATAGTCTTCCAGGCAAGTTAAATATAGAAGCTTAAGAGGGGGGTATGCAAGTTTGTGAATTGGCAGGTTTAAGTCCCAAAAAGAGAGCAAGAGTACTAGATTTCCAGGCTTTCTTCATTAAATAAACTGCAAGAGTATATTATCCAACCAAATCTTCTCAGCAAACAAGAAAAATTAAAATGCCTGCAATATCCTCCCTGAAGGAAGTAATGAATGCCTCAGACTACCACATAGTTGGTACAAGTACATATATTCATTAAAGCTATTTATCTACTACTCTAATGTTTCTTCATCATTGAAATCACTGTTACACTATGTTGAACTCCATTTGTGACACCTCTGCCCATTGACCTAACCTACCCAAGTCCCTTTGAACTATTGCACATTAGTTAGCAGCATTGGCCGCTGCAACCAATTTGGAAGTCATCTGCAAACTTAAGATGCCTTGGACAATATTTTGCCCATTTTATGAAATTAATCAGTAGCTTCAAATTAATCTCTGTTGGACTCCACTGGAAACTGGTTTCCATTCAGACACTTTCCATGAATCACCACTCTTTGTTTTCAAACTTCCAGCTATGCATCAATCCAGGGTAGTACTTGGCCTTTAATGCCTAGGAGATTCATCTTGGGAATCAAGTGATGTCTTGGCATTTCTAGTCCATATTTCAATAAATAAATCTCTTGTACACATTCTCATCAATATATGCTCAATAAATTTCAAGAGGAAAGTCAGTTACGGGTGTGTGTGGGGGGGGGGGGGGGGGGAAGGGAAGGTATCTTCCATTAAAAGTATTCCCTAAATGTCTATATTAAAAAGTCTATGTATCACGCACAAATTTCCTGTTCCAGATACTGGTCACAAAAGACTCACTGCCTTCAGAAACATCACTCAGTGATGTCACTTCCAGGAGGAGAGCCTGCATCCCATTTGGCTCTTTTCATTTTCCAACAGTTTTGCAACCAAACTACCTTGGGAGCTAATCTGGAGTTCCCCAATCCAGGGAAACATGCTACCAGCTTGGTGTACCTCATGGCTTGCAGGTGAACTTACAAACTTATGCAATCTTGTCCATTTTTTTTATTCCCCATCCACCTTTCCGTTTCCTTGCAAATTTACCCATGTACATCCTGCATTGAAAGGTGATCTCTCTTACCCTAATTGTTGCTCCATCATCTTTGCATCAGTACTTCTAAAGTTTTGGAAACGGCTCCAGATTCTCAAATTACACATCTCATTAAAAGTTTTGCCTAATCCATGATTGAGAATTATGGATTTTTTTTATGCCCATTCTTTTGGTAGTCTTCTTATACACCTCTGGGACTCTGCTCTTGAATGTGCTCAATCATCTCTCGTTCCTTTGCATTTTTAAATAAGTTACCATCGTGTGACCTCCAAACAAAGCTGAGCTCATGGATATCCAGTGTCCTTTCCAATTGCTTGGTTCTCCAGTTGATGGCTCATCTTTTGACTTAACAAGGGTTTCTTGGGATCCGTCCTCTCTCCTGCTCTATTCCTTCTTCATGTCAGTGACCTCCTCCTCTCATCATTCAACCCTTTCCATTTTTTGCTGATAATTCCATTCTATATTCAACTTCCTTCATATTGTATGCTGTCAGTGCTCACAATCTTCAGCCCACTCAGAGTGTGGCTGAATTACTTCATCTTGAAGTGCATGCCACTGAGACAAAAAAAATTGTTTCTTTCAATTCTTGAAAGACACAATTTCTTCACATCTTTGGGAAGTTTAACCAGCAGCTCTTACCTTTGATGGCTCTACTTTTAGTCCTTCATAATCTTATATCAACATTTTATGCCTCACTATCCCCTCTGACCTTAAATGGAACTGCTGCATCTCCTCCATTGCTAAAGCAGCCTCAAAGAAGCTCGGTTTCCTTTTTCATACCAAATACTGATAGGTTACAGCACGGAAGGAGGCCATTCGACAGATCAAGCCCGCGCCAGCTCTATGCAAGAACAATCCAGCTAGTCCCACCCCCGCCCTATCCTTGTAGCCCTGCGAATTTATAGACTTTCCTCCCCCCCCCCCCCCAGGAATTATAAGAACATAAGAAATAGGAGCAGGAGTAGGCCAATCGGCCCCTCTAGCTTGCTCCGCCATTCAATAAGATCATGGCTGATCTGATCCTAACCTCAAATCTAAATGCATGTCCAATTTCCTGCCCGCTCCCCGTAACCCCCAATTCCCTTTACTTCTAGGAAACTGTCTATTTCTGTTTTAAATTTATTCAATGATGTAGCTTCCGCAGCTTCCTGGGGCAGCAAATTCCACAGACCTACTACCCTCTGAGTGAAGAAGATTCTCCTCATCTCAGTTTTGAAAGAGCAGCCCCTTAATCTAAGATTATGCCCCCTAGTTCTAGTTTCACCCATCCTTGGGAACATCCTTACCGCATCCACCCGATCAAGCCCCTTCACAATCTTATATGTTTCAATAAGATCGCCTCTCATTCTTCTGAACTCCAATGAGTAGAGTCCCAGTCTACTCAACCTCTCCTCATATGTCCACCCCCTCATCCCCAGGATTAACCGAGTGAACCTTCTTTGTACTGCCTCGAGAGCAAGTATGTCTTTTCTTAAGTATGGACACCAAAACTGTATGCAGTATTCCAGGTGCGGTCTCACCAATACCTTATATAACTGCAGCAATACCTCCCTGTTTTTATATTCTATCCCCCAAGCAATAAAAGCCAACATTCCGTTGGCCTTCTTGATCACCTGCTGCACCTGCATACTAACTTTTTGATTTTCTTGCACTAGGACCCTCAAATCCCTTTGTACTGCAGTACTTTCCAGTTTCTTGCCATTAAGATAATAACTTACTCTCTGATTTTTCCTGCCAAAGTGCATAACCTCGCATTTTCTAATATTGTATTGCATCTGCCAAATCTCCGCCCACTCACCCAGCCTGTCTATATCCCCTTGTAGGTTTTTTCCCTCCCATCTTTGTATCATCTGCAAACTTTGATATGTTACACTCGGTCCCCTCCTCCAAATCGTTAATATAGATTGTAAAGAGTTGGGGACCCAGCACCGACCCCTGTGGAACACCACAGGCTACTGGTTGCCAGTTCGAGAATGAACCATTTATCCCAACTCTCTGCTTCCTGTTAGATAACCAATCCTCCACCCATGCCAGAATATTACCCCCAATCCAGTGATTCTTTATCTTGAGCAATAATCTTTTATGTGGCACCTTGTCGAATGCCTTCTGGAAGTCTAAATACACTACGTCCACTGGTTCCCCTTTATCCACCCTGTACGTTACGTCCTCAAAGAACTCAAGCAAATTTGTCAGACATGACTTCCCCTTCGTAAAGCCATGCTGACTTTGTCCTATTAAATTATAAGGAATCTTACAACACCAGGTTATAGTCCAACAAATTTATTTTAAAATCACAAGCTTTCGGAGATTATCCCCTTCGTCAGGTGACGAAGGGGATAATCTCCGAAAGCTTGTGATTTTAAAATAAATTTGTTGGACTATAACCTGGTGTTGTAAGATTCCTTACATTTGTCCACCCCAGTCCATCACCGGCATCTCCACATCATGGCTATTAAATTATGTTTATCCAAATGTTCCGCTACTGTCTCCTTAATAATAGACTCCAAAATTTTACCCACCACAGATGTTAGGCTAACTGGTCTATAATTTCCAGCCTTCTGCCTGCTACCCTTTTTAAATAAGGGTGTTACATTAGCAGTTTTCCAATCTGCCGGGACCTTTGCCGAGTCCAGAGAATTTTGGAAAATTATTACCAAAGCATCCACAATCCCTACTGCCACTTCCCTCAAGACCCTAGGATGTAAGCCATGAGGTCCAGGGGATTTATCCGCCTTGAGTCCCATTAATTTACTGAGTACCAATTCCTTAGTGATTTTAATCGTATTTAGCTCCTCCCCCACTTATTAACTCTTTATAAATCTCAAGCCTGCAAAAGATAAGAATTCTGTTCCCAAATCTAGGAAGGATTTTTTTTTTCACATTCCTGGACAGGATAGAATGAAAGAATTGTAATTTGATCAGTGGCTCCTCTCACCCCCAGCCACCTCAAGCTCAGTCCCCATCGCAATGTTTCAAAACTTTCTCTAGTTTAATCAAAACTTCTATGGCCACTCTCCTCTGAACTTTCATCTCTTCTTTCTAAAATCCAAATGTATCATCCCAACACACTTGCTCTTCCCTACAATCCCAATGTACAGAAATCAAGATTCAGCCCACAGCCTTCTACTCAAACTCATTCTTGCCTGACCTTAAATGGGGAATTCCTCAATCCTCTCAATCATTCCTTCTTCCTGCAATCTTTAGATTTTGCCAAGCTTGGGTTTACAAAAATCTAACCATTACTTTTTAATTTCTCTCTTCTGTTTTACTCTTTTCAATCATGGTGATGTCCCACACTACAGGCCTTAGCCCTTTACTTTGGTTTCTCAATTCAAAGAAAAGCTCATACAAGCTGAAAACTTCTTTTAAAAATTGTCCTGCCCAGGGATACATATTTTCCCTGGACCTGTTGGCAGTCCAAGGGTTAAGTTAGTAAAATAGTGTAATACAGTTGATATTTTCAAAATAGTGTAATACAGCTGGTGTTTTTGAAATAAACAGGAAATTGAACTGATAGCCAGAAGAGCTGCATGGTTTTAAGAGATATTTTAAGATAAACAATTTGACTCCCACTCCATTTACTCCAAATTCTTTAACGGAAAATAAACTTTAAACAAAAAAGTATCAGAGGGTAATATTCTTTCAAAACATCCTTTGGTAAGTGTTATTTTTTTTTGGGGGGGGGGGGGTAAAAAAGAGAATTTCATTGGGAAGGGACAAAAGAGAAAAGGATAGCACAATATCCTGTGATCATGTCTGGATCAATACAAACAGAAACATAAACAAAGCAATAAATAAACCAGTCATGAGTATAACTGCACTGTATATTTATACAGTAGTAAATGGGCTGTATATTATATAACAGTAAATACTCAATTTTGATGTTCAACTCTACATTTAGTAGATAAGCCAGCAATATAGAACTAATGATGAACCTTGTTAAACAGGAGCAAAAAGCTTTTCCATGTTAAAACGCTAATGCATTTGATAGTATTGATTAAAATGTCACTTTTATTACAGTACAATAATGTTCAATAGTTTGCACTAACCTATCAAGATAATAAAGGTCTTCGACCTGAAACGTTAACCCTGTTTCTTTCTCCACAGATGCTGCCTGACTTGCTGAGCTTCTCCAGCATTTTCTGTTTTTATTTCAGATTTCCAGCATCTGCAGTATTTTGCTTTTAAGATAATAAATTTGATTTTCCATATCGAAATTATATTTCTAATCTGAATCTGTCTTGAAAAATAAATCAACATTAATTTACTTTTTTTTGTGGGACCTCTAAATTTAATTGTTTGCTTTATAGTCTTCAGAATTATTAAATTTGGGTCTTCACATTACAGCCATAAATACATGTAGCAAGATAAGTTATGCTGTTGACCTTGCATTCTCTGTAAGTGAAGAATTTAAGGTAATATAGAATGTTACAACTGGCTGATTGACTATGTTAAGTTCATTAACCTTTTAATTCTAAAACCTGGGTTTGAATCCGGCCCTGATTGATGGCAAGAAAATCTCACTCTGCTGGCTGCAGCTAATGCAGTAAGTATCTTGATGTGGGCTTAAATAGCCTTAACCCACATTATAGTCTGCATAGGCCAAACAACATAAAACTAGTACTGACTGGCAATGGCAATGTTACTCCCAACCCACTATCGAGTGAGATAAATGTCTGCAGCATCAGTAAACTAGTACCACATTATAAGATTAATTTGCTATTGCCAAAAGGTCATTCACAAAAATATTAAATTACACACACAATGCAACTTATTATACCAACAAATCACTTAAAGTAGCACAATTATGCACAGAATCAGCATTGTCTTATTTTCAATTTTGTACTTTAATTTAATTTAGCATTTTGTTTAATTATACAATTAAACTGTAAACAAACAACCGTATAAATGATTAAATAGGTTTTCAGAATAAACATTCTCTAATTTAACATAATTAGGAACTGAAACAAACCCCAAGAGTTTCTTCTCTTCCATCATTTAACGCTTCTAACCGGTGTAATCGTTCCTGATATAGTGCTCGGAATTCACCAAGTAGCTCCTGCATCTCTGGTTGAGGTACAGTTCCACTGTCCCGACTAATTCCAAATCTCACACCAAGACCTCCTGCTAAAGAAAACGCAAGTTGCAGATATGAAAACAAATTTTGTATTTTTTTTAATCTAAGATATGCCCTGCACACCAACAGAGGTTTAATCAGAAATATGAAACAATTTTGTAATAATTTTGTGCAGTACTTAGTTGTATATTAACAATATACCTGCTCCTCAAAACAAAAATTCTCAGTTTCTTCCCAGATAAATCAGGTGGAACTAATGGTTATGGAACTCAGTAGATTTTAGTGAAGCTTTTGACAGTTCCACACAGGAAATTACTCCACAGAGTTGTAAACACAGAATGTGGTATTTTTTTTTGGGGGGGGGGGGGGGGGGTAGAAAAAGCTGCTGAAATGAATTGGAAATTGGTTTAATCAGAGGAAACAAAGGTTTAGCTGTAGATGGAACTGCAACAGTATGGAAGGAGGCAGCTAGCAGGGTATCTCAGGGATCAGTGCCCTTGCCATTACTGTTTACAATGTTTATAAAATGATCTGGAAGTGGAGACAGAAACAAAGATGTTTACGTTTGCTGCTGATACATTATGGAGATTCCACATAACAGGGAACAAAATGGACCAAATACAGAGAAACCGGCATAGATTAAGTTGGGTTGATAATGAGGATAGATGCAAACCGGGTACGGCGAATAACAGTGACAATGAAAGGTAAATAGTAATTGTCTACAATACATAATACAAAAGAGGGACCTTGGGGTAATTGCACACTGACACCATCAGCGCAGTGCTTGAAAGAAGTAAAAAAAAATAAACCAGACCTGAAGATGTTGATCCAGAGCAAAAGTCCCGAGAAGCAATAATGAACTTGTACGAAGCATTAGTCTGGCCACACCTGGAGTATTGCATACAATTTTGGCCATCATATTACACAAAGCGCACATTGAAAGGCAACTAAATTGTCATCTTGGATCAGGCAGCCGAGCTACAAGGACAAGCTGGGGGATCTGGAAATGTTTACATTGGAGAAAATGCAGCTCAGAGGATATCTTACTGGTGCTAAGAGGTATAGATTAAAAGCTAATCTCTGTTTGGCACAACAAGGATGAAGAGACTCCAACTCAGAAAGGGGAAAGTGGGGAGAGAGTTTAGATCTCGCTACCTTATACTATGGTGAGCATATGGAGCAGACTGCCCACAATGGAAGTAGAGATGGCTAACATCAACAAATTGAAAAGGGAACAGCACAGATATTTAGTAAGAACAATGATTGGGAAGGCTCGGGGGACAGAGAGATCAAATAATATTTTCCAATCTTTGGGACTGACCAGATGGACCACAATGGTCTCTTCTGGTCCTGTACATTTCTGTCTTTCTATCAGGCCTTCTCGATACAGGTAAACAATTTGCACATATTTGTTCAGTGAACTTATTTTCACACAATTTCCACAATTCCACCCATATTGAACACTAAGGAGACCTTTACTCCAAAAAAAGACAAACCACTCAGTCTTTTCAAGGGAGCGTTTTAATGCATGGAAAGGATACAACATATTGATATGTTCCTTTGAGATGTAAAGTGATTTAGTTTCTTTTTGGTTTACAACATCAGTGTGAAGAAATGCTTTATCTTTTGGGAGTTCGGAGCAAAACTGCTTGGAAGGCAAAATGTTTTGTTTTCAAAGTAACACTTTGACTCGCAAAATTTTAATTGGTATTGACTGGCCAAGTCATCGCAGAGCCCTCAAAACAATCCTGACTAGGTAATTCACAAAACTATGACTGGCATTGAGTCTCAAACAACTTTCAGGGATCCAATACAAATGGTATACCAGATAGGCTAAATGGGCTTTTCTCAATCTCACCTCCTTATGATAAGTACTTCAAAATCCTTTTGCTGGTCTCATTTAGGTCAATATAATGAATACAGAGACCGTAGCAGGAGCACAAAATTGCAATTTTGGTGCTAATATCATCAAATCTCAAATAAAGAGAGGGAAAAAAAAGTGAAAATGCTAGAAATACACAGCACATCTGTCAGCATCCAAAAAACAAAAGACAGGTTGTTGTTGTATGAAACTGCTTCCCTCAGAACGTGATAAATTTCAGCGTTATATCAATGCTTAAAAAGGTGATGTAACAGAGATACTACGTCTCTCGCGATATTTAAAACAGAAAATCTGTGAAGATTTTGTTGCACCCACAATATAGGCCCTGACAATAAGTTCGGTTTACTTCCTTCCACAACAGAAGCACTTAGAAATGGTAATAATGTAAAGTTTGTTGCATTTATTTATATTTAAGGCCAGTCATCACGTAGGTTTAAATAATAGTACGGGCATGAATGATTAATATGATTACATGGCCGTATAAATGGCTAACTCAATCGGTCACTTTCACTATGATTGCACAGTGATCAATTTTTAAGACAATATTTTCATAACTGAAGAAATTGTTAGGACAACCCTCACAAATAACCCCGAGGAGAGATTGAGTTGAATGGGCCTATATTCTCTGGAGTTTAGAAGAATGAGAGGTGATCTCATTGAAACGTATAAAATTCTTAGAGGGCTTGACAGGATAGATGCTGAGAGAATGTTTCCCTTGGCTGGCAAGTCAGAACTAGGGGTCATAGTCTCAAGGTAAGGGGTCGGCCATTTAGGACAGAGATGATGAAAAATTTCTTCATTCAGAGGTTGTGAATCTTTGGAATTCTCGACCCCAGAGGGCTGCGGATGCTCAGTCATTGAGTATATTCAAAACTGAGATTGATAGATTTTTGGACATGAAGGGAATCAAGGAATATGGGGATGGGGCGGGACTGTGGAGTTGAGGTAGAAGATCAGCCATGATCCTATTGAATGGCGGAGCAGGCTTGAGGAGCCGTTTGGCCTCCTCCTGATCCTATTTGATATTCTTGTGAGTATTGCAATTTTTAAAGCCTGTGTGTTCCATATTCTAAGGCGCTTCATAAAAATCCTTTCCTAAATTAGGATTAAACTTCTGACTCCCATTAATTGTTAAACTATAGCAGTGTAAAGTCCAATTTATTGATTTACCTTTATACCTGTAAGCACAAGCTCCTCCAACAGATTGGTGGATCAATGCAAGTATATGGCACTGAGCTATACAGACCAAGAGCTACACAGTTGATCTCCCACCTGTACTAAATTAACTGATCTAAACTGTGGAGTGGAGAAACAGTAAATGCTTAAGTATCTGTGGCCTAGAGAGGAGTGAAAAAGGCCAAGCTTTCTGTTCCCGATTACTATCCAATAACCTCTTCCCAAAGTGCATGCTTTTAAATAGGTGAGGAAAACGATTGGGATCAATTGTCATGTTATAGTCAAAACAGAATGCCAAAACTCAGTTTTGAGTCAATTTGGATCAGTGTGAGTGGCACTTGCATAGTTAAACAAAAAAAAAATTGGAAAAATGGTTTACATTACTGGCAAAATCTTTTCAATGCTGGCATTATGTAGGAAGTGCTTTATATTACAAAACACATAGGACACAGTTGCTTTTGTGCACATGGATAGGCGGCTAGTTGAAATCATTTGACAGCCCAAGAGGCTAATGCACTTAAAATTCAGGGCAGTTGTACTCCACTTTGAGTTTAAACACTTCATGTTTAAGATTATGCAAGGTTCTGAGGGTAAATAGTGAAAGGTTGATGAATCAGTAATAAGGGGCATAGACTCAAGAACCATAGAAGGTTGCAATACAGAAGGTAAATGCAAATAGTACTCATATTCCTTACAACTACTCTGAGCAAGTGGCAGGTGTAAAATAAGAATGGTCTTGGAGATTAGTGTGGGAACTGCCAACTTGCCTTGAATCTGCCCTGGAGGTTAGGGAACAGGGCTCTGTTTAAGGAACACAATAGGGTTCTGTTAAAACTCAATGTTAAGGCCAGAGAGTTGTAAAGTGCCTAGTAGAAAGATGTGGTGCTGTTACTCAAGCTTCATTGGAACAGAGAGGTCAGAGTGGGAATGGGATGGCGAATTAAAGTGGCAAGAGACCGGAAGCTCAGGGTCACACTTGCAGACTGAACGGAGATGTTCAGCAAAACAATCACTCAATTTGCGTTGGGTCTCCCCAATGTAGAGGGGACCGCATCGTGAGTAGCGAATACAATATACTAAGTTGGAAGAGGTACAAGTAAATTGCTGTTTCACCCAGATTCACTGATATTGCAGTGTCACAATACCTGACAACATAAATAGAGACCCACGGCAACATTTCAATTCACTCTATAGGGCCAATTATCCTTACACCAAAATTCAATGGAGGCCCAGCTTCTTAAGCTTTCCATTATGGTGAAAAGAGCTGTAGTTTTCTGGTGAAGGTCAAATAACTAACATGAAAAGCAAGTTAATAGTATTCTAAAAAGGTATGTTTCATAATTTGTTCTAAGTATTGAGATAAATATCTATTCTCACTGCCAGAACAATGGAAGTCTCTATAACCCGTAACTATTCTTACATTTGTAAGGAATCTTACAACACCAGGTTATAGTCCAACGGTTTTATTTGAAAATCACAAGCTTTCGGAGGCTTTCTCCTTCGTCAGGTGAGCGAGTGTGGGATTCCATGGAAAGTTACCGCATTTATAGTCAAAGAAAAATACCTGGTGATTACAGATAATCTTTCCAACTGCCCGTTGTCAAGGCAATCAAAGTGTTCAGACAGAGATGTTACCTACAGGGCCACCGAATACACAAACGGCCAGAACAAAAGACAGACAGAGAGAGAGAGAGAAACATCCGAAAGGAAGAGAAAGACAGAGAATGACCCGTTGTGTTAAAAACAGATAACTTTTTTTCGCTGGTAGGGTTACGTGTAGCGTGACATGAACCCAAGATCCCGGTTGAGGCCGTCCTCATGGGTGCAGAACTTGGCTAACAATTTCTGTTCGACGATTTTGCGTTGTGTGTCTCGAAGGCCGCCTTGGAGAACGCTTACCCGAAGATCGGTGGCTGAATGTCCTTGACTGCTGAAGTGTTCCCCGACTGGGAGGGAACCCTCCTGTCTGGCGATTGTTGCGCGGTGTCCATTCATCCGTTGTCGCAGTGTCTGCATGGTCTCGCCAATGTACCATGCTCCGGGGCATCCTTTCCTGCAACGTATGAGGTAGACAACGTTGGCCGAGTCACAGGAGTATGAACCATGTACCTGGTGGGTGATGTCCTCTCGTGTGATGGTGGTGTCTGTGTCGATGATCTGGCATGTCTTGCAGAGGTTGCCGTGGCATCGTCGATGTATCTGGTCTATAGCGTTGGTTGGAGGTCCTGTGCAGTGAAGAAGTCCTGCTCGAACTTGTGCATGAAAATGTTGGCGTATTGGGGTGCGAATTTGGTCCCCATGGCCGTTCCGTGTGTTTGGGTAAAGAACTGGTTGTCGAAGGTGAAGACATTGTGATCCAGGATGAAGCGGATGAGTTGTAGGATGGCGTCTGGGGATTGGCTGTTGTTGGTGTTGAGTACTGATGCCGTTGCAGCGATGCCATCATCGTGGGGGATACTGGTGTATAGTGCCGAGACGTCCATCGTGGTGAGAAGTGTTCCTGGTTCAACTGGTCCGTGGGTGCTGAGTTTTTGTAGGAAGTCTGTAGTGTTGCGACAGAAGCTGGGGGTTCCCTGTACGATGGGTTTCAGGATGCCCTCGACGTATCCAGAGAGGTTCTCACACAGGGTTCCGTTGCCTGATACGCTAGGACGTCCGGGTGCGTTGGCTTTGTGTATCTTTGGGAGGCAGTAGAAGTCTCCCACGCGGGGAGTACGTGGGATGAGAGCGCGTAGGATGCTTTGAAGGTCTGGATCGAAGGTCTTGATCAGTTTGTTGAGTCGGTGGGTGTGTTCCTTGGTCGGATCTGCGGGTAACCGTCTGTAGTGTTCCTGGTTGTCCAGTTGTCGGTATGCTTCTTTGCAATAGTCCGTTCTGTTCTGTATGACGATGGCTCCTCCTTTGTCCGCTGGTTTGATGACGATGTTGCGGTTGGTCTTGAGAGCGTCGATGGCGTTGCGTTGTGCTCGGGTGACATTCTGGACTGTCTTGTGAGTGCGGCTGATGAATCTGGCATTGACGCATTTCCTGACAGCTCGAGCATACATGTCAAGCTTAGGGCAGCGACCCTCCGGAGGAGTCCAGTTTGACTCTTTCTTCTTCGGTTGCTGTACCGCGGATCCCTCTGTCTGCTGTTCCGGATCGTTGATTGTCTCATTGGGTTCGCTGCTGAAATCTTGGGATTTGTGGAAGAATTCCCGGAGTCTCATTCTCCTGATGAATTCCTCTGTGTCCGCCGCGAGACCAATGGAGTCCATTTTGGTGGTGGGGCAGAAATTGAGCCCTCGGCTGAGAACTTCGATTTTGTCTGGTTGAAGGGTGTGGTCGGATAAATTGACGATAGACTTCCCTGTGGTTGCAACCGTGGTACCGGGGGAGGCTTGGTTGATGCTGGTGGTGATGCCGAGTTTCTGAAGCTTCCTGCTCTTGGTTTTCATGTAGGCGGCGTAGTTCCGTTGCCTCGTCTGTTTGGCGGTGTCTCGTAGCTGGTCTGCTGTGTCCTGAGTACAGGTTGAGAGTATGGACTTTATCTTGGTTTTGAGGTTGCGGCGTCTGCTGTAGAGTTGGTGTACGAGATGGTTGCGGAGTGTTATTCTTACATTACTACACATGCATTTTGTAATATTTTAAGTTATAAATGACTGAACTATTTTAAAATAACTATTTCATCAGTTGATATTGCACACATTCAATGGGTGATATGGATGTTTTATTACTATATCATCTTCTGGCAAGAAAATATATGCTCAAACAACATTTTCAGTGCATATGTCATATACTTCACAGGAACTCTGTTCCTGTGATTAATGGTCTTTAAAAAAGGTACAAAAAAGTGTTCTTAAAAATAAACACTGCAAGAATATGAAATGGGGATCAGTTAAAGCAATGTAATTTGTATTAACATTTCCTAAACTCTAGTTGCAGACTCAAATACCAAGCAAGATACCAATGAATTAACAAGCAGGAGTAAAACAATTGAACAAATCGCAGAATTCACATAATCCCTCATTCTTCATGATTCACATATATATTGCTTAAATAACTTGATTCCAGGAAAGTCCAAATTCAATCACCAGTACATGCTCACTTAGCTGATCTCCATCAGGCCAGCAGTAGGCGCACTACAACTGGCCTCAGTGCTCTTAACTGATATCCAACAATCTGGTTGAAAGTTCGAGTGTACATGCATGTGTGAAAGTCGCATGGCACTTAGCTGTGATACTCCCTGCTACTACAGCTGGCATTCACTATAAAAAGGTTCACCTATGAATAGTGACCAGTTGGACAAGGTTACCAGAATGTGAGTGCTGCCCATGGAATTGTACCTCAGTAAGAGGTCAACAACTTTAGGACAGGGGAGAAAATTGGCAAAGAGAGGGACAAAAAATAAAACAATAAACTTCCTTTTTCTACCTCAACAAATGGAAGTAGCATCCTCAGTTTTCTTTTGGAATCACCAATTTTTCCCTAAACTATATGTCCTCAGCATCAGCAGGAGCTGGGTTTCACTCAATACTTCTCAAAATGTTAACCAGTCAGGATTTACTGAAATCAATGTCGATGGCATCAAATTATGCCAAGATTACATTTTTCTGTGTGCGCCAGATTAGCAAAATGTGAATCTGAAAATAGTGTAGTGAATCAGTAAAGTATGCAAACTCATCTTGGTCCTTTATCTAACACAAGATTGGTGGAATTGGTGGAAAATCATTCCCTTCAGAATCTATCAATTATTTACAATGTGGATGCTTTCCTACGAAAGTAGATTTGAAGGTCAATATCTTCTGACACTGAAACCAAACTTGGATGAGCAAACCTCAAGAGCAGAAATAAATATTAGCAAGTGGAAACTAATTATGCATTTTAATGACTGGAATTCCCACCATATAAGCTGGGTCAATAGCAATGGAAGGCCAGAGAGAGCACTTCTATTGTACTTAAAAGTACCAACTGATACTCCAAATCTGTATGAAGTTCTGATTTCCATCTCTAGAAAAATGTTACAATAAACAGTTCTTTTCTCCCAGAACACGTTAATTACTTGCTGCTGTAGGAGTCTTCAGATAGTTTTCTGATGTTTGCACTGGAGATACTCTAGTCATGCACATACGCAATATTAAAGGTTTTGAAACAGAAGCTAATTGAGCTTTTCATGCCCTCTCCCAACGCCCAAATTTGCAGAAATTTAAGAAGCTAATTAGAACTCTGTGGGCATTCTGGTGAACTTGAGAGGCATACACTCAGTTACTGCTGCTCCCTTATTTCTGTGTTTTATGTTTTTAATCTGTTAGTTAGCAGCCACGATCATTTTTCTGACTACAGTTGCTTAGTGCTAATCTCTTGAATGAATGCTATTTGTAGTGCACCAGCTCCAGAGCACAGAATTGAAATCTCTTATATGACATTGCAGTAACAACATTTTCTGAAAAGTGTTTGCCCATAGTTGTTATTTAAGCAAAATGTTACAAGATAAAATGTGAGAAAAAGGGAACACCAAAATACACAAATAAATTTATGTGGCATTTTTATATCCACTGTAATATTTGTACTGGCAGTCACCTAAGACAAAAGAACCTGTTCATGTCAAGGTGTATTAGACATTGCATAGTGAAGATGTATACACACATGTACATGTATACACACTTGTACATCTTGACAGTTGCAGCTTGCCTAAAACAGAATAGCCATAAAAATGTGAAATCACTGAACAGCAAAAATAAAACATATACAGTATATTTCAGGATAAACTCCAACCCAGACTAAAATACACTTGAAAATCCTTAGAAAGTGAAATCTTTGTCATGCCTTATCGAAAAATTATATTAGCATAATGAATATAGACAGAATTACAAGGCTGTAATTTGATCAAGATATGATGAGTAAACAACAAGCAATGTTCAAACATTTTACGAGAAGAACTAAAGATAAAATTTCAGTCTGACCTGACTGCTCCCAGGCCTTAATCAATGTTACTCAAGCCAAGCACTAGAAGATCCCTGAAAATTTCCAACACCAGTTTTTCCTTGCCCACTTTGGAACCTCCAAGATAAGGAACTCACATCATTATGGGCACAAACAATGACCCTAACATTTTAAGTCCGATGCATTGGACAGGTACTCTAAATATCACTCCTAGCCATTTGTTACACATTATGTATTGTACAGAAAACCTTTTTGAAGTCTTCCAGTCTTTACCATTCTTATGCAGCAGGTACACTCAACATAATTGTAAAGATACAATTCGACAAGTAACAAGAATACAGTATAAATATATAGCTCTTTTGATATATATTGATGATCTGGACGTAGGTATACAGGTGATAATTTCAAAGTTTGTAGATGACACAAAACGCAGAAATGTAGTAAACAATGAGGAGATAGTAACAGACTTCAGGAGGACGTAGACAGACTGGTGAAATGGGCAGACACATGCCAGATGAAATTTAACACAGATGTGGAAAGTGTCACATTTTAGCAGGAAGAAAGAAGAGATGCAATAGAAACCAAATGGTACAATTTTAAAGGGGGTGCAGGAACAGAGAGACCTGGGGGTTCACATACACAAATCTCTGAAAGTGGAAGGACAAGATGAGAAGGCTGTTAAAAAAGCTTATGGGATCCTTGGCTTTATAAACAGGAGCATAGAGTACAAAAGCAAGGAAGTTATGCTAAACCATTATCTAATACTGATTAGGCACCAGCTGGAGTACTGTGTCCAATTCTGGGCACCACACTTTAGGAAGAATGTCAAGGCCTTAATGAGGGTGCAGAGAAAATTTACTAGAATGGTACCACAGATGCAGGACTTCAAGTATGTGGAGAGACTAGAGAAGCTGTGCTTCTTCTTAGAGCAGAGAAGGTTATGGGGAGATTTAAGAGATGTGTTCAAAATCATGAAAGGTTCTGATAGAGTAAGTAAGGATAAATTGTTTCCAGTGGCAGAAGGGTCAGTAACCAGAGGACACAGATTTAAGGTAATTGGCAAAAGAACCAGAGGTGACATAAGGAGAAATGTTTTAAACACGAGTTGTTCTGATCTGGAAAGCACTGCCTGAAAGGGTGGTGGAAGTAGATTCAATATTAACTTTCAAAAGGGAATTGGATAAATACTTGAAGGGGAAAAATATGCAGGGCTATGGGGAAAGGGCAGGGGAATGGGTCTAATTGGATAGCTCTTTCAAAACTATCCAGTGGCACAATGGGCCAAATGGCCTGCTTCTGTGCTGTATTGTTCTATGATTCTATAATGAAGGCTTTATGAAAATACATTTTCACCCATGATACAAGATAACTAGTTGTTTCTGAATTGGAGAGGTTATTCCAAAAAATCATTAAATATTTACAAAACTGTTTTGGAAGAAAATGTGCTGTTTATTTTAGAAGCGGCAATTCCTTCTATTTCAAAACAAAACTGTTAACTTAATGAAAATATTTACCCTAACGGGAAAGCTCTTTTCTTAGTAACGGTGCAACGATTTATACGTATATAACGTTTATTTTTTTTGTACATTGCCACTTTTACCATTGCCACTTTTACCTGCCCCAGCCAGTGCAGTAGACGCTCCAGATCTCCCGCCGCGGCCTTCTGCAACTCCCGCCTCCTTCTCACCTCTCGCCCACCGCCCGTTCA
The DNA here is from genome assembly GCF_035084215.1 of Heptranchias perlo. Lineage (NCBI taxonomy): Eukaryota > Metazoa > Chordata > Chondrichthyes > Hexanchiformes > Hexanchidae > Heptranchias > Heptranchias perlo. Next base: position 46,766,130 of record NC_090340.1, read on the forward strand.
CACTCATACTCCCCGGCTGGGACGTAGCACCGCTTGTCTCACAATCTGGGTAGAAGTGTAAAACGACAATGACGAAGTCCAAAACGAGGGGAGAATGGAGTTTTAAGTGAACATTTATAGTGATGATCCTACCACCCTATTACAGGCACCAACTCAAACTGGAATTTGTGTTTGCCTCTACAACCTGTCGACGCCATTTAAAGCCTCGCTATTGGCCACCGTTGAAACCACAGAGACGCCCGAACGCCCGCTGATGCAAGGGGCGGAGCCTAAATAGATTGACATCTCTTCAGCCGAATCAAGAGGAGGAATTGTGTTCGAATGGAGCGTCTTTCGAAAGGATACATCCAATCATCTTGAAAGAGAGGCGGGACAATTGGACCAAGTTTGTCAACACCTTGCCCAGGCAGAGAAAGCGTCCTTCATTACCTGGCAGTTTGGAGAGGAGGGCCGAAGAAGCTGGAAGGACGCCAAAACAAGAGTCAGTTGGCGAACTGATCACTTAATTGTAAACATTTGCTTATCAATTTAATAGACGAAGGAATATTTTGTAGTGCTGTTTTTATTTTTTATATAATTATATATCTAAAAGGCTTTCATTGATACAATGTTTTATCACATCTCTGAGAATCCCTATAGAATGGGCCTATATTCTCTGGAGTTTAGAAGAATGAGAGGTGATCTCATTGAAACATATAAGATTCTGAAACAGCTTGACAGGGTTGATGCTGAGAGGCTGTTTCCCCTGGCTGTAGAGTCTAGAACTAGGAGGCATAGTCGCAGGATAAGGGGTCGAGCATTTAGGACTGAGTTGAGGAGGAATTTCTTCACTCAGAGGGTTGTGAAGCTTTGGAATTCTTTACCCCAGAGGGCTGTGGATGCTCAGTTGTTGAATATATTCAAGGCTGATACTGATAGATTTTTGGACTCTAAGGGGACCAAGGGATATGGGGATCAGGTGGGAAAGTGGAGTTGAGGTCGACAATCAGCCATGATCTTATTGATGGGGAGCAGACTTGAGGGGCCTTATAGCCGACTCCTGCTCCTATTTTTTCTGCTCTTAAACATCTCAAAGCTCATTACGCCAATTATTTCTGGAAGTGCAGTCACTGTTTATTAGACATGATGTGGAGATGCCGGTGATGGACTGGGGTGGACAAATGTAAGGAGACGCACAACACCCGGTTATAGTCCAGCAGCTTTATTTGAAATCACAAGCTTTCGGAGCTTTGCTCCTTCGTCAGGTGAAGTGAAGAGATGCATATAGGCACAGCATATATAGTCAGAGAACAATGCCTGGTGATTACAGATAATCTTTCTAACTGCCCTTTATCACACCTCGGCAGAGAGATAATCACAGCAATCAAAGGAGTGAATGGTGTTCAAACAGGTTAGTCAGGGAAACATTACAACCAAGAATACTGAGGTGGGGTCAAATGTAGCAGATGCTGGGGTTTATATTAAAAACAGATAACTTTTTTTTGCTGGAAATTGCAGCAGGTCCTGCCACATCTGTGTATGGAGAACAAGCCAACTATGACTTGAGTCTGGATGACTCTACGTCAGGTGGGGTTACATGTAGCGTGACGTGAACCCAAGATCCCGGTTGAGGCCAGGATCTTGGGTTCATGTCACGCTACATGTAACCCCACCTGACGTAGAGTCATCCAGACTCAAGTCGTAGTTGGCTTGTTCTCCATACACAGATGCGGCAGGACCTGCTGCAATTTCCAGCAAAAAAAAGTTATCTGTTTTTAATACAAACCCCAGCATCTGCTACATTTGACCCCTCGTGACCCCACCTCAGTATTCTTGGTTGTAATGTTTCCCTGACTAACCTGTTTGAACACCATTCACTCCTTTGATTGCTGTGATTATCTCTCTGCCGAGGTGTGATAAAGGGCAGTTAGAAAGATTATCTGTAATCACCAGGCATTGTTCTCTGACTATATATGCTGTGCCTATATGCATCTCTTCACTTCACCTGATGAAGGAGCAAAGCTCCGAAAAAGCTTGTGATTTCAAATAAAGCTGCTGGACTATAACCGGGTGTTGTGCGTCTCCTTTCAACTGTTTATTAGAGGTAGTGGCAACACTCAATTTGCTTACAACAACATCCTACACACAGAAATTAAATGAATTTATGGTGGTGGTGGCTGAGGAAAGAATGTTGGCCAGAACACTGGACGAACTCCCTGCTTCTCTTCAAAATGTCTTTTTTTTTTAAAAACTGGACACATAGTTTGGAATCCCTGGCCTCACCTGGACAAAGGTGACCTTGCTTTCCTGTTCCTCCTCTTCCAATTCCACCTGCTCCTGCTCACCAGTACTCAGTGGATCACCCAGTGAACTGCCCTCAAACTGAGTATCTAGGTGCCCCAGAGTGATGTTTCTGAGTTGATACTTGTGAATGTAAAATGCAGTGAATAATGCTAGTTGATGTGTGTGGGGACTGTTCCTGCTGGTTCTTCATGGGTCATACCAGTGAAGACATAAAGAGGCTCTGCTGGACTTTAAACACAGCTACCCAGGGCAGGTAGCTGGTATGCTGCATCAAATGGTTTGTGTGATAGTACTTGTTCATTATTCTGATCAGATGCACGGTCATTTCTACAAATCCTGCACAGGGACATGTTCTCCTGCTTCACCACCTCCAGCCTTCTGAAGGATATTGTGGCCTTGAATCTTTAGGACACCACTTGGAATGACACTGGCAGGCATTTAGTGCATGCAGGAAGTCTGATAGCAAGGATGTCAGCAGGATATCTTTTTACCTGCATGTAGTGAAGGAAGGGATGTGACAAGTGGATGGTGTTCTGTAATGGGAAGCTGCAGAGTGTCGCAAGTGCCAAATGGGGACGAGGTACTGAAATATGCCTTTACTACTAAGTGCAGATCATAAATGCCCTTGCATGTGCTCACTTTGCACCTCCTGTAAGATCATTCAGCTTCTTTCGGCACTGCAGCCAAGTCCTGTGCACTGTGCTACTTCTATTAATGCACTTGCCACCTGCTGCCATGCCCTTTAACGGATGCATTGGGCACCCTTTGGCTGTGGCATGGCTAAAGGACTTCCCTCCTACTTTTTGCAGCAGTATTTCTCAGATGTTTTCATCGTCAAAGGTGGGTGCCCTATTTCTTGCAAATGCGGTTGCAGACAGTGGGAAACTAAGCACAGGATTGCAAAGGGACAAAAAATTCCTTTACTGTAAAACAAGCTAGAACTGAACAATTCCAGATCCAAAAAGGTGACTTTCTACTCAATAATCACCAGATAAACTATAGCACAGGTAATTAATGCGGACCAGAATCAGGAAGTGAAATCAACATAGCCCCTTAAGATGGTACAGACCTTTAAGGCATGCATTACAACTGCCATTTCCTGGGGTTCCTTGGTGTGTACCATGCGCACATGGAGCACAGCCAGTTCATGCTGTGTATGGGGGCCAGTAAATTGGTGTGCTCTTGCAGTGCTTCCCGATAAGCCCACTTCCAACTCACAACACTGTTGTTGCAGCCTCTCCAACAAAATCAGCCCTATAGAGTACAAGAGTAAAGAATTAATGATAAATTTGTATAAATCATTGGTTAGTTACTATAGAGGGTACAATTTTGGACATCCCATTACAGAAAAGGCATTAAAGCTATGGAGATAATACAGTATAAATTCACTAGGATGATGCCACAAATGGTAAACTATCATTTTGAGGATAAATTTGAGATACTGGAACTACATACATTGAAGCACAGAAGGTTAAGAAGAGATTTAATAAAGGTTTTTTTTAAATTATGAAGGGTTTTGATAGCATAAATAGGGAAAACTATTTCCTCCAGTTGGGGAATCAGTGAGGAAGGACCATCAATTTAAAATTATTACTAAGGGAGTGAGGAGAGAGGTTAAGAACATTTTCTTTATGCAAAGGGTTACTGGAGCATGAAATATTTTGCCACAAGAAGTGGTTGAAGCAGGCACCATTGTCTCTTAAGAGAAAATTTGATAAATTGAAACCAGAAAAAAAAACAGAGCAATGGCAAGAAAGCAGCGCAGTGGGATTTGTTTTCGATTGCTTTAAAAAAGAGCTGGCACAGACGTGATGGGCTGAATGGCCTCCTATGCTGCAAACTTAGATGGTCCAATAGAATGTACCTACTTAGAGCAATTCCTCACAAGGGGTACAATTTAAGGCCTTACAGGGATAGGCCAATTGAATAAAGCTCACCTTAGCAGTAGACAGCTTTCCTCAAAGCAGTCCCTTTATGGGGTAAATTTTAATGCGGAGCCAGGAAGAGACGGTGGGGGAATTCCTGACGTACGGGTTTTCCAGACTTCCTTGCAATTTTAAGGCAAGGACATCTTTCATTTTTTTTTCTGTGAGTTTCCCGCCCGACAGGCCAGCCAGATTGACAGGCTGGCTGTCAGTTGGACGGGAGAGCAGCCAGGGTGCGGATGGCAGCAGGTAAGTCTTAGGTCGTGGTGGGGTGGGGGTTGGACGTGGGGAGGGGGTCAGCCGATCATGTGTGTGGGATCGCGGCAGGTAGACTTGTTGGGTCTGGATGAAACACTCCTGCTCCTCCTGGCCCACAAGCAGTGCAATGAAGGCACTTACCTGTTGATCCAGGCCTTCTCGCTTCCTCTTACTTGGCGTGAAGCAGAAGGCCCAGGAATCCCGGCCCCCAGGAGTTAAAAATAAAAAGCCTATTAAAATGGAGGCCCGCAGCCCCCTTAAAAGATTTCACTGACCAACCCACCTCCTAAGAACAGCTATACAAAACCCTGGTTAGACCACACCTGGAGTACTGTGAGCAGTTCTGGGCACCTTCGGAAGGACATATTGGCCTTGGAGGGAGTGCAGCGTAGGTTTACTAGAATGATACCCAGACTTCAGGGGTTAAGTTATGAGGAGAGATTACACAAATTGGGGTTGTATTCTCTGGAGTTTAGAAGGTTAAGGGGTGATCTGATCAAAGTTTATAAGATATTAAGGGGAACGGATAGGGTGGATAGAGAGAAACTATTTCCGCTGGTTGGGGATTTTAGGAGTAGGGGGCACAGTCTAAAAATTAGAGCCAGACCTTTCAGGAGCGAGATTAGAAAACATTTCTACACACAAAGGGTGGTAGAAGTTTGGAACTCTCTTCCGCAAACGGCAATTGATACTAGCTCAATTGCTAAATTTAAATGTGAGATGGATAGCTTTTTGGCAACCAAAGGTATTAAGGGATATGGGCCAAAGGCAGGTATATGGAGCTAGATCACAGATCAGCCATGATCTTATCAAATGGCGGAGCAGGCACGAGGGGCTGAATGGCCTACTCCTGTTCCTATGGTCACCTGCCCCTCGACCCACCTCCATTAAAACCGGAAGTGGGCGGGTTGGGTCGGGTTTTACTTTTAACAATTTTTACCTTCCCACATATACCCAACCCATCCGTTCATGGGGTTAAAATTTACCCCTTTATGTCTATAAAGAAAGGCCTAATACGGTGTAAACACTTCCCTTGTTGTATAATACATTTTGTGTAACAAAACCACACTCCTGTTGTTATAAAACAGCATATCTTCTGACTTATCATGAACAATGCCATAGGAGATCTGCTCAAAAAAAAATGGAAAATGGGAAAATGCTGCTATATATTTCAGAAATCTTCATATATGCATATTAAAGGTTTAAAAAAGATCTCTACTTTTAAAAGTTATGAGTGGAATTCCCATTATTTCAAGCCATTTGGATAAAATGATGTCCTTTATGCACTGCTAGTACTCCAAAATTCAACTATATATTTGACTTATCATTTTCACAAACCAAAATTCTGTGCAAGATATGTACCAGCGTAACAAAGTACAAACAGTAGAATGCACTGTTGAAAGTAAAAGAAATGGTATGCTGATGGTGGTGCAAAAATGCAACCTTACAAGTTGCATTTATTCACAATACAGGATCAGAACATTTGCCAGAAAAAATTGTAAACTACTGACATGTATTATTATCCTAAATCGCTAAAGTAGAGATTCTTGCTAATTCAAGAAGTCATGTCAGTCAGGAGAATGTGACGGTTTTTTGCATTTGTCTAGGAAGTGAACATCATGTAAGCTACAAAACCAGAATTTTATTTATTTTGTAATCTGTTATTGCAGGTTAAGGATGGCCTATAAGATCCTTACTAATCTATCTGTGGTCCATGGAGTCAATTGCACTATTAGTGTTACTTCCAAAAGACTTACCCAAAATTTAGAAAAATGTCAATATTTAGTCATACACTGTCTCCTTTCATAAATTATAAAAGATGTTTTCTTTCTTACTTACCACTTGTATTTATCTTCTTGAATACATTTCCTTTGGTGAACTATAGGGCATGTGTTTGCTTTCCTGAAGTGTACTCACACAGTATCTATTTTAGATAATTTGATACAAACCATCAGTTGTTTGGACTGCAAATTCCTCTTAAACAAAAATTCTGCAAGACTGGAAATGGCAAGAAAAACATGAAACTAATGTGTTCATGTTAAATTCCTTTTTCTGCTATTTTAACAAAGGTTTATTTTTAATTATTTTTATTTGTTTGTTTATTTTTAATGGGTTAATGTCTTAATTAAAATAGCAGGTAGGAGAATTTGATATAAATGCACTGAAGTGGATGTGGAATTGCTTTATTGCAGCAAGTGATTGATAGATTTTTTTGTCTTTCAGTGCAGTACTGAGAAAATGCTGCATTGTTAGAGATGCCATCTTTCAGGTGAGACGTTAAACCGAGGCCCTACCTGCCTGTTCAATTGGATGTAAAAGATCCCATGACACCATTTGAAGAAGTGCTGGGGAGTTCTCCCTCAACCAACACCAATATAAACCAGATAAACTGGTCACTTATCTCATTTGCTGTTTGTGACATCTTGCTATGTGCAAGTTGGCTGCTGCGTTTAACTAGATTACAACAGTGGGGTAAAAATTCAGATGTGTTGTTTCTTGATGCACATAATGCAATTTTACTCACTCCCAATCCATGATTTTCTGTCCATTAAGGATCTTCAATCTTCAGCAGGCCTCTATCCAGACTTACATTTAGGATCATGACAAATAGGGAGACTAGTGTGATGTCACATATTTAGGGTAAATCTGAGTTAACGATGACTTCAACCAGCTGTGTATCTGGAAGGACCCCATTATTCTGTAACATTGATGACCATAAATGGCAGCATGCAATCAAATCTAGTCATTGTATTTCAACCTGTGTGGATTTGCTTTGTTGCTTCAAGCCTTTATTCAGAAACGAGTTAAGCAGTGCATAAGAAAGCTGCAGTTCCTCAGAGGGACTGGTGTGAACATGTGTGAAGCAGCTTAGAATAGTGTGCATGCTGAGAGGAAGAAGCGACAGGTATAGGCAAGAGGGGAGTGGTTATTGTGAGGGCAACAGCAGGTGTTAAGTGTATGCATGCAAGCAGAAAGAGGTGTAGAGAAGTGTCCCATTATGATAGGAGGAGAGGCTTGTGAAGCAGGGGAAGGAAGGATTGCTAGTGCTATAGCTGAAGTCTGGTGTTGCAGGGCTCTGTAGAGAGTAAGAGAGATGTGAAGAGGAGTCTTACCTTAGCAATCCTGATAAAGTCATTAAATTTCTTCTTGCACTAGAGCAAGTTCTTAGGAACTGTGCTGCTAGCATTGACCTACCCAGCCACCTCTCTCCACTGCTGCTGGCTAATTTGCTGGGGTACCTGTTCCTGTTCTTCACTTGTTCCATGAGGATCTCCACAACAGTTTCTGAAAATCAATGTGCCCTGGCCATCATCATTCTCCCTGCTGCCTCTGAAACGTACTGTCCACTCAACACCACTGAAAAAAACACTTCCACTTTAAGAGCTGCAGGCTGGCTATAAGAAACAGCAGGCCCATCGGTTTTCCTGCCCTCCCAAATGGTGAGCAGCCATTAAGCAGTGCAATTACCGCCAGCAGCTTGAATCCTGTATTTAAATGAGGCTTGATCATGAAAATTGATCGGGCCTCCCGCTAATGCCATTGAGCGACAGAGCAGATGCCCTGTCCACCGCCTGCCCGATCTGCGCCAAAAAATTTAAATCAGCCACATTAGCTCCTTGTTGGGGTATAGTTCTAATAGTGCCAGTCATGTTTGGGTGCAGAATTGCTGTTTTTTTGCTGTAGTGGCTGGACACCATTTAGGAAGCTTATGGGGGTACTGCTTATGCCCTCTTAGGATTCCTTTTGGTCATTGCATTCGAGCTAGAGGAAGAGGAGCAGCAACATCAGGTGGAAGAACCAAATGCAGCTGCAGCTACAGAGAAGAGGAGAACTCACAGAAATTCTCACCCGACCAACAGCGTACATAGGCCCACAAATACATACCTGCACTTCCAGAAGAGCAGTGCATGAGGAAGCTGTGCTTCTCCGAGGAGGCTGTCACAGACTCCTCCTACAACAAGACCTGCACTCTACTGTCACAGCTAGTATTGCAGTAGCTGTTGCAGTCAAGGTTGCTATGGCTCTCAACTTTGCCTCTGGCTTTTCAGGCCGCACCAGGGGATATCAGCAACATCAGTCAGTCTGCAGTTCATGCTTGCATTAAGCAGGTGACTGATGCTCTGTTTGTTAACATTTTCATCACTTACCCCATGAACAACTGGAAACAGCAGGATAGGTGTCGAGGGTTAGCACAGTTTGCAGGCTTCCCCTAAGTCCAGGGAGGTAAGCCCAAGGGAGGGGAGGCTCAAGGTATCTCCTGCTTTTCCTGAACCACAAGAAACCTTTAAAAATAAATTTAACTTACCCGGGACATGGATCTTTGCGGAGACCGTGCGGGCCGTAGTTAGGCCCATGGTTAAAATAGCACGCATGCTCCGATGACGTCATTGGGACACGGCATTGCCATTTAATTTAGGCCCCCACTCCTGCAGAGCTTCTTATAGCCAGCCTGCAGCTCTTAAAGTGGAGGTGTTTTTTTCAGTGGTGTTTAGTGGACAGCATGTTACAGAGGCAGCAGGGAGAATGATGATAGCCAGGGCACCTCAATTTTCAGAAACTGTTGTGGAGGTCCTCTTGGAACAAGTGAGGAACAGGAAAGACCTCCTATTTCCTTCAGATGGGCAACAGGTCACCCAGCAAATGCCTGAATTCAAGCAAGTAACAATAGTAGAGAGCTGGAGTACATTGGGAATGTGGCGCGAACCCCTCCCACCATCTTAACCCCCTGCCCGACTGTTCCCGCTGTGCAAAGGGGTTAAATTCGGCCGTCGAGTGACAGCAGACCATTTCACCGCAGGGGTCAGATCCAACTCTTTTTCACCTGATATCCATGTAAATGTACTTTTACATTTTTATGTACCTCAGAATCTATGTATATTAGATGTTGCAAGCACATGTAGGCACATAGACTTCACTCCCTTAATTAGCACAGTGGATGGGTAGAATAAAACCAATGCATTTGGGTAGAATGGGTCAGCTGCAGCAGTCAGAAATGGGTTGAATGGTATAAATGTGGCATTGAAACTGGATTTGGATTGGTTCTAATTCTAAATTGGGTTATGATGTGGAGATGCCAGTGATGGACTGGGGTTGACAAATGTAAAGAATCTTACAACACCAGGTTATAGTCCAACAATTTTATTTGACAATCACAAGCTTTCGGAGATTATCTCCTTCGTCACTCACCTGACGAAGGAGATAATCTCCGAAAGCTTGTGATTGTCAAATAAAATTGTTGGACTATAACCTGGTGTTGTAAGATTCTTTACATAAATTGGGTTACAGTTAGACAAGTTTATATCAACAATTGAAGTGGGATTTGGGCAGATGTTAGGGCTTACATAGCATCTAATTACCAGTATAAACAAGGGCTGAGGATTCCTCAAAATGAGTTACACCAATATTGCCCCTTTAAAAAAAAATTGTGCCTGCCGGTGGCCTTTGGAAGGAATTACTTGGGAATTTCTGGGTCTGGTGTTACACTGGAATTGGCTTCGGGGATCTCCCTAAATTAAATGCAGAGAGTGTAGGCAAGTGGAGGGAGAGAGCAGCTGCAAAGAGAGAAGAAGCAGGGGACTCTGAAACTTTTATTTGTCTTTTAATTCATCTCCATTTTCAACGGAGAGCTGCTCTAAATTGTGCGCTGTTAGTTTGGGTATGGGGATCTTGTCAATGGAGAATGAGCATGTGCAGGGAAATACTTCGCAAGGGTCACTCAAGTGACTGAACTGGGTGAATACGCATTGTAGATGTTCTCAAATCAAATCAACCTTTGAAATATGACAAAATAAGAAACTAGATTTGTTCTACAGCTTGATAGGCCTCTGGTTTACAAAGGAAAAACAATAAATATGGTATCTATTTAACTATATTTAAAATTAATACATATCCTAGTTCTATTTTCCCAGTTTATGTTGTTGCTAAGTAAAAGACAATATGCGTAATATCCTGTGGGACCTAACTCAATTTCGAATGAATGCAAATACAGGAGATTCACTTTCTCTTGTGGAAATCATGGTGCTACAATAATATTAATATCATTCACCAAAACATTTAATTAGCTTTCTTGATATAGTGTAATATTTTCTAAATCTAAAGAAACTTTTCCAAAATTAAATTTAATTAAACAGCCTGCACACCAATACACAGATCCAGAATAAAGTTGTTTTTTACATCTCAGAATATAATGATCTAGATTCAATTCTATTTAAGTTAATTAGCATAAGTGAAATATTTATAAAAAAGTATTTGGAATTTGTCAGAAATCTCTTATTGGCCAAACATTTCATAATTGTTTGCGTGCTTTTTACTTCTTAAAAAGATAGTGACACTGTCCTTAAATGGAAACAGTTTTTTTTGGAGGAGGCATGATGAGTATCATTTCAAATCATTGGTAGGGGGTTACATTGCATCCGCCCTCCCCCGCTGCTGCCTGTGGGGAAGCTGTGAAGGACAATTATGTGTAGTGGGGGTAGCTACCTCTCCTTTACAGTTTGTTTAGACTTGCAGCCCCATACGGATTGGATTCAATATAGACCACAACAGCCTGAACTCACTACAATTCTCCAGGGTTCATATTTAGGGCTGACCCAATTGAGTTCATGCATGGGAAAGTGTTAAATTACCTGCCCAAGGCATGTACTGATTTTTTTTTTTAACTGGCAAAAACAGCAGGAGATCACATAGGCCATTTAGACAGTCCAGTATGAATCACCTGCTTTGTAGCCCAAACATCTGACGGGTTAGGCGGTGGGAGTTCCCTTCTTCCCATTTTAAATGACCCCTACAGTGGAGATGGCAGGCAGGCAGACAATCTGCTAGGAGGTAGAAGGCTGTACCAATGCTAGTACATCTCTTGAGCTAGCCACTGGGAGGTATGGAAAGTGGATTGGAGTGACTCGTTCATTGGTTTTCTATCATTCCTTCTGGAAAAGTGCCTAAACGCTGCTTTGTTCATCGCCCCAGTGGATTAGCCAAGCCTTGAAGCTCATTGTACATGAACTTGTATCTTACCATTCCATAGCAAACTGTGATGGGAGTTTTTAGCAACAAAATAAAATTGGACTAAATACTTAAGTATTTATAACTGGCTGTTTAATGTGATTCAGCTGGAGATCCACAACTCCAGCCAGGCTTTGTCTTGACTCAACAAAAACATGCTTAACAATAAGCAGAGTTTTAAATGTATGTGCTAGGGAATATCATGTCTTGCTCTCGGCTCTGCAACAGCTTGACTGCATGCTGTTTTGGAGTGCAGCCATAGAAACAATGGTCGTTTTCACATGTTTTTCCAGAAGTAAGACCTCAGTTATGCATTACCAACTATACTGCATTGCTGTTTCATGCTCTCGTCAATGGCACGGCATGACAGCATCCGAGTGCACCTGCTGGTAATGCTATAATTTGCAGCCTAGAATCTAGAGTGTTGGGTAATGAGACTTTTTTCACCTAAACTATCAGTTTCTGAAAGTGATTTTTGTATATGATACGAAAGACAGGCATTACTTTGGGTGCAGAGCCCAACAATCTATTGGGCCAGAAATCGCTCCCGAAATAATGGAGGAGCTCAGCAATGCTCTCAGTTTTTAGTGGTGAACTGAAGCAGCAAGTTCCCGTGTTTGCACATGCCCAGTAAAACATGGAAATCGTGAACTTGCTTCTAGTGGTTCGCCGGCGATATGTCAGCTTCGAATTAAAGGGTCATCACACGTTGCAATTAGGGAAATCATTGATAAAGTGCCAACTTGCTTATCTGCCCAGCTGGAAAGTAACCAATTATGCCACCAAACAGGTACGCTAAAAAATACCAGGTCTAAACGAAGTTTTAACAGCATGGTTAGTCTTAATGACTGCCAAACAACTAAAAATTAACTTTTAAAAACTTGGAGTCTCCTATTACTCCTTATTGTAATAGTTTTTAGTCATTAAAAAAATCTTAAATTAAAAAATTACATTTTTTTTACTTTTTTCTTCTGTCTCTTTAATTTAGTTCAATTATTTCTTTGGCTTTTTATAAAAAAAAATTTAAATTTTTATTTACAATGACATCCAGAACACTAACTTTAAATGAATGAAGTCTGTTTGCCTGCTTGAGCAATGCAGCCTGAAACTGTGAGTGGGACTTCTCTTCCTGACAGATTTTGTGGGCGTGTCTTCTCCTCACAGACTTTTCCAGCCGTGCGGCAACTCACACTGTGCAGAGGCTGGGTTCATAGCGCACATTTTGTTTAAAGTTCAAATTCAAGCAATTCGACGCCACAGAGCCCGCAGTAAGTATTTTCGTTAACTAAATTCGCAGGAGCTGCGGTGAGTGTTGCCTTGCCACTCTGTGCGATTTTTGGCCCACTGACAGATGTTTGTCAATATGCCTGGATCCACAACGTTTAGAAATTTTGTTTTTCATACACCGTCTGAGTTAGTGGTCTGATAGGACGGGATGAGAATCAAGTGTTACTGAAAACGAATAAATGTTTGCATGGATAACCACAATAACAGTCACGACATGTGTGTCTCATTACTGTAAGTTCTGTTTGTATATCAGTATGGTTACTACAGAGAAATGAATAGCATGAATAAAACATTTACCATACAAACTGAAACTCGACTGTTAATGAGCATGAGTCAAAGTATGTGGGCTGTTTAATTGGAATCATGCCTTAAAATGGATGTCTGAATTAATGCTAGTATTGGTTTTAGTCAAGTACTCATTTTCTATTTAGGTCACTGAATCTTGGCACCGAAAAGAAGGAAAGTAATGAGGAAACAAAAATGAGTTTCATCGAAGGAGATTGAATTTAAAGCACTGTTATGGTGGTGCAGTAGGTTGAACACTGCCTTTTCAACTCTAGGAGCTGGGTTTCAATGCAGCCCAGACTGATGGTATGAAAAGTGTCCTCGCTCTGTTAGATGTGACAGGTACTAGTTCAAATATTTTTTGTATTTCCATCCCACCGTCTACTGGTATATGGCCTTGCACAAAACCCCCACAATTCAGCACAATTTAGCATACTCAATCAGAGAGGCCATGGGATTAGTTAGTAGAGGAAATAGAAATGTTTTTTTGATGTAGTATGGGGTGCATCTTTTAACTTGGTGGTTAAAGCATACTACTGGGAAAGAGTAGGAAGAGCTTTACTCTGTTGGGCTGCTAATACAATGAGGCACATGCAACTACCAGCAAACTCTTGGTTATGTTGAAACAAAGGTTGAGCAACTTCAACCCATCAAGGAGAGTCTTGCTATATAGCTTGGCTGAGCTAGCCCAGATTACTGTAGTCTGCTGTGCCTCATGCCACTTCAACATGCAAAAGGCCATTGACTTTGGATTATGGAGAAGAAAGCAACTTCTACCAATGACAGAAGAGCACTCCAGCCAGAAGCCAGAAGAGATATCTGCACAACCAACTGTTCACTTAAAAGGAGTCTTAAGGTAGGTTGCAATGTACAAAACATTTACTTTAGTGCCAATATCATTCAATGCCCAACAGTCAATTGAACATATGCCAATACTGAGAAAAATCAGGATCTCCTCCATTGTGCTCAACCTCACTTCAAGACCGATGAATACCACTTCATTTCTCCACAACAATCTTATTCTGCCTCGTCCAAAATCAACTCTCATGGTACATTACGGTTCTAGTTATCCCACATTTTATCCACTCCTAAGTGTGTAGTGTATGTGTCCTGTTTGTTTTGCCCCAGTTCTTCCTCCTTGTGACAGTGTCTTCAATTGCCTAAACATATACTTCTTCTTAGTGTTTCCTTAGTGGGAGGAAGTGAGGCCCTTGGCTGCTGCTTATCAGTAGCTGTCTTTAGGGATGGAGGTGGTCCAGTACCTCTTTGTGCTTGGTCAATAGATGACCATGAAACCACAGCGTCATGGGTATTGATGCAGAGGTTGCCTGGACCTGGTCACCTTCTGACCAATCTAAAGTCATTTGAAGCAGTGGATGGGACTTATGGATGTGGCTTCACCTGAGAGCATTTCCATCATCCATGCCAACTCCTCCCATTTCTCTGCTGCTGGGCACTCCCTCAGGATATTGAGAGATCTGTGTGGAAACTGACCACTGGGCAGCAATGAGATTGTTGCAACTTTGCGTTCTAGTTGTATCAACCTGATTCCACACTGAAAATGACATCCCAAGTTGACTGGAAAATCCTATGACATGTTATATTTAAACTTCCAAAAGGCATTTGACAAAGTTCCACACAAAAGGTATACATTTGTCAAACTCAAAGCTGTAGGGAAATTCTTGGTAATGGATAAGAAATAGGTTGAAGGGTATACAACAATTGAAAATTGTTAGAGGAGTTATTTCGGTATAGAGAGGATTGGATGTCCCAGGAATCACTGATGCTTCTACTGCTTGTAATTTACATCAATGATCTGAATTCAGAAACTCAGTGAAAACTGGCAAAATTTGCAGATGACGCCAAACTAGGAGGAGCAGTAGAATCAGAGGAGACGGTTCATAAATTACAGAATGAGTTAGACAAAATATATAGATGGGCATAAACTAGCAGATGACATTTAATGCATACAAGTGTAGGTACTACATATACAAAGAAAAAATAAATGACACACATATTCTGTGAATGGTGTTGGATTAGCTAAGGATGTACTTGGAAGCGACCTATCAGTCCTAGGATGCTTTAGATTCAACATTTCCACCAATGCAGAGCAGTAATCAACAAAGCCAATAAAATGTTGCAGAAGATCAAACTGTTCAGACCACACCTTGAGTACTGTGTCCAGTTATGGTCACTGAGACACAAGGGTGACATTCAAGCATTGGAAGTAGTGCAGGGCCTGATGTTAGACATTTAAGTTATGAGAAAGATTGAAGAAGCATGGGCTTTTCAGCTTTGATCAGTGAACTTAATAGAGATATATAAGATAGTTAACTGTATGGAAAAAGCAAATGTGGGAAATTGCTTTAAAGTAAATTACATGTGCGGGACAAGGGTACACAGGCTCAAACTAGAAAAAGGCAAAATTAGAATTACAATGAGGAAGGTTTTCTTCACACAAAGAGTGATCAATTAAATGGAATGAACTTCCAGGTAGAGTTCTGGAGGCAAAAGCCTGCAATCACTTAAGAACCAATTGCAATGGAGAGATTTTAGGATTTTTTTGGCTGGATGAACTAAGATGTGTTGAATGGCCTCCCTCATCTGTAATTATCTAGTGATCTTGTCAATCCAAAAAAGATACACTGTTGTAGATTAGAGCCCATGATCTCTAGAATTCCAGTCATTGCATTCGCTATGGAAGCTGCGCCGGAGCCCTCGAGCTGGTCTTCAGACAGCAGGTTGCTGCTTCTTCATTTCCACCTGCCCTTGCTGGTGCTCACTCACATCTGTGCTTTACTTGCCGCTCCCTCCTATAACTAATTTTGGAGAGGATCTTTGCTGGTGCTTGCCACTGTAGGAGTGAGTGATGCAGGGTACTGTGGAGTGCTTGGTTGATTAGGCAGAGTCAACGTGGTTTTATGAAAGGGAAATCATGCCTGACAAAATTATTAGAGTTTTTTGAGGATGTAACGACCAGGGTAGATAAAGAGGAGCCAGTGGATGAAGTATATTTGGATTTCCAAAAGTCATTCGAAAAGGTGCCACATAAAAGGTTGTTAAGCAAGATAAGGGCTCATGGGGTTGGGGGTAATATATTAGCATGGATAGAGGATTGGTTAATGGACAGAAAACAGAGAGTAGGGATAAACAAGTCATTTTCAGGTTGGCAGGCTGTAACTAATGGGTGCCGCAAGGATCGGTACTTGGGCCTTGGCTATTTACAATCTATATTAATGACTTAGGTGAAGGGACCAAGTGTAATGTATCCAAGTTTGCTGATGACACAAAACTAGGTGGGAAAGTAAATTGTGAGGCGGACACAAGGAGTCTGCAAAGGGATATAGACAAGTTAAGTGAGTAGGCAAGAAGGTGGCAGATAGAGTATAATGTGGGGAAATGAGAGGTTATGCACTTTGGTAGGAAGAATAGAAAAACAGAATATTTTTTTAAATGGTGAGAAACTATTAAATGTTGGTGTTCAGAGAGATTTGGGTGTCCTTGTACAAGAAACACAAAAAGTTAGCATGCAGGTACAGCAAGCAATTAGGAGGGCAAATGGCATGTTGGCTTTTATTGCAAGGGGGGTGGAGTATGAGAGTAAGGAAGTCTTACTACAATTGTACAGGGCTTTGGTGAGACCTCACCTGGATGAACCTCACAGATTGGATGCAGGGAGAATGTTTCCCCTGGCTGGGGGGTCCAGAACAAGGGGTCACAGTCTCAGTGTACGGGGTAGGACATTTAGGACTGAGATGAGGAGAAATTTCTTCATCAGAGGGTGGTGAACTTGTGGAATTCTCTACCACAGAAGGCTGTGGAGGCCAAGTCACTCAATATATTTAGGAAGGAGCTAGATAAATTTCTAGACACAAAAGGCATCAAGGGGTATGGGGAGAGAACGGGAATATGGTATTGAGATGGAGGATCAGCCATGATCATATTGAATAGCAGAGCAGGCTCGAAGGGCCGAATGGCCTATTCCTGCTCCTATTTTCTATGTTTCTATGTGTACAGTTTTGGTCTGCTTACCTAAGGAAGGGTATATTTGCCTTAGAGGCAGTGCAACAAAGGTTCACTAGATTGATTCCTGGGATGAGAGGATTGTCCTATGTGGAGAGATTGAGTAGAATGGGCCTATACTCTCTGGAGTTTAGAAGAATGAGAGGTGATCTAGTTGAAATGTATAAGATTCTGAGGGGGCTTGATAGGGTAGATGCTGAGCGGTTGCTTTCCCTGGTTGGAGAGTCTAGAACTAGGGGGCATAGTCGCAGGATAAGGGATCGGCCATTTAATACTGAAACGATGAAGAATTTCTTCACAGAGGGTTGTGAATCTTTGGAATTCTCTATCCCAGAGGGCTGTGGATGCTGAGCCGTCGATTATATTGAAGGCTGAGATAGATAGATTTTTGGACTCGAGGGGAATCAAGGGATATGGGGATGGGTGGGAAAGTCCAGTTGAGGTCGAAGGTCAGCCATGATCTTATTGAATGGCGGAGCAAGCTCAAAGGGCCATATGGCCTACTCCTGCTCCTATTTCTTATGTTCGTATGAGATACCAGGAGGAGCAGAAGAACAACATATTTTAGAATGTAAGAGCTAAGACATCCCTTGAATCAGAGCTTACATGTCAAGGCATTCTATTGTGCTATGTTGCAATGTTGCAGTGTATGCCTGTCTGAGAAAGTGAATGATGAGTGAGTAAGGAGATAAAGAATGAAAAAAGAAGGATGATACTAGCTCTGAGTTTCCCTCACTTTCTCCCAGTGGATCCACCAGGCCCAGATTCTCCACGGTTCTCGCCTCACACAGAGTTAAGGGTTTTAGATGAGATGAACCCCTTCCTCTCTGTATGTGTTGCTTGCTGTCTGTTATTTGCAGCCTTCTCCTGCAACCAAATAAGACAAGAGACATATGTTGGCATCATTTTTTGGTCTGCTATGCTGGTTATTAACAATTTTCATTAAAGCTGTACTAGTTATTAACAATATTGATTAGATCCCTGAAGTTTTGCAATTCAATCTGGGTCAATTTCGGTCAAGCAAAAAAAAATACTTTAGCAACTAAATCTGATACTTAAAACTTATTTTGATTGCCATGATGGCTTCATATATATAATTGTAAACAATTTTACAACACCAAGTTATAGTCCAGCAATTTTATTTTAAATTCACAAGCTTTCGGAGACTTCCTCCTTCCTCAGGTAAATGTTCAGGAGGCCTCATATATACATATATATGAGGCCTCCTAATACGGCTGACTCCATTCTTTCTCATTGCTCAATTTACATTTTTCTTCAGGTTTGAGGCCTTCTTCCAGGTATGTCGCATGTGCAATTGTCTTCCATATGTGCTTTACCATTTTCATGTTGGTGGATTGCTTCTCCACATCACAGTAAACAGCATGAAATCAACTATGTCTGTGGAGCTTCTTCATTCAACTGGACCTTGCATCTTCAGTGCTAACTCTCCAATTTTCCCAATATAGCTCTCTCTACAATTGGGTTGGCCCACTGTGTGCTGTGTTTCCACAGTGGCTGTTGTTGCAAATGCTTTCAAATAACCGCATAGTGATCAAGATTGTGTCAGTGAGGTGGCTGCTATAACCTGCAGGAATTTGAAAAGATTTTGTCATACTAAGCTTCTAATGTTTGCTATTTAAAGAGTATTTTGGTTTGTCAGACACTTTGCACCTTTAGATGCACCATTGTGTACATGTATTCATATACTTGAAGAAACAGTTATTATGAAAAATATTATCCCATTTCAATATATGTACATATATCAGCCGTGTTGTGCTTTTTTCCCAGATAAATTTAAACTCTAAAACCTTAATCTTTCTAGCTTGCATGTAGTTGCAATCTGTAACCCTACAAGCTGCCTATCTGTCAATGGTAATCGAAACAAAGTACTTGCTCCCTTTCTGTTCATGTATCAATAGCATTGTGTGACAATGGCATACAGAATCATTAAATGGATAAAATAAGGTCGGCAGGCACTGTTTGCCATTCTGGACATATGGCATCTGTGATATTTGGGTTTAAAAGAGGAGAGGAAGAAATTCAGATTTGATTTCTCCCATTTGAAAGATATTTGTCAAAAGTTTTTGATTAGTTTCTGTTTCCGATTCATTTTCATGATACAAAAGATGCGTAATCTTTAAATTAAAATATCATCATGTTCCGTATTTTTAAATCATTTTTATTTCTTCACAGGGGAATTACTTATTTCCATATGAAGAGTTAAGAAATCTAGGTGACCCAGTAGTCCAAGCAGTCAAGTATTGGATTTTTAACCAGAAATCCTGAATTGAATCTCAGCTTCAGAAATCATGCAAACTTTATAACCAGCCTTGAATGAGTTTCACAAGTTCTCATTCAGGCTGCTTGATGAACTGCTTTACAGTGGCAAAATTATCCAACTGAGAGGCAAGAAAATTGGATGCACAGTCCTGCCTTGCAGAAGTATCTCTTTTTGCCTGATAACAGAGTGACATTGGTGACAACAGTGGAGAAATTCATGTCTCTAGACTTGATGGAAGAAGCATGGTGGTGGATGACATCAGTGTGGGAGCATGAAAAGTGGAAAATATGCAATTATAAAAAATCTGTCAGAAAAATAATACAAAGCAGTACTTTAGTTTTACAAATTTGTAGCACTTGTAAAATTAATGGCCCAGAATTTGCTGAAAAAATAATGTGTGAATGACCCACGCCATTATTAATGTGCAAATCGGCCAGCAACTTGTGGCAAGAAAGAGAAAGCCCATGAATTGAGAAATGCTACAAGTTGCTGGCCGATTTGCACCGCTTACCATTAGCTTCGCAAAAATGGCATCTTGCCCTTAACCTCCCTGTGAAGTTGCTGCATTTGCTCATTAATTGCCCATTAAACTCGCCACAGAAAATTAGGTCCAGTGATTAATAGCGTAAGTGCTCTTCTAGCAACGTGATAATTACTAATTACTGCCAATCAACCTCTCTTGCCCAGAAAGTAAACAATTAAAAGTGTGGAGTCTCTTTCCTTCAGGTAGTGAATTGTTGTTGAAGATTTTTTAAATTTAAAATTTAAAATTTATTTTCTTACTTTTCCTTTCTGTCTCTTTTCTCTCTCTCGTAATCCAATCTTTCTTTTCCTCTCTTTATTTCTCTTTCTATACGTGATTTGACATTGAATTCACCCACTCTAATTCACCCTCCTTCTCAGTCCTTCTTTTGTTTATTTCTCAATCCTTTAATCTCATTGGTTAAGAGATACACTGTTGGTTCCGTTGTTCACCAAGGTCCCAGGTGTCCCGTTGTTCTCACCATGCCGTTAGCAGCTCGCACTTCCAGCAACTTACATGGCAAAACATTTCTGAGTTGAAGGATGCAGGAAAATGTCTAACTAAATGGGCATACAGCTCCAGCAAATTCTGGGCCATAATTATCTGTACTTACCATGCAAATGTAAATGATGATGTTTGATTTAGCATGTTTACCATTGTAAATTTACTTCAGCAGTAAATTAAGCTAAATAATTGAGCATTAGATGGAAGTATTTAAACTGAACAGATTAACAACTGAAAATTAACCACTTACAATTTCTTAATAAAGTTATTTTGTGCTTGCAAATGTTAAAACTCCATGCTTGATCCTGTTAACGAATTATAATGATGCTATAAATCAATGCAGTTTCACATGTTGCAGGATATATTTGGCTAATTTGTAACTAAGTACTTCTCTTACGAGGGGAAATCTTAAACTGTACTTCATGTGTTCCTTATCACACACAATTATTACACTAAAAGTCTTACAAATTTTTAGCTGGCTTGATTTAGTCAGGCCTGCTGCTCAACGATCAATGTAAATGAGGATTTACTCTTTGAGGTAGTGCAAAGTGGGAGCTTGCACTAACTAAGCCGAAATTAGGCTGAAGAATATCTGCAAGAGCCCACTTTATATCTTGTTATTTAAAAAAAAATTAAAGCATTAAAGTACAGCAAGTACCTTTGAATTTCTACTAAATTTTTCCACCTGGACGAAACTAATTTCAGTTAAATGTTACAAAGAAACAGCCTGTGTGTGTGTTTGAATAAATATCCATGGGATTGTATCTTCCCACACTCCATAGTGATGCAAGTGAGCAGTGTAATCATGGCTTCCTGCAGCACTGAAAAGCTGCCCGTTTGGAGGGAAATGGCATTAGCCCACATCTAATATTATTATTTTAAGATGGTTGTGGAATGCTGAAACATTTGTCTTCTTGGTATTTCTCTACCAACTGAAAATTAACAAATTAACTACCTACACAGCAAGGCACAGTGTGAAACAAATTCCCACATCACAGCAAGTAGCAAAATGCAACATTACAGCAAATGTAAGGCTCTCCACCATCACATCTTGAAGCTTGTCTCTGAAGAACAACCTCACTAGGCTGATTTTCCTTTCTATCCTTGTAAACTATCAAAGTGAGATTGCCAAATTTATTTCAATTAGTGTTTAGGGTGATGTAGCTTGGTATTAAACAAGTGATGGATCTGTCATCCCTTTGACCGAGACAGTTATACTGAAGATTAAATGAAAAACAGATTGTACTGTTATTCTGAAATAATTCATTGCAAACTACTCTAGAAATTCATGGAAAATGGCAGTGTTGAAGTACAAAAAATGTTACATTTTGCAGTATTGTTAGCATTTGAAGATTGGTGTATCTATCCCGTGAGCTGTCATTTTTAAAGCCACTATGAGTAAGACTTCTTTGTGGTGATGAAAAAAGCACGAATGATTACAAAGTGAATGTGTACCAGCATTATCACACATTTCAAACTGCACTTACACTGATATCGTGCATTGTCATGAGTCCTAAAATGGAAGGAAGAAAGAAGACAGTAGGAGAAAAAATAGTTACAAAGGAGGATACAAAACAAATCCCAATTCTGTTGCAAAATACATTAAATTGTAATATTGTATATGCCGAGACCTGTTTATTTGCCCTTCTATTTATTCGCCCTTCTATTTATGAAATGTGACCAATATTCAGGTTAGGTAGGAAAGCATAGAAGTGGAGTTGGAGACCATTTTGTATTTACTCCAAATGGAGATGGGGAGTTTTCCCTCTTGGCCCCTATTTTCCACCCACACTACTTTATTTAACTACCTTTTTCTTTCTTGTCTGTTAGAAGTGTTGTCTCGGCTCAGAAGTAGCACTCTTGCCTCTGAGATTCAAGCTCCACTGCATGAGTTGCGCACATAATCTAGGCTGACCCTACAGTGCAATACTGAGATAATGTTGCATTGTACCACTTTTCAGATGAGATGTTAAACTGAAGACCTGTCTGCTTGGTCAAGAAAGAAAAAGGTAGTTAAATAAAGTAGTGTGGGTGGAAAATAGGGGCCAAGAGGGAAAACTCCCCATCTCCATTTGGAGTAAATACAAAATGGTCTCCAACTCCACTTCTATGCTTTCCTACCTAACCTGAATAAAAGATCCACAGGATTTTTTGAAGAGCAGGGGTTTCTCTTGGTCAACATTTATCCCTCAACCAACACCATGAAGACAGATTTAACCGTTCATTTATCTCATTGCTGTTTGTGGGACCTTGCTATGTGAAAATTGGCTCTTGTGTTTGCCACCATAACAATGGTGACTATACTTCAAAAGTAATTCATTGGCTGTGAAGCGCTTTGGGACGTCCTGAGGATGTGATAAGGCGCTATATAAATACAAGTTCTTTTTTGATAATTGATTCATTTTGATTGCAAATGACTACCAGCTTAGATGGGACACACACATGATAGCGAGAAGGTTTGAATACATTTTGGTTGATGCCACAAAGAAACAGAATGGAGAATGTGCCAATTCACCACCTGATGGGTATGGAGGAACGGAATGCCAGGCAGACCTAAGAGTACAAATACACAGACCTAGAAATTGAATTGCATCAAATCAGGTGATATCCAGGTGCAACTCATGTTGCAGCGTCTAAAGAGGCTGTCAGCAGGACTATGGCAAATTGGTCTGGTGGCCTTATCTGTTTATAACCGGTGAGCTGCGGGCACCAGAAGCAGTTTGCCGGTCGCAGGGAGCAATAAGATCGGCTGGCTGGGATGCTGGCTGAGGGCCTATGGTGAGTCCAGGATGGAGGGAGGCAATCAGGAGTGGGGTGAACAGTGGCCAGCAGCATCACACAGTTTTAATGTGGAGCTAGGAGGACCACTCTTATTCCTTCTGGCTCCACATTCAGCGGTCCCTTTAAAAACTGCTGGTTAGGCTGCACGTCAACCTGGTAATTCTGAGCACAGCAGGCCCGACGCTTGCTATGTTCAGTGTAAACCAATTTCTGGTTTGGGCCCTAAAACAGGCAATAGGCCCCTTATTAGTATATTCATGTTTTAGGCAGCCTCTATAGCGCCCGATCCAATATGGGGTCAGACATGTTTCAACACTATTTTGGCAAGGGAGGTTGGCCCCCTAAATTGGACCGCTTGGCACCTGTTTTCCACCCGGAAAACAAATGCCGCTCAATCCAATTTCTAGGCCATAATTCCTTGAAAATGTGCCATGTCTATTTGTACTGGTGAAGTTGAAGGATCTGAGATATGGCAAAAATTGGTGGAACATAGAAGCCTGGATCGTGAGACCCTTGTGGGATGGAACTGGTGACCAATCCCACCACTTAGCTGGTCTCAGTGAGCAGCCTCTGGACCACACGATTTTCTGCCATTTTCTGTCAACTTCCTGCCCAGAACAGCCTAATCTCTGGAGCAGCGGGTGTGTTTCTTACTCACACCACTGCTCACCTGTTGAAAGCTGTCCCAGAGTTAAAATCAGGCCGAATGTCTTATCGTTTTATGGTGAAGTATGCTGTAACCTATCTTGACATAGTCTATTGCATATTATAATAGTCTGTTTCATTTGTGTAAGATCTATCCGCAAGATTGTTAGAAAATTCTAAAAAAGTGTTGTATTATTGTTGATTTCTTACTTAAACTGTAAGTTTTAAACGGCTTCAAACTGAATAGCCTAATATTGCACGTTGTGGATTCCTTTTGCCGTGTGCATCAGAGCACATAAATTCAAAGTATAACTATAAAAATAAATTAAACAAATATAAAAATAACATTAATTAAAATGCAAAAAGTTTAACTTATATGCCATATTACATGAAGATTAAAGATTAAATGCTAATAAATCTAGATTTTAAAGGCTCGTGGATACCTAGAACACTGTTGCAAACACTCAGACGAAAATAACCAAAATTTTTATGCCTTTTAAAACCAGTCAGGCATTGAAAAAATAGATAAATTAGATCTCATAAATTATTCATGATCAAAAGTCAAAAGGGCATTTTAATAGGTTGGCTGAGATAAGGCAGATGTTAGAACCTGCATATTGTTAATTGGAAGATCCCAAATTAAATGATCATAAATGGTCATCAATACATATTTATCTTTATAAACAGATAGATCAACAGACAAAGGGATAGATGGACTTTATCAGTAAATAGTAAAATTTAAAGATTAAAAAATGGCTTTGATGCATTTTAACACAGCAAAAATAATTAAACATAATGGGCCATAATTTGCTTTGGCAGGACATCTAACAGCATTTCCGTTAGCTAGATTTACCCTTGCATGTTTAGGTTTTTAATTTTTTTGTGTGGCAAGTTGCCGAAAGTGCGAGCTGATAATGTCGCAGCGAGGGAAATGGGGCATCTGGGACCTGAGTGAACACGGCGAGCAACTGTGTATCTCCTTAACCAATCAGATTGAAGGATTTAGAAATTAACAGTGCAAGGACTGAGAAGGAAGTGTAAATTAGAGTGGGTGAATTCAATGCCAAATCAGGTACAGAAAGAAAAATAAAAAGAGAGGGAGAGAAAGATTGGATGCAGAGAGAGAGGAAGGAGAGACAGAAAGGAAAAGTAAAAAAAATGTAAAATTTTACATTTTTAAAATCTCCAACAATAATTAAAACCTGAAGGAAGGAGACTCCATACTTGTAATAGTTAATTTTCAGTGCCAGAGAGGTTGACTGGCAGTAATGAACAATTATCACATTAAAAGGTACTTAGACTGAAATGGGCAAGACTTTCTGTGGTGAGTTTAGTTCGTATCTACCGCGCAAATACAGGAACTTCACGCCATTCAATGTATTTCAATTGTGAGGCAGACAGCGAGATGCCATTTCTGCAAAGATAATGGTGGAGCGGCACAACTCGGACAGCAACTTTTGGATACTGAGTTCAACCGTGCATCTGCCCCGCACCTGAGGTTGCTGTATCATTTGCGAATAATGGCGAGCACCATTAGCCTTATCGCTATTTTGACAGCAAAATCTGGGCCATTCAATGTTTCTTTATTTGAAGATTAAAGAAAGTATAGGCTTCCTGAACCAACAGTTTAATTAAGCACTAACAGCCCTTCAATGGAACAAATGCCATATTTTAATGTAGTTTTGGTTGAAATAAAAGAGTTTTACATTATAGGGTAAACTTTGAAGAGTTATTCTGTAAAGATCAGACAGCTACATCTGCCTAGCTTGCTACTATCTATTTGCATTTCTAACTCAGATGACATTTTGGAAAAGAAAAGGTTTATCAGCCATCTGAATTTTATATGATTTTCACTGCTTTGATTAAAACAGGTTGGCAAACTTCACACATCAACTAGCCTGAGGCAAGTTACTTTACAGCTTTTGGCCAGCTGGGGAGAAAGAAATCTCACCTGCTTGCAAGTAAAATCAGCTTAGATATCCAGCATTACAAACAGGACCCATCCTGCAAATGGATGGTAATCAAATGCTCATACTAACTCCTTAAAGGGTTGTTCATGGAGTTCAGCGAAGAAAAATACCCTGCATGTGCTGGATGGAAAAGTCATGTGTAACTGGAAATGGAAATAACTGGCTGCATAAAGAAGTATGATATGGAATACACTTGCATATCCTCTTCAATAGGACAGAGCAGGCACACAAACAGATGGACAGGATTTAATTAATTCATATATTACATTATTGCTCTTACCAAATATCTCACAGGTTAAAAATGTTCTATACATTTTAGTAATTCTACTTTATTTGTATCAATCAAAGAAAAAGAATCTAGCTGTTATGTGATCTTAAGAAAGCAGTTATGCATATATTTAAAGCAGTTACAATGATACCTGTTCATGAGGTTATAGGGTTGATTTTATCCACTCTACCCAGTGGGAATGACTCCTCCACACTCTCAGCCATAGTGGTCATACTCCTTGGCTCGTCTTCCAATACCTCATACAGCTATCTGTATGAGGCCTGCAATTTTTTTCTCATGGCTGGGCCCTGGAAGACTTCATGTCAGTCCTCCTCAGCAGGGCTGGGAGGGGGCCTCGCCCTCCAGCGAGGTCTCTCCTGTGCTGTCTCTGCCACCGGTTGATGCTGCAGTCCACTGGTGCTGGCTGTTTCTCCACGTGCAGACGTCTCTAGCTCGCTATCTATCCCACGTGGCGTGCCAATGACTGAGCTGGTGCCTGGGAGGGGTGGAGCACCTGACAATGCACCCTCAGAGGGATTGGCTAAGGTCTGTTCTTTTGTAGGAGCCTTTTGGTGTTGAGAAGGTCCAAGGAGAAAGAGAGAAGGGAGAAGAGTTAGGATGTCAGAGAGAAGCTGCACGTGATCAGGTAACAGTCTGGAGAATTCAGGTTGAAGTTGCTAAGCTTGCTGCATCTGTGCTGAGTTGAATGAGGGGTTACAAGTAATAAGCAGACACTCTGCTTCGGTACGCTACCAACCTCCCCTGGCCTGATGCTCATGGCCGTGCCTTGGTCAGTGACCTCCAGGGTTTCCTGCTCTGCCCGTGTGAAGGCAATGGTGTTGGGGACTCCTCCACCTGTCCTGTTCCTCTTCATGACATTATATGCTGTCTTGTTCTGCAGTGGGGGAAAAGACCTGATGTAATGGATCTCCTCCCCATTTATTTTCTATGCTCTGTCTGGGAACTGAGCATTCCCCAGATACTGCATTAAGGAAAATTTATCCTGTAAACTCTATTTTGAGCAAACAGAAACTTTACCAGTGTGAATGTATCAGGAGCTTGGTTTATAGATTCCTAAGTGTGATGAGGTGTTTCTATGTCAGATAGTTGGCTAACCAACAGCTAAATTTTACTGGAATTTTGCTGGAATGTCAGGTCCTTAAAGACTCTGTTCAAGTCAAAGCTACTCAATATAAAAATGTAATTTGAAATTTTCAAAAGAAAATGTTTCTTGCAACTATTTTTAATTCCCTATTTAGATCCTCCCCACAATTATAACTATTCTTCACCTGTGAGGTTGAAGAGACAACCTCATTCTATGCCTTTGTCAATGACACTGTTGGATAAGCCACTTGGAGGTGACTGAGAAGGACCTTATGTTGATTTGCTCCATAAATCTCCTTCCTTCCCTGAGGAGAAACACCCAGGTTTCCATTCAGTGCTGCACTCACAGGGCACAGTTAAGATCAGGAACTTATTACAAGGATGAATCTAAAATAAAAATGGCAATTAAAATGCTAAATAATGCATATTGCCATGTGAATTTGCCCTTTTGATCTTTTCAAAGAAGGTTGTGAATTGATAAACATGTCAATATAGATTTGCAAGTCATTTCTGACATAATTTCAAAAGTCCAAGTTTCAAAAGTCCAAAATTATATCAGACATTTTCAACATCATTTCAAATAACTGAAACCTTAACTTCCACAATCCTTGAAGTTTTTTGAAGCTCCTTTTTTTGCTCTGTAGCATGATACCTCAAAGGTATTCCAAAGAAAAACAGCAAGGTCAAAATGAAGACGTGGAGAATATAAGCTGCCAAATTTAGATCAATATCAACTTTAGGAAAACTACTTTAGTCACCAAGTGGCACTTAGAGGCCCAAATTATTTCCTTTGGACCTTCTCTGTCCTCTTTATCTTTAAATACTAGTGTCAGGAAAGAGTTCTCCACATGACAGTGAGTCAATAATAACAGAAAGTCTTCTAACTGTACTTCCAATTGATCTGCCAAATCATAATAGTTGAGGAATCCTCCTTTCTAATAATAGCACTCGATGATGTAATAGGAAAAATAATAGCTGAGGGAACAATATTTGAAAAGGGAGGAAAAGCCAAAAGACTACTGATTCTATTTCTGAATTACACAAGAGGTCCATTCAATTTTTTTATATTGATTTTTGTGCTTATTAATGTGAAGGTTGTTAACACTGGGGAGTGGAACACATTCCTATTTCAGGCACCCTAAAATTGCTGAGTAAAGCTCTCAACATTGTGCTTCAGCCTCAACCACAGAAGAATGCTCTTACTGCTACATTCCCATTTCCCATACTATCCATGAGTGAGTGTGCCAATTTATGCCATCTAATGCCATATTGTGGTTGCAAACTTGTACCAAATTTTGTGCTTTGAGCCAATGCCCACTCGGAACTGTACTGAGACTGCCTAAATTTATTTCCTGTACGGACCTGCAGTGAGCAGAGAGAGGAGATTTTGGCCCTGAGCTAGTTTCAAACCCACGTTCCAGAGATGAAAGGCAATATGCTAACCTACTACAAATGTTGCTCCCAGCCTTGACCTCTAAAAGTATTCCATTTAGTCCTCCATGGCATGGCATTCATTTTCCAACAAAGCTGCATTATTGGTATGATGTTGGAGCTGGGAAATGGAAACAGTGTGAAGGGGTGCAAGAATGGCCCCAGAGGTGATTGGGCAATTCTCAAGCACAATGTGGGCCTCATTCCTTTGGCTGTCCTTTAGCAAAATACCTAATTCATATAATGGATTTTTAAAAAAAGGAACACTCATCAATATTGCTATCTTCCTATGCTTGAATGTTTGACCCAAAAAATATGCCATTGTATCTTTATCCAGGCTGACACTTCAATGCAGTACAGAGGTGGAAGTTGGTAGTGCAATCTTTCAGAAAATAAAATCCAATATCCTTATACCAAGGCCCTGAATGCCTCTTCAGCTGTACATAAAAGATTCTTGCCATTATTTGAAGAAGAGCAGGGATTTCTCATGGTGCCCTGGCCAACATTCCTCCTTCAATCAACACCACCAAAAAACGGTTTAACTGCTCTTTCGTCGCATTGCTCTTTGTGGAACCTTGCTGTGTACAAACTGCTGCCGTGTTTGTCTACAATGCAAGTGACTATTTCAAAGGTATTTCATTGACTGCAAAGTGATTCTGAATGTCAAAGATGAGAAAGATGCTATTTAAATGCACATATATTTTCTTTAATTAACAGGGATGTTTTACAAATGAAACTCAAGCATAAAGCTGCTGTAAAATGTTGTCCTGGAGTACTCCTTTAAATTTATTATGTCATTTTAAAAAAAATAGTAAATTCCTGTCTGCTTTAACTTTTTTATAAGACATAAACATCATAAATACATACATTTTATCAATTTTGTCATGCTCCAGTCAGATGCAATTGTTCCTAACTCCAGTAAAATTAATGCTGTAATGCAAATCTCCATAAAATTGCACTAGGATACATTGTGAAAAGGGATTGGTTCAGCTTGGAGTTATTTTATTGCAAAATGCATCACCTTAGATGTTTGTCGGAAGAAAATACATTAGAATACACCCAGTTATCATCACTTCCTGCTTGTTGCCATGGCTTAGGCTGGAAAACTGCAGATAACAATAAAGGAAAGTACACACTCTTTTATATTCAAGCTTTCTTTTAGCTTCCTGCATTTCTTAGAAACCTGTTTCAAAGAGAAGCCAAAAAAAATCAATTGATTTTAGTAGTAATCAAAAAATCAGTAATTCTAATTGAAATTAGCTTAATAAACAACATACCAGCAAAATGGAGAGCACCGTATCCTCAACAGTTCCCTATCACTTTAAAGTGGCTGATTATCAATAGCCATGATTATAATTTCTATAAAAATTTTGGTAATGCAGTTTGGTAAATTTATTAATGTTGTGTTTACAGAAATATGAATTTAGATTCTGTAGACTTTACTATATAGTTTGGCTAATTACATTTTTCTAATCCTCTGAAGGTAATTTCCTTTTAATGTCATTTTTATAGCATAGCTGGTGTGCTGTGAGGACAGGCTGATTTGTTGATCATTATAACATTATACATTGTGAAATTTTTCTTTATCAAGCATAAACTCAACAATTATTTAATTAGCCATTAATCAACTACACAAGTATTCCATTATTTTTAGTCAATTATGCTATTAAATGAAAAGGGGGCACCTGAATGTAATTTCCTCCCAGTATTTTCAAGGACTTATATAAATCATATCCAAGTCCCACTGAGTATAAATTGTGTGTGACCTACATTTAGAGACATAGTAAAGAATCAACCCATTGTGCTTCTGATTTACTGGAAATGGTAGCATTTTGCTCTCATACCTTTTAAGAGCTTCCCTTTTTTTTCTTTTTTCCAGAAAAAGATCTCTTCCTTAGTCCTGCCCTTTCCCCCAAACTTTACACCACTAACCAACTGTGAAGCTTCAGACAATTTGTTCTGAAGTCTCTGTCAATGCAGTTCTGTAACTGGCCACTTGGAGGTGTGTGAGATTGGCCTGAGGTGACTCCCCTTCTAAAATTCCTTCCCTCCCTTAGCTTGACCGCTGCTTGATGCTTCTCTCTATGTATAACTGAGATTGGGAACCTGCGACATGAGGAACAGCAGAATGAAATCTGGAAAAATAGCAGATTTTCTTAGTTAAATCAAGTTGTAACATCTTCCTTTAATTTCTGTTTTGACTATTATTTGATGTTCAGTCTTATATTATGTGGCACTTCATACTGTCTCCTTGTTTTTTTCCCCATCTACCAAACTTCATTACCTTTACCAAAAACCACTGATCACTAATAAATCTGCATAAATATTTTCTTGCCCTCAATACCAAATTTTTGACACTGACATTTCCTTTTTTCTGGACATTATTCTTTCTAGCTGTCTTCTGAATTTTGGTGTGCCTGCAAAAGTCAGAAGATAATATAAACTCTGGCTGAAGAAGGAGTTGGTGGGAAATTATAGGAAAGTGGATCCGAACTTGTACCTTTAACATATGAATGATTACATGTTTATATTAGATGTTTTCTATTGATGGTACCTCTGAATTTGGATGCAAACCCCAAAAGTAAACAGAGGCGTCAAGTACCACAAAAATAAACAGTTTCAGCCATATTTCTGATTGTTTCTGATGCCAATGTGAATACCGCTGCTGGAGGCAGAAGTGGTCAAACATCACTGAACACCGAAGCACTTCTACTCCAACTGTACAGGCCAGCGAAGTAGAGGCACCATTGCCTAAGTTGAACACTCCTTCCTAAACTTTCCAGATGAGATTGCCGAATCAGTCTGGGTAATCGCAAACATAAACCCACATTCCACTACTCAATGATACAACTCATTGGCATGAGACCACACTGATGACAAACAATACTCTCCTGTTTGTCTTCCAATTAATGTGTAGATTTTGATGTACTTGATTTTTTAACAGCTAATTTGGCAATTATGAAGTAGAAAAATAAGTCTTTTCTAGAGGCTAGATTAAAATAAATCGGTGCAAATTGGAATAATTTTGATTAAATCTATTTTTTACAATTTCTTTTGTGCCCTTGTGTCTTGCCAAGAATAGTTTAAACAAAAAATAATTGTCAGGTAGGCCTGCATCAGCCATTCACTATCTGTGTTGAAAGGTTTCAGCTCCTGCCTTCTCTCATTTGATCAAAAAACAGCAAGAATATAACAGACCTTGGGCCATTTTTATCATGCTTTTACCATAGGGACAAAGGCAGGTTCATGTTAAATGTTGAACACCAACAGCAAGTATTAAAGGGACTTGCAAATAGTGCATTATGAGAATTGTTCTATAAGTTTAATTTTTTAGGTTCTTAAATAGAAAATCTGTTCGTAAACCCCTTACAGTCTAACACAATTAAATAAAATGCATTCTTATATTTCCCTGCTTCATAACCATGGACTGCACACTGCAATTTAAGAGGGATCAAAGGTCATCCACTGGAACTATTTTTCATTTGATTCTATGACTGCTAATGACATTGCTATCTATGACAAAAGGAGCTACTGTGGTAGGCAAAAATTGGTTTGGAAGTATATTTTAAAAATAAAAATATATGCTTCTTGCATATAATGAAAATATATTTCACAGAAAAGGAAAGAAAAGGCTTTCCAGCAAAAATATTTAATCACCCTTTGGTACTTATTGAAACTTACAGGGCAAGAATGAATTCATAATATAATGCATATGTGAATGCAATTGATAATTTAGAAAATTAACTTTACAATAGATCAATATCCTTTTTCAAACAACAAAAAAAGTGAACATGGTGGAGTCATTGCAAAGGAATAACAGTTTATATTTATTTTATAAAAAAAACTGTTCAAAGGAGCCTGTGGTCCATTGTTGTCTTCAAGACACCTACCCCCCACCCCCTCCCACTGACAAAAAAAACATCAATTAAAATGAAATAGCCGAAGAGCTCCATCTGTACACATTATATAATGTAATGGGTTGAAATCTGTTTCAAGGACATAACACACCTTGGGGTTCAGGTGACAAAGAAAAACTGCGTCAGCTTCATTCTCACAGCTTAAAACATTATCTGAACCTCTAGCCATGTTACTGCTGTCTAATGTACTCTATTCATGTGTTATTACGCATAAATTAAACAAAGATCTTTCGAAGATGCAACTACCATGCTTTATTCAGTTGTGGCAATTTGACTTTAACAAACTAATTCAAGATGTATGACATTGGAATTTGGTGAGGTTTATAGATTCAAGGTTAGAATAAAGATGAAATAAAACAGGATAATAGTCTCCAGGGGTTTCAAGTATGCCCCTCAGTTGTGCACCAAGCAATGTTATACTGGAACCTTGTTATATACAATTGGTTGAGACGGACAAACCATTTGCTTATATAACTGGACGTGCATAGATTTGAATCCTAATAACTAGCTTGCCAAAATATTTTATACCAACTCCAGATAAGAATAAGAATTTACTGCTTAAAAATATTTCAAGCACAGTCAATTTAATAATTCATTCAACAATTCAATCTAAACAAGAACAGCACTGTCAATGAAGAAAAACTTGAGGGGGTGGGTGATTTTATCCTAACCCGCCTGGCGGGGAACTGATGTGATCAACTCAATTGCCTGTTTTACACCCTGCCCGATTTTACTTGCCATTGAGGTCAATGGAAAGTAAAATCTGCTACTCTCCATCGGTGAAATTTGGTAACAGATTGATGATATTTAGTGTGTGGAGCATTTAAAAATAAATAATGAAACAACTTTTAGTTTTGAATGAGATATTGTATACTTGCGTCTAATTCCACATGATAGAAGAAAGATGTGGTTTGATATGTTGGCATTGTACAGTTGAATCAGGTATGCTTTCCCCTGGAGTTGATTCTAAAAGGAATTATAAGCTGCACCAAGTTATTATTTAAGGATCGCACAATATTGGAGTGAATAAGATTTGAGGAATCCTTCTCAAATACCAAAAAAGATTTCATTTCATAAAGCTTTTGCTAAAAGAATCTGGGATTTGCAAGCAAATGGAAATTGGACAATAATGGCAGTGTTAATAACATTCAAATGAAGATTGTATGGGAATTTAAACTGGCGTGCTACAGGAATACTGCAGGTTTCAGTTATACGGTGGCTGTGGAGCCACAGGGAAGACAGGGCCTGCCAAAATATTGCTTTGATGTGCTAGAAATCTTAATTTCTGAGGTCACTAGCCAGAGGGACAACTGTTTAGCCGTATACGCATTAAGATATCCCAGGGAGACCACAGCATGTTTGCAACAAGATCTGGCAGGATTCAACTGCCAAGGTCAACATGGTCTCCAGGGCCAAGAGGCCTGTAAAAGACATCAGAACCTGTTGGATGACCTTTTATAGTGTCACACACTAAAGAGTAGGTGGCACATTTGGAATTTGAAAAACAAGGGACACCCCTTGGCAGAGAAATTAACTCTAGGCATAACAGGATTGAGTAAACCTGATACTTTAGAATTGCTACATTCCAGATTTGTTTTTAAATAAAATGAAGTTGCAATTTATTTCTAATGCTTATCCCAATCTTTAGGTTTTTAATTATTTATTTCAAAGATGTTGATTTTAAATAGCCCTCAATAGGGAACCCCCTGATGGTTCAGTGGATACATGCATGGAACATTGTAACACTGAGTCATACAGAGCAAGAAGATCCCAAGCTCAATCATCAGCCTATGCTGAGTTAGCTGGCCTCAGTCAAGATGGTGATGGAGTTTGGTTTCAGCATGCCTTGGCTGAAGATGCTGGTCACCATCAACTGACCACTGCTGAGAAATGCATATGCATCGACACCACCTCCCAAACCAGCAGCCTCCACCACCTAGAAGGACAAGGGCAGCGGGTGCATGGGAACACCACCCCTCCACATCACACACTATCCTGACTTGGATATTGCTGTGCAGTTTATCGCCGCTGGGTCAAAATCCTCCAACTCCCTACCTAACAGCACTGTGGGAGCACCTCCACCACATGGACTGTAGCAATTCAAGAAGGCTCACCACCACATTCTCAAGGGCAACTAGAGATGGGCAATAAATGCTGGTCTTCCTAAAGACGTCCATATCCCAAGAATGAATAATAAAAAAATGAGGCTAAGTTTGGGCATTTTTTCCTTGCACTACAGAGTAACATGGACTATCTATCACCCTGGAATACAGCTCATGACCAGGGACACCACAGAGGCTCCATCCTCCCTTCCTATGTTACCCAAAGTGCCAGAAACTCTAGAGGTACCACAATTACAGCCTGCTGTATAGAATTAAAGTGACAAACAAAAACATTATTTTTGCAGCAGACAGTGGTCAATCTCAACACATTATTTTTGCATGTGCACTTACATTGTGTTAGAGAAAAAAAACATATTGGCTCTGTGATATACTGCCGAAACAAACCATATTTGTGGCCATCACTCAAAGGTTCCATTTATTAAAGCTGCCAGGAGACTGGAGATGTCAGGTTTTAGTTGCGGGGACTCTGGGACTGGTAGCAAAGTTGTCCCATTGTCAGTAGCTAACTATCTTTTGCCTCGGGTTCTTTTCAAACCCTTGGGATACTTTTGCAACAGTTACACCTCACGATCTCAAGTCAATATAACTGATGATAAATTTCAACAGATATTTGTTTGTGTGTGTTTATATTGAGCTATGGAGCTAAACATTCATATGAGCCCTGTGACTCTGGTAAATCACATCCTATTTAAGGCTGAAATGACCCTGGGAATTGAAGACTTAATTCCCTGTTGGAGGATTATTAAGTAGTTGACTGGCTACTTCTACAGAAAGGTAGGAGACAGCTCGCAAGATATGATGCTGAGAAAAAAGTTTCCTCTGCTTTCATAATGGTCTATTTTAAAAATGTGTTCAAATAATACAATATAAAAAAATAATTTTTAAGAAGCAACTTAAACTACTAATGGTTAGTGGACAGTATGCACCAAACATTCCATTATTTAGATCAAAGATCACACTATTTATGAACAAAAATGCATCAAATTGCTATTTGCAGAAAATGTTCAGAAATGCAGTTTTAAAAAAATCTGATCTGCAAATGGATCTCTTAAGCCTGGAATAAGATGAAATTTGGTTAAAAAATATACTTATATCAAGAATTTGTTTTTATGTTCTGGAGGCAACTCTACCAAATATAGATGTCTCATGACTATAATCCCAGTGATTATTGAGAGCACACAAAGATCTCATAAATTTGTACTGGGCTATCAGTAGGAAACCCAAAGCTTTCCCATAGCATCATTCATGTGCCAACAGACTTGGCTCAGCAATTGAGGGTTAAATCTACATAGTAGGGAAGGAAATCCAGTTGATGACATTGTCTCAGAAAGAGCTCTGCAGGCAAGAGAAGTCAGTGCTATTCTGTACAGACTTTTTGAACAGCTCATGTGTTCTAGAAGTTAAAGTCTCTCTTCTGATGTTGTTCTGTTCATGATCCTCTCGAGGCTGACAATCTAGGCACATCTCTTCACCATTGTAGGGTGGTCTCTGCTATAGAGCAGGCCATTCTCCTCTAACCCACTCGTCTTCATGCCTTTTGGCAATAAGTGCATTTTTTCCCCCGTCTTGGCAACAGTATAACAATATTCAATCCATGAACAGATATAGCTTTCCTGGAACACTGATGGTGGCTACTTTGGCACTTAGGATCAGCCTTTTTTTTTAAAGAATTCTCACACTCCTTCTCCCATTTCCAATTATCTTCATCCCTTGCACAATTTGGATCAACTGCTGCATGAATGCTGTGTTAATGAAAGAATTATCAAAAGCTATGGAAATATATGAAACAAATACCATTTGAATAATCATATTTACATTTATAGCTTTTGTTTTTGGAAATCTAAGTTCCACCCCAACTCTGGGGAAGAAGACAAAATTTCCTTTGCCCTAATGGCTGCTGAATGCCACAAGAGAACTGAGTGCTAATTGTTTAATTTTGGTTTTCAGTAATACATTAGCTTTATGTGCTTTAAGATCAAGATGTCGTATGGAAGGGGATAGTCAGGCAAAAGTGCATGGGTGCTATCCTTTTTTGGAAATGTTGGTGGATTGTGTCTCTTACGGCTCCTGAAGCAGATGGTGGTGCGTTCCCATCTTTCCTCTTGAATCTGTTATTCTCTTTGCAAGAATATGTAGTGGAGTTAGTAAGCCGATCTTGTGGGGGCCTACAGAAATGAGTTCATACAGCTTACAACTCTCATTGACTAATTCTTTATAAATAATGCACAGAGGAATATCTGCCCCTTAATGTCAGTTAATGCCTAATTGTGGGGAATTTTAGTGCTGCGCATCTTCACCCAATAGGAATTGGATTGACGCTGTCCAAAATTATTTACATTCTAGCTTTAAGATGGAAAAGACATTCACTCCTTAAATTTAGGTTGGATTTCTGACCAAGTTCCGTAGGTGAAAGGGTTTGGTGCACCCCCATTGTATTACTCAGTCTCCTGAATACTGGCCATTTGAATCTATTCATTTATAGTACAGGGTTAGCATCAGTTCTGCTCCATACTGATGTTAAACTTATGCAGTGTAAATCTAGAGTTATGCCCACAACCTGACTGCAGGACTAAGCAAAGTGGAATCAGGCTTCTTCCTCTGATGCCAGATTTTAGTGTAAGTACAACTTGGATCTAAAAGATTCTACATATATACCACATGTCTTATATGTGACCCCAATTTAACAATTTGTATGATGAGAAGCCTACATCTATGAGTGTGGACCATAAAAATCTTATCTAATGCAATGGCGCACGGAGACTCTACTTTTCTGAGGATCACTTTCAACAACAGTAACAACTTACATTTCTTAAAGGGCTTTACTTGACAGCAGACAAAGAGTACAAATGGGCGGGGGGGTGGGGGGGAAGAGAGAAAGAGGGTTTGGGGTGACAAAAGCAAGGTTGAAGAGAAGGGTCCTAAGAAGGCTTTTGTAGGCTGGGAGGTAGGTGGCAAAACAAAAGTGCTGGCAGAGAGTGGTCCAGAAGATGGAAGAATAGTAGATGCAGGTGGAACAGAGGCACGAGAGAAGAAAAGAGCATGACCAGTGTTGGACCAGTGGAGGATGTGTGGCACGAGGAGATCACTGAGATATAGTGGGATAAAGCAATAAAGGAATTTGAAAGTGAGGTTGAGAACCTTAAAGACAATTTTCTGGGACACAGGGAGCCAGTCAGATTGGCAAGGGTAGGGATAATGGGGGTATGGCTGTGGACAAGGACTGCGCCAATTTGGATACGTTGTAGCTTGGGGAGGGTAGAGATGACCTTTGGGGTAATAAAAATTTGGATAAGAGTTACAGTTGCGGGGGAAGGGGGGAAAATCGAGGTGGAGATAGGTGATATTATTGAGATGAAAGAAAGCAGTCTTGGTGACAGATCAGATGTGGGGGAAGGAACCTGAGCTCGAGGTCAAGCAGTACACCAAGTTTGCACATTTCTGGACTTAGCCTGAGGTGGCACCCAGGGAGGCTGGTAGAGAGCAGACATTTGCGGGTGCTGAAGAATAAATTCAAATGTAGGTTGTGGAAGGTGGAGGTGACCCTTGGTTTCATATTTGGTATCGTGTGTTTACTTACATCACAGCTCCTATAACATGTACTTACTGATATTGTTCTGTTTCAGTCTGCAACAACTCTCAATGATGGTAAATTGCTATTAATTTACAATTTTTATAAATAATAAACAAACCCAGGTATAATACTTATTTTAAAAAATTCATGAGTAGGTGGGAGTTAAAGTCAGTGATACAATCTCGTGCTTTAGATAACTTGTACAAAGTGCTCAATCTATATTCTTGTTGTTTATGATGTCATCTGAACTGCTTATTTATGTTACTGCCTCGCAACTCCCTCATGTCTGTACATTATTCCTTATAGCTGTCTTTAAGGAACTCTATTATTTTACCACAGATCAAGCTTATGCCAGAAAATTCTAGATGAATTTATTAGGGTTCCACTGTAATCTTTTGTTTCAACCCGTTTCCATATATAATCTGATGGCAAAAATTTAACAAAGCTATATGAGTCAAGAAATATTGACAGAAAAGGCACAACCTCATTTGTGCAAAGCTTTTATAACCAAAATTTGAAACATTCACAAAAAATTGTGTGTTAGAAACAGAAATAATGTTTTAAGTATGATTAGTTCATTTCGAGGGCACCTTGCATTCATTGTGAAAGGCTTGTAAATTACCTTTCAGCCTTTGAATTATTTCTGCAGATCCTATTACACAAGAAAAGAAGAAGCAGAACAAATTTTATGAATTCCTGTATCCAGCTGTCCAGGAATCTGCCGAAAAGTACAGGCAATAAAAGATGCATTTGTTTGCCATTCATCATGTTGTCATCCTCCAATGCAGATATTGGATAAATGATCTGCAATGGGGCAGCTGGCTGTTGATTACACACATTCACATATTCCCCAACAAAAAAAGGCAATTCTTCCCCTAAATCATCAACCACTGGATTTATTTTCATATCACATCCATCACTGTGACTGGCAGATTTTCAGCTGCAGAAAGGATGTGTAAAGATCTACCAACGGTGGTTTTAAGTTGAAATAATCCGTGCTACATCATATTTTAATCAGTCCATGATTGCAAAACATCTATATAGCAGAAAAGTGAAGAAATATAGCTGAATTCTCTAAGTGCATCTTTGTGTTAAACTGAGAATCCAACACTGAAAGCTACCAGTGAATCATTAGTTAACAATAAACCTTCAACTGCAAGGTTTTGGATTAATTTTGCTTTTTGATTCTTTGCCTTTATGTTTTATTCAAATGCATGTTTCACCACTTCAGTTTATAATCATCTTTGATTATATCGTTTCAAACAATAATAATATTATTTTACATAAAACCGCTTATAGGTAAAACCCAGTTTTGAGCTCTTCTCCTGACTATGCTCATTGACTAAGGCTGGTGAATAAAATGAAGTGTCGAGGCTGTTTTTTGAATTGTTTCCCACGTTCATGAACCGCAGCTCTGAAGTTTTGATTGCATCAGGCACTTTTTGTGAGTGCCCAGAGATTTACAGCAGAATGATTTGTGATACTGGCGGCTAATATTCCTCAAAAATGGAGCTGTGAGGCCTGTTAATCTGTTCACTGTAAGCAGGTACTTGCTATAATGATGTTTATCTATCAGAGGTCAAACTCCATAGACTTTAACTCTTTCCATGCCACAAGAGACTTTGCATGCTGATAAAAAAGGTAAATTTGAGTCACTGTTAAGGAAGGGTTAATGGAGCTTCAGTTAGAATGAAAGTTGAATTTAAAGTTTAAAGGGTACTGCCTACATTGCAGAGAGTAAAGTACTGGAACGGCCATGCATTATTTTCACTGAGACGGACGGATCACATGCTAATAATGTGAGATTTTTTTTGTTCAATGTTTTGATGCAAATCGCTATAAATCAGATTCAGTTCTTGGTAAGCTAACAAAATAGAATGTTCCTTTTTAAGTGACTTGTTTTATTTTTTATTTCGATATATTGACTACAGAAGAATTTTTGTGTCTATTTGTTTCTCCCACTGAAAACAGTTGGGTTCTGCTTCACATATGGCAGGTATACTACTCTAAGCAGATCATTGTTTAACTGTTCTTTTATGTTTTCATTAGTTTCAATGAGAGAACATGTCCTGGAGGTGTCATGAGGATGGGTACTTTGCAACTCAGGTACCAATTGTCTAAGTACCTGTTTTGGGAAATCAATGATGTATTGCTGTGACTAGATATTTAGCATTGTCAAAGCATGTGTTGCAATAGGATCCTGGAGGGCACACAAGAGAATTCCTTGCAGGGCATTCTGGTAAGAGGAAAACTGGAAGCAATGGGTTTGACATTTTTGTCAAAATTAGCCTTTTATGTATACATAATACTTTTATGACTATTTTTCCCATGACAAATAAATGGTAAAATATGAAACCCCTAAAGAATTCTGTTATAATGTAATAATATCGATGTATATATTCACAAAATGCTCTGGAGATCTAGTTCCTTCATATTTCTGTGTGCTTCCATATCTTTTCAAGGAGGCACTCCCCTTGAAAGAGACAGCATTTTCTTTTGTTTGCCCTACAGAGACAGTTTTTCAAAACTAATAAGAAAGCAGATTTACAGAATAACCCCTTTAATGTACTCATGTCTTTCTCAAAATCTTCCACATATTCTCTACAAAAATTAAACAGACTGAAATGATTCCACACACCTCAGTAAATAAAGATGCCCAGGCAATATTTACATTAATACTGTATCATCCATTTTGATCACATTTTATAATATTTAGAACTTTAAGATGAAACGACAACGAATGCACTTGTTTGTGACAGCTGTTAAAATTTCACAGCTCAGACTATGAAAACAATCCAGCAATTTTAACAATAAATATTTTACTGGCAATGACCAGCTGCATGATCAGGGTGACGAAATCTCTAGGAGTTAATTCTGTCCATACATAAGAATATGTGCTCAGAATTTCCTGGCAATCAACAGCAAATTATTTCTCGATAATCCTGCAGTATTGGCGTCACATTCATTAATCCTGGTGTGTGAATGTCATCATTCAACAAGAACACAGAATATAGAGACCATAACTGCTAGCACAAAAACTGACCGAGGCACAAAATAAAGCCTCTATATAAAATTACAACAGGATATATATTCTGAATAAGGATAGATACCAGGGAGTGTTTAGAGTACCCTAATCCAAACTTAGGGTTCATATACTGGTAAAAACCAGTCCAGCTTGGCTGTCATTGCTTATGATGTCACCTGAATCGCTAGATTAGATTATTGCTTGTAATTGCTCCTAGGTACTCATTATTCTCTATTTAAGCACACCGAGTATCCATTGTTTCCTCTGGAGTGCAAGGTTGTTATTAATCCTTTCTTGTCAGTTCTATCTCTTCAAAATATTCTATTTTATGAAGGTTATAATGCAAAATAATGAATGACAGAAGTTAACATTCACATTTTAAACGACACTTTAAATTAAGTTAAAGAGCGAATCTCATCAATAGCCCCTTCTAAGAAAAAACAATCTTTACCAAATAAAAGCAATGAATGCAGATGATATAATTGGGTGGTACAAGCATGCAGGAGTTAGTGTGCCTGATAGTGTGAAGGAGCTGAATGTAACAACACAAGGACTCAGGGTGCTTTAGTGATCTTGTCCACCTCTCCACCATTTTTCCTCAGCCCCACGAGCACCTCTGTGTTGTCAGAATGCCGGTCTAATATCAATATGTGCATGAGTCAAAATTCTCTTCAATGAACATCGGGAAGACCAAAGCCACATTGTTTTCGGCTCCTGCCGTAAACTCTGTGGCTGTGTCATTCGCTCCATCCCCTTCTTCAACCATGCACTCAGGCCGTCCAGGCCGTACAAAAATGTTGATGTCCTGCTTGGCCCACAGCCAAGCTACAAATCCTTCATCACATCTGTCACTAAAACTGCTTACACCCACCTCCACAACATCACCTGTCTCACACCCTATGTCAGCCCCCCACCCATCTCAAAATACATCTTTTAAATCAATCTTTCCATCACCTCTCCAACTGCACCCATTCCTGCATCCATTCCTTTATTCTTTTTATTTAATATATTAAGTTTTTCTCTCCCCCTTCTGTCTTGGAACATTTTCTACATGAAAGGTGCTGTACAAATCTCAGTTGTTGATATCTTCATTGTATGCATGTTAACTTTTAGAGAGCATTGGTCAGACCACAACTTCACTACCATATCCAATTTTGGTCCTGAGACACATGGGGGACATTCAAGCAGTGCAGAGAAGAGCAATGAGGCAAGGTAGATCAGGGAAACGTGTTTACTTTATTGAACCTATTCTTACTCTTTACTGGTGTTCATTTATTTGGTCTCCCTGGGTTTTGTTTGCCGTCAGACCTCCCTGCAGCCTTTGACATGGCCGACCACATTATCCTCTACCAATGTCTCTCTTCCATTGTCTGGCTGAGTGGGACTGCCATCACTTGGTTTCATTCTTACTTATATGATCATAGCCAGAGCATCTTTACCAATGTCTTATTTT
Organism: Heptranchias perlo; assembly: GCF_035084215.1. Taxonomy (NCBI): domain Eukaryota; kingdom Metazoa; phylum Chordata; class Chondrichthyes; order Hexanchiformes; family Hexanchidae; genus Heptranchias; species Heptranchias perlo. The sequence goes on from NC_090340.1 coordinate 46,808,789, forward strand.
CCCACCCCTGCACCATCACTTTGGGAGTTCTCCAAGGATCCATCCTTAGCCCCCAGCTCTTCCTTATGTAGATGCTACTGCTTGGTGATAACATACGTCGACATGGGGTCAGCTTCCACATGTACACTGATGACCTCCAGCTCTACTTTAAACATTGGGAAGATCGAAGCCCCTGCCACTAACTCCATTCCTTTGCTACTGACTTCATCTCGCTTCCTGGCCATTGACTCAGGCTGAAGCAGACTTTTTGCAAACTGTGCAACATATTCAGCCCTAAGTTGAGCTTCTGACTCCGTATCCTCTCCATCACAAAGACCACCTACCTTTGTAATATTGCCTGCCTCTCTCCCTATCTCATCCCATCTGCCACTGAAACTTTATACCTTTCATACCTTTGAATCCAGACTTGATTATTCCAATGCTCTCCTGGCTGGCCTCCCATCTCCCATCCTCTGTAAACTTCAGTTCATTCAAAACCGTTCTGCCTGTATCATATCCTGCACTAAATCCTGCTTGTCCATTACTCCTGTTCTTGCTGACTTACATTGGCTCACAGTGTCTCAGATTTAAAATTCTCACCCTTATGTTTAAATCCCACCATGGCCTTGCTGCTCTACACTTCTGTAATGTCCTCCAGTTCTAACCCCCATGAGCTCTCCGTTTTTCTGATTCTAATGTGTTCATCCCTTCTCCTTTTACCGTACCATTGGTGGCAATGTCTTCAGCTGCCTAGGTGCACGCTCTGGAATTTCTTTCCTAATCCCATCCACCTCGCCACCTTCCTCTCATCCTTTAAGGCCCTCCTGAAAACCCACCTATTTGGCCAAGCTTCTGATCACCCCTCCTAATCTTTCCTTCTTTGGCATGGTGTCCATTACTTGCGCCTCTGTGAATGGCTTTGGGGCATTTTCTATATTAAAGGCACTATATAAATGCAAGTTGCTGTTATTTTGTGATCCGGTGATGTGGAAAATCACATCAAAATCAGAACGTGTTTGTTGTCGTTGAGTAAACCCATCAACCTCCCCTGCAGGCTGATAGTGCTTGGACAAATAAACATGTTTACGGCACTCAGTACAGTTTCCACACACAATAAAGTCCAGTAAGATCACCTAACCAGCACCTATGTGACACCATCAGTATTCAGTGTTCAATCGCAAATATTCTACTATTAAGCAACCTTGCTGGAAGCACATGTGGACATTGATTGAAGACAGGATTCAGCTCAGTTTCGATGTCACGCATAGACTGCTGACACTCACTAGCAAGACTCACACCAATATGGTTACTTAGGTGAAGTCATGGAGGGCAGTAGGAGGGCAGGGGAGGGGAGAAATTTAGCAGATAAAACTGTCAGGAAAAAGAATACAACTTTAAAAATTAAACACAAACCCGGACAGAGTGTCCACTTGGAAAAAGAGCTAAACTTTGTTGTTCTTTTTAACACCACTTCATTTTTATAAGAAATGAAATTCTCCAATAATTTATTATACAATGAATAACATCTTGTACTAAATTATCACACATTTCTACTTTCCAGCAACATTATATATACACTTACCTTCCATTTCTCAAAAAAAGACAGTGTAACTCCTATGATGCAGTATTAAGTCTATAAGCTTTTAATATCTGGATTCTAAAGTTACTGGGGGTGAATGCTCACTGCTTCTGATAGGGTGAGACCACTGGGATATTTTCACCCCTACCTACCCCTCCATCCCTATCCACAGTGAGAGGTTTTAAGGAGCAGATATGGCATTCCCTTGTATGCTATTATTGTGGAGGAGGACGAGGAGCAGCACAGGTTGGAGCAAAGGAAAGTCAGGCACCATTTAAGGAAGATGCACCCTAGGAAATATTACCCCGCCATATAGAATATACAGGCAGTCTAGGTCATATGAGGGACTTAGTGCAGAGATGTGTATAAAGAGGCACTGGGCCAGTTCTGTCACCCACTGCATGAGGACTTATAGCTGCGCTCATCTGCGCACACTGCTCTCTCTGTGGTTATGAAGGTGACCGCAGTCAACTTTTATGACACAGGCTCATTTCAAGCAGCCATGGGGGATCTGTATAATATCTGCTAAACTACAGTACAGGCATTTATCCGGTGACTGACGCATTTTTCAGGAGAACTAGAGAATTCATCACTTTTGGCATTACAACAAGGCAGCAGCAAGATAGGGCCATCCACTTTTATGGAGTTGCAGGCTTTCCTAAGGCCCAGGGTGTACTCGATGACACCCATGTTGCTTTAGAAGCCCCCAAAGCAAAGCTCCTCAACTACCTCAACAGGAAAGTCTTTCACTCCCTCAGTGTACAAATTGTGTAGCAACATGTAAAGGGTCCTAAGTGGCAACACTAGATATGCTAGAAGCTGTCGTGAAACTGGGCCCTGCCTGACCTCTACAGGGAAGAAAATCAGGTAAATGGATGGCTTCTGGGTGACAAAGTCTACCTCTGCTCCCCTGGATAATGACCCCACTTAGTGGTGCAAAGGAGCATTACAGTGAGCCACATGCCTCTACAAGAGTGGTCATCAAGAAGACCATTGGGGTCTTAAAAGCACACATTCACTGCCTGGACAGATCGAGAGCTGCAGCCTGCTCTGTCCTTCACAACTTTGCCATACAAATAGGGCAGTATCTTGATAATATTAGTGAGGGAGCCTTTACATGCTGCATGGAGGAAAGCATCACAGTGTCCTGAACTCAGGGCATTCCTCACTGACTGCAGCAAGGGGCACCAGAAGTGAAGTCTTCTCTGCTACATAACACAGTCTACCTTTGACACCAAAGTCATACCTCCTTATTTCCCACTTTTGAAGTCCATTTTCCGCTATGGCCCAAGACAAATTTATCCCCTCAAATAATGAATCAGTCCGAGCCTGCATGCAGCAAGACCTGGACAACATCCAGGCTTGGGCTCATAAGTGGCAAGTAACATTCGCGCCAGATAAGTGCCAGGCAATGACCATCTCCAACAAGAGAGAGTCTAACCACCTCCCCTTGACATTCAACGGCATTACCATCACCGAATCCCCCACCATCAACACCCTGGGGGTCACCATTGACCAGAAACTTAACTGGACCAGCCATCTAAATACTGTGGCTACGAGAGCAGGTCAGAGGCTGGGTATTCTGTGGCAAGTGACTCACCTCCTGACTCCCCAAAGCCTTTCCACCATCTATAAGGCACAAGTCAGGAGTGTGATGGAATACTCTCCACTTGCTTGGATGAGTGCAGCTCCAACAACACTCAAGAAGCCCAACACCATCCAAGATAAAGCAGCCCACTTGATTGGCACCCCATCCACCACCCTAAACATTCACTCCCTTCACCACTGGCGCACTGTGGCTGCAGTGTTTACCATCCACAGGATGCACTGCAGCAACTCACCAAGGCTTCTTCGACAACACCTCCCAAACCTGCGACATCTACCACCTAGAAGGACAAGAGCAGCAGGCACATGGGAACAACACCACCTGCACGTTCCCCTCCAAGTCACACACCATCCCGACTTGGAAATATATCGCCGTTCCTTCATCGTCACTGAGTCAAAATCCTGGAACTCCCTTCCTAACAGCACTGTGGGAGAACCGTCACCACGTGGACTTCAGCGGTTCAAGAAGGCGGCTCACCACCACCTTCTCAAGGGCAATTAGGGATGGGCAATAAATGCTGGCCTCGCCAGCAACGCCCACATCCCATGAACGAATAAAAAAAATACCCTATTGTGTACAATTTGAAGCCAGTTCATGCCACAGTAAGAAGATAGCTCCTTTATGACACCTGAGGATCTATGTGTTTTTCCATACCATTTGCACAGTGGGTGGTGTAGCTAAGGTAGATATTGAGCAGCCTTGTGCTCACAAATGAAAGGATATAACTTTGATTGGCATTTTGCTGGGCCAAGCCCCCTAGCTCACAAAATTAAAACATGGGCGAGAAAAATCTCCTTCTCTCGCTTAGACACAATGGGTCAGTTGTATCCGAACAGGCAGTAACAAGAAGCTATCTACACTTTGAAAGGTCTGAATAAGTTAGCTTTGGTTATGTTAGCTAGGGTAGTGAGTATATATTTATGGAGTTCGTCAGTTGCATCTATTATTTTACGTAACTGAGAAACATAGAAAAATTGATTGCTTTCCCCATGAAAACTGTACACAGTTCATTCATGTAGTTTATGGAAAATAAACCAATTTTGGTTTGAAGCTGTGCCATCCTGTTTTTTTTAGTCTGCCTTCTGTAAAGAGAGGAGTACACATGTGATGGTATGTACGATATCGCAATAGCTGGTACAGGGAGCAAAGGTTCTCTGTTATGATCCCCAGGTCAATTAATGAGATATTGAACAGTAAAAGGTGCACTCCAGATTGTAGAGGACACAAAGCCCACACATTGACCGATGATGCTCAACCCAAGAGAATATCTAGCAAAAAAACCTAAAAACTCTGATGACTGCATATGTTGATACCAAAAAGATATTTGTAACAAGATGTCCAAACTATTCTAGTTTATAGTGCTGTAAGAATGTTCATTGCATTTTAAATAAATTAACTAAAAAGAACAGGAATCGATTTGGGAGGAGTAGGGGGAAGGTGATATGTTCAAGTACCATTCAGAGGGTTTAAATACAAATCACAGGCTTGATTGACCTTCTTCTCTATTAGGAATTTTGTTGGTTCTTGGCTGCAACACAAGATGATGGAGCGCTTCTTCGGTGGGAAGAAACAATCAGCCAGAACCCATTCTACCCTGCAAACCATTTCTCCTATCAGCCAAGAGGATGCCATTGAAAATGACTGCGGAAAAATTGATGGTCTAGATTGCCTTGTATGCCTCTGCTCTGTCAAACAAGGACATCTTGGGGCAGGACAGCATCTGAAAGTGGAAAAACTCAAATAATTTTTAAAAAATTTGAATTACAGCCAATGTCAATCTTGAAAATGATTAATTTGTTCTTTCAGCTTTTTTTCCTCTTTGCTTTTTCACTTTCAAACCTTAAAAGTGTCCAGTACACCTAGCATTTCCTGGTGTATGCCAATCAACCTTCTTCGGTAACCTAGGCCCTCAAAGTCAGCATCTGAGTCCTCTGCAGTAGAGCCTTGCCCGCTGGTGAAATAGTACCTGTGGTGTCCTATCCCCATGCTCCAGCTCCTGTACACACATGGGTGGTGATTCACCATGTGAAGACCCCTCTGTAGCCTACCTTCTAAAGTACATGTGGTGCCAGTCTCTGAGCTGGTGCTTGCTAGAGTCAGATTGAGTGATGCAACATCTTCAGGAAGGCAAGCCTCCTCTTCCTGAAGTAGCAGAGAAGTGTCTGCATTTTCAGCATTTGAAATGAAAGAGAGGGACAATGGTTAGCTTTTAGTGTGAAGGAGGAGCAGAGAAAGAAGTGGCTGGTGAAAGCAGCTGCAGTTTATCATGCAGGAAAGTCAGGCACCATTTAAGGAAGATGCACCCTAGGGTGCAATAAAAGTAATATGGGAAGAAGAGGATCAAATGTGAAGAAACCCTGCACAACGTCTCCTCCAGCGCTGCCATTTATCACGGCCTTGACTCTCCCCTGCCCGTGATGGCCAATATATATTTCCTTCCACAGGGGAGAGGGTGTGTAGGCGGGCTCAGCCTCCTCCGATGGCAGCCTTCTGTCACAAGTTGTGTGCGATCATCTCCTGTAAGAAAGAAGGGAGTATGTTAGTGATATCCTTGTGGGGTGTTTAAAGAATGTGTGTGTTATGTAAAATAATTCATGTGCAGTGTGTAAGATGTGAGTTGTGGGGAAGTGAGGGTTGCAATCGTGGTGAGTGAAGCTGGAGGTGGTGGAGGTGTGAGCAGAGAGTAAGAGAGTAATATTCTTACCTTCACAACTCTGGTAAAGTCATTGAACTTCTTTGGGCATTGCAGCCATGTCCTGGGAACTAGGTTCCTGGCAGTGACCTCCTTTGCAACCTCTTCCCACTGGCAGCAGAGGTGTTCCTTGGAGGGCTTTCTGCTTCCTGGGGGAATAGGATTTCCTTCATCCTGTCCACCGCAGGGATCAGGGCCTCCAGTGTGACATCAGAGAACCTGAATGCCCTGTCTGGACCTCTTGCAGCCATTTTTTCAATCTCAGATGTTACCCTGCTGTCTGTAGCCAGAGTGCACCTCCACTAAAAGGTGCTGGCTGCCTTTAAGTGGCATCAGAGACGCACGATTTCCCGCCCCGAAACAGGTGTGCAACCAATGAATAGTAAGGACTAAAGCCGGCTGCATGCCCGAATCGTTATAATGAGCTGCCAGCAGCAATTTCACATGGTCCCTGGAAAGTGCGCCCACTGTGTGCCCGGGCATGATCGAATTTTTAGGCCATGATGCTTCACTGAATTCTGCTTCCTGGGGGATATATTAAATGAATTGTAGCATTTGTTTGCCAAAATCAAAAGTGTAACAGGATCACCACTTTTTAGAATACTAAATTAAGAATATTACTTCTAAGCCAGTTGCTGGGAAGTTCTTGACATCAGTTCAAGGTTGATTGCTCCCTCCTGTGAGGATGTGCCTACCCTCTTCTTGGTACCTCCAACATCAACAATTTTCCTATGTGGTAAGAATCTAAGCCTTACTATTCTTTTGGAGAATTAATATACTCTGTCACTCTATAATGCTTGTGCTCTTTTCTTTCTATCGTCATTTTCCCTTCTAATTTCTTCCCTTTACACCTCACCTACTGAAGGCAGTGCCTGGTGCTGGAGAATGGCTCACTGGTGCCAGAAGCCCTCCAGTATTTCACCTAGGTGGGCATTCTTCATATGTGAGTCTGGTGTATGAATGTTGGTTGATATTCCAACATGGGCCTTGTTAAAGGAACAAATTAAACCAGTGCTAAAGGCTGAGGATTGTCAGCCTGATAACACCCACAAAAAAAAGTTGATTTTTCAGTTTTACAAACAGTTGAGAAGGCGCTGGTCATTAAATACTTCTCAGAAACATTTCGCTTCAGGCACAAAACAAATATATTATCAATAGGTGTCCACTGAGGAGCACAGTTAGATTTCAGCCCAAGATTGCATAAGAATTGTAGAGGGAGATGGAGAAATACCGCATTTTGAAAATAAAACTTAACATTTTATAAGTTGAAGGATACAACTTTTCTCTCCTCCTTCACAAGTTTACAAATGGGCACTAAGTTGAATGTAATGAGTCTAATTTATGCTGTAGAATGGATGCTATCAGAGATACACTGAAAACTTTATAGCCACTTTCTCTTCCGTTTATTAGGAGGAATGGAGATATCGGGCTTGATTTTCACACCCCTGAGCGGGCGCATTCGTGGCGGGGGGGCTGCGAAAATTGGGGATTCCTGGGGCGGGTTTGGAGCCCCCGCATGTGGGACTCCCACCGGCAATTAAAGTCGGCAGGTGCCACTTAAGGTAATCATTTAGGTACTTCAGGTCGTTTAGAGACCTGATTAACATGATATTTTAGGAGGGGTGGGATTTTCCAAACAACTGGGACTGTTTCCCGTACTGGGGGAAACACTCCCAGTTGAAATGGACGTGTTGCAGCCATCAGCCAGTGGCAGCTGCAAAGGTCCATTTGACAGGTGGTGGGGGGGGGAGACCCTCACTCATTGCAGGAGGCCACTCTGTCACTTTGGACAAAGTTTGGCCTCCACCACCCTCCTCCTGACAATCAAAGTCACCAACTTGCACACTTACCCCGGTGTCCAGACACATTTACCTACCTTGCGGACCCCCTCAAATGTGCATCTTCCGGATGGGGGCCGCCGTAGCTGCAGTCATGACCTCCTCGGAGGACGAACAGCATCACCAGCCTCGCCGGCCACGCCATCCACCTCTGACACGTGGAGCTCCACAACACAGTGCTGTGACACATCCACCTGCACAGCAGGAGGGAGGACAATGGCAGAGAGAGATGCGTCGCAGAAGGCACTACCCTCGCCACAGGGTCCACAGACCGAGGCTCAGCTTCCTGGACCTCTCTGCACACAGAGGCTCAGAGTCACTCAACATGTAGTCGTGGACATCTGCAGCCTCCTTCATGCCAAGCTGCTCCCGGCTGGCCCAAGCACCATCTTCTTACCTGTCGCTGTCAAAGTCACCACTGCCCTCAACAACCTCTCCTCCGCATCCTTCCAGGGTGCCACCGGGGACATCGCCGACGTCTCTCAGTTGTCTGCACAAAAGAGCCCTGCAAATACACCTACACCCACTCTGCAGTGACACAATGGGTGGCATCAGTTGTGGGTCTTCATAGTGATCCTCAGGAAAGGACATTATTGCACAAACCAGACAAGAATCACAAAGACGTGGCAGTAGTGGTGACAATATAATATGTGATGTGAGTTGATCAGAAATTAAATATAAGTAAAAACCATGACAAACCCTCAAACACCCTTGTACATCCCCTTCATGCTCACGACACATTTGCCTTACGCTTCCTACTGCACATATGTGATGCATGCCCTGTGGCTGCAGCTCAGGTAGTGGCAGGTTGGTGAGGCTGACTGTGAAAGAGATGCATGAGAGGGTGAGTATGAGATGGAGTCATGAGATTGTATGAGGATTGGGTTGAGTGGTAGTGGTGGGATGAGTACTGGTGAGGTGAGTAAGTGCAGGTAAGATGAGGATGAGCTTTGAGTGGGTGTGAGGAGTGACGTGATAGATTAGTGTTGGCAATGCAGAAGGAGATGTGGGGTGGGGGCGGTGATGTGGCAGATGGAGTGTAGGGGCATGAGTAAGTGTACTCACTTCGGCTGACCTACTTCGGTCATTGAAGCGCCTCCTGCACTGTATGCAGTTGTGCGATACGTTGGTGGTGCAGGTGACCTCCTCTGCCACCTCGAGCCAGGCCTTCTTGGTGGCAGAGGCAGGCCACTTCCTCCTGCCCGCCGGGGGAACGATCTCTGTCCTCCCCCTCCTCCTCACCCCATCCAATAAGACCTGGAGTGAGGCATCATTAAACCTGGGAGCAGCCTTCCCCCTGGGCTGCTCCATGCTGTAATTTTTCCTATTTTCTGCAGCATCTGTCAGAGGAGGACTGCCCCTTTAAATAGGGCTCCTCCAGCTGACAGCCTATGCTGTGCCTGTGCAGTCCACCCGCTGCGCAGCTTTCCAGCACGAAACCTGGAAGCAAAGGTAAGCGGCTTCAATCAAGTTACAATTGCGTGCGGAGCACCCCGATTTCACTGGGCACGTTACCCACGCGCCCAGTCAACCCCCCGCTGCCAACCCGCCGCCCTCCTAATATCGGGCTCATCTATCCACTTAAGGGTTAGTCACATCTTTTTTTTCCAAAATCAGTATAAATGTTTTTTTAAGCACAAATTATGCATCAGCTTTCGAGAAAAAAGAAACTGACAGTGGTGCACAAATGTTTTAAATGGATCTTATCTGTGGGACAATTCCAAAAGTCTGTTCATGGCTGCTGAATTGGATGGAGGAAATTGCTTTGGTATTTTTCCATCTAATTAGCTGACTCTACCCCTCCTAAACCAAGGAGTCGATTCTAACCCTGAGCGGGTTTCAGGCAGGTGGGGGTGAAATGCATTTGCTAGCCTAAGTTTCAGGCCCAGGGTGTTTTAACTCCCAGCCTTATTTATACTTCCCTTTTCAGATGGGAAGAGGGCATTGAGCAGCAGCCAGTTGAGCAAAATCAGGCAGTCAGGCATGCGGGTAAGACCCATTGGCTTGCAGGTAAGTGGTGTGGAGGAGGTTTCGAGTGGGTCTCGTGGGAGGAGAACGGGGAGGCCACGACTTTCCTTGTGGGACCCGGAGGAGCACAGGAAATTTTTTCATTTAGCTGGAGGACTCTTCGTCCTTCCCTCCAGCTACCGACTTGCTTCAGCCTGGCAGGTAAACCGCGGCGGCTTCCCCTTCAGGTCCCGGTTAAAATGCCATCGGGGTCCTATTAATGTCATAGGACCCTCGTTACCATTCACTCATGAGGCTCCCGCCTGTGTCTGGCAGGGACCTCATTCGCCGCCAAAACCAGCAACTTTAAAATCGGAGATCGGAGATCGGTGAGAACGGACCAGGTAATGGAGTTGCTGCATATTAGCTGCTCACCCGATCCGTTCCCGCTCAGTGGGGAAAGTTAAAATTCCCTGTAATGACAGGGGGCTTATGAAACAGACACAAACACAGCAATTATCCAAATCTTTTATGCTATCATAAGATGGGTGCCACCTTTTCTTATAGATAATTGCATCATTCTATTGGTTTATAAATAATTATTTTTTAAAGTGGATCCCATACTGTTCTTTCAAATCAGACATCATAAGAGCTAGGAGGATTCATGGCAGACATTTTCCTTTGTCTGCTTCTCAAGATTATCACAGTTTCCTCAGCACAGATGCTTGTGATTTAAAGCCATTACTCCGAAAACTGGAAATATTGTCATGTGGTGAGAGAAGCATTGCATCTTTACAAATATAGCTGATGTCAAACCCTTGACAAATACTACTTCATTGTAAGTGCAGAATATATCATTACATATACTTCTTAACATATACTGTTGATTTGTTTAGGTAAATTACAAATTGTAATAACAAAAATGCCCTCTATTGCACACAACTAATAATATGTAAGCGTGGAAATGACAGAACATCTGGAGGCTATGACACCAAAGATTTCTGTCTGAGCACACAGTAATGAATCAGAATATGGCAAGTCATATTTTTTGTCTTATTCAACATTTCTTGGTTATTCATAGCAATACAATAACATTTTATTAAACTGTTAATTATTTATAGCTGTAGTATTATGGCTTTATTAAACATTAATTTATACAGAATATTTAAAATGAACTGTTTCCAAGCATATGAGACAAAGGAAATGAGACATCAATATTAAGCAAAATATAGAATGCCAGTAAAACAAAACAATAATAAAAAGTACTAACCTATTTAAGAAAATATATTCCCCTTTAAGATGTAAGTCAAGAATGAGGCTCAATTAATATAATTCCAACTAGCATGAGTTAGAATTCTGACAATTAGATGTTTTGTTTCTGTCTGTAGGAAGCATGATTTGATTTAAACCAAATAAATAATGAAGTTATAAAAATATAATAAAAATTAAACTAGTCAAATCCTGAATGACAATTTTTCCCTATTCCTTTATACTTTTCTGCTAAGGGGCATGTCTAATTTCAGTTAATATTGAATACAGTTCAATAATAGTAGTGAAGAGACTCTAAACATAAGGAAGAAATAGTAATAATCCGGACCAACATCTCTATAATCCCATGTTACTGCAGAACTTTATTCTCCCATGTCACATCCCTATGAATGTGACTTCAATCATGCTGTGTTGCTGCTGTCTATTTGCTACAAATGAACAAAATGTCTGATATACAATCAGATTATCCAGGTGGATTAATTCAATTACTACCGCCATTGTGATGTTACAAAAGTTGCTGCATTTCCATTTAAATAGAACTAAAATTTCACTTTTAAATATAGCTAAATTCACTCACTGTAAGAACTGGTGCATAAATTGCACCTTAATCCAGGTTCTATGTACATCCTTTACATATAGTGTGTAGGAGTCACTTCTACAACAGTGCAATGGTAAAATGGGGGAGTGATTTGTGCGGAGGTGTGATGTGCATCAGATTTTACAAAAATGCTATTTGGAAATATGCCAATCCACCATGATTCAAGTTTTCACAAAGTTCAGATTTGCCCGCATCCTTTTTAAAGAGATTACATAGTAATGCTTTGCACAAATTTAATTGATATGAAAACTAAGACGAGTTTGTGATCATTGGGTAATATCGTTTTACGTGCAAGTCAAATGCTTTGAATGACATGTTAAAATCAAGTTCAGAATACAGGCTTTAAGTGTAACAGTAGCAAATCATAGAACTCTGATTTGATTTTCAATGTTCCGTAGTTAAAAGTAAAGCCACATGGCAAAAACATCTGTTTCAGATTGATACTTAACAATCACAGTTTTTTTAATGATATTCTATTATTTTTATATGCACACGTTTTTCTCCTGCTCATGTATAAATTTAAAAATATGTAAGTTATTATTCTGGTCCCAGGACGTTATATATGAGATGATTTTACTGTATGTTCAAAATAAATAAAAACACCCAAATAAATGCTGGACATTTGTTTTGCATTGCTAACGCTATTTTCAAGCCTATTATTTAAAACCCATTAGATTACACTTTAGGCTCCTGGTGAATCTACGGAGCAGAAATCCCCCCCGAAATAACGGAGGAGCTCAACAGTGCTCTCTGGTATTAGTGGCGAAATGGTGGAGCAAGTTCCGGCATTCTTACATGCGCAGTGAAACACAGAAATCCAGATATGACAGCTTTGAATTAAAGGGAAACTGCCCGCTGCAATCAGAGAAATCATTGAAAAAGTGCAAACTTGCTTATATGCCCAGCTGGAAAGTAACTAATTACAGCACTAAACAGGTAAGCTTAAAAATACAGATCTAAACTAAGTTTAAACAGTGTGGTAAGTCTCAATGACTGCCAAACAACTAAAAATTAACTTTTAAAAATGTGGAGTCTCATATTACTCCTTATTGTAATAGTTTTTGGTCATTAAATATATTTTTCAATTAAAAATCTTTTTTTTAAACTTTTCCCTTCTGTCTCTTTTATTTAATTCAATTATTTCTTTGTTTTTTTTGAAAAAAGTTAAATTTTTATTTACAATTACATACAGAATACTAACCTTCAATGAATGAAGTCTGCTTACCTGTTTGAGCAATGCAGCCTGAATCTGTGGGCGTGACTTCGCTTCCTGACAGATTGTGCGGGCGTGTCTTCTCCTCTCACAGACCTTTCCAGCCGCAGCAACTGATGTTGCTCAGAGGCTGGGTTGATAGCGCACAATTTTTTTAAAGTTCAAATTCAAGTATAGATTTAAGGTGTCAACGTAACATCTTGGGGGTGATTTTAAATCCCAAGAATGGGTGAGTTGGGGCGGGTGGGAGTTGAAAATAGTTGTTCTTTGGGTCGCGACCGCAACCCGGCTTTATTTCCGGGTTTAATGTTGGCGTGTAAAAGTATAGGCTTTTCACTGGGAATGCAAAGTCCCAAAATTTTGCGGTTGCAACCCAAAGAATCAATTATTTTCAACTCCCACCCAACCCACCGGTTCTTGGGGTTTTACATCTCTACTGTTGGTTCAGGTTAGAGCATTGTCAGTATTCCAGTGCTACTTGATTGTCCTTGCTACATTGTGAATATATCTGGTTCATGCGAGACTAAACTCTGCATTATTGTCTGTTTTAAACACCTCGGATGCTTTTTCCCTCCTCATATATTTTGCTTGTGTGAAAACCCTGAAGTAACCAATGCTTCATTTTCCTTTTTCAGCACTCTTCCAGCCCCATTATTATTTTTTTATTTTATTGCTCATAATAAAGCTGCATAAATCAAACACAAACACACAAAGCAAACCATTAAAATACCATTCAAACATAAATTCATACATATGTAAAACTGACAGTTATGTCTATCTCTTTTAGTCTGAAACATAGCATAGAATAGATGTTCAGGTGCATCAAGCATATCCTAACTTCTCAGCATTATCTTCACTGAGGGATACCTTTTCCAGCTCATATTTTCCTCTAAGTAAGTTTCTTACATGTGGTGTGTCTGTCCAAACCTATCATATCACCTCTTGCTTGCCAATGGTGTGAATTTCCAAATGGTTAGGGAAGTTATGAAACATTATTATAATCTGAGAACCTCATTATATTAATTTAATTCAAGATTTAATTTTTTTCAAGTGAAACTATTACAAGTTAAATCTGCTAGGTTGGCTTTGGATTTCCATGTTCAATTGTGGTAAGAGGAGTCTTCTTCCATTTTTGATGCTTCTACCATTGGGCACACCTTAGAATAGAGATGGCATGGGTCAGATAGGAATCTCCCTATACTGGCCCAACTATAGGACACCTTTTAGTGTTCTATATATCCTTCATTGAAGAAGAATATTTAATTTTTGTTAATCATTACTACATTATGGACAATTTTGTAATCTCACCTCTATTAGGGAGAGGAGACTCAAAAATATTTGGTTTTCCTTACCTAGAATCATATAATACAATTCTTAGGCTAATCTATTATGTCTTAAACTTCATTTGAATAAGACTGTGGGGTTGAGGCAGCGTGTTGGTGCTCAATGCACTGTGCAATGGAATAATTGGACACAGGTTTATGCCTGTAATATCCCATATGCCACATGACAAATTCCTGATCTTGACTGAGCCAACAGTAGTTGCTGTGACAGAAACCTCCCCTCAGGCAGAAAGGGAAAAAATCAGTGTGCAATTTATCCTGATTTGCCTTTTTTTGTCTATTTGGTGACAGCTGGAGACAACTGTAACAAGGGCAAATTTTGCACACATTTCACCCTGATGGTTACTGAGAGCACAGAAAGACTTGGAGAAAGTGTAACAAGGGTAACAAGTCACAGATTTCCCATAGTGGTGTATTCTCCAGTAACTCTGCTTTTTCAAGTCACGATTACCTCTGCATTTCACTTCCTGTGTATGAGGGACAAAGTTCCAGGCAATTATACTGTCTGGGAAAGAGTTGCACAGGCAAGAGAAATGTGTGTGAGGGTTTTCTTCTGGCATTGTGTTTTTAGCTCTTAGTGGCTAGATCAAAAACATCATTAAGAGAGGTCAGAGAGCAAGTTGTCTAATTGCCTTTCAACTGGAAAATGAAGTATCTAAAAGGGGAGGGCAGAAGATTTGCAAAGAGGACCTTTGTAGGCTAGTGAAATAATATTATTTAATCCCATCAATTCAGAATCAACCTCTCTCATATGAACTGGTTTCCTTCTTATTTCAGCTGGTATGGAGGGCTATTGGATGCTGTGTGATTCTTCAGGATAAAACGTCTTTATACTTCAACCAAGGGGAAGGGGAAGCCAACAGGCAGTTGACCTGGCTAGAGTGTGTTTCCCTCTGGTGAGATACCCTATCAAGCACCCAGCAGAGAAGTGACAAAACTCACTACATATTGTGAACAGATTTCAGTGTCAGACACGACTATGACCAACCACAGCTGCAGGAGCAAACACCTTAACCACGGAGTAATTCAACATTAGTGTTACTGTTCTCTTGCTCTATAAAATAAATTTAATTTGTTCATCCAAAAACTATGTTCAGTTTGCGAAGCAAACATATTAGACTATAGGTCTGTTATTGTCTAGTAAGTATTAAGATGTTGGCCACTGGAAACATATCACTGCCCCAGAGTCTGTATTTTAAATTCAATGATTATAGCCACACAAAAAAAAACACAATTGGGACTATTCAATTTTTGCTAACAACATCTGCACTTGCAAGTAGAAAATTTTGCTCTTGAAAAATATCACACCAATTATAACCGATAATTACCTTTGTTAAAAAAAAACTCCTAAGGTGTTTGGGAAGAGAATAATGACAGTTCTTAGCTTGGATAATGCAGCCAGCCATTGGGAGAATTGCTGTCTTTGTATCAGAAGATGACTCTTGTTTCTCCTCCTTTTCTGGCTCACCAGGAAACTCATCTCTATCACTCACAATCACACTCTCCTATGCACAAGATACAAAAAAAACAAGACAGTCATTTATATAATGTATTTCCCTGCTGAGTGGAAAATGGTAGGTGGCTTTGTTCAGAAATAGCTGGCTACTTCTGATGGTTTTATAACTGTGCTGTGTCTTTGTTTTCTCTTCTTATGGTACAATTCAGAACTATCAAAAATCAAATATGCACATTACTTTTTACACCCGTAAACCTACTTATGAAGCTCAATGTAATGTTTCTCCACTTAAATTCTGAAGTTGAAATTGTGCACAAAGTGATTTCTATCTTGTATCCCATGGACCATGCAAAATGATTCTTAAACAATAAAAATGCATCGTGGCCCCCCTCACGCTCACATGTACTCCAATAATTGAAGGGTAAGCAAATAGGTCGTTGACTCTGACACTGTTCCCATTCTATTATGCAGCTGACAAGAGTTATGCGATAGGCCAACACAGGTGGAGTGTCTACTGCTTTTTCCCACGATGAGATGCCATATGTGGCCTGGCAAGTTGCTAATAAAAAGAAAGAACTTGCATTTATATAGCGCCTTTCATGACCTCCGAAAGTGCTGTACAGATAATGAAGTACTTTCGAAGTGTAGCTGCTATTGCAACGGAGGGAATCGCGGCAGCCAATTTGTGCATGTTGGTCAGCAGACTCAGGTTTGCTATTATTGGGACTGGAACCTGTAAGCACAATAGTATGAAGGCAATATTTTAACTGTTGCATTACCAGACTCCTGAAGGTGCTGACTCTTACTAGGCTACAATTCTTTAGATGATGACAATCTTCTGGCATCTTACCAATGTGACCATTCTTCATCTGTGAGCCGACACAGTGCGTATTGTCAGGCTATTTGACCTTGGGGAGGCATGGCAGCTGAGACCTTATCTAACAATCACACATATGCAGTTTCCAGCAGGAGTCTCTTGTGAACAATAACCAGTGCTAATATTTGTCATTCCTTGATCCTGCAATGCTGACACTAATCATAGCATCTCAATTTTTGCCTTGGCTCAGATCAGCAAACAGCCCAAATCTGGGATCTTTCTCATCATATTTTCTCACTCCCATTATCCAGCCATTTATTGACGGCTTAGGCGGCCTACTATTCCAATGCCCATCTGTGTCCAAACAGATGTATGTGCACATGTTCATATCTGTCTGACACTGAGTTTGATGAGAATTATGGGTGACTCAACAAATCCCTAGATTGTCATAAGAAGCAATCTGAATATACTGCAATGCTAGAAACCTCTACTTCCCAAGTAATAACAACCATGCTGCTGAAGTATTGTAAACATTTCTTTGTGGTAACAGCTGAAAGATTTAATTTGTAGTGGCCAATGTAGGCATTGCACACTTCAGCTCTGACTCACATTTAAGCCTTACTATAACATAATTCTGTATAGACTATTGCCCTCACAGTTCTATTTGCCTTTCAGTAGTATGGAGTGTTTCTTTGGGTTTGAGTTGGCTCCAAGGTGATATATCTGATGATAGAAGATTAGAACCAAATCAATTCTCTTGGGCAGATTTGGTGATTGATTACCCGAGCAAGGCAGGTCTGCATTACTCTAGGGTGCTATTGATGATTGACCATTCAGCTTGACGTATCAAAGGGTCTTGGGGTAGACTTGTCATTCCAGGCTGGGATTCTTTTCACTCCCCTGTAGATAACCTTGCAAATTACTGTCCTAATAGATACGGTTGTCCTACAAACAGCAGCAGGCTTACTAGTGCTCTATGCCCATTTGGGTAGTCCCTAAGCCTTGGATCTTTCTACTCTGTTCCTAAATTCTCTGGGCTAAGGTGAGTGAAGTGTAGGGGAACAGAAACTTGACTTATGTAGATTTCTCATTAGTTTGATTTCCAGACTCAATTATTATAATGCATTTCCATATGTGTTAGACACTCAGCTAACCAAACAAAAATCATCAAGATATAATTTTCTTCTAGATCAGAGTATGTCTGGTTTACAGTATTGTCAATGACTTCTATTACCATTCCGTATTCAGCTAGCAAGAGCATACTTGCTGCAGGCCAAAAAGTGCCAGCTTCCTCAAGAGTTGACATGGTGTCAGCCATGGCTCAGTGATAGCACTCTCTCCTCTGAGTCAGAGGTTGTGGGTTCAAGTCCCACTCCAGAGACTTAAGCACAAAATCTAACAGTGTGACGGAGTGCTGCACTGTCGGAGGTGCCATCTTTCAGATGAAACATTAAACCGTCTCCCCTCTCAGGTGGACGTAAAAGATTCTATGGCACTATATTGAAGAAAAGCAGGGGAATTCCCCTGGATAATATTTATCCCTCAACCAACATCACTAAAACAGATTATCTGGTCATTATCTCATTCTTTGGGCCCGATATTAGGAGGGAGGCGGGTTGCCAGCGGGGGGTCAACTGGGCATGTGAGTAACGCGCCCGGTGAAATCAGTGTGTTCCGCACATGATCGCAGCCTAATTTTTAAAAAAAATTTTCATGGGATGTGGGCGTCGCTGGCGAGGCCAGCATTTATTGCCCATCCCTAATTGCCCTTGAGAAGGTGGTGGTGAGCCGCCTTCTTGAACCGCTGCAGTCTGTGTGGTGAAGGTTCTCCCACAGTGCTGTTAGGTAGGGAGTTCCAGGATTTTGACCAAACGACGATGAAGGAATGGCGATATATTTCCAAGTCGGATGGTGTGACTTGGAGGGGAATGTGCAGGTAGTGTTATTCCCATGTGCTTGCTGCCCTTGTCCTTCTAGGTGGTAAAGGTCGCGGGTTTGGGAGGTGCTGTCGAAGAAGCCTTGGCGAGTTGCTGCAGTGCATCCTGTGAATGGTACACACTGCAGCCGTGGTGAGCCCGTGGTGAAGGGAGTGAATGTTTAGGGTGGTGGATGGGGTGCCAATCAAGTGGGCTGCTTTGTCCTGGATGGTGTTGAGCTTCTTGAGTGTAGTTGGAGCTGCACTCATCCAGGCAAGTGGAGAGTATTCCATCACACTCCTGACTTGTGCCTTATAGATGGTGGAAAGGCTTTGGGGGGTCAGGAGGTGAGTCACTCACCGCAGGATACCCATCCTCTGACCTGCTCTTATAGCCACAGTATTTATATGGCTGGTCCAGTTAAGTTTCTGGTCAATGGTGACCCCTAGGATGTTGATGGTGGGGGATTCAACGATGGTAATGCTGTTGAATGTCAAGGGGAGGTGATTAGATTCTCTCTTGTTGGAGATGGTCATTGCCTGGCACTTGCCACTTATCAGCCCAAGCCTGGATGTTGTCCAGGTCTTGCTGCATGCGGGCTCGGACTGCTTCATTATCTGAGGGGTTGCGAATGGAACTGAACACTGTGCAATCATCAGCGAACATCCCCATTTCTGACCTTATGATGGGGGTGGGGGGGGGGAAGTTCATTGATGAAGCAGCTGAAGATGGTTGGGCCTAGGACACTGCCCTGAGGAACTCCTGCAGCAATGTCCTGGGGCTGAGATGATTGGCCTCCAACAACCACTACCATCTTCCTTTGTGCTAGGTATGACTCCAGCCACTGGAGAGTTTTCCCCCTGATTCCCATTGACTTCAATTTTACTAGGGCTCCTTGGTGCCACACTTGGTCAAATGCTGCCTTGATGTCAAGGGCAGTCATTCTCACCTCACCTCTGGAATTCAGCTCTTTTGTCCATGTTTGGACATGTTTGAAGGTACTTACGCGTGCTTCCGGGTTTCCCGCTGCAGACCTGCGCAGCGGGCGCACTGTGCACCCGCATCACAGGCTGTCAGCAGGAGGAGCCCTATTTAAAGGGCCAGTCCTCCAATGCTCCTCCTGCAGTGAAGAACAATATTGTCAGCATGGAGCAGGCCAAAGGCAAGGCTGCTCCAAGGTTTTCTGACTCCTCACTCCAGGTGCTGCTCGATGGGGTCAGGAGGGGGAGGGAAACGTTTTTCCCATTGGACAGGAGGAAGTGGCCTGCCTCTGCCACCAAGAAGGCCTGGAGCAGCAATGTTGCCCAAACCTGGGTCCAGTGCAGGAAGCGCTTTAATGACCTAACCAGGTCAGCCAAAGTGAATATACTTGCGCATTCTCCCGCACCCCATCTTCCACATCACCTCCACCACCACACAACTCCTTCTGCACTGCCACCACAATGCTCTCGCATCACTCCTCACATCCACTCAACCATCATCCTCACCTTGCCTGCATGTACTCGGTTCCCATTCGAGCACTACCACGCAATCCAATCCTCATACAATCTCATGGCTATGTCTCACGCGCACCCTCCCATGCATCTCCCTTACCGTCACCCCCACCCACACAAATGCATGCAGCGGGTCACTAAGCAACCATCAATCAATCACGTCTCTCTGTGTTTTGCCTTGATAGAAGAGATGGCAGAATGCCCGGGAGAGGGCAAGGACCGGAGGGGGCCCACCACACCAGGTGGTCCTAACGGATGCAGAGCAGCAGGCACTAGAAATAAGCCTCACCCTGGAGTGCCTGTCTGTGCCGGACGCCGAGACTGGGAGCGCACAAGCGGCTGGTGACAGAAATCTAACACTCAGCAGTCATGATAGCGAATGATCTTAACATCACTTGGCATCTGCAGCACCTCAACATTTGTCCACATGCTTAATATTGATTTCTGTTCTCTTGCAGGGCCATCTGCGACCGCCGTGACTACGCAGGGCGATTCCTCAGAGAACCTGCCGGCCTCTGAGGGGGCATCGTCAAATCTAAGCCAGCCAGTCACCAGCGTAGATACACATACCTTGATGGGTCCCTGTCCTCAATTAGTTAGGGTTGCACATGGTGAGTCACCAAGTGCATGTGAGCACGAGCAGACCCTGGTGGCAGGGGCAGCCGTGGAGAGTCCGCGTCGGTGGGAGCACTCTTCTCCAGGCTCTGCTCAGCTGGACCCAGATGCTGAAACCTGGGGCCAGCCATGAAAAGGAAAGTCCTCGATGGGCAGCAGCACATTGCCGAGGTACTGGAACAGGTGCCACATGCACTCTCCACAATCGCGCAGAGGATGGAGGAGTCCAACTCCTGCATGAATGGAATACTGTCACAGGGACGTGAAGGCATCCCTGAGATAGTGTCGCAGGTAAGTGCGGGAAAGTCTGCAATGGAGGGAAGGCTAGCCTCCATCGAGCTTCAAGCACGGCTCATCAATGAGTCCATTCAGGCCCTGACAACGGCCATTTGGATTAAGGGTTAGCAACATTCTGCTGCTTTAAACAAGCTGACAGATATGTTACAACTGGCCTTCCAAGGCTTCACACAAGTCCTCCAAACTGTCGTCCAGCAGGGTGGAAGGAGTGATGTGGGCCTGGCCCAGGAGAGGGATGATGGCGAAAGGGGACATGGAATTGGGAATGCCACTCAAAGTGTTCCCACGTCTCACCCGTTGCCCCCCTCTCAACCAGTACCCGCAATACTGCCTCCTCTCCAGGTGGCCGAGTCTGCCCCTGCACAGGTGCAGCTGGAGCAGTATTTGGAGGGGCCCTCACGGGCACCGAAACCCAGAGGGCGTCCATGCAAAGCATCTCATCGGTCAGGGCATGGACAAGAGCAACCTGCAACTACCTCTGCTGAAGCCACAGGCATAGCATCACGTAGGGGTTCCCGTAAACGTAAGGCTAAGGTTTTGTGAGCAGAAAGGGGATGCACAAGGATGTATGATGGAATGTCATGTTTTTCATTTAAGTTTGTTTGTTTTGCCAACCACATTAAATTTTGTTATCACCACGTCTTTGCAAATCTTGTCTGGTTTGTGCAATAATTCCCTTTCTTGAGGATAACCATGAAGACCCACACCTGATGCCACCCATTAGGTCACTGCAGACTGGCTGTCGGTGTATTTGCGGGGCTCTTTTGTGCAGACGACTGCGAGACACCGGCGGTGTCCCCGGTGGCACCCTGGAAGGATCCGGAGAAGGAGTTGAGGGCTGTGGTGACTTTGACAGCTGCAGGTAAGAAGGTGGAGCTCGGGCCAGCTGGGAGCAGCTCGGCATCAAGGAGGCTGCAGATGTCCACGACTACATGTCGAGTGACTCTGAGCCTCCGTGTGCACTGCTCCTCAGAGAGGTCTAGGAAGCTGAGCCTCGGTCTGTAGACCCTGTGGCGAGGGTAGTGCCCTCTGCGACGCATCTCTCTCTGCGGTTGCCCTCCCTCCTGCTGTGCAGGTGGATGTGTTACAGCATCTAAGCACGTCATTGGGGAACCCGGAAGTGGGCGGGTTGGAGCCGGGCTCCGCACCCGCCCCGGGAATCCCCAATTTTAGCAGCCCTCTGCCACGAACGCACCCGCTTGGCCATCCGAAAATTGACCCCTTTGTGCAACCTTGCTGTGCACAAATTGGCTGCAACGTTTCCTACATTACAACAGTGACTACACTTCAAAAGTACTTCATTGGTTGTAAAGTGCTTTGGGATGCCTTGAGGTTACGAAAGGCACTTTATAAATGCAAGTTCTTTCTTTCTGCTTCTGGGAGGTAATCTAGAAGCTTACCTCATAACTAATTAACTCATTACACATGTGCCTGGTGAACGTAAGTGTAAGGCTTCACTGGGATATGATCAGTGAAATATGGATGAAAACCCATCTTCAATCAAATCTTCTCTAACTGCAGGCCAACTCTAAACTCTCATTGATTAGTATTCTTTCCTCCAATTCAATTACAATAGTGAGAACATGGCTGAGCTCCAATTGCTATTTCACAATTAAATCTAGCAGGAGTTGAGAGGACCAATTATTGCAATGTTGCTGTGCATGTGTATATTTGTGTATTTCTGAGTCTGATTACAGCCATAATATGCTCTAAGCTTATGTTGGCCAAGTTTAGATCCGATTAAATTTCAGGTTCAGAAAGTTTCATAATCACAATGTCACTGGACTGTTGCTAATAAAAATGTACTTTTTGTAATGCTTCAAACCATTGAATCATGTTTGATCATCTATGCTGGGCAGCCAATTTATTAATTGCAGCTGACTCAGCAAAATACATTTTAATTTTCCACACGTAAAGTTGTATGCAAATCCATGTGCAATTCTATATTGTGCATTCTTTGGGTTTTTTTAGTGATAAGCTGGGTGTCCAACATGTGGGGAATCCCACCCTCAAATTTAAAGGTCTCCCAATCAAGCAATTGAGAAATCTATGCCGACCCATAGGTTTTCTGTTTACCCAATATGGAGTGCACACACTGTCCCTGTAGGTACACATCTCATTACTAAAGTCAAGAAAGCGTAGTTCCAGATTGGCAGAGCCATGATTTAAGGATCTTCAAGGGTTTGTGAATGGCTTTAAAAAGAGGCATACCCACCATATTGTGGGCTGGAGGAAGCTCTTCCATTTTATACCTATGAATTCAGAACTATGAAAGAAAACGACTTGGGCACATTTTTAGCACATTACATAACCTGCATCAAGATTTTACTACCAATGAATAAAGACAAGAAAGACTAAGTGCCCTTGCCCTTTCTCAGTGTGATTGCAGAGGGTCATGTCCAGGCTGAAGCTGCCATTCACTAGGAGACCCAGCTACCAGTATGAATTAACAATTGGGACTGATATTCCTTGTATTTTCCAATCAGTAGCTTTGAGGTCTCCTCCTGAGTTGTGCAAGACCAGAATACTGCATTTGGAGGCACAGCACTACCATACCCCACAACCCATGTATAATTAGCGATTTTTCCATGAACAAAGTGTTTATGTAAACACAAATTTATTAAAATATTATGTGCAATAAACTTACAGTTTTATGTCCATTTTGCTGTTCCTGATGTTCCTAATCCAGTACAAAATAAAAGGCAGAATTAGGTAATTTGTGCATTCCGCAAGACAACTCTGGACTAAACAATGCAATAAAGTTATACACAATTCAGAAAATTACTTAAGATCTTGACGGACTGAACAAAACAGAAAAGTTTTGCAGAATGAATAGTAACTTGCATTGTAATGTTTTAAATTGTGCATTTCACAGAAAGCTTCTAGGGACTGAACCATGCATTGCATGGGAAATGTCTATGGATTAAAGAACTAAGGAACTTCTCTGAGCTAAATAACTAAAAACTATGGGACTCTTCATGAAAAATATTGAGCATTTTCAAAGAGTGTTGTGTAGATGTGACTTTTTGATGATTTGAAATACAGCCTACGTAGGAACTCAAAAATGATTAGCATTTAGATTGTCTGCTTCCTGCGGTGCAAGGCTGCGAGGATAACTGTGCTGTGCCTAGATTCGTTGTTTCAGAAACTTTAACTTGAGTATCAATGAGCTAGTGTGCTGTTCATCACAGACAGTTGCACTTCAAAAGCACAGCAGAGCCTTATTCAACTAAACCCCTTGGGACAGAGGGTATTTCAGATATGTGAATATTTCTGATCTGTTGAGATCCGTTACTGGTTATATAGCTAGTTTGAAAAAACCCCACAAAAACAAACCCAAAATTGGAGAGGACAAAAGGAATTAAAATTCAAAGGCACATGTGCATCAGCAAAATTTCAATAAACACAATTCCAAACAAACTTGCAGTGCCCATGAGTTATGAGTCTTTTACATTCACTAAGGAAGTGCCATACGTTGTGAGTGCTGACAAGCTATTTTCAATGTATCCCAGTACTGAAAGAAAGATATCACAGTTAGTTTAAAAAGTCACTGGTTTGGACACCACACTTCATCTCCTGAATGCAAAGTCTGAACTTACTTCAGTAGGAATGGAGAGTAGCAGCCCTAAAATCGGAGTGCTGCACTTACCGCCCTGTTCCCCCTCCAATCCCATCCGCCATTTTGCCGAGGGCTTTCACAAGGATGGCCCAGGTGCCCGTCTGAAGCAGGTGGAAGCCTTATTAAAGTATGTAAATTGGGGTCCTTCGATGCCAATAGCCCCATTATGACATTTTTACGTGAAAACAGAAGTAGCATGTTGCGCTGGATCCATCCTGTACTGCAGGCACGAAACAGCAATTGGGACTGGTATTTAAAGGGGCACTCACCTGAAAGCACTCAGAACATTGGTATCCATGTGAAATTGAGCTGGCTGTATTTCTTCAGGAATCTTTGCATTCAGTATTATTTTGCTTCCACATCTTCAAGAAGCACGGGGCCAAGAAATGAGTCATCCAGGGCACTCCAGTGTGACTGAAAGAATGGTAGGAAGAAATGTAATGGGAACAACAGCAGCAAGGTATGGAGCCTCAAGGAGCTGCAGTTGGGCCTCTCAAGAGACTACACATAAGGAGAGCTGCTCGCAGGCATCCTTACCCAGCCCATGTGGTCTATAGGCCCAAAGTGAGTTACATCCAGTTTTCTGAGGAGCAGTGCATCAGGATGCTGTGCTTCTGCAGAACTGTGCAGCCTCTTACAACAAGACCTGCAACTCACGCTCCCAGCTGGTCATGCCTTGCCTATAGCAGTCAAAGTGACAACAGGCCTTAATTTTTTTGCGTCGGGCTCATTTCTGGCTGCAGCAGGTGACATCAGTCACATAAGCCAGTCTTCTGTCATAGAATCATAGAATCATAGAAGTTACAACATGGAAACAGGCCCTTCGGCCCAACATGTCCATGTCGCCCAGTTTATACCACTAAGCTAGTCCCAATTGCCTGCACTTGGCCCATATCCCTCGATACCCATCTTACCCATGTAACTGTCCAAATGCTTTTTAAAAGACAAAATTGTACCTGCCTCTACTACTGCCTCTGGCAGCTCGTTCCAGACACTCACCACCCTTTGAGTGAAAAAATTGCCCCTCTGGATCCTTTTGTATCTCTCCCCTCTCACCTTAAATCTGTGCCCCCTCGTTATAGACTCCCCTACCTTTGGGAAAAGATTTTGACTATCGACCTTATCTATGCCCCTCATTATTTTATAGACTTCTATAAGATCACCCCTTAACCTCCTACTCTCCAGGGAAAAAAGTCCCAGTCTGTCTAACCTCTCCCTGTAAGTCAAACCATCAAGTCCCGGTAGCATCCTAGTAAATCTTTTCTGCACTCTTTCTAGTTTAATAATATCCTTTCTATAATAGGGTGACCAGAACTGTACACAGTACTCCAAGTGTGGCCTCACCAATGCCCTGTACAACTTCAACAAGACATCCCAACTCCTGCATTCAATGTTCTGACCAATGAAACCAAGCATGCTGAATGCCTTCTTCACCACCCTATCCACCTGTGACTCCACTTTCAAGGAGCTATGAATCTGTACTCCTAGATCTCTTTGTTCTATAACTCTCCCCAATGCCCTACCATTAACGGAGTAGGTCCTGGCCCGATTCGATCTACCAAAATGCATCACCTCACATTTATCTAAATTAAACTCCATCTGCCATTCATCGGCCCACTGGCCCAATTTATCAAGATCCCGTTGCAATCCTAGATAACCTTCTTCACTGTCCACAATGCCACCAATCTTGGTGTCATCTGCAAACTTACTAACCATGCCTCCTAAATTCTCATCCAAATCATTAATATAAATAACAAATAACAGCGGACCCAGCACCGATCCCTGAGGCACACCGCTGGACACAGGCATCCAGTTTGAAAAACAACCCTCGACAACCACCCTCTGTCTTCTGTCGTCAAGCCAATTTTGTATCCAATTGGCTACCTCACCTTGGATCCCATGAGATTTAACCTTATGTAACAACCTACCATGCGGTACCTTGTCAAATGCTTTGCTGAAGTCCATGTAGACCACGTCTACTGCACAGCCCTCATCTATCTTCTTGGTTACCCCTTCAAAAAACTCAATCAAATTCGTGAGACATGATTTTCCTCTCACAAAACCATGCTGACTGTTCCTAATTAGTCCCTGCCTCTCCAAATGCCTGTAGATCCTGTCCCTCAGAATACCCTCTAACAACTTACCCACTACAGATGTCAGGCTCACTGGTCTGTAGTTCCCAGGCTTTTCCCTGCCGCCCTTCTTAAACAAAGGCACAACATTTGCTACCCTCCAATCTTCAGGC
Organism: Heptranchias perlo; assembly: GCF_035084215.1. NCBI lineage: Eukaryota > Metazoa > Chordata > Chondrichthyes > Hexanchiformes > Hexanchidae > Heptranchias > Heptranchias perlo. The sequence goes on from NC_090340.1 coordinate 46,835,311, forward strand.
ACCTCACCTGTCGCGGTGGATGATTCAAATATCTCTGCTAGGGGACCCGCAATTTCCTCCCTAACCTCCCATAACGTCCTGGGATACATTTCATCAGACTTCCAGCACCTCCCTCTCTGTAATATGTACACTCCTCAAGACATCACTATTTATTTCCCCAAGTTCCCTAACATCCATGCCTTTCTCAACCGTAAATACCGATGTGAAATATTCATTCAGGATCTCACCCATCTCTTGTGGTTCCGCACATAGATGACCTTGTTGATCCTTAAGAGGCCCTACTCTCTCCCTAGTTACCCTTTTGCCCTTTATGTATTTGTAGAAGCTCTTTGGATTCACCTTTGCCTGATCTGCCAAAGCAATCTCATATCCCCTTTTTGCCCTCCTGATTTCTCTCTTAACTCTACTCCGGCAATCTCTATACTCTTTAAGGGATCCACTTGATCCCAGCTGCCTATGCATGTCATATGCCTCCTTCTTCTTTTTGACTAGTGCCTCAATCTCCCGAGTCATCCAAGGTTCCCTACTTCTACCAGCCTTGCCCTTCACTTTATAAGGAATGTGCTTACCCTGAACCCTGGTTAACACACTTTTGAAAGCCTCCCACTTACCAGACGTCCCTTTGCCTGCCAACAGACTCTCCCAATCAACTTCTGAAAGTTCCTGTCTAATACCATCAAAATTGGCCTTTCCCCAATTTAGAATTTTAACTTTTGGGCCAGACCTATCCTTCTCCATAGCTATCTTAAAACTAATGGAATTATGATCACTGGTCCCAAAGTGATCCCTCACTAACACTTCTGTCACCTGCCCTTCCTTATTTCCCAAGAGGAGGTCAAGTTTTGCCCCCTCTCTAGTCGGGCCATCCACATACTGAATGAGAAATTCCTCCTGAATACACTCAACAAATTTCTCTCCATCCAAGCCCCTAATGCTATGGCTGTCCCAGTCAATGTTGGGAAAGTTAAAGTCCCCTACTATTACCACCCTATTTTTCTTGCAGCTGTCTGTAATCTCCTTACATATTTGCTCCTCAATTTCCCGTTGACTATTTGGGGGTCTGTAGTACAATCCTATCAAAGTGATCTCTCCCTTCTTATTTTTCAGTTCTACCCATATAGACTCAGTGGGCGAACCCTCGGATATATCCCCTCTCACTACTGCCGTGATGTTCTCCCTAATCAAGAACGCAACTCCCTACATGAAGCAGGTGACTGATGATCTCTTTGTCAGAGCCATTACATTACATTCCCATGGATGCCAGCAGTCAGTAGGAAAGGGATGTGGGCTTTGCTGCAAGAGTAGGCTTCCCACAAGTGCAGGCTGGTCATTGACTGTATTAATGTAGCCATGAGGGCACCTCCCAATCAGCCAGCAGCTTCATAAATAGGAAAGACTATCGCTCCATCAATGTTCAGCTGGTGAGTGATCACCACCACCAAATCATACAGTTCTCTGCCTGGTTTCCTGGCGGCTGTTATGACAGTTTCATACTGTGCCAGTCCACCATCCCCCGACCATTTGACCCAGCTCAGAATGTCAGAGGATGGTTCCTAGGGGAGCATAGGCTATCCTCAGCACACTTGGCTCGTGACACCTGTATATAATCCACATGCCCCCAGAGTGGAGATATAACCAAATCCATGGGACCACTACAGCAAACAACATTTTTGCTGCCTGGAGAGGACTGAGGGCTCTCTGCAGTACAGGCCACAGAGAGGGGCCAATTTTAACACCCTGAACCTGGCAGAAACCAGGCGAGGGGCAGTTAAATGGGATACTGACACCAGTACTGGGACAGGAAGGAGCTGTACCGCTGGGACGGGCTCCACAAGTATCCGAGCGGAAAGGATATATAGGGCTGTGGATAGGACTTTAAACTAGTAAGCTGGGGAGAGGGATCTAGTGAAAATAACATAAGTCTGAAGATAAAAGAAATGGGAAATGAGAGTAAAGGTCAGACCAAGGTAAGGAATAAGGGTAACATAAACGGTCAGGGTACAAATACAGTTATAGAACATGAGTACATTAAAAATAAAGTGAGGGGCACAATTATTAAAAACAAATTAAATTGCCTGTACAGCAATGTGCACAGCATTCGAAACAAAACAGGGGAACTGGAGGCAATAATTCATAGCGAGGAGCCAGATGTAGTAGGGATAACTGAAACATCTTTACATAAAGAACAGGACTGGCGATTAAATATTGCAGGATATAACGTATTTAGAGAGGATGGGGAAGGAAGAAGGGGGTAGAGTAGCTGTACTAATTAGAGACAACATAATGGCAATAGAAAAAAGTGAACTAAGTAATATTAAGATAGAAACCGAATCCATGTGGATTGAGACAAACGATAGGAAGGGATCGATCACGTTAATAGGTATATTCTACAGACCACCTAATAATGGAAGGGAAGTGGAGGAAGAAATATGTAGCCAAATCTATGAAATGAGTAAAACACATCGAATAATAATCATGGGAGATTTCAACTATTCCCAAATAAACTGGCAAGAAGAGGTAGGAAAAGGGGTACAGGGAATGGAGTTTTTACAGTATGTACATGACTCCTTTCTTACCCAGTATGTGAGAAGCCCAACAAGAGATGAATCACTGCTGGATCTAGTAATGGGAAATTAACCAGAGCAGATAAGAAAAGTAAGAGTAAGGTAACATTGTATCATAGTATCATAGTAGGGACAGCACAGAAGGAGGCCATTCAGCCCATTGTGCCTGTGCCGGCTCTTTGAGATATCCAATTAGTCCCATTCCCCTGCGATTTCCCCATAGCCCTGTAATTTTTTTCCCTTCAAGTATTCATTCAACTCCCTTTTGAAAGTTACTATTGAACCTGCTTTCACTACCCTTTCAGGAAGTGCATTCCAGATCATAACAACTCGCTGCGTAAAAAAATTGTTTCCTCATGTCACCTCTGGCTCTTTTGCTGTTCACCTTAATTCTGTGTCCTCTGGTTACCGTCCCTTCTGACACTGGAAACAGTTTCTCCTTATTTACTCTGTCAAAAGCCTTCGTGATTTTGAACACCTCTATCAAATCTCTCCGTAACCCCAGCTTCTCTAATCTCTCCACATAACTGAAGTCCCATATTCCTGGTACCATTCGAGTAAATCTCTTCTGCACTCTCTCTAAGGCCTTGACATCCTTCCTAAAGTGTGGTACCCAAAATTGAACAGAATACTCCAGCTGAGGCCTAACCAATGTTTTATAAACGTTTAGCATAACTTCCTTGCTTTTGTACTCTATGCCTCTATGAATAAAGCCCAGGATCCCATATGCTTTTTTAACAGCCTTCTTAACTTGTCCTGCCACCTTTAAAAATTTATGTATGTGCAACTCCAGGTCTCTCTGTTCCTGCACCCCCTTTAAAATTGTACCATTTAGTTTATATTGCCTCTCTTCATTCTTCCTACCATAATGCATCACTTCACACTTCTCTGCATTAAATTTCATCTGCTATGTGTCTGCTCATTTCACCAGTCTGCCTATGTCCTCCTGAAGTCTTACTATCCTCCATGTTGTTTACAACATTTCCGAGTTTCATGTCATCTGCAAACATCTAGGCAATAGCGATCATAACATAATAAGGTTTAAAATACAGATTGAGAAAGACATAAATAAGACAAAGACCAAAGTAATAGATTGGAAAAAAGCTAATTTTGAGGGAATGAGAATGGAACTAGGGGAGGTAAATTGGAAAACAATTTTGACAGACAAAGAGATAGAATAGCAGTGGAAAATATTTAAAATGGTGATCAATAGAGTTCAGGAGAAATATATTCCTCTGAAAAACAAGAACAAACTAGCCAATAATGAAATACCACGAATGAATAAAGAGAGAGGGTGAAATTGAAACTAAAGAAAAAGGCATACTCTAAGTACAAAGACAATAAAGGAAAGGATGACAAAAGGGAATATGAAGAGATTAGGAAAGAAGTCAAAAAAACAATTCGGAAACCAAAGAGAAATTACAAAATTAAATTATTAAGGAATACAAAAAGAAATAGTAAAGTATTCTACAGACACATAAATAACAAAAGAAAAATCAGGATGGGGATAGGGCCACTGAAGGATGCACAAGATAAACTCACAGGTAATGACAGTGAAATGGCAGAAATATTGAATAGTTATTTTGCCTCAGTATTTACCAGGGAAACTAACAGGTGGGCATGACATTAGAAGAAGAGATCAAAAAGATATAGAAACATTTACGATGGAAAGGGGGGAGATAATTGATAAACTAATCAAACTTCGAGAGGATAAAACTCCTGGTCCGGCTGGATTGTATCCTTGCATTTTAAAAGAAGTTAGGAAAGAGATAGCAGAGGCACTATTACATAGATATAAAAATTTATTTGAAAAGTGAATAGTGCCAGAGAGCTGACGGACAGCTAATGTGATTCCTATATTTCAAAAGGTAGATAGAACAAGCCTAGGGAACTATAGACCAGTTAGCTCAACGTTGGTGATAGGAAAGATAATGGAATCTTTACTCAAAGATGTAATAGAAAAACATAGAAAACAAAAATATAATAAAGAATAGTCAGCACGGATTTCAGAAGGGAAAGTCATGCTTGACCAACCTGATTGAATTCTTTGAAGAAGTAACAGCAAGAGTAGACAAGGGTAATGCTGTAGGTATAATATATTTGGATTTTCAAAAGGCCTTCAATAAGGCACCGCATTGTAGCCTCATGACTAAGGTCAGAGCATATGGAGTAAGGGGACAGGTAGCAGAATGGATAGCAAGCTGGCTATAAAACAGAAAACAGAGAGTCGGGGTTAAGGGTAGCAACTCAGACTGGCAAAAGGTGGGAAGTGGTGTTTCACAGGGATTGGTGCTGGGACCACTGTTGTTCACAATTTACATTAACGATTTGGACTTGGGAATCGGAAGCATAATTTCAAAATTTGCAGATGACACCAAATTGGGGGGTGTGGTTAATACAAAGGACGAACCCATCAAAATGCAAGAAGACAAAAATCAATTTTTTTTTATTCATTCATGGGCTGTCGGCGTCACTGGCAAGGCCAGCATTTATTGCCCATCCCTAATCGCTCTTGAGAAGGTGGTGGTGAGCCGCCTTCTTGAACGGCTGTAGTCCGGGTGGTGAAGGTTCTTCCACAGTGCTGTTAGGTGGGAGTTCCAGGATTTTGACCAAGCGACGATGAAGAAACGGCGATATATTTCCAAGTCAAGATGGTGTGTGACTCGAAGGGGAACGTGCAGGTGGTGGTGTTCCCATGTGCCTGATGCCCTTGTCCTTCGAGGTGGCAGAGGTTGCGGGTTTGGGGACTGCTGTCAAAGAAGCCTTGGTAAGTTGCTGCAGTGCATCTCGTAGCTGGTACACATTGCAGCCATGGTGCGCTGGAGGTGAAGGGAGTGATTGTTTAAGGTCGTGGATGTGGTGCCAATCAAGCGGGCTGCTTTGTCCTGGATGGTGTCGGGCTTCTTGTGTTGTTGGTGCTGCACTCATCCAGGCAAGTGGAGAGTATTCCTTCACACTTCTGACTTGTGCCTTGTAGATGGTGGAAAGGCTTTGGGGAGTCAGGAGGTGAGTCAGTCGCTGCAGAATACCCATCCTCTGATCTGCTCTTGTAGCCACTGTATTTATGTGGCTGGTCCAGTTAAATTTCTGGTCAATAGTGACACCCAGGATATTGATGGTGGGGGATTCATCGATGGTAATGCAATTGATTGTCAGGGGGAGGTGGTTAGACTTTCTCTTGTTGGAGATGGTCATTGCCTCGTACTTGTCTGGTGTGAATATTACTTGCCACTTATCAGCCCAAGCCTGGATGTTGTCCAGGTCTTGCTGCATGCGGGCACGGACTGCTTCATTATCTGAGAGGTTGCGAATGGAACTGAACACTGTGCAATCATCAGCAAACATCCCCAATTCTGACCTTATGATGGAGGGAAAGTCATTGATGAAACAGCTGAAGATGGTTGGGCCCAGGACACTGCCCTGAGGAAATCCCGTAGCAATGTCCTGGGGCTGAGATGATTGGCCTCCAACAACCACTACCATCTTCCTTTGTGCTAGGTATGACTCCAGCCACTTGAGAGTTTTCCTCCTGATTCCCATTGACTTCAATGTTACTAGGGCTCCTTGATGCCACACTCGGTCAAATGCTGCTTTGATGTCAAGGGCAGTCACTCTCACCTCACCTCTGGAATTCAGCTCTTTTGTCCATGTTTGGACCAAGGCTGTAATGAGGTCTGGAGGCGAGTGGTCCTGGCGGAACCCAAACTGAGCATCGGTGAGCAGGTTATTGGTGAGTAAGTGCAGCTTGATAGCACTGTCGACGATACCGTCCATCATTTTGCTGATGATTGAGAGTAAACTGATATGGCGGTAATTAGCCGGATTGGATTTGTCCTGCTTTTTGTGGACAGGGCATACCTGGGCAATTTTCCACTTTGTCAGGTAGATGCCAGTATTGTAGCTGTACTGGAACAGCGTGGCTAGACGTGCGGCTAGTTCTGGAGCCTCAACTTGCAGAATGGATGTATAATTGGCAAATTAATTTCAATATAGATAAGGGTGAGGTGGAGCATTTTGGTAGGAAGAATAAGGAGGCCACATATTGCTTGGAAAATAAGGGGGTTAAATTCGATAACCCCCGAATCTGGGCGAGGGTTTCGGGGTGCGCGATTAACCCGCACCCAGTTGTTCCGATGCAGGCAGCACGTGAGATTTGTGCGTTTACCTGATTCCAGCGTGAGCAGCCAGGCCTAGCTGCGTTGTTCTGTGACTTCTCACCAGCAGGCGGGCACGATATAGCGTGAGTGGCTGACACCTCTTAAAGGCAGCCTGCACCTCTTATGTGCAAAGTATAAGATACGGGTCCGCATGGATTCTGAACTGAGATTAGATATTGCCCATGTAAAACACAGATGCAGGTCCCGTCCCTATGTTTACAAACTGTTGAGTTATGTTAAAACATTGAATAAGGGTTGCACACTACTAAATCCCACATCCTCTAATCTGCATGCCAGACCTCATCGATCTGCCGATCTGAGTTTTTACCAGGCCTGCAAGAAAGCGTGCACCAAGGTTCTTTGATGATGCAGTAGAGGCCTTGGTGCAAGAGGTGGACAGAAGGAGGGGCATCCGATATCCACAGGGGGGCAAAAGGCCATCCAGACATTTGCTCCCGAGGCAGTGGGAGGCAGTAGGGGATGAAGTCAATGGCAGGCGCATTGTACCACGAACATGGATGCAGTGCAGGAAGAAGATCAATGCTTTGACACGAGTGGTCAAGGTGAGTGAGGTCAACTGTCATGTGGCATCTCCTACCAACTGCACCACTAGCCGCATCCACTGCTCCACGCACTGCACCCCCCATCACCCACATACCAACAAAATCTTTCCATCAGTACTCAACGCTTCCAATCAGATGCTTCCTCTCAGCCTCACATATTACCACTGTTGCAAGCCGCACACTCACAATTCACAGGTCACACACACTGGCAGCTATTCAACCATGACAGGCACATCACCCAGACAACCTGCAGGACACTCATCGACACACTTCTCGCTTCCTTGCAGGAGAAGGTGCCGCATAACAGGAGGCTGCAAGGGCAGTGGCATTTAGCCCCTCAAGCCTGTTCCACCATTCAGTGAGATTGTGGTTGATCTGTGACCTAACTCCATACACCCGCCTTAGCCCCATATGCCTTCATACCCTTGGTTCACAGAAATCTATCCATCTCAGATTTAAAATTCACATTTGAGTTAGCAGCAACTGCTGTTTGCAGAAGAGCGTTCCAAACTTCTACCACCTTTTGCGTGTAGAAGCGTTTCCTAACTTCACTCCTGCAACTCCTGGCTCTAAATGTTAGGCTATGACCTCGCGTCCTAGTATTCAAGTATAGGACATCTGCAAAAACAGGTACAAATGCATCAGCAGCCAAAAGTAATAATCCATCAACTAACCTGTAAATCCTGCATGGTCCCTTTAAATAGCGCTGGGGGGGGGGGGGGGGGGGGGTGGTTCCCCAGGCCATCTAAGACATGTTCAGCTGTTCATGGTTAAAATGTGTTGAGTGGAGCGTAAAGTGACAAAATGGTGTCTATCACTTTAAATCAGCATTGCACACTGATCTGACGCATATTCACCCTACTTTACATGCTGCCAGTGTTCGTTATCTGCGTGTGTGTGAAATCCTTTACCTCGATGGCATTCGGCGCACGTAATGTTAGAAGCGGGCGCGTGCATTCCAGATACCATTTTGGAACTTCTAACAGTTTGGGCCCGATTTTACCAGGGGTGCGGGTTGGCAGCGGGTGGTCGGGCGGGCTCGAGGAAAACGCGCCGGCCAAATTGAGTGCGTTGCGCACGCGATCGCGGGATGATTGATGTGATTAGCCGGCAGTTACGGGTTCCGCGCTTCTCAGCTGCGTGCCGGCGGCCTGCGCATGCGCATTGACGTCTGAGCGATGGTTGCGCTCTATTTAAAGGGGCAGTCCACCAAAGCCCCTCCAGCCACAAACTACACTCCATCAAGGATGGAGGAGCACAGGGGTAAGGCTGCTCCCCGTTTCACGGACCACGCCCTCCAGGTGCTGCTGGACGGGGTCCGCATGAGGAGGGAGACGCTGTTCCCCACGGATGGAAGGAGGTGCCCTGCCAGCGCCACCAAGAGGGCATGGGAGGAGGTGGCCGCGGAGGTCACAAGCAGGGGAAACACCACCCGCACTTGGATTCAGTGCCGCAAGAGATTCAATGACCTCACCAGGTCCGGAAAAGTGAGTACACTAACGCATTCTGCATCACTCCGTCTTCCACATCACCTCAAACACCTCACAACCCCATCTCCACTGACAGTACTGCGCTCCCGCACCAATCCTCACAGCCACCCAACTATCATCCTCACAGTGCCTGCACGTACCCACCTTCCCTGTCCCCACTCGACCACTACCACACACCCCAATGCCCATACAATGGGATGGCCATGTGGCACACGCATCCTCCCATCCATCTGGCACACGTTCAACCCAATCACACCAATGCTTGAAGCGTCTCACATTGTAATCATCACTCAATAACGTTTTTGTGTTTTGCCCTCACAGGAGAAGAGGGCCAGGAACGCACGCGATAGGGCATGCACCGGAGGGGGCCCGCCACACGAGATGGCCCTGACAGACGCCGAGGTCGAGGCACTGGAGATCAGCCGCACGCTGCATTGCCTGTCGATGGCGGATGGCGAGTCTGGTTCTGGCGAAACGGCCGGTAAGGGAAAGCTGGCACTCATCACTCATGATCGTGAATGATCGTAGCATCACATGGCATATGCCGCACCGCCACATTTGGTCACATGCCTGATATTTCCCTCTGTTCTCTTCCAGGACCGTCTGCGATCGACGTCTCGGTTGAGGGCGATTCCTCAGAGGACATGCCCGTCTCTGAGGGTGCATCGTCACACATGAGCCTTGCATCCACCAGCGCAGATACACACACCTCGGTGGGTCCCCCCCCTCAGCTAGTTGGGATTGCACATGGTGAGTCACTGCGCACACGTGAGCATGAGCAGACCCTGGTGGCAGGGTCAGCCGCGGAGGGTCCGCGTCGGTGGGAGCACTCTTCTCCAGGCTTTGCTCAGCCGGACCCAGATGCTGAACCCAGGGGGCCACCTGTCAAAAGGAGAGTCGTCGAGGGGCACCAGAACATTGCTGAGGTACTGGGAGAGGTGCCACGCGCACTCTCCACAATCGCACGGAGGATGGAGGAGTCCAACTCCTGCATGAGGGGAATGGTGGCACAGGTGCAGGAGGGTATCGCCGAGATAGTGTCGCAGGGACGTGAAGGCATCTCTGAGATAGTGTCGCGGGTAGGTGTGGGAACGTCTGCGGTGGAGGACAGGCTAGCCTCCCTCGAGCGTCACGCACAGCTCACCAATGAGTCCATCCAGGCCCTCACAACGGCTGTTCGGATTCAGGGTGAACAACATTCTGCCGCCATCAACAGGTTGACAGATACATTGGAGGTGGCCTTGCAAGGTCTCACCCACGTCATCCAAACTGCCGTCCAGCAGGGTGGAAGGGGTGATGTGGGCCTTGGCCATGAGAGGGAAGATGGTGAACGGGGAAATGGAAGTGTGGACGCTACTCAAGGCGCCCCCAAGTCTCACCCGTTGCCCCCCTCTCAACCAGTGCCCGCAATAGTCCATCCTCTCCAGGTGGCCGAGTCTGCCCCTGCACAGGTGCAGGAGGAGCAGTCTGTGGAGGTGCCCTCACGGGCACCGAAACCCAGGGGGCGTCGGCCCAAAGCATCTACCCGGTCAGGGCACGAACAGGAGCAACCTGCCACCACCTCTGCTGGAGCCACAGGGATAGCACCACGTAGGGGGTCCCGAAAACGAACGCCTAAAGTTCCGTGAGCACACAGGGATTGCAACAGGGTGTTTGTCGTTTTTTTTTAATTTTCTACTCTTTGAATGTCACCACAAAATAAACTCACTTTTTCTCACCAATGCTGCCACCTCTTGTCCATAATTCTGCGGCTTGTGCAATATGTCCCTTCCCTGCGCCTCATCATGACGACGACCACCCCGTCCCACCCATTGAGCATAATCCAGTGGGTGCAGGTGTACAGGCACCACTCTTCTGTGGAGGGAGCCTGTATGGACCCTCGTCTGTGCACGTTATGACATGTGAACGCCTCACACAGTGTGATGTTAGGAGAACCGTTGGCATATGAGTGCCTCCCTGGCCTGACGAGCACGCAGGTGAGCCGGTGTTCGGCGCATGGGTCGTTCCTCCTCCTCTCCCTCTTCCTCCTCCTCCTCTTCCTCCTCCACCTCCTCCTCATTGTCGTCCTCAATGTGGGTGGCGGGTGTGCATGGGGCCTCCTCCAGCGGCACCCCTCTCTGTAGTGCCATGTTATGCAGGGCACAGCAGACAACTATAATTCGTCCCACTCTGAATGGCGTGTATTGGAGCGCTCCCCCGGAACGATCAAGGCACCTGAAGCGCATCTTGAGCAGCCCTATAGCCTGCTCAATTGTAGACCTGGTAGCAATGTGGCTGTCATTATACCGACGCTGTGGCTCGGTAATGGGGTTCCTCAGAGGTGTCATAAGCCACGTGTGCAGGGGATATCCCTTGTCGCCGAGGAGCCAGCCGTTGCCGGCGTTGGGTGCGTGGAAGAGGGGCGGGACGGTGGACTCCCTGAGGACGAAGGCATCGTGGCAGCTGCCAGGGTATCTGGCGCACACGTGTAGGAATCTCTGGCGGTGGTCACAAATGAGCTGGGCGTTCATGGAGTGATACCCTTTCCTGTTGATAAACAGCCCTGGCTCATGTGGAGGTGCCCGTATTGCTATGTGGGTGCAATCGATTACACCCTGCACCCGTGGGAAGCCAGCCACAGCATGGAAACCAACCGCCCTCTCCGTCTGGCTGCGCTCATCCATGGCGAAGTTGATGTAGGTCGAGGCCCTGCGGAACAACCCATCGGTGACCTGCCTTATGCACTTGTGTGCAGACGACTGACAGACCCCGGTGATGTCCCCCGTGGCACCCTGGAAGGATCCGGAGGCGAAGAAGTTGAGGGCAGTGGTGACTTTGACGGCGACGGGTAAGAAGATGCTGCTTGGTCCATCCGGGAGCAGCTCGTCATTGAGGAGGCTGCAGATGTCGGCGACTACCTGGCGAGTGACTCTGAGCCTCCGTATGCACTGCTGCTCAGAGAGGTCCATGAAGCTGAGCCTCGGTCTGTAGACCCTGTGCGGAGGGTAGTGCCTCCTGCGACGCATCTCTCTCTGCGGATGCCCTCCATCCTGCTGTGCAGGTGGATGTGCCGCAGCACCGTGTTGTGGGGATGCATGTCTCTGAGGCGGACGGCGTGGACTGCGAGGCTGCTGAGGCTGGTCATCCTGTTCGTCCTCCGAGGATGTCAACGCAGCACCCATCTGGCAGGTTTAGGTTTGCGGGGTTGTGCACGCTAGAAAAGTGTGTCCTCGCACAGGGGTTGGACTTCCACGCCGGTGAATCTTCTTGCTTGGAGGAGGGTGGTGGAGGGCAGGCGTTGCCCAATGTTACGGAGTGTCCTCCTGCGTTGGTGAAGGCTCTCCCCCCCCCCACCTGTGGAATGCACCTTGGCAGCTGCCACAGGCTGCTGGCTGCAACACGTCCGTTGAGAGTGTGAGTGTTTCCCCCAGTATGGGAAACAGTCTCATTTCACTGTAAAATCCGACACCTGTTAAATAAACAGCTCAATCAGGTCATTTAATGACCTGAAATACCAAGATAAATACACTCAAGTGGAACCCCGCTGGCTTTAATTGCCTGCGGGATTCCCACCAGCGGGGCCAACGCACGCACCCCCGCACGTCATCGCGCAACCAGGAAGTGGGCGGGATCGAGGCGCGATCCGGTCCCGCTCCTCGAAACCGGGATTTTAGAGGCCCCCCCGCCGAGAACGCACCCGGAACCGGGTGCTAAAATCGGGCCCTTTGAGTCTAAATGGGGTAGAGGAGCAAAGAGATTGAGGGGTACAGATACACAAATCACTAAAAGTAGTGATGCAGCTAATAAGACCGTAAAAAAAGGCAAACCAAGCACTGGGGTTCATTTCTCGAGGGAAAGAATTGAAAAGCAGAGAAGTTATGTTAAACTTGTATGGAACCTTGGTCAGACTACACTTGGAGTACTGTGAACAATTCTGGTCTCCATATTATAAAAAGGATATAGAGGCATTGGAGAAGGTGCAAAAAAGATTCACAAGGATGATACCAGAACTGAGAGGATATCCTTATCAGGAAAGGCTGAACAGGCTGGAGCTCTTATCTCTAGAAAAGCAAGGGCTGAGGGGTGACCTGATAGTGGTCTTTAATATAATAAAAGAGTTTGATAGGATAGACGCAGAGGAAATGTTTCCACTTGTGGAGGAGTCCAAAACTAGAGGTCATAAATGTGAAATAGTTGCTAATAAATCCAATACGGAATTCAGGAGAAACTTCTTTACCCAAAGAGTGGTAAGCATGTGGAACGCGCTACCACAAGGAGTAATTGAGGCAAATAGCATAGATGCATTTAAGGGGAAGCTAGATAACCACATGAGGGAGAAAAAAATATCCTGATAGGGTTAGATGAAGAGGGATGGGAGGAGGTTCACATGGAGCATAAACGCCAACATAGACCAGTTGGGCCGAATGGCCTGTTTCTGTACTCTAGACTCAATGTAACTCAATGATGTAAAATGGAGGCAAGGACACCTGGCCCAAACCAACGGGGTCCTCTTTAAATATACAGATTGAGCTCCAGTGATGTCGTTGAGGCCCGAACTGCTATTTTAACCTGAGGCCTGAGCAGGGAAGCAGTGGTGGCTTCCAGCAAGGTAAATGTTTTAAAAAACATTTTTAAGTTTCCTTGCAGGAGTGCTCCTCCATGCGCCACAAGAAAACCTTAGGCCTTCCCTACCCTGGACTTCCCCCCACTCCCCCCTCACCGACAGGGATTTCCCACCTGCAGCACTTACGTTATGTTGGGGACTGTACCCCGGGGTCCCCGGCAGCAGCCTCCTGTTGCCTGATTTTAATGGCCAGATAGCCGCTTCCTGCCAACTGCCCGGCCATCTTGGCCAGGAAGTCGGCAAGCACATGTGAATGAGGACCGGCCGTTAAACTCGGCCAAGCCACCCTGCTACTGCTCTCAGACTGGAACGTACATTCACATTCTCCCTTTTCTTCTTTTTGAACTATATTTTCTGGAGCTGGTCAGAGAGTGGCTGCGATGGAAGCTGTAGGGACGTTTGTGACCCAAACCAACTTATTCTACTGGGTACAAGAGAATGGGGGGGGGGGTGGAGGGGAAGGGAGGGTAAGGGGTGGAGAGGATGAAGTGAATGTGGAGGACAAAACCCAAAAATACAAAGAAAGTATAAGAACATAAGAAATAGGAGCAGGAGTAGGCCAATCGGCCCTTCGAGCCTGCTCCACCATTTAATAAGATCATGGCTGATCTGATCCTAACCTCAAATCTAAATTCATGTCCAATTTCCTGCCCGCTCCCCGTAACCCCTAATTCCCTTCACTTCTAGGAAACTGTCTATTTCTGCTTTGAATTTATTCAATGATGTAGCTTCCACAGCTTCCTGGGGCAGCAAATTCCACAGACCTACCACCCTCTGAGTGAAGAAGTTTCCCCTCATCTCAGTTTTGAAGGAGCAGCCCCTTATTCTAAGATTATGCCCCCTAGTTCTAGTTTCACCCAACCTTGGGAACATCCTCACCGCATCCACCCGATCAAGCCCCTTCACAATCTTATATGTTTCAATAAGATCGCCTCTCATTCTTCTGAACTCCAATGAGTAGAGTCCCAATCTACTCAACCTCTCCTCATATGTCCGCCCCCTCATCCCCGGGATATTCTATATATTCTATTGTGACCAGGAGAAATTGTACTTTTATAACCACCTATGGGACAACAATTGAATAAGTATCTGGGTTAACTTGGATGAGCAGAGACCCATTTCACATCTCTCCACGTGCCACTCTACTTTTGTTTGTGACTTACACAGCAGCAGCTAACAGATTTCAGGTCGTCTTCCTGCCAGCCAGCCTTAACAAGTCTAGCAAACTTACTTTGAGATTGCTACTGGCTGAGCAAGACCTGAATGTTGGGAGCCGGCAATACTAACACGGCACAAAATCAATATAAAAGCAGCTATATACATTGAAGATTTGTGTGCTAGAGGATAATGGGCTTGTAGAGGAATCTGTTACACAGTGGAACTCTCTTATATTGATTACCATTTGTAATGATCAGTTGCAAGTAATGATCAGAAATCAGAATCTGTTTCCAAAATGACATCCATCTGATAGCGTTTTATTTCAATTTTTATCGTGAGCAGTGAAGTTCAGTTGTCATGATCACTTTAGTAGTAGTCATCATCCTAAAGGCAAATCCCCATTACTTAAAGACAATTGCCTTTGTTGCCTCAGTTAACTTACATGATTCAGTTTATGAATAGGTAACAATATTACTGATGGGCTGCTATTTATTTTTAATTGTAAAGGATCTTATGGTTGACTCAATATGGTAGGATTTCCAAGTTGGGAGCATGGTACATTGCTTGCTGTCAACGCATATTAGCATCAGGGTATCTGCTTTAGATTCACATTGCAATTCAATCCACTCCAAATAGCATCCACTGTGTTGTCTACAGAAATCGTATAGGTACATGCACATTTAATTTCTGTTTTTCCATTATTATGTACAAACCACTGGCCTACTTTTGTGCATAAATGCATCACCATTGTTATTTCATAACAATAAATGTTTTCCTCAATTATTGGCCAGTGACCAGATGGTTATCATCGTTGAACATAAGGCGCTCAAATAGGTAAGCCAAATCTGAACCCCAGTCTCAATTGATATACTCGAATTTCCTATTTTGTTGGGTGGGTAGCACTGTAAATTTTTTTAAAAGTCAGATCAGAGAATCTTCGGGATAGCTATTGAGAATACATATTCCAGACATCTCCTCGTGTTGAGAGTATCTACTGAGGGATTGTGATTGCTGCTCCTTCTCTCCACAATGTTTTACAACAATGCTTATATTTACCATTCTCTGTTGGATTGTCGTCAGGGGAGTGAACACTGGCTGGCGAGGGGTCCTTTGCCATGCCACTGAAGTCTGCCTTTTGCTAGGCTGAAAATTAATATCTCCATGGGCTGAACTCTTCCTTTCTCTTCATCAAGGAGAATGGCATGGATGTACGAAGGTAATCCATGAAGAATATTTAAAGTCAGAAAAATAAAGTTGAAATAAAAAGTTACACGGGGTTATGGCTTTGACTCTTTGAGTGTGTGACATATTAGACACTAAATCACAGTGAAAAGCTCCAAGTAAACATGGACAATTAAACCTCAGACAAAGTGGATTACAGTTGTTCCCCTCCCCAGGTCAGACCTGTAACTCCTCTCCAGTGTTCCATTTTATTTCATGATATCTGCCTGTTATTGATGTGAACTGTTAAAAAAAAATTCACGCCATTGTTAAATTACTAGTGGCTTTTACAACAGCTCATACAAAGGTTGTATTTCAAAAACAGATCTTTTTAAGAAATCTTTGTTTTCTTATTTCATTAGCTGACCTGTAACATTGTCACCAAAACTCTCCTGCAGCCATCACTGAAAAATTGTTAAAACCTTTTGTTCTGTGAAATTGATAACTCCTGTCTGACTACCTCTGTGTGCAGTTTCCGTCTTACATCTATAATTTACCCGCGATACACCTCACCAGTCAAGGCTGTCATTTTTTTCCACAGAAGAAAATGAAATCCAGTTTCGGCTCACAGTGGGATCGACAACTGAATCCTACAGGAGTAAATTGGTATCAGAAGTCTTCAGATTTAAAATCTCCATATGCCACTATTTTCATACTACATTATCTCCCTGTATCCTGGAGCCATCAGTTACCTGACCACCATTTAATTCACCCTGTCATGATGAAAGCCTGCTCAAAGAGAATCCCTCTTCATTTTATTCTTTACAGTAAATCTGCACAGTCCATTTTTTTCAAGAGCCTTATGCTAAGGTTTCATGGTTAAGACAGATTGCACTAGAGTGCAGTAAACAGATGATTGTAGAGAGATGTTTCCAGATTTTAAAAAGCAAATTAAACCTTATATGAAAAATGTGCATGTACAATTTTCTGTCTGTAACAGTGATTTTGTAGCACGCCCTGTTCAAAAAAAACCAAATTAAGTATGTAGGATTATGTTTTTATTGTTATTGACAATATTTTATTTGCCCACTTATTCTAGTTATTCTATTGCGCAAGGATGATTTAATTATACTTTTAATTCCGATTCTTTGACATTTGTTCCCTTCTTTTTAGGTTTCCCGTGTGACGTGCCGTTCCCTAACTTCAAGAGCAAGCAACTGACCTGCTCTAAGGTCTTTCCAGTCAGTCTGCCATGTTTTGTAACAGTTCACTAGGAGTTGCAAACAGCAACCTGGGATAAGCTGACCTCCAATTTTCCATTCCTGTGGGAAAATGACCAGCTTCTCTTTGGAGCCTCGCTGACAGTCTGGCCAGTATCAGAAATTCCGCACTAGGGGTTCACCAGTGTGTACCTGCATTTTACCCCTCCATGGCATAGCATGCTATTACATCAATATGCTGCACAAATACGTGAGGCACATAACTGCAAATATGTTTAGATGGTTGTTGACATAATCTAGTGCCCTACTTCTAGCATTCATTCCTGTGCCTGGGAACAATCAACAAAGACACTGCAAGTGAGTCATTTTTTCAGATTCTGATGTTTGTTTTTAAATTTAAAAAAATTTAGTACCTTTTCTAGGGGCTCATGTCCGTTCAGTGACATAAGGCCATTTGTCTATTTGCAATTTTTTTCTGGGGGGGAGGGGGTGTGGGGGTGAGGTAAGCAGCGTTGGGAGAGCAATCAAAGTGACTTTTCCTATGTTTTCTTAGCGCAATTACATGCCCATATATACAGACCTGAAAAATATTAAGTATCTCCATGAAAAGAAGCAACATGTAAATTGTGTTCCTAGTTATCAAAAAAAGCAGCAGCTGGTTTATTTATCATTTTTGTGAGAGACCAAATGAAAAAACAACTACTGCTGGCACGACATTCAAAATCAGAAACATTCTTCACCGTAGAATGCTGCAAACTGAAGTGAAGTTTAAAAATTCTTATTTCCCTATCAAAATATTCTGTAGGATCTTTCATTGAAAAACCGTACATAATTCCTCTGCTATTGGAACAATTGCAATAGGATCTTGAAGGATAAATTGTAAGTCGTGTAGGATTTTTACAGTCTTATGAGATCTACTAGGACTTTGTAAGACACAATAGACTTGACTTAATATTTTCCTATGTGACGGTTCTGTCTGTGTGCAGACTGTTCTCGGGCCAGTCCACTTTAAGTAGCATGTCTGTATAATATGAGAATGCATCATTCAGTGCATTAGATTTGAACAAAATATCAAATGGCTGGTGAGTATTTACTGGGAAACACACTTATTTGTGCTGATATTCAGAGCAAAAACATAGTTTACACCAGTGGAAATTTTTAAAAAATCATTTTGGCCCAATATATCTTATTTAAAGGGCTTTGTTAGTACATTAATAAAAGACGGATTTTCACCATCTTTGGAAACCAAAAACAGCTGTAATTTCCATTTGGAACATAAATTAATAAATCAGGCACCTCTTCTAAGTTAAAAAAGAAGTGAGAAAAGGTCTGTGTTTGGCACTGCTTTGATCTTTCCACCTTACTGCAGTGGTAAATCATAAAGTATCAGATCCAAATAGGAATCCTAAGCAAGGTGCACTTTACCATTGAAAATTACAGCTCATTATTTAGCCATTGCCCTTTCTCCTTTGAAAATAAAAAAAGGAAGATGAAAGAAAGGAACAACTGAACAGACGTGACCACCGAATATTCTCTGAAAGGAAAGGAAAAAAATCCACCATCTATCCACTCTTCTCCCATAAAATGTATTATTCTACAATGTACCATGCCGTCCATTTTCTAGGTGCAATTTCCAGTTATTCACAAAAAGCCTGTGCTTCAACACGGGCTATATTGCTTTTTGTGGAATTAAGTGTTCAAATGCAATTACAGCATGTTTCTGATCCTAACTATTCAGAAACCTCTTGTTCTTATTTGCAAACAAAATGGGACTTTTTAGTGGTTGTGATGTGTCTGCATGCAATTAACTGTGGGCCAGCGTTGCCTTATTTCTCTATGATGACTGGAATGACATTATATGCCAGGACTTGTTTGCACTGTAATGACAAGTAACAGGGGACCCAGGTCTCCTAGGCAACCGCCTGAGCTCAATATATCATACCTCGTTACAGCAGTCAAGCGGGGGACATTTGGTCAAAAATTAATATATCAAAAAAAATTGTCCTGTATTTGTTATGGAGCACTGATAACCGACCAAAATGCTAGCATTCTTAATTTAACACAGAAGCTGGCTGGCAGTGTAAATTACTGCTCTGTGACCCAGGTTCCAGTGTGTCTGCATACCAGCGTTAGCCTGATTTAAGGACTAATAAAAACCACAATCGGAGCACTTTAATTTTGATGTTTTTGTAGATTTGATACATTTATATTTTCAGATTGATGTTCAAAAGAACCTATTAAATGTTCATCTCTTGTATGTTTTTTTAAGTTATTATGGCCTTTACTGGCTTCCTCAGATGTGTTATGCAACCACAGGATAAGATTAGTTAAAAACTGTAGCAAAACCCAAAACTCAACCCATAACTTTGTTGAAGCATTTATTAAAACAATATATAAATGAGACAAGAGGTAAAATTTAATGGCAATCATGAATTTAACAACTGATTACATTTCTTGAAGATTTTGTTAAAGATATTGATTAAATAAAAGTACAGGTGAGTATCCCATGTATCATCTGTATCCATCTTAGCACTGAACGTCAAATCATGCTAAACAAAGCACTCATTAACAAAAACCAATGCTAAACATTTACAGTCGAAGAAAGCATTCTGCTTGCCAATTTCTTTTCAGTATAATCCTTTATTTAATTCACATTATGATCAGCAGTCGATAACATGTTCATGAAATTAGTGGACCATACTTGATTTATAGTTTGAAAGTTTAATTTATATTGTGAATTGTATTAATGGCTTTTTGTGGGTCTCAGTAAATGACAAAGATGTGATTTAACATCAAAGATAGTTGAAAATATGCAATGTTTTCAAATGGAACAGAGTTGTGTTATATGTGTCACATACGTGCATTGCTGTATTGGTACCTTTAGAGCAAAAGAAATACTTGTAGGATCACTGTTGTTTTTACTTATACGTATACAATTCTTTAACAAAAGTTAACTGAAATTCTTTGTTTTCATTTCAAGGCATTCTTTACCCTGGTGAATAAATTAGAACTCTTATAGGATAAGAACAAGAACTCTATGAACGGTGCTCTCAGGGTTAATGGTTGGATCTGGCAAGTGTATCTATTTTTTTAACCTGAAACCATATACAATGTCTTGTCTACACTTAAGATTAATGTTCACACTGCGCTTAAGGATCACGGAGTTTGGATATTCCATTTCCTTCTTCTATTTCTGTCAATATAAGAACATTATGGATTAAGATTTTACCACAGAGAACCTGAAATTTACAGCATATGAATATTGTTTTTGTAACTCGTCAAACACAATAACTAATTCTTACCTTTAAACATTACCAGTATTTTCTCTTAGATTAGTAGTTCTTGAAGGACTTCAGTAATCTGCCATTTCATGGGTCCTCAGCAGTTTGTACAGACTGCTCAACTTTGCCTTATCATCTTCCCATTCTTTTTCCGTCTTTTTAAAGATGAGTTTTATGTTAATTTCTCTGTTGCTTTGACATTTTGCTCCTCAATTTTACTTTTGTCTATATTTTCTCCATATGTTCTCTATTAAATTGTATTGATTTCCCAGATAATAAGAATTGCCTGGCTTCCATAAATTTTCTTATATCCCCTATAGGAACTGTGGAATACAACATATAAACACCAGCAGGTTAGGGAATTTTTCTATGTGAAGGGATTTTGGTCTTTTGCTTTTAAGATGATTTTGACCTGGTGCAGATGTGTTCTTGGTCCACTGGGGTCTGAGACTGCCAAAACTTAACTCACATAAAGCTCCATTAGAACATTAGAACATTTTCTGCCCAAAGTTAAAAAATGCCTTTTATCATATTATAAAACAGAGCTCAAAGGTTAAAGTTTTGGGAGAACAGTTATTCAGCTTCTCTTGAGTTTTCTCTCTCTCATTTGCACCATATGATTCTTTAGGAGAAGGCAGGTTTTTTTTTGATTCTTCAAAATTTTGCAGTTCGCGTAAAAAAGATTGAACCGTTGGGTTATATGGACATGTTTTTTTCAGAAAAAAATCAGTTCTTTGTAATGAATTTGGCTGTAATGGCTTCTTAGGATTTCTACAGCAGATGATTATCCATCATACAATAGTTAAATCTTCATTCATTCCACTTTATCCTTTAAACAGCTTTTAATTCAAGCTCAGCCTGTTCGACAATACATACCTGTAATGTTACCCATTTTAACCAGTTTAATTCGGTAAGATTGCAGCACTGTCTTGCCTTTACAATGAGAGGGGCAGTGTAGCAAGCACAACAAAACTTGCAAGCTGTGTCGCTCAGCCATTGGCAAGCACATGCAAGCGACATCTATTGAGTGGAAAATATTCATGTCTAATCCACTTATTTTTTTAAGGTTAATCTTTACCACTAAATGCTGATACAAACTGAAAAGTAGCAGGTGCCATTAGCTGAATTAGCTTGCAGGCCTCTGTCATTTGTGCAAAATATGTACTTTAAAAATAATTATAGATAAACAGCAGAGATTGTTGTGTTTGTGCTAGGAGGTCTAAAATATTAATTTCTAATATATACTCCAGCCTTAAAGCTCTAACCAGTTATTAAATCACTCACTCTCCCATCCCCTGGGGGAAAAGAAACAGGAAAAAAAAAGCATGATCTGCTCTTTTTTTTATCCATTTTACCAGGAGGTAGCACTGTTTGCTTGAATGTACAAGAAATGGATACAGTGTCATCAAAGGAAGCAGGGCGTGTTAGTTAACCTCATTTCTGGTTCAAGAATTTTGCATTTTTTGACACTCTATCTAGGGTAGAAAATCAGAAACCTGCTAGTGTTTTGATCAATCATTATTTAGGCCTCTTCCTTTACTGCACAACAAAAATTTGCAACTTAAAAACCCTTTAAAATCTGCATTGAAGTCTGTTCTGTGCACATTTTCCAAATAAAACGGACTTTACTAAAAGCCATGGTTACTTATTCAAAATTAGTGAAAATATGTTATCAATAAAATATGCAACAAAATAAGAAAGCAGAAGTACTCCTTTTACAGCATTTTCAAAGGTTACATGACACTGAAGAATCTATACATAGCAGTTGCCTCTCACAATGTTTAAAAATGATTCCAGATTTCTCAAAAATCAAACCCACTTTTTTGCTCGGTATCCTCTGGTGCTAGTGTCTAATTTTGACAGTTCAGTTGACTGGTTTCAAGCAAGTTGGGAAAAATTAAAACTGGGAATATCTAGCATAACACAAAAATGTGGTGTGGAGATGCCGGTGATGGACTGGGGTTGACAATTGTAAACAATTTTACAACACCAAGTTATAGTCCAGCAATTTTATTTTAAATTCACAAGCTTTCGGAGGCTTCCTCCTTTCTCAGGTGAATGTTGTGGAGTCCACAAAAATGTGGCACACTCGCTTATCAGTAGAATCAAAATTCCCCTTTATTGATCCATTTTGCATGGATATTTCTCATTAAATAAAACATGTACATGATTTGACCAAATGGTCACATTTTGGTCAGCACTATTGTAGCATCTTTTCTATATATTTAGGGTTAGGGTTTGCCCTGTTGGGTAAGGTGGCAAATCATAAAATTTGATCACAAAGTGGCTCTTTTTTTTGTAATGTTCTTTTCTACTAATTACTACCCTTTAATTTTTCCTTTGTGCATTTTTGCCTCCATGTCTTTGTTGATGTCACTTCTTAGATGACTCAACAAGAGATGGTCTGGAGTAGTGCAGCTTTCTTTGGTCAGCTTTCTTTTTCTCGCGAGGCAACCCAGTAAGACTGGGAAACTCACCCCGAGCAGAAGCCTCAGGGGTGTAGGCCAGCGAGCACAGGGATGATGGGTGAATGGGACTTGGTGCGAGTTAGGATACGGGCAGAATTTTGGATGAGCTCAAGTTTACGGAGGGTGGAAGATGGGAGGCCGACCAGGAGAGCATTGGAATAGTTGAGTCTGGAGGTAACAAAGGAAGGAGGGGGTGACAGTATTGATCAAGGATAATTTTCCTGTTCTACAGAGGGATGATTTACGAGAGGGTTCAAAGGCTGAATCTATTTGGTTCGAGAAAAGGAACAGAAAAAGAGCTGTTACATTGCTGAGTGTGTACTATAGATCCCCAAATGGTGAGAAGGAGATAGAGGAGCAAATCTGAAGGCAGATTTCAGAGAAATGTAAAAATAATAGAGCAGTAATAGTAGGGGACTTCAATTACCCTAATATAGACTGGGGAAAAAAGAGTTTAAAGGGCAAGGAGGGAGAAGAATTCCTAAAATGTGTACAGAAGAACTTTCTTAATCAGTATGTTTCTAGACCAACGAGGAAGGAAGCAGTGCTGGATCTAGTTCTGGGGAATGAAGTAGGGCAAGTTGAATGTGTTTCAGTGGGAGAACACCTGGGTAATAGTGATCATAATATAATTAGGTTTAAAGTAGTTATGGAAAGGGACAAAGAAAAATCAAAGGTGAAACTATCCAACTGAAAGAGAGCCAATTTGAGAAGGGATCTAGCATAGGTGGACTGGAAACAAAGATTGGCCAAGAAAACAGAAAATGATCAATGGCAGGCCTTGAAGGCAGAGATAGTTGGGGTACAAACCAAGCATATTCCCATTAGAAGGAAAGATAGGGCATCCAAAGCTAGAGCTCCCTGGATGACAAAGGAAATAGAGGCTAAAATAAAACAGAAAAAGGAGCTTTATGACAAATGTCAGGGACAGAATACATTAGAAAACCAGGCAGAATACAGAGAGTGCAGGGGAAAATGAAAAAGGCTATAAGTAGGGCAAAGAGAGAGTATGTTATGAGAGAAGTTTGTGTTAAACTTTTATAGAATCTTGATTAGACCCACTTGGAGTATTGCGCACAGTTCTGGTCTCCATATTATAAAAAGGATATAGAGGTACTGGAGAAGGCGCAAAAAAGATTCACAAGGATGATACCGGAACTGAGAGGATATCCTTATCAGGAAAGGCTGTACAGGCTGGGGCTCTTTTCTCCAGAAAAGAGAAGACTGAGAGGTGACCTGATAAAGATCTTTAACATAATGAAAGGATTTGATAGGGTAGACGTAGAAAAAATGTTTCCATTTGTGGGGGAGTCCAAAACTAGAGGTCATAAATATTAAATAGTCCCTAATAAACCAAATAGGGAATTCAGGAGAAACCCAAAGAGTGGTAAGAATGTGGAATGTGCTACCACAAGAAGTAGTTGAGGCAAATAGCATGGATGCATTTAAGGGAAGCTAGATAAGCACATGAGGGAGAAAGGAATAGAAGGGTATCCTGATAGGGTGAGATGAAGTCGGGAGGGAGTAGGCTCGTGTGGAGCATAAACGCCGGCATAGACCAGTTGGGCCGAATGGCCCGTTTCTGTGCTTTAGTTTTGATGTAACTCGGTGAAAAGCAAATATTATTTTAGACTAGGAATGTAACTCAGGTCTTCTAGTTCATATTACAATTATTGCTTGATATCATAGAAAAAAAACCTTCCCGCACTTTGCCCTGAACAGTCATTTCAGCAAAGTCTGGTTTCATTCTTTTTTTAACTCATCTGCTGAAATCCTATGTACCAACACATGTGTTCTGATGTGGGTGATAAAACACTGCCTGACATGTCTATAGTTCAGGTCCCCGATGTTCCCCATTAATGAAGAATAAGTGACATTTGTTGCTGTTTTTGGGGTTTTAAATGCCGTCAAGTATATAAAAGGATGAAAGGAGCTTCATGAGAATTTGACTACTGCACTAACAAAACATGATTTTACCTGAATCTGCTGAGCAAAATAAATATAGAATAGCAGATTCTCACAGTGAGTTAAAAGATTGTAACCTAATTGAGGGATTTAGATGACATCATAACCTGTGAGATTGAAGCTCAAGTGGTTTATAAATGTCAGCTGAACCTCAAGATTAGATTACAGCCTTTAACTCACTCCCTCGTACCTGCTATTTGATAAAATATATTTTGTGTATGACATTTTTTGACTTTCATTTTTTTTTTAGTATTTTTGAGAGTTCCATGTGCAGAAGCATTCCAGTGCCTCGGTGCAGTGCCAAATAACATTCACAGAAAGGTGTTATATTTCTCCGTGATGTCATTACTACCAATTTACCCTAAAGTAAGCTGCAGTGGATTGCAAGGAAATTCCACACACAGTATGTATTATAAACAGGCACATTTCAGTAAACGTGTGCGTTTTATTAAAATCAGAAATGCAACTGTCTACCTAAAGGTCACCTATATATTATTGCCACTTGAAATCACTCTGCCGCTGCAGATAGATTAGACTGTATATTTAATAACCATTCTGACAGACTTGAATTCTTTTATCACTTGTTTCCTTCATTAAGATTTGAACTGTGCTGTTGTTCAAGTCTGCTGGGAAAAAGCATTCTTGTGATTCTGCGAGAGAGGAAAAAAAATGCATTCTATATCTTTA
Source organism: Heptranchias perlo (assembly GCF_035084215.1). Classification (NCBI taxonomy): domain Eukaryota; kingdom Metazoa; phylum Chordata; class Chondrichthyes; order Hexanchiformes; family Hexanchidae; genus Heptranchias; species Heptranchias perlo. Next base: position 46,860,628 of record NC_090340.1, read on the forward strand.
AAGTGAACACTCACCTTTCCATGCTACACATTGGATAATTGGTGATAGAAACTAATTTTCTGTTTATATTACATTTCAACAGTATAATTTTTCTACAGTAGTTTATTTACCATATCTTTTTCATCCAGTCTTTTTTATGTTTCAAAGTTTTGATTATGTTTAATAATGCATATTAGGTACAAGACATTAATAGAAACAAAATTCTTCTCATTTTTGGAAAAGTGCAATGACTATACAGTAGCTGTTACGAAACCCATTATCAACTTAGTTTTGCATAAAGAAGCATTTTTTTTTGGATATGATGACAAAGATCTTTATCTTCAATGCCTCAGTGGGACTGCTTATAATGTTGAGCTTATTTTAAGTTATTTCCTTCTATTTGTCTACAATGAGGACCTCCACCTTCCAGATATCTTTCTCATGCTCAAATCATCAACCATAGTCCAAGACAAGTTGACAGTTTTTCTCCAGGTGAAGGCATATGCAGCATGGTAATCACTGACTAATACCAAGGGCAGAATTCTATCACACTTCCAGTGGCATATAATGGCTTATAGGCTTTTTTTTATACCATGGACACAATTATACAGCATTAAGGCATTGGAGGAAGATTTCCTCCAGTTGCTATGTGTTAGTAAAACTATAAACATTGCAGGAAGATTTCTTACATTTGCTAAAATGATAAAGGTACTCTGAAAGAATTTGGATAATAGTGTGCAGAGATCACAGTGTCAGCCATGGCTCAGTGGTAGTACTCTCACCTCTGAGTCAGAAGATTGTAGCTTCAAGTCCCACTCCAGGGACTTGAGCATACACATGCTGACACTTCAGTGCGGTACTGAGGAAGTGCTGCACTGTTTGAAGCTGCCGTCTTTCAGATGAGTCATTAAACCGAGGCCCTGTCTGCCCTCTCAGGTGATCGTAAAAGATCCCAAGGCACTATTTCAAAGAAGAGCATGGGACCACCAGTGTGGTCCACATACACCCTTTTGGAGGCCAGTGTGCTTGCATTCTTTTGATGTACTGGCTGCCACTACTACGCCAGGTCCCACTGGAGCTTGGCGAACAGGAACTCCTAGCTTCTAGAGTCCCGGTCACTGACTCAACCCCCAGGACGTCATTTGCCTTGCAAGGGCTGGATGAAAGTTCCACCCCTTACAGGCCATTGAGGAAACCCCTGTGTCTCCACCATTTTCCTGGGGGTTCTGCTGGTCTGTTCTACTAGAGTTACGGTGGGATTCCAGCGAAACTGCTAAGGAATTTCAGGACCATAGTGTTTGCCTAAAACTAACTTCCAATCACAAGTGTAAATGCAGTAAATTTTGTGCTCTGTTTTGTCCTCTGTGCAAGGTTTCATGCTGAAAGAGGAAGGCACGTGTTGAAAATAGCAAATGCTCCTTTAGTTTTATTTTGTCACCCACTATTTGTCATAAAGAACACTGCATCATGAACATTCATATGAAAACAGCAAGTAACTGACTAATACCTTGGAGAGAATTTTATTACATTTGTGGCACAGTACTGTGCCACACATTTTGCAGCGGGACATCAATGCAGGGAATAATAAATATAGAGATAGAAAGAAAAACAAATGGAATTCTGAAATAAAAACAGTAAATGCTGGAAATGCACAGCAGGTCTGTAAACATCTAAAAAGGGAAAAGACCAGAAGGCTGCAAGGTGCCAGAATCTCTCCTTCCCTGGTACCTTGCAACCCTTCAGTTTGAACATTGACTTTAGCAACTTCAGACCTTTCATACCAGAGCTTTTTCCTGCTCGCTCTGTCTTTCTAATGTTGCTTCACTGCCTGACTGAGGTGATCATTGTGTATCAAACAATAGCCTCTATGTGATAGGCGTTAGCATTCTTCAATTCTTGCCTTTTACCTGCTGTTTTGCTCTCCACATTTCATTTTACTAAGTGCGACAAAGGGATTCTTTTCTAATTCCCAGTTCTGATGAAGTGTTCACACCTGAAATATTAGTCTACCATTTCTCTTGTGTATTTCCAGCATTTCGAGTTCTATCAATAAGCAGGTATAGCATGGGTTGGTTTGGATACAAATGACAAAAAGTTTGTGACTCCAATTGTTTGGGTCCAGTGCAGGAAGCATGTCAATGACCTAACTGGGTCAGCAAAAGTGAGTACACTTACTGATTCTCCTGCATTCCATGTTGCAAATCACCCCCCCCACCCCACCCAACTCATTCTACACTGCCAAAACTACTCCATCACATCACTCCTCACAGCCACTTAAAGCTCATCCTCAACTTACCTTCATTTCCTCAGCACTTACTCACCTCCCCATTTGTGACCCCACCACTACCACCCACCCCAATCCTGATCCAATGTGATGTATCTGTCTCATACTCACTCTCTGATGTACCTCTTTCATGGTCAGCCTCACCTAAAGCAATGCATTCATCGGCTGACCACTTCACCATCACTCACTCACGCGTCTGTACTTTCTCCCCTTCTAGAAGGAGAGAGCGCAAAATGCACTCGAGAGGGCGAGGACCACAACAAATAGTGGTCCTCACAGAGGCGGAAGAGGAGGCCCTGCAGATCAGCCGCATCCACAAGAGCCTGTCCGTCGGGGATGCCGAGACTGGCACACACAAACATCTGGTGACACAACTTTAACATTCATCACACACAACATGAATTGATGTTAAGAATGATTAGCATGTTGAACACCTCAGTATGCTCATTGCAACATGACACATCTGTGATGATGCTTAATATTGCCTTCTGTTCTCTTCCAGGCCCTTCAACGATCGCAGTGACGGGAGAGGGCGATTCCTCAAGGGCGCTCCCAGCCTCTGTGGGCGCACCGTCACATCTTAGTGAGCCGTCCACCAGCTCAGATACTCGCACCTCGGTGGGTCCTTGTAGTCAGTTAGTTGGGTTGCACCTGGTGAATCACCACACACAAGTGAGCACAAGCAGACACTGGTGGCAGGGGCAGCTATGGAAGAGTCCGCGTTGGTGGGCGCACTCCTCTCCAGGCTCTGCTCAGCTGGACGCAGATGCTGAAGCCCGGAGGCCATCCTTCAAAAGGAGAATGATCGAGGGACAGCAGCATATTTGCGAGGTGCTGGAACAGATGCCACGCATACTCTCCACAATAGTGCAGAGGATGGAGGAGTCCAACTCCTGCATTAGTGGAATAGTGGCACAGGTATGGGAGGGAATCTCTGAGATAGTGTCACAGGGACATGAGGAACTGTCTGAGATAGTATCGCACGAAACTGCTGAAATGTCTGAGATAGTGTCGCAGGTAACTGTGGAAATGCCTGAGATAGTGTTGCAGATAAGTACGGGAATGCCTGCGACGGAGAGAAGGCTAGCCTCCATTGAGGCTTCAAGCACGACTCACAAATGAGTCCATTCAGGCCCTGACGACGGCGGTTTGGACTCAGGGTGAACAACATTATGCCGCCTTAAACAGGCAGACAGAAACTTTACAACTGGGCTTACAAGGCATCACACATGTCCTCCAAACTGTTCTCCAGCAGGGTGGTAGGACTGATGTGGGTCTGGTCCAGCAGAGGGATGATGGCGAAAGGGGACATGAAAGTGGGGACGCCACTCAAAGCGCTCCCATGTCTCACCTGTTGTCCCCCTCTCAACCAGTACCTGCAATGCTGCCTCCTCTCCAGGTGGCCGAGTCTGCCCCTGCACAGGTGCAGGTGGAGCAATCTTTGGCAGGGTCCTCATGGGTTCCAAAACCCAGAGGGTGTGGGCCAAAAGCATCTAATCAGTGCAGGCATGGACATGAGCAACCTGCCACTACCTCTGCTTCAGCCACAGGGGATGCACCACATAGAAGCAGTCGGAAGAGAAAGGCTAAGGATTTGTGATCATGAAGGGTATGCACAAGGATGTCTGACAGACTGTCATGTTTTTCATTTATATTTGGTTTTTGTTAAAGTCATATCAAATGTTATCATTCTCACCACGACTGCCACGTCTTTCCCATTTTTGACTGTCTTTTGTGATAGTGCCCTTTCATGTGCTTCATCATGAAAGGGCACTATCACCCAGTGGGTGATTTTACAGTGAGCATATGTGTAGTTGCAGGACTGTTTTGTGCAGTAGTGGTGGGGGGGGCGCGCTGGTGTTGGCACTGGTCTTTCCAGGTGGTGTGAGGACTGGATTATTCTCACTTTGTGATCTTATGAGAACCGTTCACATATGAGTGACTCCCTGGCCTCATGAGCAGCCAGGTGAACCGTTGCTCTGGCGATGGGTTCGTCGTCCTCCTACTCCTCCTGCTCCTGCTCCTCCTCAATGTTGATTGCAGATGTGGATGCTGGATGAGGCCTCATGAACCGGTACCCCTCTCTGTTGCGCATTTTGTGCATGACACAACACACTACTATAATGTGACCCACTCTTGCTGGTATGTATTGAAGCACTTCCCCAGAACGATCGAGGCACCGAAATCGCATCTTCAGCAGTCCTATCGCATGTTCACTGACCGATTTGGTGGCGATGTGGCGGTCGTTGTAGAGATGCTGTTGCTCACTGATGTGGTTCCTCAGAGGTGTCACAGCCAAGGTTGCAGAGGGTATCCCTTGTTCCTGAGGAGCCAGCCCTTAAGGATGTTTGGTGCGTGGTAGAGGTCCGGGATGTTAGATTCCCTCAGAATGAACGAATCATGGCAACTGCCAGGGAATCTGACACACACGTGAAGAAATCTTTTGCGGTGGTCACAAATGAGCAGAGCATTGATGGAGAGATAGCCCTTTCTGTTGATGAACATCCTGGCTCGTGTGGAGGTGCTATTTGTGCGCAATCGATTGCACCCTGTACCCATGGGAAGCCAACCATAGAGTGGAATCCCACTGCCCTCTCTGTCTAATTGCCAGCGCTACAGTCTGTCATTTAGCAGGAAGCAACTGCAATGGTGACTTCAATGATGCAGGCCTTATCCATAGTAATAGGAACAATCCTTCTGTTGCTATGGATACTTTAGGTATCAAACACCTAAGAAGCAATCAGGACCAGCTGCAAATCTCTTGGAGAAAGGTTACAGACAACTATGAAGGATATAGATGCCTAGTTTTCTATGCTTGGACAGATTAATGGTCAATGCGTGGAGATGGCTTCCAGCAGCGGTATGTGTGGAGAAGCACAGGACAGCTGGGTTGACATTCATGTGGCCATACACAAGTGACCGCAGACATCACACGTCTTATGCTGTTACTTTACAATTGCTCTTGCTTTATTTTTGTGCTCTTTCTCAATTCCTACAACCTCTTCTAGTCTTCTCACCAAGCCTTCTAAGTGGTGGACTTACTCTGTTATGTATCTATACATCTTTGCAAACAGCTATTCACACAAAAGTACAATGCACTTCACTGCTGGATTCACAAACTTTTCTTCATTTTATACTGGTTAATTGGCAAATGATGAGCAGTGTTGTATAAACTGCTGCGTTGAGACAACCAAAACTCATCTTATGTAAAACTTTTAGAGCAAACAGAGTGAGGAATACTTCATTCCATTAGACTGGGCTGGATTCAAAAGTACACTTCTCTAAACTTTATCCACTATACTACCCAATCCCCAATATAGGTGAATATTTATTGATTCTGAATTTTCACTGTATGGAGCTGAGCTTTTCCTAATAGATGCTTTATTCCAGAGGTATTTTCTTTGTTTTGACTTACCACCTTATGGACTCAAATCAGATTTCAGCACACCCACCCTGCCACCTAAGCAGAATACTATTCTTGTCTATTGAGTAAAAACTTTTGAGACAACGTTTTTGCACAGGAAGGTGTAAACACCTGAACTGATTCTTCCTTATGAAATTTCAAAAAAAATATGTGTTCCATTAAATCCTTGTGTTGTCTGGTAGAGATTACACTTATAGGTTGGCTTCAAACGTTTATATTTAGCATCAGACTAGCACTTAGCAAAAATTATGAAACTCGAGAAATGCATTCAAAAGGCCATTAATGTTAGCCGTCTGCATAATCTTTAGTGGTGTTATTGTACAACTGTACATTTCTGCTTAGAGACACTGAAACTATTGTATAAAGTCCAAGAGCTTGACAGCAAGCGTTGTATCTCAAAATATGATAACATTACATTCGTATAATTTAGGTAACATTGTGATTTTAATGCCCTTACAATCTTCCATTTCCATTTGACATTGATCAAAAACAGTTTAATTGTATCTGTGATAACATGCAGCTGAAATTTACACAAGGCATTCATTATTCAGGACTAATAATATAGGAAATAATATTGTTATTCCTATATTTAAAAAGGGAGATAAAACAAGTCCAAGGGAACTATAGACCAGTTAGCTTAACGTCAGTGATAAGAAAGATGATGGATCTTTACTCAAAAATTCACTATGATGCAGTCACAGAGACATTTTAGGATTTGTAAGCAATCACAGTTTTTTGTTTGGGGAGGGAACATACTGCTTCAATTTTTTGAGAGCAGCTCCTATAGCTGATGTATTGCTTGGTGCTTTGCAGGTGAAATGAAAGACAGAGTGCACAAATACTATGAAAAAAACTTTTGCAGATAGGCTGATGAATGGTTTTATTTCCATATGGCACAAGTGCACGATATTGGTGGACAACTAGCTGATGAGTCAGTGGATAAATGCACCAGATGCTCTGCTGTTGAGCCATACAGACCAAGAAAGTTCCAGCTTTGATCTCTCGGCTGTGCTGAGTTTGCTAATCTCAATCAGATGCTGGGGAAAATCAGTTAGGACTCGCAACCCCTTCTAGAAATATTTATGTGTGGATGTTGGGTGAGAATGGGATTGGGCTTCGTTGCAATAGCTCACCAACACCCACTGTTCAGGCACATTCATGAAGTATGGCCACTTTGGCGAGGTAGCGGAGAGTCACCACCATCCGTGAAACCACAACCTAGCAGAAGTCAAGACCTTCAGGAGAGATGGGGTAAGGGGGAAAAAAATTGGTGATAAAAATATTATGATTTAAAAATAATGATGTACTTTGCACTGGTGAATGTTGAGATGGTCCGACTGCTTCTAATTTGACCAAACTCTAAGCCAAAAGTATATTTCCAATTAAAATGTAACCAATCTTCTTCTCAATGCTTGTCTAATTCCTCCCCCATTTGTATTCATTCAAATGTGCCTAACTTCTAAAGTGCTTACAACAGTGTAGGAAATGGAAGTGATATCACCAATGCAAATCAGTGCAATGACATCAGGATTAAGCAATGAACCAGCTAATCAGAGAAGCAGCGCAGAAAGAAATCTTGGACACCTGAAATGGCTTGTCCTGAATTTTGCCATGCTATCAGTACTGTTGACCATTGTAAACCACTCCATTTGACCCCAATCAATAAAGTGACAGATTGTGGTTTAGTCTTCCAATGTGATTAGACAAGTAGGACAACTGTTTTTTCCCTCAATTCAAATCAGATCATTTTTAGATTTTTTACATTTTTAGATGATTCAGGTGTACTTGCCACTGGACCTAATTCATACCTCCTCCATCATGGGCACACTGCAGCTACAGTATGTACTATCGATAAGATACACTGCAACAAAGTTACTTCAACAGCACTTCCCTACCTAACGACTTCTACCATTGAGAACAAAAAGAGCAGCAATGATATGGGAACACCATCACCTCCTTGTGCCTCTCCAAGTTACACACCATCCTAACTCGGGTCACTTGCGTAACTATTCTTCCTGTGCGTGTGGCTTTTTCTCCATATCAATGTGTTTTCTCTCTCACTGTGTGTGTGTGTGTGTGTGTGTGTATGTGTCTCTCTCTTCCCTGTCTCTGTTTTGCTGTCACTGTGTGTGTTTCTTTCTCCTGTTTTTGTTTTTCTCTGTTCCTTTTGCTACGTGGCTCCCAATGGTGGCCCAGTTACATTCATTGGGATTTTTGGATAGCTCTGCTCACCCACTTTGGGGGTTATAGCAGCATGTAGAAACTATTAGAGATATGTCTACAATAGGGGTGGACCCACTTTATGTAGATAACAATTAGGCCAAGAGTGCAATGTATACTTCTACTGTGGAATTAAGGATGCAATGTGTCAATGCCTATGTGATGGGGGGATCAAATAATGGCAGGACAGGTAAAGCTGCCAGTCATTAAAATGGCTTGGTCCCTATTCTGGGACTACACCACACATCCTGAGGAAAACAGGTTAGCTGACAAGGATAAGGCCAGCCTGTCACTGAAGACACTATCTCGCAAGCAATAGAAAAATGTAATCCTGGAACCCTGGCTTCTGCAGGGTGGAAGGGTGGCAAAATGAATTTTTTGGGTTGGATAGCAGTGTCAGGATCTTCCTGCGTTGTAACCTAGGTGTAGCTGGGTGAGGGACCTGATCATAGATGTCACTGAGAGGCACGCAGGTAAGGATCGTGGCACGACCTCGATAATTGAATGTTATTATCGAGCACCAAGACCTTGCTATGAATTCCATCATTGAATGATGTCATCTAGCACCAGGACCTCGAAAGATTTAGTTTGAGATCTACACTTGAGAGGAATTAGAAACTGAGGCTCAGTGTGCTTAAGGCCAACAGTCACCAACATGGGTGGTACGTGTGTCATCTGGGTGCTGCATCAGCCAACATACTTGAGCTACCTCTGAATCATAAAGATTCCCCTCAAAAGGCTAATCTTTTGCTATCTGGAACCTTTGGGTGATAAGAAGCCTGAGAACAGATTTTTCCTATTTTATGAATGGATTTGTGTCCTTGCCTTACAGAATACACATGGAGTGATCAAAGACCATTGCCCAGGGCGAGACTCTATTTATTGACTAGCGCCGACTTGTGTGTACGTTGAGGGCTGCTTCGCCAACTTTGCCTGGGTAAAGATTGTCTTTAAGGGATTTTGGCCTTGGCTTGTGGGATCCATTCACATTCCTCAGGAACTGCAAGGTGTAGAGCAGTGGAGTACCCTCAAGACTCTAAGTATATCTCTGGATAGCTTTGCAAAATGATTTCCTGACTATGCATTTCTGATTGCAATATGTCAGCCCTGGAACATCAAAGGTTGGGCAAATCCTTCTGGCAGAGATGGTCTCTGCTCCCTTTCAAAGGCTCACCAATTATAAGACATCGGCACGGGGTTCAGAGAGGCAAAACAATTGATTGGCTTGGCACATCCTTCCCTTTCTAATTGCAGTGTTTGACATTGCTGGGTGATTTCAGGCCACTGGCCAGCTTTGTTCTTCATCAAGAGCATAGCTCTTAGCTGTCTTGGGCAAGAGGTTGGCCCTGCAATGAAAGTTGATTTCCAAGTCAGAGCGGTTGATGGCCTCTGTGCTTTGAGTGATTAGGCTAAGGTGCTTAGTACAAGAAGAAAGTTGCACACAATGAAGTCTAGGATGGGGCCTCTGTGACTAATAGGGCAAACTCCATGGCAGATGACAGGGCTAATAATTTCCTTGCCTTTAAAGCTGAAGTCATAAACAAACTGAAGCTACAGCCCACTAGCTAATTATCGATGTTAAAGTAATTGCAAAAGGGAACAGAACATACAAAGGGTCTTTAAATTGGTGTTTGAAGCCTCTTTGGAGCGATCAATAGCTGCAAAGGTAGATTATGGTGCAATGCTTTGTCAGGCCAGGAGAGTCATTAGGAAGATGAAGTGGAATCACTAAATTTCATTCATCTGCAAGAGCATGCAATTACAAAAAATTATCCTAAATTGTTTTTTTGTTGGCTAAAGACTGCTGTCAATGGTAGCGAAGGGTTCCACATCATCTGCTGTGGAGTCTGCCCTTTGGGCTACTACCAATGAGAGATGAGATTTACTGAACCTATCTCTCTCGAAAGAGCAGCGAGGTGAGGTTGTCCACTGTCACCCATCCTATTCAATGTCGTCTTCAATGATTTGATGAACGGTATTGTAAGGGACAGACTTAGAATGTCTCTTCCAGACATTTCTGAAAGTATTGTGATGCTGCTTTTCACAGATGGTAGTTTGCTATTGGCAAATTCATCTGATGATCTAGTTTGCTCCATCCACCATTTTGAACAATGCACTAACCAGTGCAGTACGATGGTGGGTGCACCCAAATACAATATTGTGGCTCTGCACAGCCCAATTGGACATCTGGAAGCTACTGATCAGAGGACACTGGGATGAATTTGTGCCACCAACTTTAGCCTGGAAAAACTCCTTTGGGATTGTGCTGAGAAAGGATTTTTCTCATCAATGATAGCAAGGCCACAATGCAGATCAAGCTTGTGGTGTAAAGAACAGTTCTCCTTCATCATGCATGCTTGGAAGGGTGACCTCTGGGCCCTATTTGAGATCCAGTACTCAGCTGCAAAGTGGATTTATGGCAAAAAAGTGGCTGCAAGGAGGGAGGGTTCTGTCCTATACAGCTTGTCACTGAGTCTCCACACAACTAATGTCAGACGTTCATTATAGAGCTGACAAGGAAACCCTGAGAGTTGGGATAAAAATTGCTGGAAGACATTACCTGGAGTTTGGGTACAAGAACACTTAGTAGCAGCAATGCCGTAGGAACACCATCACCTCCAAATTTCCATTGTGACTTGGACATACATCACCATTCCTTCATTGTTGCTGGGTTAAAATCCTGGAATTCCCTACCTAACACCATTGTGAGAACACATTACCACAAGGACTGTAGCCATTCAAAAAGAAGGCCCACCAATGCCTTCTCAGGGCAACGAGGGATGGGCAATATACAGCCTTGATGGTGTCACTCACATCCTGAGAACAAATAAAAAACTATTTGATCCAGGGTACAGTGTCTACCAATACTTAATTGGAGGAGGGCCAATTTCAGTGGGTTGGAAACGGATCTGGCCTGAGTAAATTGGCATCAAAGATAGGCAGGCAAAACTGTAATCGAACAATGGGCGGCCTTTAAAGAAGTTCGGGTACAGTTTAGGTACATTCCCTCGATGGGGAAAGGTAGGACAACCAAACGCAGAGCTCGCTGGATGATGAACGAGATAGAGAGTAAGATGAAGCAGAAAAAGGGGGCGAATGACAGATGTCAGGTTGATAATACAAATGAGAACCAGGCTGAATATAGAAAATACAGAGGAGAAGTGAAAAAGGAAATAAGAAGGGCAAAGAGAGAGTATAAGAATAGACTGGCAGCTAACATAAAACGGAATCCAAAAGTCTTCTATAGGCATATAAATAGTAAACGGGTAGTAAGAGGACGGGCAGGACCGGTTAGGGACCAAAAAGGAGATCTACTCATGGAGGCAGAGGGCATGGCTGAGGTACTGAGTACTTTGCATCTATCTTTACCAGGGAAGAAGATGCTGCCAAAGTCATGGTAAAAAAGGAGCTAGTTGAGATACTGGATGGGCTAAAAATTGATAAAGTGGAGGCTGGCTGTACTTAAAGTAGATAAGTCACCAGATAGCATGCATCCTAGGTTGCTGAGGGAAGTAAGAGTGGAAATTGCAGAGGTACTGGCCCTAATCTTCTAATCCTCCTTAGATATAAGGGTGGTGCCAGAGGAGCGGAGAATTGCAAATGTTACACCCTTGTTCAAAAAAGGGTGTAAGGCAACTACAGGCCAGTCAATTTAGCCTCGATGATGGGGAAGCTTATAGAAACGATAATCTGGGACAAAATTAATAGTCACTTGGACAAGTGTGGATTAATAAAAGAAAATCAGCACAGATTTGTTAAAGGCAAATCGTGTTTAACTAAATTGATTGAGTTTTTTGATGAGATAATAGAGAGGGTTGATAAGGGCAATGAGGTTGATGTGGTGTATATGGACTTTCAAAAGGCGTTTGATAAAGTGCCACATAATAGGTTTGTTAGCGAAATTGAAGCCCATGGAATAAAAGGGGCAGTGGCAGCATGGATTCGAAATTGGCTAAGTGACAAGAAACAGAGAGTAGTTATGAACGGTTGTTTCTCGGACTGGAGGAAGGCACACAGTGGTGTTCCCCAGGGGACGGTACTAGGACCACTAGTTTTTTTTATATATATTAATGACTTGGACTTGGATGTACAGGGCATAATTTCAAAATTTGCAGATGACACAAAACTTGGAAGTATAGTAAACAGTGAGGAGGATAGTAATAGACTTCAAGAGGACATAGACAGGCTGGTGGAATTGGTGGACACATGGCAGATGAAATTTAATGCACAGAAGTGCAAAATGATACATTTTGGCAGGAAGAATGAGGAGAGGCAATATAAACGACATAGTTTAATTCTAAAAGGGGTGCAGGAACAGAGAGACCTGGGGGTATATGTGCACAAATATTTGAAGGTGGCAGGACAGGTTGAGAAAGCGGTTAAAAAACATGCAGGATCTTGGGCTTGAAAATAGAGGCATAGAGTACAAAAGCAAGGAAGGTGAACCTTTATAAAACACTGGTTCGGCCACACCTGGAGTATTGTGTCCAATTCTGGGCACCGCACTTTAGGAAGGATGTGAAGGCCTTAGAGAGGGTGCAGAAAATATTTACTTGAATGGTTCCAGGCATGAGGGACTTCAGTTACGTGGAAAGACTGGAAAAGCTGGTGTTGTTCTCCTTCGAGCAGAGAAGGTTAAGAGGAGATTTGAAAGAAGTGTTCAAAATCATGAAGGGTTTAGATAAAGTAAATAAAGAGAAACTGTTCCCATTGGCGGAAGGGTTGAGAACCTGAAGACACAGATTTAAAGTGATTGGCAAAAGAACCAAAGGAGACATGAGGAGAAACTTTTTACGCAGCGAGTAGTTATGATCTGGAATGCGCTGCCTGAAAGGGTGGTGGAAGCAGATTCAATCATGGCTTTCAAAAAGGAATTGAATAAATAGTTGAAAGGGAAAAATTTGCAGGGCTATGGGGAAAGAGCAGGTGAATGGGACTAATTGGATTGCCCTTACACAGAGCCGGCACGGGCTCGATGGGCTGAATGGCCTCCTTCTATGCTGTAACCATTCTATGATTCTATGGTACCTTGACTCGGTTATGGAGAAGTAATCGGCTATTGCTGCAGCTTTACACTTACAACTGATGGTATCAACAACATTCAATGGGGAATGATGTGTGCCCACACTGTGGTAAGGGGGATGGTGGCAATGTTCTCAAATATGTTACGGTGAGTCTGAATAAGGCTACATACCCTAAACATCACATACCTGAAACATTATAATCTGTCTTTTCTCTGTACAGGTACTAACTTACCAGCTGTGAATTTCCAGCATTTTTGTTTTTTTTTAACAGATTTCCAGCATTTGCAGTTTTATCATATTATTTTATGGTGAGTTGTGCTGGAGCTCCTAATACATTCTGTTCATTTAGCAAGGGCTCAAGCTCATGCTTGTCAGTTGTCCAACAACCAACTGGTGACTATCTTTTTTGGGGGGCGGGGGGGGGGAGAATTAATTGGGCTCTCTTTGGGGTTGAGATGACTACAAGTGATATGCCTGGTGATGGAAGTTCAGAAGCAAATTAACCTTCCGTGGTAGACATAGCAATCTAATACCTAAACAAGGTGGGTACATAGTACTCTAGAACACTTTTGATGATTGACTCACTAATGGAATCTGGAGTAGATATCACCGGCAGTTGGGATTCTTCCCATTCGGCTTCAGATAATCCTGTAAACCAATGCCCTAACATGTAGCGTGGTCCTAGTTGATGAGCAGTAGGAAGTTTACCAGTGATCTGTACTGGTGCGCTGTGAAGTTTTAGTTGGTTTTACTCCATCAGTGCCCTTGGATGTATTTGGGGCTTTGCCACAACCTTTGTGTAAGCTCTCTGAACTTTGGTAAGTGGAGTGTGTCCCTATTGAATGAGAGTATGCATTCTATATCAGGTAAACAGAAATTCTAAATGTCTAGATTTCTTGGTAGCTTGATTTGGAAGTTCTTAAACATAGTAATTGGTATCAATATGTCAGAAACTCAGTTAATCAAAAAAAGAATGAAATGTTTGCTGAATCGGATTTAATGCAATCACCTTATTTTCATTTACTTACAGCGTAGTCTGTCATTTAAGATGATATTGTCTCATTATATAATTGCAGGAGAGCTCACATTCATTTTTTGAACTAAGTATAGATCCCATAGTCTGAATATTTATTGTGATTTCTCTGGGTGCAACCAAATAGACCTGGCAGAAACCTATTGATGGATGAAAGCAAATATTACCACTCAAAGAACTGAATTTAAAAAAAGTAATGTTTTGCGTGTTTAAGTGACAATTTATTTTTCTACAATGTTTTACAGTGATCTAGAAAAAGTGATGGGGGAAATACAGCTTTAAATAGCTTTCTATGTTCATAATGTATTAGACAAAAGATTACCCTATTATCACTTTATGCTGTGCGATACTATTCTCATGTGATTGTATCTGTGTCGATGGTTATCTCCAGCAAGATAAGGAGTGGATTTTCAATTCCTGGGGCAGCCACTGGTAAACTGTGCTTAGCTTGGGTCAGGGATGCTGTACGAAATGATAATATCTCAGGATAGTAGTCCAGAACTGGGAACATTTTGAATTTAGGTCCCCTTGAGTTCTAGCAGGTCATGGTTTGCTCTGGTACATAAACTACAGAAATTCTGTTCACAGAGATAGGCTGTTGGGTTTTGGTCAGTTAAATGCAGGTATATGATGCTGGGTTATTTCAATTATGCACTCACTATTAAATAGCTTGTGTGGTTAACATTTTTTAGTCAGCTAAGTTTGGGAGTTCAGTGTAGGTGGAAGCCTGCCTCCAACCATTCTATGAGAAGGCATTGAGCTCAATTTGCTGTACTGTGATGCCACCTCAGTGGATAACTCTTTGACAAAAGAAAAATAAATGACATTGATGTTTGTCTGATTTAAAATAATCGGAGCAGTGCTCCTGGCAAAATCATCTGAAGGTTAATTGAGGGTTTCAGTGATACTGTCGTGTTTTTACAGACATATTCTTAATTTTGAAAACGTGAGTGCTGATGATCGGAATAAGAAATTAACTTCCAGGTGTTTGAGCCTGGCGGCCGAAGGAGCTCGATTAATATCGGAAAAGACATGATCATTAATGTAAAGTGTCGCAGTGACTGCGTAGTTCAGCTGCACGTGCTAATTCATCTCCCTCGCACTGCTGTTCTCAGTAACTCCTACATGCTGCTTCCCTGATGATGTCATCAGCCTTCATTAATTACACACGAATATTCCTTAAATTAACAGAAATAGTCAGAAAAATATTCAAAAGGATTAGAACGACACTGATGGTAAAACTCCCATAGGTTGAGATAATGGATCAAAACCTCTTTTAAATCCTATTAGTTTCATTTTATTAAAATTGTAAACATAGATACATTTGCTCATTCCTCTGACGCAATGACACATTTATTAAAATGTGCCTTTGAGTGGGACTTTGAGACCTTACTGCAAACCAGTATCATATCAGGTCTAGGAGTCTTTGGTGAGTAAAGGAGTGTTTGGTTCTTTAACATTACAGCTGTGACATTCCTCCCTGTAATGAGTACATCGGCACAAAAAAGAGTTGTGAATTTACTGTTTGTGTCAGCTCTGAAAGGAAGACACCTGGAATTGTTTTCCACTATTACAGATGATCTTAACAAGTGTATTCTGTATCACTCCTAATCTGTTCTAAACAGCAGCAATGTGGTTTATTACCAACAACATTTCATGTAACAAAATGGATAATTGATCACTTCACTCAAATTTCATTAACACTTATTGCAACAGAAATTTTATGCTACTATTTCAAACAATTTTTCCAAAAGTCAATTAATTTGAAACACAGCAATAGAGTGTATAAAAACTAGTGCTAATGATATTTCATTAAGGCAGTAATATGAAATCATAGGTGAATGATATGGTAATAGTTATAGCAGTATTCTACATATAAACTATTATAAGGTTGGGTATTTGTGACAATGATAGTTGCAATATTAAAATAGCATGACTTCTTGGTCCTTTGAATAGCCTCTGTGGTATAGTTGTATAGGCAGAAGCTGGAGTCGGTCACAAAGCTTGGTGTCTGTCATGCCAGTGGTAGCCTGGGAAAAGGTTGTGAAATACCATCTGAAGCTTCCAGTGGTGTCACTGAGATATTTTCTCACACCGGGGGAGAAGGATAAATATGTTCTGTCATGAAGAACAAGAACCCAGTTTTACAGCTTTATCCAGTTGAAACTCTTTCATTAGTATGCTCCAGTGAAATTGTTTATCTCTTATATTGACATATTATGCTTAAAGAATCTGTTACTTGATGTACACTGATCAAAATTACTTTTTGCATGGTTAGTAGAAACGGACATAGAAGTTGACTCTGACCAAACTGGAGACATTGGTTAGTGGCTGTATTATGACAGTCTACTAATGAGGGTGATTGATCAGTTTAATTCACTTTCTATCCTGTTTCTGCTGACTACAAACTGTAAACTACCTGAAGGTATATACTGGTCCATTATAATAAATGTTTTTAGATGGTCCATTCTATTATTTTAAATCTGATCTCATCTGTGACATAAATCCTTTTCCCCTTAAATATAAATTTACTTTGGCAAAACTGAATTGATCTTATCAGGATTGGACTGTGTTCAAATTTTTGCAGTAGTTCTGTTTTTGAAGGATAGGCCTTGACAGACCACAACTACTGTGTATGCAGTGACACATGTAATACAACTGGGCTTTACAATTTAGTTTTCACTGCCAAAACCTAAAGAACAACGATATAAGAAAGATAAAGCAAATGGTTTTACTCTACTGTGCTTCAGTTGCCAAAATTATTCTATTCTGGTTAAGAAAGGATTTGGACAATCCAGGAGGATTATATTTATGTGGCACAGCCAGATCTGAAGCAAGAGGAACATATGAGTAAGCCGAGCGCAGGCTCCTGTTTCAAACACCTGGTCTCCATTAATTTCACATCCCCATATCCAAGCATCCTGTATCGGACTGGTATGTAAATTAAGCCACAGGCGCTTTAATCTTTATATCATTAAACCGGTAAAAGGTCAACATGGAGTTACAACACATTTTTTCTCTGAATTCTTAACAGCAGACTGACTCGAGTGGAAATCAAGGCCTGCCAGTATTTAAAAAGAGAACAATTATAGTATTAAGAACCCACTTTTCTCCTGGCCCTTTTCCCAGTGCTAAATGAAACTGTACCTTTGTGCCTCATGTTGAAGTTATTTATTCTCCTAAGCTTAGCTGATCAAAGGGACTGCTAAAGCAAGAACAGATAGACAGAGCTAATAGGTACTGAAAAGGCATTAAAATCTCATTGTTGCCAAAACATATTCCCTATTCATTTGAAAAAAAAATGAAGCATTCCTTACACATATTAACCTAATTATTCGGGGAAAAATGATCAGCTCTTGTGTGCGTAGCTAATGTATTTCTGTCAAGGTCTATTTCTCCTCAGTTTTTCTCAAAGTCTTTCTGATGTTCTTCATTTAGGAATAAATGAAAACAGAAGTTGTTGTGAAAACTATGAGAACTGCTATATGTTTCATGGTGTAAAAAAAAACTTCTGCTGTCTGCCAAGTACAAAGCTCCCAAAAATTTAATTCCACTCCTCTGAGGCCTATAACTGGGTTTTGAATTAAAACCGCCAGATCTACAGAGAACTTGCAGTGATGTGCAAACTTCTCAAAGTTCTGTCTAAAGGTCAACATGCTTCATAGGCCAGAGTTCACAGGGGAGCAGATCCAAACCACTATATATTAAGAAATAATGAACAAGGAGGTACACTGATCAGGTCTACTGACATTATTTTGATTTGGATGTGTATGACAGAAATTTGGAGCTACAAGGGTTCCTTCATTGCTTCTCTGGCACTAAATGCATTTGTGCATTTTTGTGTCAAAGAAACACAATGCTAACATGAATAACATCTGACTCGTGCATGATTCACCCAACACAACTCTAAATCTGAATAAACCTAAATTTGGATTGATTTCGATTTTTAGTTTTGAAGCTCAGTCTTAACACTGACATAATATTCACCTCCACTGAATAAAATATTTTATTCAAGGTGTACAGAATAGTTAAGAATTTGATACAGTCCCTACCACTTACAATATCCATGCTGCCTATATCGGGCAAATGGAACTAACCATTTGCCATTACCATTGAATTCATTATAAAGGCTTATTTCACATTAAGTGCGCAAGCGATTTTGAGCAATTCAATAAGCTTTTTGCCCCTCTTAAAGTGCATTTAGTACCATTAACTATTTACCTGAGGAGCTGAGTGCCTCTGATCACTGCCCACCCCTTTTATCTGTTTTTAATGCCCCAGGAACAGCTGATTGAAGCTGCCCGAAGTCTCCATTTTCCAACTGCTGTAGTTTTTAACACTGCGAACAGCTGATGGAGACTTCAGGCGGTTTAATCAGCTGTTCGTTAAATACAGATGATCTGTTGGTTTCCATTTAAATAAATCATCATCCGATTTTGGATCGATTTAGCATCATGCAACACAGTCCCTAACACTTTTTAACTAGATGAGGGATCCTAGATGGTAGGGTTGGATGAAGAGGGGTGGGAGGAGTCTCGTGTGGAGCATAAATGCCAAATGGCCTGTTTCTGTGCTGGAGGCGCTATGTAATTCTATGTAACTCTATGCAGATCCTTATCTCTTCAAAATTTTAGGCATTAGGGAGCCCAATGGATTTAATGTCCAACACGTATAGGGGGCAAACATGAAAGGTAGGGATTGTTGTTATGCAAAATGTCTAATGTCAAGGCTGATGGAATTATTTCACTATAACCCAAGAGATAATATTTTAACAGTTTGGACAAGAAAATTTATATACAAGAAACAAATTTCCCCCCTCAAAAATTTTCATTTCCATCCTGATTTCTTCAGCTAGGAGAGTGAGCCATGGATATCTTGTCTGACCATGATGATAGCTATCATTGGCTAGTGTGTACCATTATTCATCATAAGTATTGCTGATGATTTGAGTATCAGCCAGCATTGGTTCGTGCTCTCAGGTAACTGTGTAGTAACTGCACTGCTATTTGAACCACCTGTTAATCAATATAATTGTGATTACAGCAAAATCCACTTAAGGGCAATGCTATTAGTATTAGCCATTATTTTAAAGGCACCATTTTCATGAAAACATATTTGACAAACTGCATTTGTTTATAAAAAAAGTAATGTCAAAACACTTCACTGCATTTTATACCACTACACCTTCATTCCTTCCTATACACAACTGTTTATTAATGGAACAACACTGCCACTTACCTAAACATTAGAACAAATAAAACAATTGTTTTTTAATAATTAGCTGTGAATTGGGAATCTTAATGATTTGATACCAATTACCCAATGTTATTAATGGAATCTTACAACTGCTGATTTTCTTTTGGGGAAGAGGATGAAAGGAGTGAGGCCCCTTATAGTAATTTGATTTTTTTCAGCCACTTTGAGCGTTTGTGGTTGTCTCTGACTAATGGGGTGGATCATTGCCACTGCAGAAAACGTATGATTTAAAATAAAAACGTATGGCCCTGCAGGTTTCACCTTCATGATATTTTATTTATGATTACTATCATGGTAAATGTCACAAGACTTTCTTCATTAAAAGTTTTTCTTTAAATGTTTTTACAACAATTTTATGTCCTCAATGTTTCCATAGCCTGTCAGGAGCCACTTTCTTCTTGAAATATAATAACTTAACATTTCCAGATTTTCAGGTTACAGTTTCCACAACTTGACAACTAATTCAATATTCCCTGATGGCATTAGGAATTTAAACACATCACACACATGTAATGACATTCAAGACATTACATATTAATGACAATTGAATAATTCTGAAAAGATGTGTAAAATGTGATGAAGATATTTACTACTATTGAAAAATAAGCAATGCAAATAAGTGTTGCACATGTTTTCTCTCGAATTCATTTAAAACCTCCATTCATCTGAACATTAGCAGTTATCATTTGCATTGTTATTTTGTTGATCTTAAAGGGTATTAATGAATCTTGAAATATTGACGGTTCCTATTTGCAATGCTTTTGCTAATCTTCTAAAGCACATTTCTGTACCTTTTTAGTAAATGGACATTTGCAGCATCGTTCCTGAAAAGAATAGCAACAATTGTAGAAAATTACATTTTGGAGGACTAGCAAAAGTTTTTTTGACTAAGGGGCTTTCTTTTTGATCATCAAAATCCCAGTTACAAAATTGACAATTGCTCTTTACATTATCTTTCTAGGACCTTGAAACATTTCTCGCATCAAATGCAAGATAATTCTTATTACATAAACTTATTTTGGTACTGAAACCATTACAATGGGAGAGCAAGAGACTGAGTGAGTGAACAGTATGTAGATTTGTATGTACGCACGCCTGTAATTAACTCTGATAACAGTTGTAACATCTCACTTCTGATTCAAGAGTCAAAATAACAATCCACATTTGTCATCACTGACTTGTGCGACAATCCTGCTTATTGTGATTTCTCAGTTTTATATGTGGTGATATTTCAAAAAAAATCATTTTACAAAATATCCACAAGAAGCGATCTCTGTCTTTAAGGAATAATGTTCTAAAATTAGGTTATTCAAATATTAGCATATGAACACATCACATTTGTGTGAAATCCCTTTGTCTACTGTTTTAATTTGGAAGTTAATCCATTTAAAATATTTGCTAATATTCGAAGAGCCTAATTTCAAGACACAGGTTATAACTTCTATTTTTTTAAATGTAAAAGCAATGTTAAAGACAATCAAACGAGAAAAACAATCTCCTTTTTATATTTACATGCACTGTAGCCATTTCTCCTTTATGTAAGTTAAAAAAGGAAGATTTTATTATATTAGTAGCTTAGCAACAGGCAATAGACTATTATTACATGGTTGGCATAGCAATGTGGAATGAACTATTATGACATCATGATCTTAGTAACCATATAGGCCTCACTAACAAAGCTTGTTTCATTATTATTTTGTAATTAAAAACCAATGCACAATTTCTTGAAATGTAGAAATGTAGTTGAGCTAAGCCTTTTTTTTACTTGAAAAAAATCACTGGATTTTGTTTTCAGCTTTATTTAGCAGCAAGATTAAGGACCTGAAATTACTTGGCCATCCCACCGTAATTCTAGAGGAACTCTGGCAAAAAAGGCCTGCACACACCATTAGGACCTGGAAATGCCAGAACTTCATATGAGGGGAGTTCCTGTTACCACAGCCTCAAAGGGACCTAGAATAAGTTTGGAGGCTGGTTTGCCCATTGAGAAGGAGGTGTACCTGCCTCCTTGAAGGGTGCAAGTAGGCCCTGGTAGGCGATCCAGGCCAAGGAAATGGCCTGGAATCCTGAAGGCAAGGTAAGTAATTTGTTTTTATGATTATCAACATTACAAAGGAGGCTGAAAGGGGCACAAAATCATCTTTCTGAGGGGGGAGGCGCATCTAGGCAACCTTGGAACAGCTGGAGGTGCTGGAGTTTCCAGCACATGAACGCTGGTGGGTACATGAGAAGGGTTCTTAGTGGCACCAGTGCCTGCCGACCCCATGCTAATTAGGTGCCCTCCCCCTGACCATGCTTAATTTGGTGTGGGGGGGTCAGCACAGGTGGCCATGATCCTGACGTAACTGCCGGGATTGCGCCCCTTAGCATTTTCAGGACCTAACTTTTTGAATAAAAGTATAGATTATTTTAGTGCTACACTAAATGCAATGATGCTTGGATGTTTGGAATCCTAATTCCAAATTGGTAGTTCTAGCAATATTAGAAATAGATCAGACAAAAAAAAAATTCCCCTTTAAGAGCCAAAGTAAATAAAAACTTGTTGCTCAACACAGGCTATTTGTCAGGTTCTTGACATTAAATAGCTGAAGTATTAGTAATTTTAATTATGAGATATAGATCATTTTACCTCTAACAAACTGCAACTGGTCTTAAGTATGCCATATGGCCTTCAGCTACAAAGAGCAGTCTTCCCAATGCAGTGGAATCAAATTTTGACACCACTGAGAGGGCAGTAGTTTCCTGTACTATTGTCCTTTGATGTCATTTCCTCAAGGCTATGGACTGAATTCAGGTTTAGACTGGTACTAGTGCTACATTCACCACTAGTGTCAAGTCAGACTTAATTGGACCTGACCTGTGCCAATTCGTGTATGCAATGTTGTTTTTGGAGAAGTACAAAACCACGAGAAAATTGAACGCTAAAGCAATTCATGCAGGTCTGAATTGCGTACAGTACCATTGTCAAAAGTATATGGAGGAGTAAAGGCCTCAGTGCACATAGATGAATAAAGGGAACATTTTCTTCACTTTCATTTGTACAGTTTTACTTCTTATATAAAAAAATACATGGTTCTCCCTACTTTGACACTTAACCTTTGGAGACAGGAATCCATTCCATTTTGTGAGAACATTTGGGGAGTAGCAACAATAACAACAACTTGCATTTTTATAGTGCCTTTAACATAGTGAATTGTCCCAAGGCGCATCACAGGACTGTTATCAAACAAAATTTGAAACTGAGCCACATTAGGAGATATTAGGACAGGTGACCAAAAGCTTGGTCAAAAAGGTAGGTTTTAAGGAGCGTCTTAAAGGAGGAGAGAAAGGTAGAGAGGCGGAGAGATTTAGGGAGGGAATTCCAGAGCTTAGGACCTAGGCAGCTGAAGGCACGGCCGCCAATGATGGAGCGATTAAAATCGGGGATGCACAAGAGGCAAGAATTGGAGGAGCGCAGAGGTTTGAGGAATTGTAGGGCTGGAGAAGGTTGTGGAGATAGGGAGGAACAAGGTCATGAAGGGATTTGAAAACAAGGATGAGAATTTTATGGCACCATAACTATACCTCCAAACGAGCCTAGTCTTATTAAAGTTGTTGCACAAATTTTGTGAGTCAGATCATTCTGGAACAAAATATTAGCTTGATAACACAGTTTCAATCCACTCCTAATCTCACCTCGTCCTTCCTCGAATGCACACCCTGCAGCTGTTGTCACTGCAGTGCAAAATGTGACAATAAAATTTATGCTGTAAAAACAGTCACTGCATTTAAAACCAGTAACCTGCACAAATATATTTTGTGCCAATGGAAAAACATGTAAAATATGTGCCGATAGTTCTTGGTGGATAAATGTGAAAATTATTTTGTGTCGAGTAACTTTATTTTAGTCAATTATGTTTGATATTCTAGAGTTAACAGTTATTAAAAATGTATGGCTGTTGAAAGCCAAAATTGCAATTAGGACCAACTAATAGGTCTATTCCTATATCGTATTTTAGAAATTTTGCTTTGCATTTTAACTGAGTTAACACAAAATAGATATAAATTCTACTTAATACTTCATCTTATAATTAGTCAACCGATGAAAAACAAAACTGTTTGCCAATTTAAACCCTGTGCAGCTAAAGAACAGCAGAAGTGTTTATAAAGGATTATGTTCCTGTTACAATGTATAAAACTGAATACTCAGAGCATTGTTGTACACTAGAGGTCACTCTTATAACCTACAAGTAAAAATGTTGGCATTATTCCCAGGTATATTGCATCTGGTACCTGTTTTGCCACACTACTAACCTGCTGTTACTTACTTACATATTTGTATCAATTATTATAACCAGCCTAAAATCTTTGTACAAAAAGAAGGTAAGAGTGTTGTGCTCTCAAGTTCCTGGATATAGCTCACAGAAAACTAAAATTCTGTAGAGTGCATTTGCAAGTAAAGGTTTACCCGAAGGCATAATAACAATATTATTAACAATCATTGAATTTAGTGGTGTCTTTTAGAAAGTATGAAGTTCACAAAAAACTATGCTACAAAACATTAAACGTGAGAATATAAGAAAAGTAGCAGTAAGGTTGCTGCTTCTTATCTATAGAACCACTGTTTCAAAGTCTTAGAAGATAGCTGTACTCCAATTTGTGAACCATAAATGTGATGGCTTCACTTAGTTGGTTGCTAGCAGGACTCCAAATTATAAAAGGCTTTCTAATCTGGGAAATAGCTGAAGGGAGTATTGTTCACATGAGTTCAGATAAAACTGAAGCAATATACAGGTCAGCAAAGGTACTGGTGTCAGAAAAGTATGCTAGTTTGCTTTCTTGTGTGCCTTTCATTGAAGTAAAAATGAGACTCTATGAAATTAGAGATACAAAAGCTAAAGCCTGCCTGTAGGTTTTTTTTAAATTGTTATAAGTAATCCTTTTTCCACCCTGTTTCTTTCCCCTTGTGATCACTTGCAAATTTTTTTCAGATAAAAGGACAGGTGAAAGGTTGTACAGTCCTTCACGACATTTAATGCAAAGACTGCCTCATATCCAGTTCGTAGGTAGTGCAATTAAGATAATTTAAATCAGTATATGGTGAACTCGTGCTTTTCTGACAGTGCAGAAAACTTTTTTCCCCCTAATATATTCCTAATACCATGTTGTTTTCATTGTGCCAATTTTCAAAGACTATATGGGTAGAAATGATCCAACTTTCTTAAATAAACAATGTAATGGTTATAATAATCAAATACATTATAATGCAATAATACAATATTTGTTTTGATATTTAACTATTGAAGCAACATAACCATTTAAATTTTGTGTTTGTGTTGGTTCAGTTTTTCAAACCTGGATATTCTATCGATTTGCCTGGAGTGTGTAGAACAAATTGTTCAAATATAATTTCAGTTGATTTTGCTAATGATTTATCATATTCGTAAGAGCATAAGCATTTGTGGAACAAATAATAGCCATTCAACTATTGTGCCTGGCAGTCAGGCACATAATCATTTTCTGAATCCCGTCCCACCAAACTATAACCCTAGATTTAAGCTAATACCCTTCAACAAGATTCTGTATAGTTCCCTTCTGAAAGACACTTAGTTTTAATTTCACCTCGCTGATAGGATAATTTAATGAGTGAATTAAGCTATGCGAGAAGATGGGGGCCCTTATAAGCTTTTGTTTTTTTGGTGGCTTCTTAATTGAAAAACTGGTCCTCTCTACATTCTTTATTCATGTCAACAAATTTAACTGGTCTTCATTTTTTTTATAATTCCTTCATCGCTTTAAAAACCTGAATTGTTTTAATTTTTGTTTTATTTAGAAGAACAATCTTATTTCCCTCAGCCAGTCCTGAATTAGAAAAGGGCATTCATCCCATCCAACCTGCACTCTCAAATGGATCTTGTACAATTTACACTGTCATCAATCTTTCCCAATTTGTTTTGCCTTGTGAGGGAAGTGATTAACAATAGGTAAAACTTCCATGAAGAGAAAATTCATGGAAAATGTACCTGAGTCCAAAAGGCTATTAGGCAAAAACTCCAAGATATAAATCTATCATTGCAGCGTACAAAGATATACCCCTGACTTTGAAGTTGCAGCTCTCTATTCTCCTGCTAAAACATCAATTTTCGTTTGGAAGTACAAGCCTAGAAACTACGGTTGGTGATCGTCGTGGACAAATGCTTAATGAACTTGTATGACATTCCTTTGTCCACCAGTTTATTGAAGCACTACCCATTTAAACTAAGTGGGTTAACTCCTGCAGTAAAACAATGGACAGAGAAATGCCATATTAAGTGTTTGTCTGCTAATATTGGAAACAGTAAAAAATTTTGGCCTATAGCTATAGGAGAGCTTTAAGCACCGATCTTGGTGAGAATTGGGTGAATCTGCTAAACAGAGTGACAATGGGAATTTGGTGAGAGTGGGAATTCGGTGCAGAGGGTGAAAGAGGTGCTAAGTAATTTAAACGAAGAGGCAGCAGTAAATAAGTAAATATATAAATAATCAGAGTAATTAATTAGATACAAGGGGATAAAATTAAAATTAACTAAGTAGAGGATACCAACATTAAAGGGATCCGAATTGCATTAAATAAAAATCTGGTATACATAAATAATAAATAGGAGTAAGAAGCTAAGAAACTAAAAACATGTACATAAAAAATAAGAGACATACATATAAATAAATGTAAGTTGATAGACTTTTAAGTAAAATGATGGGACAGCTGAGACCCGTTGCCTGCAATTCCTGTGCCATGTGAGAACCCCAGGACGCTTCATGTGTCCTGGATAACCATGAGTGCAGAAAGTGCCTCCAGTTGATTGAGCTCGAGCTCAGGGTTTCAGGAGGCTGAGAACTTCCTGCTGTGCATGTTCCAGGAGGTGGTCACCCAGCTGCTACTGAGAGTTCAGGAGGATAGTAAGTGGATGGCCATCCGGCAGGGTAGGAAGAGGCAGGCAGTGCACTATCAAACCGGTTTTCAGTGCTGAATAGCGGTGAAGGTGACGACAGCTCGAGGGAATGCAGTCTAGAGCACATCCCTGGCTCCGTGAGGCAAACGACTGTACAGGGAGGCATTGCAAAGTGTAGAAATGCAGTGGTCATAGGGGATTTGACAGTCGGGGAAAGGCAGGCATTTCTGCAACTGCTGAATTGAATCTCGCATAGGGAGTTGCCTCCCTGGTGCTAGGGTAAAGGACATCACTGAACGGGCGTAGAAAATTTTGTGGGGGGGAAGGGGAACAGCCACAGGCGATGGTCCATGTTGGAAACATTGACATAGGGAGGAAAAGGGTTCAGGTTCTGCAGACAGAGTTTCAGGAGCTAGGGAGGAAGTTAAAGAGCAGGACTTCAAAGGTTGGATTACTCCCAATGCCATATGCTAGTGAGCATAAGAGCAGTAAGATAAGTCAGGATAACACGTGGCTGGAGAAATGGAGCAGGGGGGAGGGCTTCAGATTCCTGGGGCATTGAGACCAGTTATGGGGCAGGAGGGACTTGCACAAGATGGATGGGTTGCACCTCAACAGGGCTGGGACCAATGTCCCTGCAGTGAGGTTAACTAGTGCTGTGGGGAAGGGTTTAAACTAATTTGGCTGGGGGAAGGGCACCAAGATGAAGCTTTAGAGAGGAGATACAAGGGAGAGACAAACAGCATTAAAATAAAGAATATTCAGAAATAGGAGGGATCAGACGGGGGGAAATGCGAGGCAGACTAAAATGGGTTTAGAATGCATGTATGTAAATGTACGGAGCGTGGTAAATAAGGTTGATGAGCTGCAGGCACAAGTAGCCACGTGGGATAATGATATAGTGGCAATAACAGAGACCTGGCTCAAACAAGGGGAGGAATGGGCACTTAATATTCCTGGCAACAATGTATTCAGGAAAGATAGGATGGAAAAAAAGGAGGGAGGGGTGGCAATATTGATCAAAGATACTGTTACAGCACTAGAAAGGGACGATGTACTTGAGGGTTCAAAGACAGGATCTATTTGGTTAGAATTAAGGAATAATAGAGGAGTTATTATGCTGCTGGGCGTATACTATAGGCCACCAAATAGTGGAAAGGAGATAGAGGTGCAAATTTGCAGGCCAACTGCAGAAAGATACAAGAATTTTAGAGTAGTGATAATGTGGGACTTCAATTATCCTAATATAGACTGGGAAAATAATAGTGTAAAGGGCAAAGAATGGGAGGAATTCCTGAAATGTATACAAGAGAATTTCCTTGATCTGTATGTTTCCAGCCCAATAAGGAAAGAAGCAGTGCTGGATCTAGTTTTGGGGAATGAAATGGGACAAGTGGAGCATGTTTCAGTGGGAGAGCATTTGGGACACAGTGAGCTCAATATCATTGGGTTTAGAGTAGTTATGGAAAAGGACAAGGAAAAATTAAATGTGAAAATACTCAACTGGAAGAGGGTAAATTTCAGTGAGTTGAAAAGGGATCTGGCCCAGGTGGATTGGAAACAAAGATTGGCAGGTAAAACAGTAAATGAGCAATGGGAGGCATTCAAAGAGGACTAGACACATTCCTACGAGGGGGAAAGGGATGGCATCCAAAGCTGGAGCTCCCTACCTCATTAAAGATATCGAGATTAAAATGAAACAGGAAAAGTAGGCTTATGGTAAATGTTGGGTTCATAATTCAGTAGAGAACCAAGCTGAATACAAAAATACATGGGGAAACTGAAAAAGGAAATAAGAGGGGCAAAGAGACTGTCTGAGAATAGATTAGCGGGTAACATAAAACGGAACCCAAAAGTCTTTTATAAATATATAAATAGTAAAAGGGTAGTTGAAGGAAGGGTGCAGCTGATTCGGGTCTGAAAAGGAGATCTTCTTGTAGAGGCGGAGGGACGGCTGAGGTACTAAATGAGTACTTTGCATCTGTTTTCACTAAAGAAGAGGATGCTTCCAATGTCACAGCAAAGGAGGAGGTAGTAGAGAAATTGGATAGGATAAAAATATATAAAGAGGAGGTACTAAAAAGATTGGCAGCACTCAAAGTAGAAAAGCCACCCGGTCCGGATGGGATGCATCCTAGGTTGCTGAGGGAAGTAAGAGTGGAAATTACAGAGGCTCTGGCCACAATCCTCCTTAGATATAGGCGTGGTGCCAGAGGACTGGAGGATTGCAAATGTTACATCCCCGTTAAAAAAAGGGGAGAAGAATAAACCCAGCAACTATAGGCCAGTCAGCCTAACGTCGGTGGTGGGGAAACCTTTCGAGACAATAATCTGGGACAAGATTAATTGGCACTTGGAAAATGTGGGTTAATAAATGAAAGTCAGCATGGATTTGTTAAAGGCAAATTGTATTTGACTAACTTGGTTGAGATCTCTGATGAAGTAACAGAGAGTGTTGATGAGGGTAATATGATAGATGTTGTGTATATGGACTTTCAAAAGGCGTTTGATAAAGTACCAGATAACAGGCTTGTTGGCAAAATTGAAGCCCATGGGATTAAAGGAGCAGTTGCAGCATGGATACGAAATTGGCTAAGGGACAGAAAGCAGGGAGCAGTGGTGAATGGTTGTTTTTCAGATTGAAGGGAAGTGTGCAGTGGTGTCCTCCAGGGATCGGTATTGGGACCGCTGCTCTTTTTGATATATATTAATGACCTGGACTTGGGTATATAGGGGGGAATGTAGTAAAGTGAGGAGGATAGTAACAGACATCAGGAGGACATAGACAGACTGGTGAAATGGGCAGACACATGGCAGATGAAATTTAATGCAGAGAAGTGTGAAGTGATTCATTTCGGTAGGAACGATGAGGAGAGGTAAAAAGACTAAATGGTACAATTTTAAAGGGGGTGCAGGAACAGAGACCTGTGGGTGCACATACACAAATCTTTGAAGGTGACAGGACAAGTTGAAAAGGCTGTTAAAAAAGCATACGGGATCTTTGGCTTCATAAGTAGAGGCATAGAGTATAAAAGCAAGGAAGTCACTCTAAACATTTATAAAGCACTGGATAGGCCCCATCTGTAGTATGGGGCTCGATGTTACCAGGGCTGTGGGTTCGCGGCGGGGGGGTTATTGGGTGCGTGGGTAATGCGCCCGGCGAAATCAGTCTGCCCCCCGCGCGATCGCAGCCTAATTGGATCCACTTACCTGGTCTTCCGGGTTCCCCACTGCTGATCTGCACGTCGGGTGGACTGCGCATGCGCAGTAAGCTCTGTCAGCTGGAGGAGCTTTATTTAAAGGGGCAGTCCTCCACTGACAGATGCTGCAACAAATAGCAAAAATTACAGCATGGAGCAGCCCAGGGGGAAGGCTGCTCCCAGTTTAATGATGCCTCACTCCAGCTATCATTAGATGGGGTGAGGAGGAGGGGGAAGACGGAGATCTTCCCCCCGGCGGGTGGGAGGAAGTGGCCTGCCTCTGCCACCAGGAAGGCCTGGCTCAAGGTGGCAGAGGAGGTCACCTGCACCACCAACATATCGCCCACCTGCATACAGTGCAGGAGGCACTGCAATGACCTAAGTAGGTCAGCCGAAGTGAGTACACTTACTCATTCCACTACACTCCGTCTGCCACATCACCGCCCCCACCCCACATCTCCTTCTGCACTGCCAACACTACTCTGTCACATCACCCCTCATACCCACTCAAACCTCATCCTCATCTTACCTGCACTTACTCACCTCGCCAGTACTCATCCCGCCACTACCACTCAACCCAATCCTCATACAATCTCATGGCTCTATCTCATACTCACCCTCTCAAGCATCTCTTTCACAGTCAGCCTCACTCAACCTGCCACTACCTGTGCTGCAGCCACAGGGCATGCATCACATATGTGCAGTAGGAAGCGTAAGGCAAACGTGTCGTGAGCATGAAGGGGATGCACAAGGGTGTTTGAGGGTTTGTCATGGTTTTTACTTATATTGAATTTCTGACCAACTCACATTACATATTATATTGTCACCACTACTGCCACGTCTTTGCGAATCTTGTCTGGTTTGTGCAATAATGCTCTTTCCTGAGGATCACAATGAAGACCCACAACTGATGCCACCCATTGTGTCACTGCAGAGTGGATGTAGGTGTATTTGCAGGGCTCTTTTGTGCAGACGACTGAGACACGTCGGCGATGTCCCTGGTGGCACCCTGGAAGGATGCGGCGGAGAAGTTGTTGAGGGCAGTGGTGACTTTGAGAGCGACAGGTAAGAAGATGGTGCTTGGGCCAGCCGGGAGCAGCTCGGCATGAAGGAGGCTGCAGATGTCCACGACCACATGTCGAGTGACTCTGAGCCTCCGTGAGCACTGCTGCTCAGAGAGGTCCAGGAAGCTGAGCCTCGGTCTGTGGACCCTATGGCGAGGGTAGTGCCCTCTGCGACGCATCTCTCTCTGCGTTGCCCTCCCTCCTGCTGTGCAGGTGGATGTGTCACAGCACTCTGTTGTGGAGCTCCACGTGTCAGAGGTGGACGGCGTGGCTGGCGAGGCTGGTGATGCTGTTCGCCCTCCAAGGAGGTCATGACAGCAGCTACGGCGGCCCCCATCCGGAAGATGTACATCTGAGGGGGTCCGCAAGGTCTCTGGACCCCGGGGTAAGTGTGCAAGTTGGTGAATTTTCTTGTCAGGAGGAGGGTGGTGGAGGCCAAACTTTGTCCCAAGTGACAGAGTGGCCTCCTGCAATGAGTGAGGGTCACCCCCCCACACCTGTCAAATGGACCTTTGCAGCTGCCACAGGCTGACAGCTGCAACACGTCCATTTCAACTGGGAGTGTTTTCCCCAGTATAGGAAACAGTCCCAGTTGTCTCTAAAATCCCACCCCTCCTCACATATTCCCTTAATCAGGTCTGTTAATGACCTGAAATAGCAATGTTAAATAGTCTTAAGTGGCACCCCACTGGCTTTAATTGCCTGCGGGAGTCCCACATGCGGGGTCTGCGCGCGCATGTCGGCGCGTCTGTGGGGAACCCAGAAGTGGGCGGGTTGGAGCCGGGCTCCCGACCCGCTCCGGGATTCCCCGATTTTCAGAGCCCGCCCGCCAGGAACGCACCCGATAGCGGGTGCTAAAATAAAGCCCATTGTGTCCAATTCTGGGCAAAGTTTGGCCTCGACCACCCTCCTCCTGACAAGAAAATTCACCAACTTGCACACTTACCCCGGGGTCCAGAGACCTTGCGGACCCCCTCAGATGTACATCTTCTGGATGGGGGCCGCCGTAGCTGCTGTCATGACCTCCTCGGAGGGCGAATAGCATCACCAGCCTCACCAGCCTCGCCAGCCACGCCATCCACCTCTGACACGTGGAGCTCCACAACAGAGTGCTGTGACACATCCACCTGCACAGCAAAGATGTCAAGGCCTTTAGCAAAGATGTCAAGGCCTTAGAGAGGATGCAGAGGAGATTTACCAGAATGGTATCAGGGATAAAATACTTCAGTTATATGGAGAGCCTGGAGATTCTGGGGTTGTTCTCCTTAGAGCAAAGAAGGTTAAGGGGAGATTTGATAGATGTTCAAAATCACGAATGGTTTTGATAGAGTAAATAAGGAGAATCTGTTTCCAGTGGCAGAAGGGTCGGTAACCAGAGCACACAGATTTAAGGTAATTGGCAAAAGAACCAGAGGCAACACGAGGAAACATTTTTTTATGCAACGAGTTGTTATGATCTGGAATGCACTGCCTGAAAGGGTGGTGGAAGCAGATTCAATAATAACTTTCAAGAGGGAATTTGATAAATACTTGAAATGGAAAAATTTGCAGGGCTATGGAGAAAGATCAGCGGAGTGGGACTAATTGGCTAGCTCTTTCAAAGAACCGGCAAAGGCATGATGGGCCGAATGACCTGCTTCTGTGCTGTATCGTTCTATGATTCTAGAATTCTATGATTCTATATGCAATATATTTTATAGCATGAATGCCAATTCCTTGGATGTAGACTGTGTTCTTCTGGCAATGCACGCTAACATTTTGTTTACCTTAATAAAGGCTATTTCAAACTGCAGAGGCATTTTCAACACCAGTTCACAACCATTCTGATGTTCTTCTAAGTCCAGTCCACTTGGTAAACAGAGTTAATGCCATCTGTACTACGTTTCATTTATCCACACTAAATACCAACTGCTAATCATAAGCTCATTTGCTAAGCCTCCTGATCCTTTCAATAATAATGGCTTTTGCTAAGAAATACAATTAATTTTATGGGGGGGTAGGGAATCATCCTGGGGCACAATTTTAACATTGAAAAACGGGTGGGTTTGGGCCGGGGGGCTTTGAAATCACATCCATTTCAGACCCGTCCCCAACCTTCCTCCAGCCCATTTCCGGTTTTCACCGGGGCGGGACAAGGGGTGGGCAACCAACCCGGTCCCAGGAGGTGGGTTGGTGACTGAAACCTTTCAAGGAAGTTGCAAGCCTCCATTTTTACAGATTTTGCAATTTCAACCCTTGGGGGCCGGGATTCCCAGGCCTTCTCCTTCATGCCACGTGAGAGGAGGCGAGAAGGCCCGAAGCTGCAGGTAAGTGCCTTTCTGGCACAGCTTGTGGGCCTAGAGGAGTAAGAGTGCTTCCCCCAGGCCCAATAAACATACCTGCAGCAACTCCCCAAAGACTGCGGACCCCCCACCCCGATCTCAGACACCTCCCACACAACGATCACGGACCCCCCAATCTCGGACCCCCACAATGATCGTGGACCCCCATGATGTCTCCCAACCCCCCCCAATGACTGCAGGCCCCCCCAATTACCCCAGACCCCCCCCCAACAATCACGGACCCCCGGGATGACCACTGACACCCCCCTCCCCGGTGACTGACCCCTGATCCCTCCCCCCACTGTGGCCCCATGCCCATCAGTGCCCCCATGCCCACCCATGCCCACTGGTGCCCCCACGTCCCCGTGTCCATTGGTACCACCACGCCCCGTGCCCACCCATGCCCCCCATGCCTCCCCCCTCCATACAATCAAAGACTTACCTTTTCACGTTCTCTCCCTGGCTGCTCTCCCATCTGACTGAGGCCAGCCTGTCAATCAGGCCGGCCAGTCGGACGGCAAACTGCCAAAAAAAAATAGACATCCTTACGTCAAAATCGTAAGGACGTCCGGGAAACCTGTTCTTCTGGGTTTCCTGTCCGCAGTTTGACCTCCCTCCACCCACTTCCCGGCTTGGGGTCAAAATCATGCCCCTGATTTCCATCCAATGCTCCCTCCTGGGGGGTGTTGGATGGAAATGTTGTGTGAGGACAGATTGAGCAAGGTTGTGATGGTTCACTTGGTGAGATAGCCTGCCCACACTCACTGTCAAAGATCACCCTTGAGTAAATGCCACTTGGGTGAGGGACCAGGGAGCAACCAGTGCCTGTGGAACAATATTCCAACAAAAAGTCAATGCCTGGAGGAAAATTGTCTGAGAAAATTGACAAAAAAAACAGTGCTTCTTCAATTAACATCTATTTTCCTTTTGCTATCCCACCATCTTGATTGTGGGAACAGAATTGATCTATGACGGCTCCTCCATGGACACTGCAAAGAAGATTTTGTTTTCATATTCTGCCATACTCTGATCCGCTGTGACTAATCTGCCAGCTTAACCCTTAACTAGGGGCCCAACTTGTTATCTAATCCTCTTCCAGCACAAATATATATAGACTAGTTTATAAGCTCCACATTGAATTCGAAGTGGTGCAGTTAATTGCCTGGAGCCAAGTGTGGGCTCTTGCTGTCTTATCTCTTCCCTGTCCATCTGCCTGCCTTCAAGGATTCACATTCTTTGGCTCTCACCTAAATATCCTATGAATTGAATTCACTGCTATCATGCTACTCAAGTTAAAACAAAGTAATTGTGTATTTGGTCCTCTCCATTAAGTCTCTGAAACTGCATACCTTTTTTCATGATACAGGCAAATTTGGTTGCTTTATCCTGACTGCACCTTTAAAAAAATTATGTGTGACTCTCCACTTTCTGGCCCTTCTCTTCATTGCCTGGCTCCTTTCATTAATAACTAAATAACGACACGCATGTACAGACAACATTAAAATAAAGGTAAACAAAAAAGAACAGATTTTTTTTAAATGAGAGAATTGAAACATAAAAAGAGAACCTAAGTAAAAAAGGGATGATCAAAGGAAAAATTAAACTGAATTAAAGAGCGAATACATGAAAAGTAAGTAAAACCTAACAAATAGAGATAAGAAGAATGAGCTAAAATAACAAACAGAAATAATAGATATTGCTGTCTCCACTATCTACATTAATATATTACATGGCTTGTACATGTATGCACTTCTTTCAAGTTGCTTTCTGCGACATTTTTTTGTCATGTCCATTTCTGTTATGCCTTTTCAGTCATGGTATTTCTGTCATGCCTTTTCTGTCACCCCTTTATTTCCATTTACTTACTTTTGATTGAGTTCTCTAAGGTTGACCTTCAAGATAAGTGATACTATTACATATTACTGGCGATATCCCTTAGCTACATCTCCAAGATAGACTGTGCTCGTGCTACCTACTTTGGAATTTCTAAAATCAGGCCGCTTGTCAGGTGTTGCGGCTTAGGGGTCCAGTCATGTCAGGGGAATCTGGTTGGAGTGGGGCAAAGGCAGCAACGGGAGAGTGTGGGCCAGTCATAGCGAGGGAGAATTTGTTGAAAGGGTTTCACCAGAACCTGTATTATTGCATACTCAGCAGTATTTATTTCAAATGATATAGCTTTCTCTAGCTACTCCTGGGGAGACCTTTTTATGAGATCTTGCCCCCACCAGCACCAGGACTACAACCAGACCCAAAGCCCTGACCTCTGTCTGAGTCACAGCTTGAGGTCTGGTCATGGTAAGGGGAGGAGCTGGTTGTGGGGGTTGCGGACCTGGGGCAAACTTTTATTATTTAAAATAAATATTTAGCCAAATTTTAAATAATACAGGTTTCCCTGCTCGAGAAATCCTTTTAAGAAATCCCTGCTGTGTTAATCCCCTCCTGAGAATATGTACTTTTTGTCTATTCCCTCCTACTGCCTATTACTGCTTTCACCCCCAACACATGACTTTCCCCACACCGGCTTCTGAGAAATCAGCTGTCCCTGTGCTTTTGCCAGGAACATCCCTCAGCTCTCTTTCTGATTATTTCACACCCACAAACTCCCCTCCCAGTGCTCCCACACCCAGGATCCTCTCCCACAATCCAAGGCTTCCCCAGTGCTGTAATCTACCAAATTCCCTCTTCCCCCTCCCACATTCTAGGACTCTCCCAGTGCTGCCATACTCCAACATTCCTCTCCCATGTGCCAATCCCTGTTTCCTGTTTCCCAATGCTCCCGAACACTAAGACATCCCTTCTAATGCCCCCCATCCCACAGCCCCTGCCCTGGTTCTCCCAAACCCTTCCAGTAGCCCACACACCCAAAACCTCACCTCTGTCACAACGTACCTTCCATGTACTTGCAATCTGGAAGATGTTCCCTACCGTCTTCCTCTGTATTTCAATGTTTCAAAAAGGGGTAGGATATAGAATCATAGAATGTTACAGCACAGAAGGAGGCCATTTGGCCCATCGTGCTGGCTCTTTGAAAGAGCTGTCCAATTTAGTCCCACACCCCAGCTTCTTCCCCATAACCCTTCAAATTAGTCCTCTTCAAGTACATGTCCAATTGCCTTTTGAGAGTTCCTATGGAATCTGCTTCCACCACTCTTTCAGATAGAGCATTCCAGATCTTAACAACCCTCTGTGTGAAAAAATTTCTCCTCATTTCCCCTCTCGTTCTTTTGACAATTATTTTAAACCTATGACCTTTGGTTACCAATCCACTTGCCAGAGGAAACAGTTTCTCCCTACTTGCTCTATCAAAACCACTCATAATTTTGATTACCTCTATTTGGTCACCCCTTAATCTTCTCTGCTCCAAGGAAAACAATCTCAGCTTCTCCAATCTCTCCACATAACTGAAGTCCCTCATCCCTGGTATCATACTGGTAAACCTCCTCTGTACCCTTCCAAGGCCTTGACATCCTTCCTAATGTTTGGTGCCCAGAATTGTACACAAGACTCCAGCTGAGGCCTGACCAGTGATTTGTAAAGGTTTAGCATGACTTCCTTGTTTTTGTATTCAATGCACCTGTTTACAAAGCCAAGTAGCCCATACACTTTCTTAACCGCCTTATCAACTTATCCAGCCTGAAAAGGTATAACCTTCAAAGATTTGTGAATATGCACCCCCAGGTCCGTCTGGCCTGCTCTTGCACCCCCCTCAAAATAGTACCATTTAGACTATACCGCCTCTTCATGTTGTTCCTCCCAAAATGCATCACTTTACACTGTCCGCATTGAATTACATCTGCCGTGTGTCCGGCCATTTCATCAGACTGTCTAAGTCCCCCTGAAGTCTGCTACTATCCTGCTCACCTTTTACTATGTTGCCAAGTTTTGTATCATCTGCAGACTTCTAAATTGTACTCCCTATACCCAAGTCCAGGACATTTATATATATCAAGAAAGCAATGGTCCTAATACCGACCCCTGGAAGACCCCACTGCATACTTCTTTCCGGTCAGAAAAACATCCATTCACCACTGCTCTCTGCCTCCTTTCCCTTAACCAATTACATACCCAAGTTACCACCATACCTTTAATCCTTCTATTTAATGAATAGGTTTGTTATGTGGTCCTTCATCAAATGCCCTTTGAAAGTCCATATATATATCTACTGCACTACCTTCATCAACTCTTTCTGTTACTTTATCAAACAACTTAATCAGACACAATTTACTTTAACAAATCCGTGCTGGCTGTCCCTTATTAACCCATGCTTCTTCAAGTGAGGTGTAACATGTGCAATCCTCCAGTCCTCTGGCACCACTCCCATATCCAAGGAGGATTGAAAGATTGTGGTCAGAGTTTCCCTCAGCAACTGGGTGACTTGTTAGCTTTGAATGATGCCAACCTTTTTAGCACCTCCTTTTTATCTATTTTTATTCTGTCCAATATCTCTACTCCTCCTCCTCTACTGCAACATTAACTTTATGCTCTTCTCTGAAGACAGATGCAAAATACTCATTCAGTACCTCAGTCATGCTCTCTGCCTCCACAAGAGGATTTCCTTTTTTGTCCCTATTCAGCCTCACCATTCCTTTGACTATCCTATTACTATTTATATGTTTATAAAAGATTTTTGGGTTCCCTTTTATGTTACCCGCTAATCTTTCCTCAGATTCTCTCTTTGCCCTTATATCCTTTTTCAATTTCCCCCTGCACTCTCTGCATTCTGCCTGGTTTTCTATTGTATTCTGTACCTGACATTTGTTATAAATCTCCTTTTACTGTTTTATTTTAACCTCTACTTCCTTTGTCCTCCAG
This sequence comes from Heptranchias perlo, assembly GCF_035084215.1. Taxonomy (NCBI): domain Eukaryota; kingdom Metazoa; phylum Chordata; class Chondrichthyes; order Hexanchiformes; family Hexanchidae; genus Heptranchias; species Heptranchias perlo. The sequence goes on from NC_090340.1 coordinate 46,898,153, forward strand.
GGATCTCTAGCTTTAGATGTCCCATCTCTCCTCCTTATGGGCATATGCTTGGTTTGTATCCGAACTATCTCCGCCTTGAAGGCCTGCTATTGCTCATTTACTGTTTTCCTGGCCAATCTTGGTTTCCAATCCAGCTGTGATGGAACCCTTCTCAAATCTGACCCTTTCCATAACTACTTTAAACCTAATTATATCATGATCACTATTACCCAGATGTTCTGCCACTGAAACACACTCCATTTGCCCTACTTCATTCCCCAGAAATAGATCCAGCAATGCGTCCTTCCTCATTGGGCTAGAAACATACTGATTAAGAAAGTTCTCCTGTACACATTTTAGGAATTCTCCACCCTCCTTGCCCTTTAGACTGTTGTTTCCCTGGTCTATATTAGGGTAATTGAAGTTCCCGACTATTACTACTCTATTACTTTTACATTTCTCTTAAATTTGCCTACAGATTTGCTCCTCTATCCTCTTCTCACTATTTGGGGGTCTATAGCAAACACCCAGCAATGTAACAGCTCCTTTTCTGTTCCTTAACTCTAATCAAATAGATTCAGTCTTTGAACCCTCTAGTATATTGTCCCCTTGTAAAACTGTAATATTATCCTTGATCAATACTGGAACCCCCCCCCCCACCGCCCCCGTTTTCTTCTTTTCTTCCCTATCCCTCCTGAATACATTGTAGCCAGGAATGTCCAGTTCCCATTCCTGCCCATGTTTAAGTCAGGTCTCCGTTATAGCCACTGTGTCATAACCCCATGTGGCAACTTTTGGCCTGTAGCTCATCAACCTTATTTGTAACACTCCTCGCATTAATACACATGCAGTCCAACACCACATTAGTCAGCTTTGGTTTTTTCCTCAATCTAATTCCTGTTCTTTCTACCCGATTCTCTATTCTGTTGTTGTTTGCCCTTCTTAGTTTTCTATGCATCTTGTCTCTCTGCTCTCCTGCGACATCTGGTTCCCCTCCCCATGCCAAATTAGTTTAAACCCTCTGTCACAGCTGAAAACATATTTAAATGAACTTTTAATCATAATCAAGGCCACTGATTTACAGTTTAGCAAATAAGCACATAAAGATAGAATTCAATCACCATAAATCAGTGACCATCTATATCATAAAAAGCAGCAAATTCTTCAACTCACCATGAGCAACTCCACTGGGTATCAACAGTATGTAAATAAAATGTACACAAAATAAAGACAATTTTGATATGGGCTTCATATCTGAAAAGATTATTGTGTTTTTGAAAGCCCTTTAAGTTGCAGGTTAAAGTTAAGTAATAAAAAATCAACAGGATCCATGTTGACATAGCAACTCTAATTTCCTTAAAGACGTAGTACTCCAGAGAAGAAATAAGACTAGCACTCAGTGCTACTTTACCCAGGATTTTATTTATTTATCTAATGATTGAGAAAAATGACAGAACAATCTATCTGTCTACCTGTATAGTTCCAGTCACTCCTTGCTGTCTTTCTCTGCTGTCCTGGATAATGATTCCCAATCCTTTTTCCATGTCTGCCTTTGTTGTGCTCATGAAAGGCAATTTTCTGAATGCATGCCTTGCTCCCATATTAGGAAATCGCGGGTATGATTCCCCATCTGTCTATGGGGGGAGAGATTCCACAGGGGTTCTCCCGATCTCCTGCCATAACTTGGGCAGATGTTTTTAGCCATTTGCACTGTTTCTCCATGGGGTTCTACTGATCTGTCCAAGTTACGGCAAGAGATCGAGAGAACCCCTGCAGAAATTCCAGGGAATGGCCTTTTCTCCCTGTTTTGTTCTCTCACTCTATTTTTCTGGAGCTCTCCACAGTTGGTCTGTTACAGCCCAATTTGGAGTTTAACATAGTCCTGACCCAGTTCGATTATGAATGTAGCAAAATCACAGAAGGCTTGTGTTAAAAAGAAAAATGTCGGCTGCCAAGGAGGTCTGTGAAGAGGCCGACTGCATGGAAATCAGTGAAGCTAACGGATGTGCTCCATGAGGATCCTTTTGCCCGACATCATGGAGCATGTCCACTTCACTGCTGCTTGATTGAAAAGTCTGCGTTTTGGGCTCCGTGGAGGAGACCTTCAGCTTAGGACTTCTAGGCAAAGAAAATAGTGACATGGAACACATAAGGAAGTAAGTACTTTACATGGAAAGCACTTATCCCTACCGATACTTTCTGCTCTAAGTACTTTGTTATGTCTCACCCAATCCCTCCTCTCCCACTTAATGCTTGACACCCATAAGTACTATACTAGTAGAACTGACATGATACAGTTTGGTTTGTTTAGACTGACCCATGTAGCTTTCACTCCTTAAAAAAACATGCTTATGCTAACACATACATGAGTGTAACACAGGATGGCATTCACTTTACATGGGCATAAATGTTTAAATTTGACTAAAGTTCTTCCCAGACAAATGTGTATGCATGTACAGCAGTTATAGTGATCCTATTTCAGTGAAGTTTCCCCAAGTAAAACAGCCAAAGTAAACAGGTTGTCAGGATTAGAAAAGCTCTTTCCTAAAAACTCCAAACACACAGCTGGTTTGCATTACCAGTTTAATAAGGCAACAGTAATACAGTCAGCTGGATTGTAAACATGATAAAGCAGTGGACTCGGGATAGAATTATAATAACAGCTAAAATTCAGTTTTCAAAAATTGTCTGAATAAACATAAAATGCCAATCAAGTTGGCCCTTCCAGTTTCTGTGTTACCTTACCAGAAATACTTCCCATTCACCTCAATTATATACAGTGCAACATTCAGATGTTATAGTCAGGGTGTGGTTCTGTGAGGAAATGTTAAGAATGTGTAATTGTGGCTCATATTATATGACAGTAATGGAAACCTTATATGTTATAGTCTGCTACCAGAAGTGATGCTGGTTTGTTTCACAAGGTACATTGGAAGAATGGATAGTCCATATACCACCAGCTTTCACATAAATTGGACAAGATTTAATGCTATAACTAATGTGAATGTCGGTCATATTATAATTTACATAAACAGACAAGAACACAGCCCCTGTAAATTAGAATCACACCCCTTGGCACCAGAGAAACAGCAAATGATGGCCAAGTTGTGAATTCGAAACTTGCAAAAGATTACAAAAAGAAGTTAAAGTGTGCACTCCCTCCCTTCACAATGTTGGCCCAGCTAATAGTACATTTTTTTCTTCAATTTAAATATTTTTGCAAGCCACTCATCTGGGAAAACAAAGAAAAAGAAAAAATCCTCCATTTTAACAGAGGCTATCAAATGCACAACCACTGATACGGAGACTGCATTATCTTTCTCTTGTTGAGTGTGATGATTTGAATACAGATTTCTGCAATATGAGACTTCTATCAACGACTGCTCCTGATTAACTCAAAGTAATTGAAGGTCATAACTTTCAACAGACAGAACTCACCAACAGAAATGTTCACAAATTTAAGCCAGAAATCTCATTTGACTGCACTGTTGGCTCAGTATGTAAATGCATCAACTACTATGGTACTGAACTATACAGAGCAGGAGGGAGGGGTAACAGGTTCATTCTCCAGTTTATGCTGAGTTAGTTTATTAAAACTAGAGCAGTGGAGGGGTGGAGGGGGGGGGCGGGGGGCGGTGCTATAATAGGCTTCAGCATCCCTGTGTAATATGTAGTGACACCTGTTTAAATGCGTGTGGACACTTAGAGAAAACAGGATTGGGTTTAGCTGTGACTTCCAATGGGGTCAGGGACACTGGCAGTAAGTGTGCAGAAGATCTGTTCCATCCATTTCTGCGCTTTAAAGCTTCTTCAGGATTTTCAGGGCCCCAGAATTGGCTCACTGTTAGCATTCTTGCCTCTGAGTCAGAAAGTTGTGGGTTCAAGCCCCAACCCAGGAAATGAGCGCATAATTTAGGCTGACGCTTGAGTGCGATATTGAGTGAGTGCCCCATTATTAAAGCAGGGGATTTCTCCCAGTGTTCTGGCCAACACTTGTCCCTCAACCAATACCTCTAAAAACAAATTAATTCATTCATCTCATTGCTGTTTGTGGGATCTTGTTGTGTTTGCAAAACAACAGTGGTTGCACTTTAAAATAATTAATTATCTGCAAAGTGCTTTGGAGCACCCTGAGGATGCAAAATGCGCTATATAAATGCAATTCCTCCTTACTAAATTTGAACTCAAATTAACTTCTTTGAAATGGTAGTGATTTGTGCCTTTTGGACAAAATCATGTTCTCTGTAGCAAAGGCTGTGAAATTATATAAAAATGATCATATGAGGTGGGTAATTGACCCACATGAGGCTTGTTTGTGTCATTTATGACCTTATGTGACTGGAAAATTTAGTGATTTAGAACTGAGGATTGTTTGCAGGGAACCTTTTACCTGCTTTAAAATCTCATTGACATGATTTTTTATGAAAAGAGAACTAAACCATCTCAAAGTAAGTGTAGGCTTTTCAGTTTTTAGTGTTTCATTTGTGTGACCTTTGGTATTTATTTTAGCCTTTTTTTGCTTGCACTAAACCAGGATTTTATTGATGCTTTCCATTTCTCTTTCATTAAAAATAAGTAAAATCAAATTAAAACCTGGTGCAAGAAAATAATGTAGAGCATTACTCTTTTATCCCTGATCCAGCCTCTTCTATTATTTCTCTTGTGATCTAATCTGTGCTCATTTATGCCATTTTTCCTAAAGGTGTTGCCTTTGTTGCCATTCCTTGATCAACCCTGCTACACCTGATCTCTCCCCTACTCTTTCTGATGCTGTCTCTCCTGAATTTACTGTTCCAATCTTGCCTAAGGCTACTTAGCGGAAGCCAGATAAGTACATGAGGGAGAAAGGAATAGAAGGATATGGCGATAGGGTAAGATGAAGTAAGGCAGGTGGAGGCTCGTGTGGAACATAAACACCAACGCAGACCTGTTGGGCTGAATGGCCTGTTTCTGTGCAGTAATTTTTATGTAATTCTATGTACTTGTATCCTTGCCTTCCTTGTGCCTGCATATGGAAGTAGGAAAGCCAGCTCCGCCTTTACTACTACCACCATCACTTCCATCATTATTGCTCCTCAGCTCAGTAACGGCAAAAAAAACTTCTCACCAGATATGACAGACCTCCTACCATGTTTGAAAACCAAGTATTGTCCTAAATCACTTCACCATAAATCTTGATGGTGAGCTGGAATTGTTTTGTTGCTTATATTGCAGGGTGACCATGAGTAGTGGCAGATGGAAAGCGTATATGTGAAATAAATATGTTAATAAGACACCTGAAGTGTTTTTATCTTATTGCTAAATGTTAGAGTAATTGCAATGATATGAACAGAAATGAAAGTGAGAACTTAATTGAAATATCATGAGATAAGTGGCATGTATTAGTGGTCAGGATGTCGAAGGTGTTGTTTCTTATATTGTTGGAAGGAACAGTGAGAATTGAAATATTTTGTCCTTTTCCTTTACTTTTTCCTGTCTTCTTTGCTCACTAACAAAAGATGTAGGAAAGGTACCATTTACTTGACCAGTGACAAAAGAACTAGCTGTTTGCCTAATGGGCACTTGTCCCAAAAAGAGCAATAGGTCATTTTCTATGTGCAGTCCACTTGATTCTTAGGCATTCTCTTGCCCTTGAATGTCACTCTTTTACAGTGACCAAGACAGCTGATGCTCCTTTGTACTTTGTTCCATCTCTCACAAATAATTTGGCAGTAAGGTTGATTCCTGAAGACATTTATGTACATGTTGAAAGCTATGTAGTGCAATACAGTCCAATCCTTTGGACAGATGCTCAATCGACTACTTTTTGGAAAACCGCAAAAAAAACGATATTATGACTGCTAATCATTTTGGCCATTTTCATCCTTCTCTAAAAATAAAAGAGCAACTCAAACAATTCCAAAATGAACACAAACTGCCAGATCATCAAGTACAGGATATTGCAAGTAAAGAGAAGATTGAATACCACTTTTTAAAGCCGGGGCACTTGGTGGATCAAACAAAATAAATGAAGGATAGATGAAGAGACGCTGTGGGGCATGATTTATATTCCCTAAGTCTGCGAACCCAATGGCTCACAAGCAGAAGTCATGAGTGAGTTATGGCTAAACTACAATGATTGGGATCATATCTCCCAGCTCGGCATCATAATATTTTGTTTATGCCACATAGGTTAGGTAAATAAAATCATAAATATTAGATTGAAATTTTGATTGAAAATGGAGTGATTCTAGTCACGTTTCCTATCCTCTCCCCCCAGAGTGTTGTCCCTTAACTGTGACATCATCATATATGAATAATATTTCATTGAGATGATGTCATCCTATGCTGTATAAAGCCATCTATTTCGTGACAATGAGGTATGAATTTAGAAATGACTATACATCCTCCTATTGGACCATGGTTAAAGAAGGTGGCTAGTGTTTTCAGCGTAAAGTACTCTCCCATCTACTCATCATAGACAAATATTTCTTTAAAATTTGCCTATCTTCCAGAAGTGAGTTGATTTTTAATCTTCTTCTCACATCTGCATTCAGACTCTCTTTTTGGACATCAAAGTACCTTACTGCTGGTGATATTTCAAATTGTTGGTGCCTGCAGATTGGCACTCAATACAGAAAAGGATGCAGATTGCCACTCATGTATGGAGCCACTTTCTGACAAAGCCCATAGGTGATGTCAGCTGAGTGGATCTTAGGAGAAGCAGAAAGCAACAGGTTGAAAGGGGGCAGGGAGGTTAAAAGTTAAATTATCATAGCTACCTTTTTCTTTCTTTAAGGCGCTTGTCAATCTTCTCAAGCTTATTAGAAACAAAATAGCAACTCAGTAGATTAGTCAAAGTCGAGCTTCCCACAAATAAAATCATCCCAACTGTACACATAAAGCCCGATATTAGGAGGGAGGCGGGTTCGCAGTGGGGGGTCGACTGGGTGCGTGGGTAACGCGCCCAGTGAAATCGGGGTGCTCCGCACGCAATCGCAGGCTAATTGAAGCCACTTACCTTTGCTTCCAGGTTTCGCGCTGGAAAGCTGTGCAGCGGGCGGACTGCGCATGCGCAACATAGGCTGTCAGCTGGAGGAGCCCTATTTAAAGGGGCAGTCCTCCACTGACTGATGCTGCAGAAAATAGGAAAAATTACAGCATGGAGTAGCCCAGGGGGAAGGCTGCTCCCACGTTTAATGATGCCGCACTCCAGGTCTTATTGGATGGGGTGAGGAGGAGGGGGAGGACAGAGATCTTCCCCTCGGCAGGCAGGAGGAAGTGGCCTGCCTCTGCCACCAAGAAGGCCTGGCTCGAGGTGGCAGAGGAGGTCACCTGCACCACCAACATATCGTGCATCTGCTTACAGTGGAGGAGGCGCTGCAATCACCTAAGTAGGTCAGCCGAAGTGAGTACACTTACTCATTCCCCTACACTCCGTCTGCCATATCACTGCCCCCACCCCACATCTCCTTCTGCACTGCCAACACTACTCTATCACATCAGTCCTCACAGCCACTCAAAGCTCATCCTCATCTTACCTGCACTTACTCACCTCACCAGTACTCATCCCACCACTACCACTCAACCCAATCCTCATACAATCTCATGGCTCTATCTCATACTCACCCCCTCATGCATCTCTTTCACATCAGCCTCACTCAACCTGCCACTACCTGTGCTGCAGCCACAGGGCATGCATCACATATGTGCAGTAGGAAACGTAAGGCAAACATGTCGTGAGCATGAAGGGGATGCACAAGGGTGTTTGAGGGTTTGTCACGGTTTTTACTTATATTTAATTTCTGATCAACTCACATTACATATTTTATTGTCACCACGTCTTTGCGAATCTTGTCTGGTTTGTGCAATAATGCCCTTTCCTGAGGATCACTATGAAGACCCACAACTGATGCCACCCATTGTAGCACTGCAGAGTGGGTGTAGGTGTATTTGCAGTTCTCTTTTGTGCAGACGACTGAGAGACGTCGGCGATGTCCCCGTTGGCACCCTGGAAGGATGCGGAGGAGAACTTGTTGAGGGCAGTGGTGACTGTGACAGCGACAGGTAAGACGATGGTGCTCGGGCCAGCCGGGAGCAGCTTGGCATGAAGGAGGCTGCAGATGTCCACGACTACATGTCGAGTGACTCTGAGCCTCCGTGTGCCCTGCTGCTCAGAGAGGTCTGGGAAGCTGAGCCTCGGTCTGTAGACCCTGTGGCGAGGGTAGTGCCTTCTGCGACGCATCTCTCTCTGCGGTTGCCCTCCCTCCTGCTGTGCAGGTGGATGTGTCACAGCACTGTGTTGTGGGGCACTGTGTCAGAGGTGGACGGCGTGGCCGGCGAGGCTGGTGATCCTGTTCATCCTCCTCCGAGGTCATGACTGCAGCTACGGCGGCCCCCATCCAGAAGATGTACATTTGAGGGGGTCCGCAAGGTAGGTAAATGTGTCTGGACACCGAGGTAAGTGTGCAAGTTGGTGAATTATATTGTTAGGAGGAGGGTGGTGGAGGCCAAACTTTGTCCAAAGTGACAGAGTGGCCTCCTGCAATGAGTGAGGGCCTCCCCCACCACCTGTCAAATGGACCTTTGCAGCTGCCACAGGCTGATGGCTGCAACACGTCCATTTCAACTGGGAGTGTTTCCCCCAGTACGGGAAACAGTCCCAGTTGATCTGAAAATCCCACCCCTCCTAAAATATCAGGCCAATCAGGTCTGTAAATGACCTGAAGTACCTGGTTAATTACTTCAAGTGGCACCCCGCCGGCTTTAATTGCTGGTGGAATTCCCGCATGCAGGGGCTGCACGCGCATCTAAGTGCGTCACTGGGAAACCCGGAAGTGGGCGGGTTGGAGCCGGGCTCCGGACCCGCCCCGGGAATCCCCGATTTTCGCAACCCCCCCCCCCCCCCCCGCCACGAACCCACCTGCTCGGGGGTGTGAAAATCGAGCCCATATTGTGGTGTATGATAGTCACAGAAATTGTTCAAATCAGACTGAAATAGAAGCTGATACTTACAATTGTTGTTAAACCCCTACCTCCCTAAACAAAAGCTCCATGCAGGCAACAACAACAAATGCTCTAAAGAACATTTTAAGGTTTAACTCCACCTTCTGCTAACACAGTACTGTTTTAGCCACATTATCCAACCTTCCCGTACGAACTTACATAGGAACAGGAGCAGGCCATTCAGCCCCTCGAGCCTGTTCCACCATTCAATTAGATCATGACTGATCTGTACCTTAACTCCATCTACCCACCTTGGTAATCCTTAATACACTTTCCTAACAAAATGAGATCTCTGTTCAAAGTCGGGAAGCTTCAGCCTATTCAAGACCTCTTGTGTGCAACAGATGCAAAGGGCTCAGTCTGGCCATTACTTTTAGCTTCTGCAAATTTGGCCTTACTTTTTTTTTTATTCGTTCACGGGATGTGGGCGTCGCTGGCAAGGCCGGCATTTATTGCCCATCCCTAGCGAGATTTTTACAACTGAGTGGCTTGCTAGGCCATTTCAGAGGGCAATTAAGAATCAACCACATTGCTGTGGGTCTGGAGTCACATATAGGCCAGACCGGGTAAGGACGGCAGGTTTCCTTCCCTAAAGGACATTAGTGAACCAGATGGGTTTTTACGACAATCCGGTAGTTTCATGGCTATCATTACTGATACTAGTATTTTAATTCCAGATTCCAGATGTTCATCAGCAATGAAAGCAAATAGATACATTAGCTGATCACCCGAACTGGGGGTATGAAATTCCTCTGTGGATTAGAACTAGTATTAACATGCAGCAATTAACACTTAACTAAACATTAATGGTCTTTTGTCCAAGATCCTGAAATTCAATCAGGAATGTAATTTGGTTTAATGTACATTAATGCAGATCCGGCATTATATATATTTTTTTGCTTGTTAAGAACTAGTTAAGCTCCATTTAAAGACAAACAAACATTTGCTCATTCTTGCCTTCCAGCCCACATTGCATTGATGACTCCCACTATGAGGGTGACGTAGTGAAGAGAGTCAGCAGAGATTCAATGGAGCAATTCAACTGTTTCACTGCACACATCGGTGGGAGTGCTACAGCAATTCAAACTATACTGGATATCTTGGCTTCCATTTAGCAAAATCCAGACCTTCTTCAGCCCCCACCTTTACCTTTACATCACAGATGTGAAGAGACTCAACCTGTGCTTCTTCTAAATCTGTAATACTCTCCAGATGATGTTTCTCTGGACTGATACCTGCTTCAAATGGTGATGATGCTGATTGCTGTGGGGAGGCCTGTTGCCAAGAGGGCCTCCTGGATTGCTTCTGGCTATTTGTAACAAGAAGAGAAGACCACATGATATGTATCTGTGCATATTTGGTTATATTGTTGCTACACAGACAATACATGGCACATTTCATGGTACAGCTCATTCATTGTTTCAAATCTACTGGAATACAATTGCATATATCCGAATTAGTGATTTCAATTGTACAAACCAGGATTGTGCTCCTCTCCTAAAGCTTGTGTGCCACCCATACTGTGTATTGTCTTCCATCTGATGACCTCTAATACTTCCTTTTTGAAGAGAGTGAGGTATTTGCCCTGCAGGTACCCTTTGCCTATTTTAGTTCAGGATTTGTGAGAAGAGAAATATATCATAGTATCATTGTAAGTACAGCACAGGTGGAGGCCATTCGGCCCAGCATGCCTGTGCCAGCTCTTTGAAAGAGCATACCAATTAGTCCCATTCCTTTGCTCTTTCCCTATAGCCCTGTAATTTTTTTTCCTTTCAAGTATTTATCCAATTCCCTTTTGACAGTTACTGTTGAATCTGCTTCCTCCACCCTTTCAGGCAATGCATAACAGATCGTAACAACTTGCTGTGTAAAAAAATGTTTCCTCATGTCGCCTCTGGTTCTTTTGCCATTTACCTTAAATCTGTCTCCTTTGGTTACTGACCCTTCTGCCACTGGAAACAGTTTCTCCTTATTTACTCTATTAAAACTGTTCATGATTTTGAACTCCTCTATCAAATCTCCCCTTGACCTTCGCTGTTCTAAGGAGAACAACCCCAGCTTCTCCAGTCTCTCCACGTAACTGAAGCCCCTCATCCCTAATACCATATATTGTGTAAGCAGGTATTCTGCACTGAGAATTTTACGTTGCAGCACAGATTTATGGCCTCATGCATAGCCTATTGTAAATTACCTTGCCTAAAGAATGCTTGAGTAAATATTGGTGCTGACTGTTTGCATTGTGTCAACTGTAGGTGTGAATAATGGTGGTTAGATTTCAGTCTTTCTCAGCTACATCATTCTAGGTTCTCCTGCTTTGATCCTGCTGTACTAGTTCTCAAACTTTCCTTTGTATTGCAATTGCAGCTGGTTACTGGATGTTTTCTGGTTAAGTATAACACAGTACTCAATCAAAATCACCTGAGACCTGTAAATTATTTTGATTGGCATCAGTGGCTACCTAACATATATGACCGCCCCCATTTATTGTAAACAATTTTACAACACCAAGTTATAGTCCAGCAATTTTATTTTAAATTCACAAGACGAAGGGGGAAGCCTCCGAAAGCTTGTGAATTTAAAATAAAATTGCTGGACTATAACTTGGTGTTGTAAAATTGTTTACAATTGTCAACCCCAGTCCATCACCGGCATCTCCACATCATGGCCCCCATTTATGACAGGCTATATGTTTTCATTTCTCATCTTTGAACTTCTCTTAGGCAGACATATTCTTCCAGATATCTCTGCAGCTACTGGGGGTACATGACAGTATGCTTATGGCCAGGGCGATGACCGCGCATACCTGCTTGATCTACTGATTATTCATGAGGGCTCTTCCACACCACACAGAGCAGTTCTCTTCATATTTGTGTCATTTGACTCTGACCTGGAGATCTTTGTCTGTACATTGTAGTTTTTGCTGTCTATTGCTCTTCCATTTCTCCAAGAAGTTGTGCATTACACAGCTGTATTGGCCCACCGAGCACTCTGTGTATATATATATATATATATATATTATATATATATATATATATATATACACACATATGTATGGTTAAGTGCTGTATTCTTGCAGGTACACCTGGACTGATCACTCAGTTGTGCATTACTTTGAGCACACTCTAATGCACTCAGTAAAGTTTCCCATTCCTGCAAATGCACTGAAAGAAATGGGCTAAAATTTTATTCCAATTTAACAAAGTCTGTGCACTATGAGGAACTCTTGGACTTAGTTTGCTCAATTCTAAAGGCATAATCCAGATTTTGGAACCATCGCAACATTTAAAATTTAGCACTTTTTTACTTGCAGAGAATATATAGGGGATCCAAGAGTCAGGCAACAGTGATTACACTTCAAAAAGTACTTAATTGGCTGTAAAATGCTTTGGGGCATCCTGGGGTGATGAAAGGTACCATATAAATGCAAGTTCTTTCTTTCTTAAAAAAAATCCTTATCATTAAAGTTGACACTGGCTTCATACATTTAAGCAAAAGAATATTTACACTCCCTATTTGAAAAAAAACAAATTTGCATTACAAAATGAAGAATCAATTTCGAGCAGCAATGCAATGTGCCATGGAACAGTAAGATGAAGGTTCGTATCCATATTTGTCTGATCACCAAGTTTCCTGTCTCGGCTTTGCTATTACGGGAGGCACTAAGCAGGAGCCAGGTGCTTTCCCACCGGGAGAGAGGACAATCTGGAGGGAGAGTCCCCTTAACACATTTAGATGGACTTGCCAGTGGCTGAGAATGGCAAATGGCACGTGATGAGACCATTAGAAAAGGCCAAGGGGAGAAAATATAAGTACTTTAAAAAACAATGTTAGAAGCTAAAATATTTATTATTTAGAGAGCTGTCCACTTATATTTTGAAATCTGAAATTGTGTTCCCTGTGAAGTCCTAGGGCAGGGACACTTTATACAGTGCACTGTGCACTATTGACACACCGAGAGGACCTCTCTAGAGTTTACACAGTCCCCTCATTAGCGTGGAGGTGTTGCATTCCAGAAGGATGGGAATTCCAGAGTAGAGCAATAACAGTGCAAGTGCAACATCTTAAAGCTGCACTTGAACTTCTGCTGGGGAAGGAAAAGATTGGTTTAGAGAGCAGCTTTGGTGAAAATGTTGGAAAATAAGCACAAAGGCTGACAATTCTCAAGGTGCAGGCAGAGAGTGCCTTGGAAGTCATGTTGAAGGAGGTATGCCATTTTTGGGTATGAGGTGTTGCCCCCTCAGCAATACACAGTGATAGCTGCATGGGAAGAGATGGCAGAGCAGGTGAATGTAGTCTCCAAAATAAAGAGGTCAGCCTACCAGATGAGGAAGAAACACCTTTAAGAAGTTTGCCAAGGCACATGAGTCCTCGATCTATTTGTTTGCAGTGGTCCACAATGACGTGTCTATATCAACACACACGCACATATACAATTGCTCCGTAATCAGCTGCATTCTCACATGAAAAGCTTTCTTTACAGACCCTTTGTCTGGAATCCTTTCACTGATGGTGAGTAGGCCCATTCAGTACTCTCAAGTTTCCTTTTGCATGCCATCTGTTCTTGCACTCCTATCTAGGAAAGCACAGTGCCCAATTGCCTAGCTCTGGTAGGCCTCACGAATCAGGTAGTCATTAATTACTGTCTTCTCATTGCAGGCTAAGAAATCACATGGGCAATAATCTGTCAGAACAATTGTCCACCCATTATAGAACCCATCTGAATGAAAACCCTGTTGTTCTATAATGGGCAGGCAATCCGCTGCACCAAATTACCGCCCGTCCAATATCTCATGTCACCAAACGAAGCACCAGGGAAAGAAAAAATAGACCACACTACACCAGAAACTGGACATGGTTGCATATTGGTGTTTGCGTTTCCTTGGCCAGGCAAGATGGTTGGATGTTTTGGAAGTCAAGTTTCCATACAAATGGCTACTCCACACCACATTGAACAGAAGTACACAGAAATTCCAACACATGTAAGTCAAAAAAATAAATTTGTGCAAGAAAGGACAAGCAACAAGCTCACCATAGTAGGATACAAAGGCAGTTAGTACACCTTTAATGGGTTCTGGGGGCTTGTTGTGTTGGCAAGACTGCCCTCTGCTCCACTGCTTTTTGGCACACTAAAATGGCACTTTATCAATGGAGCAAAAGAGAACAATTTCTGGAGAATGCTGAATACATCCCCAGAATGTCCTAATATATATTATAGTGAGGTTTGCACCATGCAGCAGTGCACCCCTCTTCCCTCCCATGGCACAGTCCCAGCACACAAACCAGCGCTGCCACAAAACCATCACCTGAATGAAGTTCCAGATTTTCTGCTCCTGCACCTGCAGCACAAAGGCACAAAGGAGCACAACTGCAGGCCCTTAGCAACAAGGCATGAGTGTTGATCATGCTGCACTGGTTGCCACTTTCCCATGCAAATGGGAATACATTCATCAGAGTCATCGGTTGAACATCCAGCAGATTCCAATAATAAATTTATTTTGCGTGAGTATGTCTAGATTAAAAAGTACTTTGGAGTACTGCTTTACTCGTTAGACTGAGATCGATAGATTTTTGGACTCTAAGCGAATTGAGTGATATGGGGTTCGGGCGGGAAAGTGGAGTTGAGGTCGAAGATCAGCCATGATCTTATTGAATGGTAGAGCAGGCTCAGGGGGGCTGAATGGCCTACTCCTGCTCCTATTTCTTATGTTCTTATAGTTTTATAGTTTTCATAATTTTATAGTTGTCCAACATGTCCTTTACAACAGGTAACAATTGCTGAAAGTCTTCTACATATAATCATATCCTTCTATTTGGAATGCAACTCTGAGACATTGTCTGAACCTACTTTTCTCTAAGAACATCAAACAGTCAGAACTGGGAGATATAATTGACTTCCTCTAGAGGCTCATAACAGGATAAATATGAACCGGTTATGACTTCTTCATTACTGAAAGGCATCCATGTTGATGTCCATTTTGGTGATATGTCTCATGAGCGACACTTTCTTTGTTTGAAAAAGAATATAATTCCCATGGTGAAAACTTGTTATATAATTTCTGCCAATTATCAATTAAAACTATTTACACTTCTGAAAATGGATTTTGGAATGTGAAGTATGTGTCAACCATATTTCTTCAGCTTCCCACATGACAAGTTCCTGCAGGTAGTCAAGGGGATACACTGAGTGGAGGGCAAGTCCTATTTGGCAGCCCTTAAGTATCATTTATTGGCCAGATCAAGACTGGATAATAAGCAAAAATTTTCAAACAGAACCACTGTCATTTAAAAAGTTTATTTTCTTAAAAAATACTCCTTTAAAACAAATCAAAATAGTTATTACCTATCAGACTTACCATAACTTACTCCAACACTGCATGAAATTGAGACTTTCCTGGAATCCGCTCCTTAGCAGTCTTTGGAAGGCGCACCAACCTGAATTTGATAAAATCAAAAACAAAATATTGCAGATGTTTGGAAATCTGAACTGAAAACAGAAAATGCTGGAAATATTCAGCAGATCCAGCAGCATCTGTGGAGAGAGAAACAGAGTTAATGGGCCCGATTTTAGCAGGCGTGCGGGTTCCCGGCGGGTGGTCCATCGGGAGCGTGGAAAACGCGGACGGCTAAATGAGTACGCCCCCCGCGCGATCGCGGGATAATTGATGCCATTAAGCCGTGGTTACGGGTTCTCCGCTCCCCAGCTGCGTGCCCGCGGCCTGCGCATGCGCATTGACGTTCACGCGATGGTGGAGCTCTACTTAAAGGGGCAGTCCACCAAAGCCCCTCCAGCTTCAAACAAGAGGCATCACACCATGGAGCACCCCAGGGGTAAGGCTGCACCACGGTTTTCGGACCTCGCGCTCCAGCTGCTGCTGGACGGTGTGAGGAGGAGGAGGGACACGCTGTTCCCGACTGACGGACGGAAGTGCCCTGGTTCCGCCACCAGGAAGGCATGGGCAGAGGTGGCGGCGGAGGTCAGCAGCAGGGCCAACACCACCAGGACATGGGTGCAGTGTAGAAAGCGATTCAATGACCTCACTAGGTCCGGCAAAGTGAGTACACTAACGCACCCTCCCACAACCCATCTCCAAACACCTCACAACCCCTTCTGCACAGCCACCACAGCGCTCCCGCAGCAATCCTCACAGCCACTCAACTACCATCTTCACCGTGCCTGCACGTACCCACCGTCCCTGTCACCACTCGAACACTACCACACACCCCAATCCCCATGCAATGGGATGGGCATGTGGCACACGCATCCTCCCATCCATCTGCCCCATGCTCAACCCACCCACACCGATGCTTGAGGCGTCTCACAATGCAATCATCACTCAATCACGCATCTGTGTTTTGCCTTGACAGGAGAAGAGATGCAAGAACGCCAGAGAAAGGGACCGCACCGGAGGGGGCCCGCCACACCTGCTGGTACTGACGGACGCAGAGGTGGAGGCGCTGGATATCAGCCGCACGCAACATTGCCTCTCCGTGGCGGATGGCGAGGCTGGGGATGCAGAAACGGCCGGTAAGGGAAAGCTGACATTCAGCACTCATGATCGCGAATGACCTTAGCATCACCTGGCATCTGCCGCACCGCAACGTTTGTGCACAACCCTGAGATTGCCCTCTGTTCTCTTGCAGGGCCGTCTGTGAGCGCCGTGTGTGAGGAGGGCGATTCCTCAGAGGACATGCCGGTCTCTGAGGGTGCATCGTCACATATGAGCCAACCATCCACCAGCGCAGAGACACACACCTCGGTGGGTCCCCCTCGCCAACTAGTTGGGGTTGCACATGGTGAGTCACCGCGCACAAGTGAGCATGAGCAGACCCTGGTGGCAGGGGCAGCCGCGGAGGGTCCGCGTCGGTGGGAGCACTCATCTCCAGGCTCTGCTCAGCCGGACCCAGATGCTGAACCCAGGGGGTCACCAGTCAAAAGGAGAGTCGTCGAGGGGCACCAGCACATTGCCGAGGTACTGGGAGAGGTGTCACGCGCATTGTCCACGATCGTGCAGGTGATGGAGGAGTCCAACTCCTGCATGCGGGCATTGGTGGCACAGGTACAGGAGGGTATCGGCGACATAGTGTCACGGGTAGGTGCGGGAACGTCTGCAGTGGAGGACAGTCTAGCCTCCCTCGAGCGTCATGCACAGCTCAACATCGAGTCCATGCAGGCCCTGACAACGGCTGTTCGGATTCAGGGTGAGCAACATTCCGCCGCCATAAACAGGCTGACGGATACACTACAGGTGGCCTTGCAAGGCTTCACACATGCCATCCAAATTGTCGTCCAGCAGGGTGGAAGGGGTGATGTGGGCCGAGGCCATGAGAGGGATGATGGTGAACGGGGACATGGAAGCGGGGACGCTACTCAAGGTGCCCCCACGTCTCACCCGTTGCCCCCCTCTCAACCAGTACCCGCAATGGTGCCTCCTCTCCAGGTGGCCGAGTCTGCCCCTGCACAGGTGCAGGAGGAGCAGTCCGTGGAGGTGCCCTCACGGGCACCGAAACCCAGGGGGCGTCGGCCCAAAGCGTCCACCCGGTCAGGGCACGAACAGGAGCAACCTGCCACTACCTCTGCTGGAGCCACAGGGGTAGCACCACGTAGGGGTTCCCGTAAACGTAAGCCAACGGTCTTATAAGCACAAAGGGAATGCACCAGGGTGTCTGTCAATTTGTAATGTTTTTGTTTATAGTCGTTCACTAAGTACATAGTAAACACAATCGTTCTCAACACTCCTGCCACCTCTCGACCAATCTTCTGCGGCTTGTGCAATAGGTCCCTTCCGTGCGGGCCATCATGACAACGAACACCTGGTCCCGCCCATTGGGCACACTACAGTGGGTGCAGGAGTACTGGCACCACTCTTCTGTGGAGGGGGCTGGTATGGCCCCTCGTCTGTGCAAGTGAGGAGATGTGAACGCCTCAGACTGTCTGATCCTAGGAGAACCGTTGTCATATGAGTGCCTCCCTGGCCTGGCGAGCATCCCGGTGAGCCGGTGTTCAGCCCATGGGTCGTTCCTCATCCTCGCGCGCGTCGTCCTCCTCCTCCTCCTCCTCCTCCTCCACTTCCTCCTCCTCCTCTTCATCGTCGTCCTCAATGTGGGTGGCGGGTGTGGATGGGGCCTCCTCCAGCGGCACCCCTCTCTGTTGGGCCATGTTGTGCAGGGCACAGCAGACAACTATAATTCGTCCCACTCTGAATGGCGTGTATTGGAGTGCTCCCCCGGAACGATCAAGGCACCTGAAGCGCATCTTGAGCAGCCCTATAGCCTGCTCAATTGTAGACCTAGTAGCAATGTGGCTGTCATTATATCGATGCTGCAGCTCGGTGATGGGGTTCCTCAGAGGTGTCATGAGCCACGTGTGCAGGGGATATCCCTTGTCGCCGGGGAGCCAGCCGTTGCCGGTGTTGGGTGCATGGAAGAGGGGCGGGACGGTGGACTCCCTGAGGATGAAGGCATCGTGGCAGCTGCCGGGGTATCTGGCGCACACGTGTAGGAATCTCTGGCGGTGGTCACAGATGAGCTGGGCGTTCATGGAGTGATATCCTTTCCTGTTGATGAACAGCCCTGGCTCATGTGGAGGTGCCCGTATTGCTATGTGGGTGCAATCGATTACACCCTGCACCCGTGGGAAGCCAGCCACAGCATGGAAACCAACCGCCCTCTCCATCTGGCTGCGCTCGTCCATGGCAAAGTTGATGTAGTGCAAGGCCCTGTGGAACAACCCGTCGGTGACCTGCCTTATGCACTTGTGTGCAGAGGACTGACAGACCCCGGTGATGTCCCCGCTGGCACCCTGGAAGGATCTGGAGGCGAAGAAGTTGAGGGCAGTGGTGACTTTGACGGCGACGGGTAAGAAGATGCTGCTTGGTCCATCCGGGAGCAGCTCGTCATTAAGGAGGCTGCAGATGTCGGCGACTACCTGGCGAGTGACTCTGAGCCTCCGTATGCACTGCTCCTCAGAGAGGTCCAGGAAGCTGAGCCTCGGTCTGTAGACCCTGTGCGGAGGGTAGTGCCTCCTGCGACGCATCTTTCTCTGCAGTTGCCCTCCCTCCTGCTGTGCAGGTGGATGTGCCACAGCACCGTGTTGGGGGCCTCCACGTCTCTGAGGCGGACGGCGTGGACTGCGAGGCTGCTGGGGCTGGTGATGCTGTTCGACCTCCGAGGATGTCGAGGCGGCCCCCATCTGGCAGGTGTTGGTCTGAGGGGTTGTGCACGGTAGGTAGGTGTTTCCTCGCACTGGGGCTGCGGTTCCACGTCGGTGAATCTTCTGGCTTGGAGGGGGGTGGTGGAGGGCAGCCGTTGCCCTATGTGACGGAGTGGCCTCCTGCGTTGGTGAAGGGTCTCCCCCCCCCCCCCCCCCCCGTGGAGTGCACCTTGGCGGCTGCCACACGTTCGTTTGGAGTGAGACTGTTTCCCCCAGTATGTGAAACCATTTCAGGTGCAGGTAAAATCCCACCCTTCCTAATAAGACAGCTGAATCAGGTCATTTAATGACCTGAAATAGCTAGATAAATATTGTCAAGTGGCATCCCGCTGGCTTTAATTGCCTGCGGGATTCCCACCAGCGGGGGCTTCGCACGCACCCCCGCACGTCAGCGCGGAACCCGGAAGTGGGCGGGATCGAGGCGGGATCCGGTCCCGCTCCGGGTTTTCGTGATTTTTGGGGCCCCCCCGCCGGGAACGCACCTGATAGTGGGTGCTAAAATCGGGCCCAATGTTTCAGGTCGATGGCCAGTACTAAAACTGAATTTTAGCAACCTAGCCACTTCCGTTTTGGATTGCCCTTTCAAGTCAGGCCATCATTTCTTCAGCTCTTGACAAACCCCCTCACCCTAGAAACAATAATATTTGTCCGAATGTGAATTTTTCTCACTGGAGGCAATTATTCTTTTCCTAGTCCAAAAGGCTTCTTTTTTCTTTTGTCGAACTCCTTAATGGGAAGGTTAATTCTAGTTTCAGAAAATGGCTTCCTGAGCCTTAGTTTTCCTTATGCTATTCCTGGCATTCTTTTGTGCACATTCAGCACTTGTCCTTAAAAAGCACTATTTGTATTATTAGTGTGCCGCTTTTGATTGATTTTGTACAATTTTGCACAGCTGCAAATAAGCTGAAAATAGTACTCTTGTACTTCTGGCAAGAAAGTTACAAATCCAACCATTTGTGTTCAAATAATGTAAATGAAAAATGATCTGTCTCAGTTTTTCTAGTGGAATCCTACATTATAATGTTGATAATATAGAACATGACCACTCCACTTAAGGTTTCGTACAATGATACCTTATTTGTCCAACTTTTGCTAATCCGAAACCTTGGTATCCAACACAAATACATCTGGTACTGACATCAATAATGGAAAAGCCTCATCCATTCAGAAATTTCTTGTTGGATTAATGATGAGATTTTAAAGATTGATGTGTGTTGAAACTAGTGTTTTATTGTCAAAGTTACAGACAATAGAACAGGTACAGTAGATCTATAATTTTTGTTTGTATTATTAAAACATTATAAATGATGTACTCATTGGTACATAATTTCTAAAATACTTGTACATTCATTCCCTTTGAAAACCACTGGTATATACATAAAGGACAGAAAGTAGTACTCACTTATGAATCAACATAACATTTATTTGAGGAGTCATCCTCCAGATTTGAACAGGAGAAAATAATTCCAAGGGAGAGATACCAATAGGAAAAAGAACAAGACAAAAAAGGGGCTGATTTTCACAGTCTCTGCCAAGCTCAAACAGGGCAATAGCACCCTGAAAATCACAGGACTGAACTTAGCACGCCTTCTCACTCCCGATCTGCCCGTCACCATTTTGTTTGGGGACTACGTACAACATACAAATTGGGGTCCTATGTCATACATAGGACCCCGACACACTTTAGAAGTACCATTGGGTGGTGTGTGGTCTGCAGATGCACAATCCATTGATGCTTAAGCATAGAGTGGCCAAACCAGGCATCCTTAAAGGGAGTACTGCAGGCTGCTTAAAAACCCCTTTATCTCAAGGGGGCTGGAATTCCGAAGTGGGGAGGTGAAGTTTCAGTTGTACAGAACCTTGGTCAGACCCCATCTTGAGTACTGCGTTCAGTTTTGGACACCAAACCTCAGGAAAGATATATTGGGGATACTTGAAAGGGGTGCAGCACAGATTCACCAGAATGATAGTGAGGCTGAAAGGGTTAAATTATGAGGCCAGGTTTCATAAGCTTGGCTTGTATTCCCTTGAATTTAAAGGGTCGAGAATGTGGTCCAATCGAGGTGTTTAAAATGATAAAGGGATTTGATAGGGTAGATACAGAGAAACTGATTCCCCCTCTGGTCGGGGAATCCAGAACAAGAGAGCATGGGCTAGAAATTCGGCCGTGTGGCGCCCGTTTCTCAGGCACTATGTGGCCTCGTGGCATTCGGAATGCGCGCGCGCGCTTCTAGCATGGCGTGCGCCAGACGTAATCTTGGTAAAGGCGTTTGTGCATGCACAGATAATGAACACCAGTACCATGTAAAATAAGGAGAATATGCGTTAGATCAGTGTGCAACGCTGATTTAAAGGGATAGACACCATTTTGGCACTCAACACTCCAGCCAACGCATTGTCTTAACCACGAACACCGGAACATGTCTTAGATCGACTGGAGGACCCCCACCAGAGCGATTGAAAGGGACCATGCAGGATTTACAGGTTAGTTGCTAGTTCTGGCTGCTGGTGTATTTGTACCTGTTTTTGGGAGTCTCCTATACTTGAATACTAGGAGACATAGCCTAAAATTTAGAGCCAGGACACGCAGGAGTGAAGTTAGGCAATGCTTCTACACGCAAAGGGTGGTAGAAGCTTGCTATGCTCTTCTGCAAACGGCAGTTGATGTTAGCTCAATTGTGAATTTAAAATCTGAGATTGATAGATTTTTGTTAACCAAAGATATTAAGGGATATGGTTCTAAGGTGGATATATGGAATTAGGTCACAGATCAACCATGATCTCAATGAATGGTGGCACAGTCCCAAGGGGCTATATGCCACTGCTACTTGCTGCCTCCTGTTATACGCCACCTTCTCCTGCAAGAAAGAGGGACGTGTGTCCGTGAGTGTCCTGCAGGATGTTTGGGTGATGTGCCTGTCATGGTTGAATAGCTGCCAGTATGTGTGACCTGTGAGTTGTGGGTGTGCGGTTTGCAACAGTGGTAATGTGTGAAGGTAAGAGGAAGCATCTGATTAGCAGAGTTGAGTACTGATTGAAAGAATTTGTTGGTATGTGGGTGATGTGGGGTGCAGTGTGTGGAGCAGTGGATGTGGCTAGTGGTGCAGTTGGTCGGAGATACCACTTAACAGTTGACCTCACTCACCTTGACCACTCGTGTCAAAGCATTGAACTTCTTGCTGCACTGCATCCATGTTCGTGGCGCAATGCTCCTGGCATTGACTTTGTCCCCTACTGCCTCCCACTGCCTTTTGAGCATATGTCTGAAGGGCCTTTTGTCCCCCTGCAGATATAGGATGCCCCTCCTTCTATTCCCCTCTTGCACCAAGGCCTCTAGCGCATCAGCAGAGAACCTTGGTGAACGCTCTCTCACAGGCCTGGTACAAAGTCAGATCGGCAAATTGGTGAGGTCTGGCGTGCAGATTGGAGGATGTGGGATTTAGTAGTGCGCAACCTTTACTTAATGTTTTAACATAACTCAACAGTTTGTAAAAATAGGGATGGGACCTGCATCTATGTTTTACGTGTGCGATTTCTGATCTCCATTCAGACTCCTTGCAGACCCATATCTTACCTTCTGCAAATAAGAGATGCAGGCTGCCTTTAAGAGGTGCAGGCTACCTTTAAGAGGCGTGAGCAACTCATGCGATATCTGGGCCACCCTGCTGATGAGAACACTGAACAACGCAGCTAGGCCTGGCTGCTGCGCTACAATCAGGTAAATGAGGAGGCAGCACGAATCTCTCATGCTGCCTGCATCGGAACGACCGGACGCTGGTTAATTCCCTCGCCTGGTTTCGGGCCTTATCGAATTTAACCCCCCATAATCTTAAAATTTGAGCTAGGCCGTTTAGGAATGATTTCAGGAAGCACTTTTTCAGGCAAAGGGTAGTGGAAATCTGGAACTCATTCCCCCAAAAAGCTGCGGATGCTAGATCAGTTGATATTGATAGATTTTTGTTGGAAAGGGGTATCAAGGGATATTGGGGAAAGGCGTCTGCATGGAGTTAAGGCACAGATCAAACACGTTCATGTGGAATAGGCTCGAGGGGTTCATAGAATCATAGAATCATAGAAGTTACAACATGGAAACAGGTCCTTCGGCCCAACATGTCCATGTCGCCCAGTTTATACCACTAAGCTAGTCCCAATTGCCTGCACTTGGCCTATATCCCTCTATACCCATCTTACCCATGTAACTGTCCAAATGCTTTTTAAAAGACAAAATTGTACCTGCCTCTACTACTGCCTCTGGCAGCTCGTTCCAGACACTCACCACCCTTTGAGTGAAAAAATTGCCCCTCTGGACCCTTTTGTATCTCTCCCCTCTCACCTTAAATCTATGCCCCCTCGTTATAGACTCCCCTACCTTTGGGAAAAGATTTTGACTATCGACCTTATCTATGCCCCTCATTATTTTATAGACTTCTATAAGATCACCTCTCCAGGGAAAAAAGTCCCAGTCTGTCTAACCTCTCCCTGTAAGTCAAACCATCAAGTCCCGGTAGCATCCTAGTAAATCTTTTCTGCACTCTTTCTAGTTTAATAATATCCTTTCTATAATAGGGTGACCAGAACTGTACACAGTACTCCAAGTGTGGCCTCACCAATGCCCTGTACAACTTCAACAAGACATCCCAACTCCTGCATTCAATGTTCTGACCAATGAAACCAAGCATGCCAAATGCCTTCTTCACCACCCTATCCACCTGTGACTCCACTTTCAAGGAGCTATGAATCTGTACTCCTAGATCTCTTTGTTCTATAACTCTCCCCAACGCCCTACCATTAACGGAGTAGGTCCTGGCCCGATTCGATCTACCAAAATGCATCACCTCACATTTATCTAAATTAAACTCCATCTGCCATTCATCGGCCCACTGGCCCAATTGATCAAGATCCCGTTGCAATCCTAGATAACCTTCTTCACTGTCCACAATGCCACCAATCTTGGTGTCATCTGCAAACTTACTAACCATGCCTCCTAAATTCTCATCCAAATCATTAATATAAATAACAAATAACAGCGGACCCAGCACCGATCCCTGAGGCACACCGCTGGACACAGGCATCCAGTTTGAAAAACAACCCTCTACAACCACCCTCTGTCTTCTGTCGTCAAGCCAATTTTGTATCCTTGAATGGCCTATTCCTGTTCCTATGTTCTAGTGTTTTGCAGCACAATGCACTCGAAGTATGCCCCTGTGTCAACCTCTGGATGGTATTATTGAATGAATATAATGGAGAAAGATTTCCTCTGTGTGCTATGTGTAACATGTTCTTTATAAAAAGGCTTTACAAATTTTTTTACATGCAGTTTACGGAGCAAATCTACTTCGAATAAGTGCTGGTGGAAGTTCATAATATACCAACAAGCTTATCAGTGCTCCAACAATGAAATAGGTTGGTTAGAGGTAGATATGATGGACATTTTAGGTACATATGAAACATTGTGAATATACTTAATTTTCTTTGGTACTTGGTCCCAGTTCAACGTTAGTCCTTGAATTGCATACTTTTCAAAATCTTATTATTACAGGAATCTTTTTCCATCAAACTAAGTAGTTTGCAAAATTCATTGGAGCCCAAATCAGGCCAGAATAATTCACTCCTTCTGCTCTCAATGCTACATTTTTACTACGATAAACAACCTACATATAGTGAAAACAGGAGATTTTTGCATGGAGACGAGGCATTTGACCTCAGCATGGATATTCTACAAAGAAAAATTGGATACCCAATCAGCTTCAACTGTACAGTAAATCGATCTATAAGGCTAACCTGAAAAAATGATTTGTAAGTTCTCAATTCATAAGGTATCATGAACAAAAGCTAGCATGCAGCCATAAAAGGAAGATCACAGCCAATAAATCTGTTGGAAATTTGTGAAGAAATTATTTAGTTGATATTTGAAGGAAATGTGACTCATAATGAATATTTTGATTTTCAGATGAATTTAACAGTCAGTTATGAAAACATATTAATCGGGAAGTCTGGTCTTAATGCTGAAATAGCAACTTGGACAGAAAATTAGCACAACAATACAAAGAAGAAGGGAGCTATGATTGGGAACAATTTAAATGAGCAGTGGTGACTAGTGAAGATCAGTCCTTTGGCTTCTGCTAGTCACAATATTTATTAACAGTGTCAACTATTGTATGCAGAATTTGTTGATTTCAAACGATGTGAGAAAGTGACATGAGCCAAAGATACGAACATGATACAAAGGGATTTTCAGAGTTGAAAACGGCATTCAATATTGATGAATGTAACGTTTTTGATATAGAAATAGGAAAAATGAGTACTCAAGGTTATAACTATGCTGTCAGCAGCAAAACACCAAGAAACCTAGGGAATCAGGTGGAAAAAATGCCACGGTGCAAATTCAGAATCCGTGGAATCTTTTAGGACATTCTTGGTTAATGTGAAATTGAAGGACACATTGTTGGCACTGAGATAAGACTGAGAAAAAGCAGTTAATCTGGAACACAGAAAAAAAAAACCTTCAATTAGGGTCTGCTGTTCTGGTCAAGTGCCCTTTCTGGGTTTTTTTTCATATCAAGGTGAGGGTGTTAGTGCTGGGGAATGAAACGATTAACATTTCAGGCATCCAGTCCTAGCACCAAGCACTCCCAGATCAGGCACAATACAGCCAGATGTAAAATAAAGCTCCATCTACTCTGCTGCAACAACGCACCTCAGTCCCACCTCAGGAAAGCAACCTCTTACTGCACCAGTGTGACATTTTTTCATTTCTTACACCAGTCGCTATGTAGCTTCTCTGGTGTGGAGATGCCGGTGATGGACTGGGGTTGACAATTGTAAACAATTTTACAACACCAAGTTATAGTCCAACAATTTTATTTGAAATTCACAAGCTTTCGGAGGCTTCCTCCTTCCTCAGGTGAATGTTGTGGAAATGAAATCCTCGAACCCTTCGCATTTATAAATCACAGAACAATACCTGGTGATTACAGATAGTCTTTCCAACTGCCCGTTGCCAAGGCAATCACAGTGTGCAGACAGAGAGGTGTTACCTACAAGGCCACCGAATATACAAACACCCAAAAAAAAACAGAGAGAGAGGCAGAAACATAGAAACATCCGGAAGGAAGACAGTAAATGACCCGTTATATTAAAAACAGATAACATTTGTTCGCTGGTGGGGTTACGTGTAGCGTGACATGAACCCAAGATCCCGGTTGAGGCCGTCCTAATGGGTGCAGAACTTGGCTATCAATTTCCGCTCGACGATTTTGCGTTGTCGTGTGTCTCGAAGGCCGCCTTGGAGTATGCTTACTTCAGCAGTCAAGGACATTCAGCCACCGACCTTCGGGTAAGCATACTCCAAGGCGGCCTTCGAGACACACGACAACGCAAAATCGTTGAGCAGAAATTGATAGCCAAGTTCCGCACTCATGAGGACGGTCTCAACCGGGATCTTGGGTTCATGTCACGCTACACGTAACCCCACCAGTGAACAAATGTTATCTGGTTTTAATATAACGGGTCATTTGCTGTCTTCCTTCTGGATGTTTCTATGTTTCTGCCTCTCTCTGTTTTTTTTGGGTGTTTGTATATTCGGTGGCCTTGTAGGTAACACCTCTCTGTCTGCACACTGTGATTGCCTTGGCAACGGGCAGTTGGAAAGACTGTCTGTAATCACCAGGTATTGTTCTGTAATTAATAAATGCGAAGGGTTTGAGGATTTCATTTCCACAACATTCATCTGAGGAAGGAGGAAGCCTCCGAAAGCTTGTGAATTTCAAATAAAATTGTTGGACTATAACTAGCTTCTCTGGGTAATATTATCAATTAGTGCCAAATAGGGACAGTTTGGTGTTGTGACCCATGCCCAGTAGGAACTGTATTGAGACATTTCACACTATTTCTAGAATTCCCTTCCAAAAACTCTCTGCATCGCTACCTCTCTCTCTCCTTCTACAAGATGCTCCTTAAAACCTATCTGATTAACCAGGCTTTTGGTCACCTGGCCTAATATCTCCTTATGTGGCTTGGTGTCAAATTTTGTTTAATAAGGCTCCTGTGAAGCGCTTTGGGATGTTTTACTATGTTAAAGATGCTATATAAATGTAAGTTGTTGTTATTGTTGTTTTCAACCCTTATAACCAGCAGTGGAACTTTCATCTCATCAGTCTAGGCTGGATTTGGACCCAGAGCACAGAAGTGAAACGTTAGTGTTTACCTCACTATGTCACCCAGTTCCCCTTCTCTTTCTTGTTTTTTTTCTTATGTTCTAAAAGTAGGTGATTGATAAGTTATTATTTTTCATATCTGCCAGTGTTGTAACCAGGCTCCAAAATTAGCAAAGACAGCAATGTAAAGTCACATCTGCACAAGTGAGAAAGCTTACCAGTGATACCGTTTCCAGTTGAGGTACTTCCCTCAGTTATGGCAATGGTAATTGCAGCATGGTACGTCACACCAAAAAAGGATTGCAATGAAGGTAGGTTGCTGCGAGAGTACCATACCAACTCTAATCATCTCTTCTGCATGCATCATTTGGTGCCCCAAAATGCACTGAACAAAAAAGTCAAATAAGACCCAAGCTCCACGTAAGAACCAATTTGATCCATGTAATTTTTGTGTATATTTTCTGGGGTACTAAAATTTTGTGAAGATTAAGCTGCAGTATGTGCCAGTGATTTAGCGCGAGCTTACGCCCTTTCACCCTATAGCCTGTACCTTTAATCATCTAAGAAAGGAGAGAGAGGGAAACCAGGGAATTATAGACCAGTTAGCCTAACATCTGCTGTGGGGAAAATGCTGGAGTCTATAATTAAGGATAGGGTGACTGAACACCTCGAGAATCTTCAGTTAATCAGAGAGAGCCAGCATGGACTTGTGAAAGGTATGTCGTGCCTGACAAACCTGATTGAATTTTTTGAAGAGGTGACTAAAGTAGTGGACAGGGGAATGCCAATGGATGTTATTTATATGGACTTCCAGAAGGCATTTGATAAGGTCCCACATAAGAGACTGTTAGCTAAGTTAGAAGCCCATGGAATCGAGGGAAAAGTATGGACTTGGTTAGGAAATTGGCTGAGCGAAAGGCGACAGAAAGTAGGGATAATGGGTAGGTACTCACATTGGCAGGATGTGATTAGTGGAGTCCCGCAGGGATCTGTCTTGGGGCCTCAATTATTCACATTATTTATTAACGACTTAGATGAAGGCATAGAAAGTCTCATATCTAAGTTTGCCGATGACACAAAGATTGGTGGCATTGTAAGCAGTGTGGATGAAAACATAAAATTACAAAGCGATATTGATAGATTAGGTGAATGGGCAAAACTGTGGCAAATGGAATTCAATGTAGACAAATGTGAGGTCATCCACTTTGGATCAAAAAAGGATAGATCAGGGTACTTTCTAAATGGTAAAAAATTAAAAACAGTGGATATCCAAAGGGACTTAGGGGTTCAGGTACATAGATCATTGAAGTGTCATGAACAGGTGCAGAAAATAATCAAGAAGGCTAATGGAATGCTGGCCTTTATATCTAGAGGACTAGAGTACAAGGGGGCAGCAGTTATGCTGCAGCTATACAAAACCCTGGTTAGACCGCACCTGGAGTACTGTGATCATTTCTGGGCACCGCACTTTCGGAAGGACATATTGGCCTTGGAGGGAGTGCAGCGTAGGTTTACTAGAATGATACCCGGACTTCAAGGGTTAAGTTACGAGGAAAGATTACACAAATTGGGGTTGTATTCTCTGGAGTTTTGAAGGTTAAGGGGCGATCTGATCGAAGTTTATAAGATATTAAGGGGAACAGATGGGGTGGATGGAGAGAAACTATTTCCGCTGGTTGGGGATTCTAGGAGTAGGGGGCACAGTCTAAAAATTAGAGCCAGACCTTTCAGGAGCGAGATTAGAAAACATTTCTACACACAAAGGGTGGTAGAAGTTTGGAACTCTCTTCCGCAAACGGCAATTGATACTAGCTCAATTGCTAAATTTAAATCTGAGATAGATAGCTTTTTGACAATCAAATGTATTAAGGGATATCGGCCAAAGGCGGGTATATGGAGTTAGATCACAGATCAGCCATGATCTTATCAAATGGCGGAGCAGGCACGAGGGGCTGAATGGCGTACTCCTGTTCCTATGTTCCTATTCACAAATCACAGTGACATAATAAAGCCTCAGAATGTGCCAGTGGTCTATTTGTACAAGGTGAGAATAAGATGAAGCATTATCTGACAAAATACAGACTGTTATTTTTCAAATGAGGTGTCTAATTGCCAACTATCAAATAATGTCTGCTGTTCTATTTTTAAAAAATGCTTCTTTACTGCTCTATGTTACTCTGCTAAATCTACATCATCCCCATTTTTTAAAACTGAGGAATAAATGACAAGCTCCTTATAAATGGTGAAGGCATGTAGGGCTCAATTTTGAAAGCCAAGTCCGGGTGCATTGGGGGCGGGCGGGGGGGGGGGGAGGCCAAGAAAATCGGAGTGGGAACGAATCCCGGCTTCAACCTGCCGACTTCCATGTTGGATCCAGACGCATCTGGGTGTGCGAGCAGGAAGCCAGACGTCCCACCGGCAATTAAAGATGGCAGGAAGGTATTTAAAGCAGTAATTAAGAACTATTTAATTTTATGTTGATTGAGGCAGGGAAAGGATTTTTTTTATTCGTTCATGGGATGTGGGCGTCGCTGGTGAGGCCAGCATTTATTGCCCATCCCTAATTGCCCTTGAGAAGGTGGTGATGAGCCGCCTTCATGAACCGCTGCAGTCCGTGTGGTGATGGTTCTCCCACAGTGCTGTTAGGAAGGGAGTTCCAGGATTTTGACCCAGCGACAATGAAGGAACGGCGATATATTTCCAAGTCGGGATGGTGTGTGACTTGGAGGGGAACGTGCAGGTGGTGTTGTTCCCATGTGCCTGCTGCTCTTGTCCTTCTAGGTGGTAGAGGTCACGGGTTTGGGAGGAGCTGTCAAAGAAGCCTTGGCGAGTTGCTGCAGTGCATCCTGTGGATGGTACACACTGCAGCCACTGTGCGCCGGTGGTGAAGGGAGTAAATGTTTAGGGTGGTGGATGGGGTGCCAATCAAGTGGGCTGCTTTGTCCTGGATGGTGTCGAGCTTCTTGAGTGTTGTTGGAGCTGCACTCATCCAAGCAAGTAGAGAGTATTCCATCACACTCCTGACTTGTGCCTTGTAGATGGTGGAAAGGCTTTGGGGAGTCAGGAGGTGAGTCACTCGCCGCAGAATACCAGCCTCTGACCTGCCCTCGTAGCCACAGTATTTATGTGGCTGGTCCAGTTAAGTTTCTGGTCAATGGTGACCCCCAGAATGTTGATGGTGGGGGATTCGGTGATGGTAATGCCGTTGAATGTCAAGGGGAGGTGGTTAGACTCTCTCTTGTTGGAGATGGTCATTGTCTGGCACTTATCTGGCGCGAATGTTACTTTCCACTTATGAGCCCAAGCCTGGATGTTGTCCAGGTCTTGCTGCATGCGGGCTCGGACTGCTTCATTATTTGAGGGGTTGCAAATGGAACTGAACACAGTGCAATCATCAGCGAACATCCCCATTTCTGACCTTATGATGGAGGGAAGGTCATTGATGAAGCAGCTGAAGATGGTTGGGCCTAGGACACTGCCCTGAGGAACTCCTGCAGCAATGTCCTGGGGCTGAGATGATTGGCCTCCAACAACCACTACCATCTTCCTTTGTGCTAGGTATGACTCCAGCCACTGGAGAGTTTTCCCCCTGATTCCCATTAACTTCAATTTTACTAGGGCTCCTTGCCACAGGGTGTAATCGATTGTACGCATATAGCAATCCAAGCACCTCCACACGAGCCAGGAATGTTCATCAACAGAAAGAGCTATCACTCCATAAACACCACTCCAAGAGATTCCTTCACGTGTGCAGCTTCCATGATTTCTTAATTCTGAGGGAATCCAACATCCTGCCCCTCTTCCACACACCAAACACCCTTAAGGTCTGTCTCCTCGGGGATAAGGGATACCCCCTGCACCCGCGGCTCCGATGACCCCTCTGAGGAACCGCATTAGTGAGCAACAGCATTGATACAACGACAGCCATATCGGCACCAGGTTTATAATTGAACATGCGATTGGGCTGCTCAGGATGCGATTTCGGTGCCTCAATCGTTCTGGGAGAGCGCTTCAATACGCATCAGCGAGAGTGGGTCGTATTAAAGTGGTGTGTTGTGTTGTGCCTGCACAACATGGCGCAATAGTGAGGGGCACCGATTGAGGAGACCCCATGCTGTCATCCACCATCCACATCTGCCATCCACATTGAGGAGGAGGAGCAGAAGAAGGAGGAGGAGGAGGAACCCATGGGCAGAGCAGTGGCTCACCTGGCCAGGGAGTCACACATTTGTGAACAGTTCTCATATGATCAGAAAGTGAGAAGAGTCTGGTCCACACACCACCTGGAAAGACCAGGGCCGACACCAGCAAACCCCCCACCCCCCCCACAACACAATCCTGCAGCTACACATACACCCACTGTAAAGTGATCCACTGAGTGGCATCAAGTATCCCCGTTCATGATGAAGCACATGAAAGGGCGCTATCACAACAGCCAGTCAAGAATGGGCAAGATGTGGCAGTAGTGGTGAGAATGATAACATTTAATGTGACTTTAACAAAAAACAAATATAAATGAAAAACATGACAGTCTGTCAGACATCCTTGTGCATACCCTTCGTGCTCACAAATCCTTATCCTTTCTCTTCCTACTGCTTCTATGTGGTGCATCACCTGTGGCTGCAGCAGAAGTAGTGGTAGGTTGTTCGTGTCCATGGCCGGACTGTTTCGATGCTTTCAGCCTATGCCCTCTGGGTTTTAGAGCCTGGGAGAGCCCCTGTAAAGGCTGCTGCACCTGCACAAGGGCAGACTCGGCCACCTGGTGAGGAGGCAGCATTGCGGGTACCAGTTGAGGGGGGCAACGGGAGAGACATGTGAGCGCTTTGAGTGGCTTCCCCACTTCCATGTCCCCTTTCGCCATCATCCCTCTCCTGGGCCAGGCCCACATCACTTCTACCACCCTGATGAAAAACAATTGGAGGACATGTATGATGCCTTGGAAGCCCAGTTGTAAAGTTTCTGTCTGCCTGTTTAAGGCAAAATGTTGTTCACCGTGAGTCCAAACGCCCGTTGTCAGGGCCTGAATGGACTCATTCGTGAGCCGTGCTTGAAGCTCATTGGAGGCTAGCCTTCTCTCCATCGCAGACATTCCCGCACTTACCTACGACACTATCTCAGACATTTCAGCAGTTACGTGTGACATTATCTCAGACAGTTGCTCATGTCCCTGTGACAGTATCTCAGAGATTCCCTCCCATACCTGTGCCACCATTCCACTCATGCAGGAGCTGGACTCCTCCATCCTCTGCGCTATTGTGGAGAGTGTGCGTGGCACCTGTTCCAGTACCTCACAAATGTGCTGGTATCCCTCAATCATTCTTCTTTTAAAGGACGGCCCCCAGGGTTCAGCATCTGCGTCCAGCTGAGCAGAGCCTGGAGAGGAGTGCGCCCACCTACGCGAACTCGCCACAGCTGCCCCTGCCACCAGTGTTTGCTCGTGCTCACTTGTGTATGGTAACTCAAGATGTGCCAAACAACTAATTAACTACCAGGACCCACTGAGGTGTGAGTATCTGCGTTGGTGGATGGCTCGCTCAGATGTGATGATGCGCACTCAGAGGCCAGGAGCTCCTCTGAGGAATTGCCCTCACCCGTCACTGCGGTTGTTGAAGGGCCTGTAAGAGAACAGAAGGCAATATTAAGCATCATCACAGACGTGTCATGTTGTGATGAGCATACAGAGGTCTTCCACATTGCAAGCATTGTTAACATCAATTCATGTTGTGTGCAATGAACGTTAAAGTTGTGATACCAGACGTTTGTGGGGTGCCAGTCTTGGCGTCCCTGACAGACAGGCGCTCGAGGGTGCTGCTGATCTGCAGGGCCTTCTCCTCCGCATCTGTGAGGACCACTATTTGTTGTGGCCCCCCTCCAGTCCTCGCCCTCTCGTGTGTTTTTGCGCTTTCTTCTCCTAGAGGGGAGAAAATACAGATGTGTGAGTGAGTGGTGTGAAGTGGCCAGCCAATGAATGCATTGCTTTGGGAGACGCTGACTGTGAAAGAGTTGCATCAGAGGTGAGTATGAGACAGAGACATCACATTGGATGAGGATTGGGGTGAGTGGTAGTGGTGAGGTCACAAATGGGGAGGTGGGGAAGTGCTGAGGAAGTGAAGGTAAGTTGAGGTTGGAGGGGTGATGTGCAACACGGAATGCAGGAGAATCAGTAAATGTACTCACTTTTGCTGACCGAGTTAGGTCATTGAAACGCTTCCTGCACTGGACCCAGGTGCGAGAGATGTTGGTCCTGCTGGTAACCTCCTCTGCCACCTTGAGCCAGGCCTTCTTGGTGGCAGAGGCAGGGCACTTCCTCCTGTTAGCCAGGTAAAATAGTTCCCTCCTCCTCCTCGCCCCAGCCAGTAGCAGCAGAAGTGAGACATCGCTGAATCTTGGAGCAGCCTTTCCCCATGTGCTGCTCCATTGGGTCTCTTTGCTTTTTGCTCCAGTAAAATCCATTGGAACAATCGCCCTTTAAATACAGACGCTCCAGCTGACAGCCTGTCATGCAGGTGTGCAGTCCACCCACCGCGCAGCTTTCGGACGGCAAACCGATCAGATCAGCCATGATCTTATTGAATGGCGGAGCAGGCTCGAGGGGCCGATTGGCCTACTCCTGCTCCTATTTCTTATGTTCTTATGTTCTAACCCGGAAGTCACATTAACGGCCAACAATTAAGTTGCCAACGCGTGGGAAAAGGTAAGTTTTTATTATCCGGGTTTGCTGCGCGCCCATTGACCCCCCCCCCACCGTTGCCATACCACCGCCCTTTTAAAATTAAGCCCGTGGTGTCTGTTGAATCTTTAAATTCCATAAAACCATCACAGGGCTTATGAGTTGAAGACTGACATTTCAACACTTAGGTACTTTGCCTCCTTCATCAGCTTTGGATCTTTGTGGTAAGATGTTGCGTAAGGCTTTTTGGCCTTGATTTTCTGTTCTGTTATTTTGCTGGTGGAAGTATGTTGCGGCAGGAGTTCTGGCCACTGCAAAGATACGCCCTGATCCTGGTCGATTTTCTGCAGTATCTACTGTAGCAACTCATAAAAACATAGAAACATAGAAAATAGGAGCAGGAGTAGGTTATTCGGCCCTTCGAGCCTGCTCCGCCATTCAATATGATCATGGCTGATTCTCTATCTCAATACTATATTCCCGTTGGCTCCCCATACCCCTTGATGCCTTTTGTGTCTAGAAATCTATCTAGCTCCTTCTTAAATATATTCAGTGACTTGGCCTCCACAGCCTTCTGTGGTAGAGAATTCCACAGGTTCACCACCCTCTGAGTGAAGAAATTTCTCCTCATCTCTGTTCTAAATGGCATACCACGTATCCTGAGACTGTGACCCCTCGTTCTGGACCGCCCAGCCAAGGGAAACATCCTCCCTGCATCTAGTCTATCTAGTCCTGTTAGAATTTTATATGTTTCAATGAGATCCCCTCTCATTCTTCTAAACTCGAGAGAATACAGGCCGAGTTGACCCAATCTCTTCTCATACGATAGTCCTGCCCTCCCAGGAATTAGTCTGGTGAACCTTCGCTGCACTCCCTCTATGGCAAGTATATCCTTTCTTCGGTAAGGAGACCAAAACTGCACACAATACTCCAGGTGTGGTCTCACCAAGGCCCTGTATAACTGCAGTAAGAGCATATAACTGCATCATGCTTATTACAACAATATCTCCCAGCCCATGACCTCTACCACTGAGAAGGCCAACAGCAGAAATATAATAGAAATACCATCACCAGCAAGTTCCCCTCCAAGTTACACACATCCTGACATGGGCATATTCTGCTGCTCCTTCATCATCACTGGCTCAGTATCCTGGAATTCCCTACCTAACACAAGGGCTGAGGCAGTTCAAGGAGAAGGTCGACCACCACCTTTTCAGGGCAACTAGGGATGGGTAATAAATGTGGCCTTGGCAGTATCACCCACAACCCAAAAATAAATAAAACAAAAATGGGGACTGACTTACACCTGTGCACCCTGGTCCAATTATCCCCTGCCCTCTTACCCTGCTTCACCTGAAAACTACACTTGGTTTTGAGTCCTGAGTGCAACACCATAGGTGACTGACTAGTATATCTGGTAAAAATGACATTTTTTTAAACAGGCCTATTTTTACAATTACTGTAAGAGTTCAGTGCTAATTTGTGATGACCTATCACATCTGTACACCATACAAGTGACTAATAAAAGTTTAAATAAAGTTCTCCCCTCTCATTACCTTGCAGAGCAGTGACATTTGATGTACTTCTAATTCATGGTTTTTATGACTTATATGTGTAACTGTTATTGCAAAGATCAAGGAGTGGCCAGGAGCAGCAAAAAAAATGACCATCCAACAAATACGGGGATTATATTGTAGTTGAACAGAGATGAGGAAGAGCTTTGTTGCAACAAAATTTGGCAATTTCTAATAATTTGCTGCTCAAAGTGATCTGGTAATAAAGAGGGAAATCTCTGTAAAGCAGTTGCATCTAAGAAAAACAATTGGATCCAAGCCAACTATTATTAGAAACGATTACATGCCAGAGTACTCCCTACCTCATGTCAGTGGTGGTTCACAATTTCAGGTCACTGAGATGTTGACCTCTGATGCATCACTGAGGGGGAGGCAGGCACTGAGCAGAGTGGCTGGCTTGGAGCAACATCAATAGGGGTCTTTGAGGAGGATAGCCATCCACCCTTTCATTTTTTTTTGTTCATGGGATGTGGGTGCCGCAGGCAAGGCCAGCATTTATCGCCCATTCCTAATTGCCCTTGAGAAGGTGGTGGTGAGCTGCCTTCTTGAATCGCTGCAGTCCGTGTGGTGAAGGTTCTCCCTTGGGTGGTGCAGGGCCTGGAGCGACAAGGGAAAATGGTGTCAAAATAGAGGGATCTCATACTATCTGAAAACACAATTAGATAAGAGAAAAAAGAAAATGTACAAACTTATATGAAACAGTAATTAAGTAATGATATAAAATTAGATGGGGTTTATTAAGAATTTCTCATTTCTTAATAAGATTAAAAATGGCTAATTTGCCGGCATCACATCGAAATAGCACATTGGGTGCTTAAGCTTTCATCTGAAAACCCCCCACATGATGGGTTCCAAGTCACTGCTCTTCAAGAGGCACTATGCAGAAGCTGGGTGCTTTCTCACATGGTTAGTCACCCTTCCCTGCCTTGTAGCTCTACTGAACAGCATTAGAGGGAGAAGTCAATTGATTACGTGCCATCTGAGCTCATGTGCTTGTATCCTGCAGAGACCTAAAGAAAACAGGCAAGTACATTTGAAATGTAAAAATCTTTTCAATGGTCAGTTCATGCAATAAAGTAACAGTTAACAAACATCACTCAGGTTAATATATTTAATTGCACAGCACTTACATGTTGTTCACCTGAGACCAGATTTAAAAATGTTCACATTTAATGAATTCTTAACAGTTACAAAAAGTTGGAAGACTTTCTGTTGCTGACACGGTTTTCAGCTATTTAAGCCTAGTGACATTTGACATTTCAACATTCTGATCTGCAGGTGGTACAATCGCTGAAATTCATCCAGCGTCAACAGAGTTCAGCCCTTTTATCAGACACTCTCCTTTACCTCAGGAGACTGGCTTAAAAAGAGCACATCAAATTAAAAGCAGACGTGTTCATGTTAGAAAGTGCCTATTATGCGTCAACTTTTCATTTTTGCACACTAGAAAGAATGTAGCTTGCACAAGGCTTACATGCACATTTTGGTTAGGAGCTATGCAACATTCTTTGACTTAACTAAGAAAAACTGAACATGGGAAAACAAGCTTCTTTACAGTGCAGATTGCGTTGCAGTTGTACAACTGCGCAAAGTTTTAACAATGTGGGATTGGCATATGCCTGTTTTTGTCTTCCAAGGTCTAAGGCTCCTCACTTGGAACAATGCCACATTTGTCAAGCTCAATAATAGACTTTTTAGGAATAGCTTGGCACCTACTGTGAGTTTTAAGATTCTTAGCCTCTACTCCATTGGGAATGAGATTTCCTCCATCAAAATTCTGACAGGGCCATACAGTGCTGCAGCAGCACAAACACATGCTTGGAGTCCTTGGGGCCGTAATCACAGCAGAGAGTGATCTGTTGTGATGTGCTTCTGAATGAGGTGTACTTGCTTATGACAGGTTCATTGACTCCATGGAAACTACAATATGTCTTAATAATGTTAAATTTTGTTTCTTATTGATATCTGTGCTAGAATAATGAAAGTGTAATGCATTCCTGCTTGAATTGTTATACTTGTTTCACCTTGATTTTTGTTCTTTTAAAAGTTTTTTGAATTTTATTGCAATAATCAATATCGTCCTCATCTCCTGGGCATCAGTTTGTTGGTGAATGACATATAAAATTGACATGAACATAATTGGAAAAAGGATAATTTCAGTTTTATAAAACTGCATAGTAGCTATCAGTTGCAGATTTTTACAGTCAACAGCCAAAGCTCAATAAAATCACTTCAAGTGACTAAATCTAGAAGGATAGTAGTCTGGAATGAGCCTAAATAAAATATAACTGATTGGGATAATTAAAAAACATGCTGTTTTGAAACATTTAATTGCATACCAGTTGTGATCTCCCTAGAGCTCACACCCGCTTTTGCACAGGCGCAATAGCACTGCCATTTGGTGTCTTCCCAAGACCAGGGCTTGCAATGGGAATGACGCCAAATGGCATTTGCAGTAGTAAATGAATTAAGAATATACTGAGCTTATCAGAACTGATCTTCAAAAGGTTCCACTGTAATTGGGAACTACATTTAATTAGTGGTCAACCATGTGGGCATGACCAGGACCACAGACTCCAGTCTGGCAGCAGCCTATGGTCCCAGTCACACCCATATGATTGATGAACAGCTCATAGGTAAACAAATACAACAAAATTGACATTGTTATAGCTCGGTAATTTAATGGAACAGGAAGTTCACTTTTCTTTGAAATTAGGGCATATTTTGGGAATTACTTTGGGTAAAAAACAAAATCTTTTATGTGAGGTTCGTTGATGTTAAAGTGATATTGTTCTCTTGGAAGATAGTCTACCAAGTTAGTAATTGGACCAACGGACAATAACATACCTGCTGCTGCTCCTGCCACTAAATAAAAATCACATTAACGGCACTTTGCAAGAGTCAACACTGCTGCACACAGCAACAGGTGAGGCACAAACTTTTCTCAGAAGCTATCATGTTGCTGTTCAGCGGGTCTTTCAGGCCAGTCTGATGCTGACTATTTAAGGCAGTGAGTCGGTTGGAAACCTCCCCCCGCCTCCCTCAATATGGTAACAATCCTTTAACATCAATACAAGGTTTCCAGAGCTGCTGTTATCATAATTGCAACCATTTTGTATAAAAGTACAGAAATGATAAAACAAGAAATTGTTTCACTGTGTTTTATATAATTGCTATCATGTTGAAATGATTATGATAAATGCATCATTGAACAGAAATTTTAAATCGTTCTGACATGAACAAAATCTATAATAAAACGTTTTGATTCAGGCATTTTGGGAAATATCTGTACCTGAGTTTGGGAGTTTTTGAAATATGTTTGTAATGACTTAACATATATTTTACACTCCAGGTCTGAATAAGTTAGCTTATTTCTCAGCCATATATGATAAAATAAACATCATTGGTTTCTGCCTCCTTTACCAAACAGTCATTGTACTCTCTTATTGCAAACAAAATCCACCGAGCCATCACAGGTAAAAAGGATCTTATTAAAACCTGTGTCAAATCAGTATATTAAAAAAGTAAAAAAAAATAGAAGATTTTACTAATAATAAAAATCCTGGGTGCCTTTGATGGATTTTATGTCAAATATTTTTCTTTTGGTGCACTAAATGGTATAACTTACAGATGGAGAATCTATCAGTTCCTACGTGGTAGAAGCTGTGTGTTTTAAAAATTTGCACATTATTTACATTAATGGGACAGTCAGTTCTTCAAAAGCATAAACCAAAAAAGCATAGATGTGATTTGTTGACTGAATTAGTTGTAAGATCTTAAAGTGTACAGATCCTTGTGCTGTGAATATTTAGTAATAAGATGAATGTGATGGAGCACACTTATGATGGACTTTAGTATCCATTTGATATGAAGCATGGAAGGATACTGCTATTCTCACCAAAAGTGTACAGAAAAATGTACTTTGGAGATCATTACAGGTTTATCTGTTCACTTTGGGTACGTTGTCATTTTTTGGGTTTCTTCTTGCTCCTCATCTTAACTCACCATATTCCATAATGTCATCCTCTGTTGGAATGGCAGGATATTTCAGCCACACTTTCTCCACTGTCAACAACACTCCTTGGCCAATCCACAAAAATGGAGATTTGAGTAGTACAGGAAGTTGCTTGTTCTACTCGCAACTCAGCCAGTGTGACCACTATCTTTTCTGCCAGAATCAGACTTCAGGAGAAACTTAAATGTGAATGCCAGTCACAAATGGCAATCAGATTTCGGTCCAGTTGGGGCTACTGTTGCAGTCGGGTTGAACACATTACTTTATTGATTAATAACCATCCTGAGCATTTATCATGGATTTCAAAACTGTTTGATAATGTTTAGCCCATAAGATCCCTGCTTTATCAAGAAGATTAAGGCCCATGCTACTTAAGGCGACCAAGAAATTCCACTGCTCCTGCCAGCATGAAGCCCGAACCAAATTCAGCTTTGGGCCTCATTTAAATATCGCCAGCAAGCTGCAGATTTCAAACAGTCACTATGCTGCAGCTTGCTGGTTGGGGGGGTGGGAGGGGAGGGGGTGAAATCAGCCAACTCCCACACTGAGCCGGCCGGCAGGTTGGGTCTGGGGGAAGGAGTGAGGAGGCAATCCTGGGGGAAGAGAAGGTGCCTCAAACTGGAGCTTTATTGTTGGCCCAGGAGGCACTCCTGCTTCTTCTAGGCTGCTCAGCACCTGATACAACTGGGCGGAGCATGCACTGCGCACACTCCATCCTTTCCTACTTGAATTTTGCAATCGGGGTCTTACAACTGATGTAGGACCCTTGCCCATTTACAGGTGGGCCTTGGCCGTCAAAGGGGCAGCCAATGTGCTCCCCTGAATTTCAACTGCTGGTTGCACATTTTTCAGGCGCAAAATAGGCAGCTGTGAGTTGAATTTCTACCCCAGTGACATGGATACAAAGTTGTCAGAAGTGTGGAAATTAGAGAATAGAAGTAAATGAATAGTAATTGGGGTGTTCCATGGATTTGTGTTGGGACTTCATCTTTTCTCCATATAGATAAATGATTTTGATATGAACATGGAGGAAGTGATACCAAATTTTGCTGACAGTACCAAGTTAAGGGCATGGCAAACTGAAGAAAAATATAGGAGACTAAAGGAGGACTTAGACAAGTTAGGGGGGAGGGCAAATGTGTGGCAAATGCAGGTCAATGCAAATAAATGTGAAATAGTACACGTTGGGAAAAAGAAGAGACTGGAAATTGATACTAAAGAGCAAAAGTCTCAATGAAGTGGAGGAAGAGAGAGATTTGGGATGTCGATACACAGGTCTTTAAAAACAGGATTTCAGGTGGAAAGGCCATAAGACGGTCAAATGGGAATCTGAGTTTTAAATAGAGAGGTATGGAATATAAAAGCAAGAAGGTAATAATAAATCAGGTTAGGCCACAGTTGGAATGCAGTTTGGGCATCCTATTATAGAAAGGGTATTAGAGCCATGGATAAGTCCAACATAGACTTAAAAGGATACCAGGGATGAGAGCGTATAGTTGCAATGAGACCACATGAAATTGATGCTGACAGCTCATTATACTGAGAGAGGCGTGCAGCCAGCGCTATCCACACGGCTTATTGGGCTGCGGGCCTGTTTGGAGGAGGGGCGGTAGATTGGGTGTCTGACTTGATTTAAAGGTAGTCTGCACCTGTTAAGAGGGAGGTGCGCTCTGGCTGCTCCGAGGATGGTGGTGTATTAGGGATGGGAGTGATGGTTCGGATGAAGCACTCGAATCAGCTGCTCTCTGAAAGCTCTGGCAGGTAGGGGCACTGTTGGTTGATGCTGCTCCTGCTCTTCCTCCTCTTTGTGCTGCTCTTCCTCCGCCTTCTCCACGTCTTGCTGCCCAGGGCTGTCCCTCAGTTTAGCGAAATTATGCAGTATGCATCTGGAAATCTGGAAACACGATCAGGAGTGTACTGCATAGCTCCTCCCGGACAGTACAGATAGTGGAAGCATTGCTTGAGCATGCTGTCGGTCTGCTCGATAATATTTGTGGTGGTGGCATGGCTCTCATTGCAGGCATGCTTGGAGGGGAACTCAAGTCGCCAAGTAGCCAGCCTCTGACCTGATGGCCTGGTTGGAATAAAGGCGGCACAGAGGACTGGCACAGTTACTTTGGCAGCCACAGGCGGAGCTGTCCACATGGCTGCTGCCAAGAAACCGGGCACGGACCTACATGATGCGCTGCATGTGCTCGCCATCAGGTCGCACATTCAGGGAGTGGTATCCCTTTCTATTGAGAAAGATGCAAGGCTGGTGATGGGAAGCACACGGGGCAATGTGGGAGCACTCCATGGCACCTTAAAGCCTGGGGCAGCCTGGACAAATCTTGGTGCTCCCTTGTCCTGCTTTGTTCTGTCTGTGGGAATGTGATGTATGTTTTCCTCCTGGTGTAGAGAGCCTCGGCCACCTCCCTGATATAGTGGAGCAAAGCAAACTGTAGCCTGGAACGACCTGTGCTGTGAAAGGTAAGGGCCACAGTTACTTTGGCAGCCACAGGCGGAGCTGTCCACGTCCTCGTCTGGGACTCCAGTTGCGGCTGCAGCAGATGACATAGCTCGGTGACAGCCTCCTTGGTGAAGCGCGGGTACCTCACACATTGCTCCTCAGTGTAGTTGAGGTATGAGAAGTGCACCCTGAAGAAACGTTGTGGATACGGCCCCCTGCACGGTGCCCCCCCTCCTCCCTCTTCTACCATATGCTCCTGCTCTCTCCTGTCTTCTTCTCTGCTCTCCCTCCTCCTCCAGCCCTAAAGGCAGACCTGCCAAACTACCCGTGACTGTAATAAACTCTTCCCAAAGCAGATAAAAGCAGTCCAGCACCAGCTCAAAGTTGTTACCAAAACTCTGAATTCACTTGAGGAATGCAGAAAATAGGCAAAGGCCGAGAAGTTAATTAGCAGCCTGAGATGGCAAACTAGCAGCTAACCTACTAACCTATATGGAAGGGATGAGCTCTGCAGACTCCTACCTGACTATTTATCCCCATGAGTTGCTGGGTGAGTATATCACATAGCAGCGAGTCAGGTGCTGGGGCGGACCACTTTCACAAAAGGGCCCTTCAACAAGTGTAGGACCCTTATTCAAAAATGTTAATAGCATTTTTGAATGCTTTTGGCACATTCCCTGGAAACCTACGGGGCGCCTGATCCAATATGGCGGATGGCGCACTTCTGACGCGGATGGGCATGCACACCACCTGCCATATTGGACCCTTAGGCGCCAGTTTCTTACCTGTAAAACAGATGCGATGAGGTCCAATTTCTAGGCCAATAGCTAATGCGGAGCTACCATCACACAGGCACAGTGGGCCAAATGGCCTCCTTTTGTGCTGAAGTTCCAATGATTCCATGATTTATACACACCGGAAAACTGATAAAAAAGTATTCAGCTCTTGCAGTAATAAAATAGAAACACAGCTGAGTGAATAGGAACATACTGGGAATTACCTAGGTATATGCTCTTTTCATCAGCTGCACAGAGACATTGGGCTCAATTTTGAAATGGTGGCGGGTTGGCAGCGGGGGGGGGGGGGGGGGAGGGGGTGAAGATGCTCGTGGCAAATCCGAATAGAAAAAACTTACCTTTTCTGACGCGATTGCTATGTAATTGATGGTGATTGAAGTTCTTTCCAAGTTTCGCTCCCGGCAGCCAGCCTGATTGACAGGCACTGCCGACAGGAGCTGCAACGCTGTGGCGGGGTGGGGGGAGAGAAAGAGAGAGAGCGAGACGTCATCTGGTGCTGGAACAGAAGATCGGGGTGGGGGAAGAGTGGAAGCTCGGGGGTGAAGAGGGGAAGATTAGGGTGGGGGAGTGGAAGATCGGGGGGGAGAGGGGAAGATCAGGAGGACATTGGGGGGAAGAGGGAAGAGGGGAAGATCTGGGGGGACATTGGGAAGGATGAGGGGGAGATTGGAGAGGGACATCGGGGGAAGAGGGGAAGATCGGTGAGGCAGACATCAGGGGCTAAGAGGGACATCGTAGAGGGAGACATCGGACATCGGAGCAGGGTGGAAAGGTAGGTTGATTTTGTGTTTTAACTTTGTGCAATGGTTTTTTATTTAATTATTTTGTTTATTTTTGCCTGATTGGGCCTTTTGCGCCTGGTTTCACCAGGAGTGAATCAGAAGCCATGGGAAAGCCGCCCAGGTAAGTTAAAAATCGTTCTAACTACCTAATATGTCACAAGTAAAGTACCTAAAGTACCTCGATGAGGTACAATTGGTTCTTTAACTATCATCTCACCGGCTTTAATTGCCGGTGGGACTTCTGGATTCAGGATGCCAGCGTGCACACAGGGGAACTTGGAAGTCAGCGGGTTGGAGCCGGCTTCCGAACCCACTCTGCATTTTTGCAATTTTCGCAGCCCCCCTGCCCCAATCGCACCCGCAATTTAAGTTTAAAATTGAGCCCATTAAAAGT
This sequence comes from Heptranchias perlo, assembly GCF_035084215.1. Classification (NCBI taxonomy): domain Eukaryota; kingdom Metazoa; phylum Chordata; class Chondrichthyes; order Hexanchiformes; family Hexanchidae; genus Heptranchias; species Heptranchias perlo. The sequence goes on from NC_090340.1 coordinate 46,942,164, forward strand.
AACATTACTAAATACATCACACACCAGAGCAAATGCAAGAATAAATTAAATTAAATAATGATGTGGAATCTGTGCCAAGAGCACAAAATGGAACAGATGCAAATGGTGCAATGTCTGAAGGCAGGCCAGTTCACAGCAGCTTTCCTTTTTGCTAGGATTGGTGACCTAAAGGCAACAGAAATCCTGATGACAGAGCAGATGGGCTGCAAAGCTGAACGGAAATGGTTATCACACATCCAAGAACTAGATCATCACAAGGTCACAAGAAGTAATGTGGTGCTGTTGGAGGGGGGGCAATTAGGGCTCTGGACTGAGAAGTCGTTTTGGCCATCAGAATCATCAGTATTTGTAGCTGCAATAGCAGCCTGCTAGTCAGTAGGAAGTACGGGATGAAGCCTCAACCTGCAAAATAATAAAACAACAGTTTATTTTGAGAAAGCGGCTGAAGCTGTTTCAGATTAAAAAGTTCCAGAACAATTTATTAGATGATTGCGAAGCCAAGATATGATTGACTGACTACCGTGAAGTGCTATACTTGTGAGTTTTGAGTCAGGAACAGATAGTGTTATGGGTGCCTGAAATGGCACTGTATTTGTGAGGGTACTTCATAGTAAGGGAGAAATATTAGTGCCCCACAGGGAACATCCTGTGGGGAACAGTCGTGCTGGTAGAGATTAATACACCTTGGTCCTGCGTAATGGTGTTCAGAAATTGAAAAGGGAACATTTAAAAAAACTTTGTTCCTGCAAAAGTCACATTGCGATAACATCAGAATGCAGTCCCTTATCCCTGGAAGTCACCAGATGGCCTCAGTACTGTAACTGCACAGTAGACGTTGACTGCCACAAGTGGTTTCACAGTGATATTGTGCACAGAATGATTCAAACAAACTTGAAAGGGCTAAGAATGCAATCAAAAAGCTTGCCAGCAGATTTCAGTACAAGAGGCAGAAATGATTGTTATCTGTCGCGTTCAATTATTGGAAGACATGGCAAAGTAATAATCAGTGACATTGCAAAGCAGTACTAGGTTCTGTATTACTAACAGATTGTAACTACATGGTATGAACCTCTGTAAAAAAAAAAGTTATAACCTTTGAGTGTTTATATGTTGCATTGACAGAATCACTAAATATGGGAGAAGTGCCAAGGGACTGGAGGGAGGCAAATATGATGCCTATTTATAAAAAGGGACAGAATGATATCCCAAGGAGCTGCACTCTTGTGAGATCAATAGTTGAGAAAATAATAGAAAGTATCCTGAGAGAATAGTGAAACGTCAGGAGAAACATGATATACGCCCTTTCTAATTTTCCTTTCCATACATCAATTTAAAGGAAAATTGGCCGTGGTATATAATGGGCGCCGTTCCACGGTCATCCATTTTCCCCCACCGGTAAAAGTTAAAAACAGCCTCATAGAATGATGAAACATAGTTAACATGGCTTTAGTGGGGTCGATCCTGCTTTACAAGCCAACCAAGAATAATGAAGGATATTATTGGCAGGACAAAAAATGGCAGACTCCCTAGTAAAACTAACTAATGCATGGAGCAAAATGCAACATATTGTAATTAAAAATGCAAAAAAGAAATACTTTTACCATGAACTAAAACAGTAATATCTCTTTAAGAAGTCTGCTTGAGCAGTCTAGGTCCCGGCATTCTCATGCCACTCCGTTACTATGGACGAGGTGCATGCTCTGGGCAGAGCCTCATCTGAAATTGGAAGATTTAGCATTGAGATTGTTTTAAATAAACTCCATACATATCCTCAACCGTATCACATTTCATGGCATCTCCAGATACAAGGCTACGATCACTACAAGGATATCGCAGACAACTTCTTCATCTCCTTGTCCCCCCCATCCTTCTACTATCCTCCAATCTAACTATTCTCACATATGCCCAAGGAAGAAACACTTCCCTCGCTCCCTCACAAATTCGGTCTGCAACAGCCAACTCCTGCTCCTGTGGCCCTTCGTCGATCACACCAACTCTGCTGTTGTCAACATGCTAAACTGCTCCCTCACCTCTGCCTTCGATGCCCTGTTCCCAGAAAATCAGTCACCATCTGATACCCCTGCAGTCGCCTCGATACAGTCCCCATCTCTGCTTCCTCAAGCCAAGGGGTGCAAGCTCAAGTGTACTTGGTATCCAACTGGACTAGTCATCAACCATTATTTTTGGATTGATCACATCAAGCATTACCATGCCTCAAATCACCTCAGCCAAAATCACCTACAACTCCAGGATCACCCTAAAGGGGAAGAACAATCCTAGGCTCATTTTTTTCTGTGGCTAGCTGCCTTCTTAAAGCCCTGTCCTCCCCCTTATCCTCAAACACCAAGTGCAAGGAGCTCATTTATTTTATTTTTTGTTTCTACGATCAAAACCACCCATGCAGCTGCCTCCAGTGCGTCCTCCCTCTCACCCTAGTCCTGACCTCCTCTAGTCCTCAGTCATCTATCCTTTCTAGCCCTGAAAACTCATAATTTTCACCGTTTTTTTCCCCCTGGCCTTTTCAAGTTCCTGAGACCCGCCTCCTGCTTCCTTGATTCCCCCCTCTCCACTCAACTCGACCACCCAACTCCATTCCTTGACACCTATTCTAACTGATATCATTCTTTTCCTCAGGCAGCATCCCTCCCTCTTTCAAAACTGCCTACACAACCCCTCTTGAAAAAAATCAAATCTTGCTCCATCTACAGCACATCTTCTCAGACCCCTGCCCCCTGCACATTTCAAATTATGCCCATGCAACTGTAACAGGAGTACTACTTCACTTGGCATGAGATTGGGCACTATCGGTAGTACGAAGGCTATTTTAGGAATTCCACCAACAAGAATCGAAATTAAGGAATACTACCCTTGTAAGGGAATTTTAAGTAATATTTTTTTAAAAGTTTGGATGGAAAAGGAGGGTGGCTGGAACTGAAAAGTGGCAGAAATGCAGCTTTTAAAGACATAGGGGTAGAAATTGGACCTCATTTCACCCGTTTTATGTTCAGGGGGTCGTGGATCTCTCTCCCTAATAGTATCGTCACTGTGTTGTACATAGAAGTTCAAACACAAATTTAACCATCACCTGCTGAATTAGTGAAGGATCCAATGGGTCATGGGAATCCTCTGGGCTTGCTAATTACCACTGTAATACAAATTGTCTGAGTATTTCAACACTCCCAAGAACCATCAGGGTCAATTTCATGAAGTATCCGTTTTGGCTGCAGTTGCCGCTGTCTATAGTCTGTTGTCATACCACCAATTGGATACAAAAATAACTTATTGCAGAACTACTGTATGCCTTTAGTCTGAAGAGTACTGGCACAGAACAGCAACGATTAGAATGTACACATTGACAGAAAGCGGCCATTTTTGAAGAAACCAACGCAGATAAATGTGAGGAGGCTCTAAAAAAGGGTCACATAATATTCTAATCTTTTAAGTTACTTTAACAGTGACCTTTGAGAAATTAATTTCCTTTGCACAGAATTCCTGTAGAATGGAAAGATCCCAAAAAAGTCACTCATTAAAATTTCCAACTTTTAAAATAATATATGAGGACTATATTGTAGCTTTGTTCGTGTTAATAATACCTCTCCCCCACAAAAGGTTGGCTTGTTAATGAAGCTGCTTCAACTTAGTTCTGAACCTTCCTTGGGGCTGTTTCCACCACCATTCCATCCTAACAGCCCTCTGCATAAAAACATTTCTCCTAACCACTCCCTTCAATCTTTTGGTGAGGATCTTAAATTTATGCCTTCCAGTCATCAACTCAGCAACCAGTTGTTCCTTATTTACTGTATCAAAAACAATCATATTTTTCAGTGCCTCAGACTTTCTCTTGACTGTCTCTGTTCTTGTGAAAAGAGCCGCAGTCTTTTCTCATAACTAAATCATCTCATCCAGGGTGTCACCTTAGTAAATCTCTTCTGTACCCCGTCCATGGTCTTAACATCCTTCCTAAAGTAGGGCAGCCAGAATGGGACACAACATTCTAACTGTGACCAATCCAATCATTTGTGTAGGTTTAGCAATCCTTTTATACTCTTTGTCCCTATTTATAAAACCTAGGCCCAATATGCCATTTTTAAAAAACAGTTTCACCAACTTGTCTTGCCACTTTTAAAGATGTATGTACTTGAATCCTATATCTCTCTGTTCTTCTACTCCTTTTAAAGTTTTATGCCATTAATTTCCATGGGGGTTCTCCTGATTGTTCACCAAAATTTCAGCAGAAGATTGGCGGAAGCTCTGGAGAAACAAAGTAAACGGCAGAAATTCCACCCCTTAATGATTGGTATATATTTCCTCTCCTTATACTTCCTCTCCAAATGTAACAGCTCACCTTTCTCTGCATTTAAGTTCTTTTGAAATCTTTTTGCCTAACCTAATCTTTTTGCCTATCTCCTTCTGAAGTTGTTTATAGGTTCTCTTCTGTGAGGTTCTCTTCATAACCACAGACACTATGGGCTCAATTTTGGAATCTAAGTGCGGGTGCTTTGGGGGCGGGGGTCTCCGAAAACCGGGGAAATCCCGAGTGGGTTCGGAACCCGGCTCCAACCTGCACTAACAGGATCCCCACTGACGCGTCTGGGTGCGCGCGCACCTCCCGATAGCAGAAGTCCCACCGGCAATTAAAGCTGGCGGGATGACAGTTAAGAGAGTGATTTAGATAGTTGAAGTACTTAATTTTGTGCACATTGCGGCAGGGGTCCAATTTTCAAACATCCTCAGCGTGTTTCCCATGCTGTGGGAAACACACCATGTTTTATCAGATGTGTTTCAATCAGCAGCCAGTTGGACTTTCAAATGCTCGTTTGACAGATGGGGATAAAAGGTGAGTTATTGCAGCAGTTCTTTCAGACAAACTTTTGGCTGGGAGAACTTTGTGTTTTCACTGAAAATTCTTACTTTCCACTCACAATTCTTCTGTTCACACATATTTAACAACTTTTCAGATCCCCTCAAACTGACACCATCAGGATGGGGGGGGGGGGGGGGAGGGGGGACGCCATGGCTGCATTCACCACTACGTCCAAGGACGAGCAACATCACCAGCCTCGGCAGGCACAGCGTGCACTTCTGCCACTTGCAGCTCCACAACGCGGTGCAGCGCCACAGGCGCCTGTACAAGAGCACAGAGGGGAACAACAGAGAGAGCGACTTCGCAGGAGGCACTCCCCTCGCCACAGAGTCTACAGACCGAGGCTCAGCTTCCTGGATCTCTCTGAGGAGCAGTGCATACGGAGGCTCAGAGTGAGTCACCAGGTGGTCGCAAACATCTGCAGCCTCCTTCATGCCGAGCTGCTACCGGCTGGGCCGAGCGGCATCTTATTACCCGTCACAGTTAAAGTCTCGACTGCCCTCAACTTCTTCGCCTCCGGATCATTCCAGGGTGCCACGTGGGACATCGCCGGGGTCTCTCAGTCATCTGCACACAACTGCATAAGGCAGGTCACCGACGGCTTATTTCGCAGACCCTCGCAGTACGTCAACTTCCCCAAAGGCGACCTCAGCCAGACGGAGAGGGCAGTGGGATTCCACGCTGTGGCTGGCTTCCCATGGGTGCAGGGTGTAATCGATTGCACACATATAGCAATATGAGCACCTCCACACGAGCCAGGACTGTTCATCAACAGAAAGGGGTATCGCTCCATCAATGCTCAGCTCGTTTGTGACCACCGCAAAAGATTCCTTCACGTGTGCACCAGATTCCCTGGCAGCTGCCACGATTCCTTCGTTCTGAGGGAATCCAATATTCCGCCCCTCTTCCATGCACCGAACACCTTTAAGGGCTGGCTCCTCGGGGACAAGGGATACCCCCTGCACACGTGGCTCATGACACCTCTGAGGAACCCCATCACTGAGCAACAGCATCGATATGACGACAGCCACAATGCCACCAGGTCTACAACTGAACATGCGATAGGGCTGCTGAAGATGCAATTTAGATGCCTTGATCGTTCTGGGGGGAACGCTTCAATACGCACCAGACCGAGTGGGATGGATTATAGTAGTGTGTTGTGCCCTGCACAACATGGCACAACAGAGAGGGGTGCCGCTTGAGGAGGCCCCATCCACATCTGCCATCCACATTGAGGAGGAGGAGGTGGAGGAGGCAGAAGAGAAGGAGGAACCCATGGGCAGAGCGTAGGCCCACCTGGCTGCTCGTGAGGCCAGGGAGTCACTGATATCTGAACGGTTCTCCCAACATCAGAAAGTAAGAGGAGTCGAGTCCTCAGAACACCTGGAAAGAGCAGCGTCAACACCAGCCCCCCCACCCCTCCCTGCACAAAACAGTCCTGCAACTACACATACACCCACTGTAAAGTCACCCACTGGGTGGCATCAAGTATCGCCGTTCATGGCGAACCTCATGAAAGGGCACTATCACAAAAGCCAGTCAAGAATGGGCAAGACCTGGCAGTAGCGGTGAGAATGATAACATTTAATGTGACTTTAACAAAAACCAAATATAAATGAAAAACATGACAGTCTGTCAGACACCCTCGTGCATACCCTTCGTGCTCACAAATCCTTATCCTTTCTCTTCCAACTACTTCTACATGGTGCATCCCCTGTGGCTGCAGCAGAGGTAGTGGCAGGTTGCTCTTGTTCATGCTCTGACTGTTTAGATGCTTTGGGCCCACGCCCTCTGGGTTTTGGACCCCGTGAGGGCCCGTCCAAAGACTGCTCCACCTGCATCTGTGCAGGGGCAGACTCAACCACCTGGAGAGGAGGCAGCATTGCGGGTACTAGTTGAGAGGGGAGCAACGGATGAGACGTGGGAGTACTTTGAGTGGCGTCCCCACTTCCATGTCCCCTTTCACCATCATCCTTCTCCTGGGCCAGGCCCACATCATTACTACCACCCTGCTGCACAACAGTGTGGTGGACATGTGTGATGTGTTGGAAGGCCACTTCTAAAGTATCTGTCAGCCTGTTTAAGGCGGCAGAATGTTATTCACCCTGAGTCCGAATGGCCGTTGTTAGGGCCTGAATGGACTCATTTGTGAACCGTGCTTGAAGCTCAATGGAGGCTAGCCTTCTCTCCATCACAGACATTCCCGCACTTACCTGCGGCACTATCCCAGACATATCAGCAGTTACATGCGACACTATCTCAGATGATTGCTCACGTCCCTGTAACACTATCTCAGAGATTCCCTCCCGCACCTGTGCCACCATTCCACTCATGCAGGAGTTGGACTCCTCCATCCCCTGCACTATTGTGGAGAGCGCGCATGTCCCTCGATTATTCTCCTTTTAAAGGATGGCCCCTGGGGTTCAGCATCTGCGTCCAGCTGAGCAGAGCCTGGAGAGGAGTGCGCCCACCGACGCGGACTCTTCCATAGCTGCCCCTGCCACCAGTGTCTGCTCGTGCTCACTTGTGTGAGGTGACTCACCAGGTGCCAACCCAACTAACTGACTAATAGGACCCACCGAGGTGAGTGTATCTGCGCTGGTGGATGGCTCACTAAGATTTGACAGTGCGCCCTCAGAAGCCGGCAGGTCCTCTGAGGAATCGCCCTCTGCCATCACTGTGATCGCTGAAGGGCCTGTAAGAGAATAGAAGGCAATATTAAGCATCATCACAGCTATGTCATGTTGCAATGAGCATACTGAGGTGTTCAACATGCCAATCATTGTTAACATCAATTCATGTTGTGTGTGATGAATGTTAAAGTTGTGTCACCAGATGTTTGTGGGGTGCCAGTCTCGGCGTCCCCGACGGACAGGCACTCGAGGGTGTGGCTGATCTCCAGCGCCTCCTACTCCATGTCTGTGAGGACCACTATTTGTTGTGGCCCCTCTCCAGTCCTGGCCCTCTCATGTGCATTTTGCGCTCTCTTCTAGAAGGGGAGAAAGAACAGACGTGAGTAAGTGATGGTGAAGTGGCCAACCTATTAATGCATTGGTTTGGGTGAGTCTGACCGTGAAAGAGATGCATCAGAGGGTGAATATGTGAAAGAGATATCATAATGGATGAGGATTGGAGCGAGTAGTGAGGAGTGGTAGTGGTGGGTCACAAATGGGGAGGTGACGAAGTGCTCAGGAAGTGAAGGCAAGTTGTGGATGCGCCTTAAGTGGGTGTGAGGAATGATATGATGGAGTAGTCTTGGCAGTGCAGAATGAATTGTGTCGGGGGGTTGTTTCGGGGCGGGGGGGCGGGTGGTGGTCGGTGATGTGGGACACGGAATGCAGGAGAATCAATAATTGTACTCACTTTGGCTGCCCTAGTTAGGTCATTGAACCGTTTCCTGCACTGGACCCAGGTGCAGGAGATGTTGCTGCTGCTGGTGACCTCCTCTGCCACCTCGAGCCAGGCCTTCTTGGTGGCAGAGGCAGGGCACTTCCTCCCATCTGTGGGGCAAAACACTTCCCTCCTCCTCCTCACCCCATCCAGTAGCTTCTGCAGTGAAGCGTCAATGAACCTTGGAGCAGCCTTGCCCCTGTGCTGCTCCATTGTGGTTTCTGGGTCTTTGCTCCAGCAAAAGCCTTTGGAGCAATGGCCCTTTAAATAGAGCTCCTCCAGCTGATAGCCTGTGATGCGGGTGCACAGTCCGCCCGCTGCGCAGCTTTCTGGCAAACTCGGAAGCCACATTAAGTGGCACCAATTCACTTGCAATCACGTGGGAAATGGACATATTTTATTGGTCGGGTTACCCACGCACCCATTCACCCCCCCCCACCGCTGCCATCCCACCTCCATTCTAAAATCAGGGCCTATGTTTACATTGTCTGCAAATGTTGTTATTGTGTTGTTATTCTATATATATTTTAAGAGCAGCAATGTGCTAGCATTAATCCCTGGGGAACACCACTGCTTACATCTCAACAATCCAAAAAATATCCATCAACTACGACTCTGGTTTCTATCTGTGTTGCCACATTTCCTTTAATACCAAGCACCTTAATTTTATCAACACGTCTTCAATGTGGCATCTTCTCAAACGCCTTTTGAAAATCCATATACACAACATCCACTGCAATTCCTTTATCAATACACTCCATTATTTCCTCAAAGTACCCTATTACATTTGTCATACAAGACTTGCCTTTTACAAATCTGTACTGACTTTCCTTAAGTGACCCATGTCTTTCTAAGTGAATATTAGTTGAATCCTGCAATAACGCCTCGAAAAGTGCATCTGCTACTCATGTTTTAGGATGTGGATGAACCATCTACATAGATGTCAAGATTTTACTCCAACATCTGAGGAGGTATCTCCTTTTTTTTAAAAAAGACTGAACTATAAAACGTTTAACTATATGTTTTACTTTCAAAGCTATATGCAATATGAACAATGAACATTATACATGTGTTCCTTACATTCATTTCTAAAGATAAAATCCATATTATCAATAGTTTAGAGTGGAACAAAAGACAATATTAAAAAAAACAATCAGAATCAGAGGTGACAACAATCTTTTGAGTCACAGTTCCATTTTTATCACTGTCTTACAACCATTTCCTATGGGTTACCTTTCCTGCTGCAACGGTTTTAGGTCATTAAGATTTCCGTGTTGGTCTTCTGCATTCCTCATGACATGTAAAATGTTATTTGTTTTTATGGCAATTTACGTCCAGACATTTCAACACCCAAGTTGAATTAGATATTTGGCACTTGGAGCCCTTGATACCTGCTTTGCTTTCATAATTCTTTAATTCCAATGCATTTGGTGTTTTTAAATCTTAGTGGGTTTTGTACACCATTTTGTTTTAGTTACTGCCAGCAGAAGCTGAGCTTGAGCTGTTAACAAAGGCCAATTATTTAATTTCCTGTTAGCTTTTTAATTTGCACAGTTGCAGCTCGCATTCCATTGGATAGCTTAACTGGCTAACTTTGGTAAATTAAGATGTGAAAAGAGGTAAATTGTACATTACTGCTTGGGCTGTAATTGTAGGTAATTATGCCACATTTATCACTGAAATAGGCTTAACAGCTGCACGCAAAACAATTCTGCCCTTTATCCAAGACTGGTTATATGAGGATTTTTTCTTATCCCAACCTATTTCATTCACACTATTCCCACTTAATTGCACAATCTGCTTCCTTGCAATATTTTGTCTTCTATTACGTCCTATGGTAATGCAACCCACTCAAATACATTTATCTGCACAAATCACCTACTCACATTAGATTCGTCTCCTCAGATCAATTCTTGCCTTTTATTTGGGCATTTCATTCCGGCGAGCTCTCCGAATTTAACAAGCACCAGCCAAAGACAGAGATGCAGAACCTACCATTTTGCAGTTTAAGATGCAGCAATAAAATTGACTGAAACTTGAAGTATTTCACTTTTTTAGTGCTTTGTACTAAATATCATTTTTTTTACATTCTATTTGAAATAGGTACTCACATCTATTAATCCCATTGTAAAAGTAAATTGTTAAATTGCATAATCCACTTAAATGCACAGAAATCATTGAGCCCAATACATGCAATTAAGGGGGAGGTTCCGGGACAGGATTCTACTGTAATTTTGAGATGTTTTCAGGTAATAATAACAGGTTCCGCTGGGCTGTAGTTAGGAGCCTACAAAAAACACCAAGTTCAACAGATGTTGTTAGAGATGAAAGCAGGGAACTGACTGTTGAAAGAGAAGTAGTTCTGGGTCAATGGAAAGATGATTTGAGCAGCTTTTAAACATAGACAGTGGAAATAACAGGTTTGGCATCTGGACTTTGCAGACAATACTGTACAGGAATCAGTTTGAAGTTTTATCTATCCCATGAGTGACTCTAAGTCATGAGAGACAAAGTCACAAGTAAATTATGCAGGCCAGCCTTACATAAGGAATAAATCATGCTGTTTATACATTAACTGTTACTGAAGATGAGACAGTTAAAATAGTTTTCTTTTTGTAAGATTTTACTTACAGTTTTCCATTTTGTTTGCAGGTCCGATGAGGGAGAATTCACCAATGGCTCCCAATGATCTACGACCTCTGTTAGATATCTTTATATGGGATTGTAGTCCTGAGTGTTGTATTATCAAATATCTTTTTAACAAATATCATAACAGAATATATTTAAAAACAAGATAATATCAAAAAAGCTATATGAACATGGACACTACCAAAGCACAGAGTACAAACAGAGATCATTTTGTTAAAAATAAAAGCCAGAGAGGCAGTGAGAGGGTCTGAACTTTTGCAGCTGTGTGTGGCAAAATACAGCTTGAAACATTACATATTTCTAATGCACAGAGAGTGAGATTTTGCTTTCTTGCTACTTGCAGGCTGCTTTCACTGTGGACAGGTTTCCAAGTAAAAATGCTTCCTGGTGAAATACATTATTTTAAGTCCTTGAATTTTGCAACCCAGTAACTACCCAGTGTAACATGAAGAGTCCCTATTACCTTAACAAAATGGCAGTCAGCATTAATTAGATACTTGCCAAGACTGAAGATAGGCAGGGATGTGTATTCCCATTGTCATAATTGTAAATTAGTAGGATACTCAGATCCTACAAAATGCATAGAGGAGAATTCAAATATCAGCTACTCTGATTCATAGTTTACTCCATGCAGTTGATATGACATTTTGGCAAAATCGTTGTGAGCTGACCAAGCAAAACCTGATTAACATGCTCAGAATACAGTACAAAAATAAGCAAAGCAAAAGTACTAAAAACTGCACATCACTAAACTGGTAGGAAGATTCACGTGAACAAAAAGCCTGAGCAAGCAAACCATTTCTATTTTTTAGGAACTACCTTCTCAAAAGATGGAATGTATGATTGGGGGAAGAATGCCTCTGCTGGCATAAGAATTATGGAAGCTGTCAACACCAGCTGAGCAAGACTTAAATAAGCACCTATTTTAACACTGAGAATTACTTTTTTGTTCTTGATTCATAGCTTGATTTATGCACCGGTCTCAATTTGTGACTAAATTGCTTCACTGCAAATAACTTCATCTCTGTATTTCGCTCTTGCAATTGGAGCAGTGAGATGTAAAAACAGCACGAAAGGGGCGGGCTAGCAGTTAAAATTGCTGTAGAAGACTTACCGCTCTGTTCCTGCCGGCTGCCATTTTAACCACATAGCTATTAGTTGGCCATGGCACCCACCTGAGACAGACGGGGGCCTCATGAATACATGCAAATCAAGGTCCTATGTGCAGCTCACCTTCAATCATAAACAGGATATTGCAGTTTGTGCAAGGTACCCAGGCAGTTGTCACTATTTCCAGGCACTGTGGCGCGTATTGGTTGAGAGGGTGGCGAAAGAGCAGACATGTTGCCCTCTCTTAGGATGTCAGCAGTACTGCTCCCGTAGCATCACTGCCACAGATCTGCAGGAGAGCAGATTGCAGAAGATGAGTGACTCCTTGAAAACCTCTATCTACCCCTTCTGATTGTATGATGAAGGATGTGATGGAGGTGAGAGAATTGTTGAAAGTGCTGCAGGAAGATGTGATAGGAGTATTGGCAAGTGTTGTTGAGGGAAATAGAGAGATCAAGAGCTGTACTCACTCTTGCCGCTCTTGTGAGATCATTTGAACCTTTTTCTACATTGAACCCAGATCCCGGGGGTGATGCTGCTGGCACTGACCCTCTCAGCCATCTCTGATCGGGCCAGCTGGATAGTTGTCCTGGATATGCTCCTGTGGGTACTGGGGAACTGTACCTCCATCCTTTCCCTGACCTTCTCCATCAGGACTTCCAGAGAGGTATCTGAAAACCTGGGGCAGCCCTGCGACTCATTACAGTGATAAGAATCTGGTATCCTCAAAAAAAAACACATCACATGTACTGGGTCTTTTACATGACCCTCCAATGCTTTAGCTTTTTACCATTTACATAAACGATTTGGACTCGGGAATCGGAAATACAATTTCAAAATTTGCAGACGACACCAAATTGCGAGGAGGACTGTGACAAAATACGGGAAGACATTAATAATCTTGCAGAATGGGTGTGTAATTGGCAAATGAATTTCAGTGCATATAAGTGTGAGGTATTACATTTTGGTAGGAAGGATAAGAAGGCCACATACTGCTTGGATGGTAAGTGTCTAAATGTGGATGAGGAGCAGAGGGATCTGGGGGTACAGATACACAAATCACTAAAAGTAGCGACGCAGGTTAATAAGGCCATAAAAAAGCAAACCAAACACTGGGGTTCATTTCTAGAGGAATAGAATTGAAAAGCAGAGCAGTTATGTTCAACTTGTATAGAACCTTGGTTAGACAACACTTGGAGTACTGTGCACATTTCTGGTCTCCATATTATCAAAAGGATATAGAAGCACTGGAGAAGGTGCAAAAAAGATTTACTGGGATGATACCAGAACTGAGAGATCATACCTATCAGGAAAGATGGAGCAGGCTGCGGCTCTTTTCTCTAGAAAAAAGAACAGAGGGGTGACCTGATAGAGGTCTTTAAGATTATGAAAGGGTTTGATAGAGTAGACGTGGAGAAGATGTCTCCACTTGCGGGGGAGACCAGAATCAGGGGCCATAAATATAAGATAGTCACTAATAAATCCAATAGGGAATTCAGAAGAAACCACTTTACCCAGAGAGTGGTAAGAATGTGGAACCACAAGGAGTAATTCAGGCAACTAGCATAGATGCATTTAAGGGGAAACCAAAGGGAAACACATGAGGGAGAAAGGAATTGAAGGATATGCTGATAGGATTAGATGAATTAGGGAGGGAGGAGGCTCATGTGAAGCATAAACACCGGCATGGATCTGTTGGGCCGAATGGCCTATTTCTGTGTTGTACATTCTATGTAATTCTTTCACAACTGGTGCAGTCACATCAGCTTCTACTTTGGGCATACTGAAGTTCGCATAAAAGAGATGTGGAGATGACAGTCACTATTCTAATATGAATTTAAAACAAGAAATAAATGGAGGGGAGGGGTGAATGTGTGTTACAGCGCATTAAACATTTTTCAGAAAATCTCAAAAAATATGGAAATTGGCATTGTTAAACCTTTGCTGGAAATTATATAAGCAATGAAATGAGATGCTAACATGTGTGTGTGTAGAGAGAGAATCACATTTCCATCAAATCCAGTTTCAAATACCATGGCTTGTACAAGGGCACAGCTGGGCACCTGCTTGAAATCAACCTGTGTTTATTTAGTACTCAGCGATAAATCCTCTGGAATCTTAAATCAGGGTAGATCTATCAGCAAAAGATGGTGACAGCACTTCTTGTTTTTTTAGCAGCCTCTGTCTTATTGTTTGATAAAGCCAATTATCCATAAAAAAGCAGTCCCTGTAGTTCTCCTGGCCTGCCTGCAGACACCATTACATTTTGGGGTCTTTTTAAACTTTCTTACCCTAGATTATTCCAACTGTCTGATGTTAGATCACTCTCACAGGTGAGGCCCAACTGTTCAAACCTTCAATAGTGCCTATTCTTGCCTTGAGATCAAGGTAACCATTTGGTAATGTACTCGGGATATCGAACAGAAAACATTAGCTACTGGATTATCTTATGCCTTCATAAGATCCCACTTCAGTCTTTGAAAGCAGTAGAACATCATATCAGACATTGTTTAAATTTTACAATATCAACATGTTTATTAAACAAACAAGGAACAAATGAATAATCTAACAGGTAAGATAGTTATATATTTACAGTATAATGTATTTTATCTTAATTTCTTGAGCAGACATGAACAATAAAAAATTTCAACTTTAAAAGTTAAACTAATCCTTTGTAAGTGATATTTAAATGGACACAGTGGGTGGAAATTGGTATGCATTTTGCATGTTTTCCGCGTCCAAAACAGGCGCCAGAAAGTTGCATTCTGCAGCGTGATGTTCCATGCTGGAAGTGCCCCCGACGCCATATTGGTTTGGGTGCTCGATAAGCGTCCCTGGCGGCCGCCTGAAACAAATGCAGACATCATCTAAATATGTTAATGAGCCCTACACCTGAATCAGGACATTTTTCTGAAATTGGTGTCTGTGCCGCCTGAAACGTCACTTCCTTAATCCACCCAGCAAATCATGCTGGGAACCGTCGGCAAGCAGCTTTCACAAGCATTATTTAAAGGGATCCTCACTTCCATTAAGGTATATTCTCTGGATCATCATTTCAGGCTTCTAGGGAGCTTTTGGGCCAGGTTTTTGGCTTTTTTGGCAACTGTTTGTCTGTGAGATACCGTGAGTGAGTTTGTGGAGAGCAGGAACTGTTTCACAGGATTTACTTGTTCTCAATTGCTGAACATGGGAATGCTGCTGGGCTTAACCTTGAGGCTCTCAAGCATAGAAACATAGTAACAGGGGTAGGCCATTCAGCCCCTCGAGCCTGTTCCGCCATTCAATTAGATCATGGCTGATCTGTACCTCTATTTTCCCAACCTTGATCCATACCCCTCGATATCCTCACCTAACAAAAATCTATCAAATTCAGTCTTAAAAATGTCAATTGTCCTGGCATCTACAGCCTTTTAGGGGAGATAGTTCCAGATTTCCACTACCCGTTTTGTGAAAAAATGCTTCCTAATTTCACTCATGAGTGGTCTAGCTCTAATTTTAAGATTGCGCCCCTTTGTTCTAGATTCCCCCACCAGAGGAAATTGTTTCTCTATATTTACCCTATCGAATCCTTTTGTCATTTTAAACACCTCGATTAGATCACCCCTCAACCTTCGATACTCATGGGAATACAAGCCATGTTTATGCAACCTGTCCTTGTAATTTAACATTTTAAGCCCGGGTATCATTCTGGTGAGTTTGCGTTGTACCCCTTCCAAGGCCAGTATATTCTTCCTGAGATATGGTGCCCAGAACTGAACACAGTACTCCAGATGGGGTCTGACCAAGGCTCTGTACAACTGAAGTATAATTTCTTCCCCATTGTATTCCAGCCCCTTTAAGATAAAGGCAAACATTCCTTTAGCCTTTTTGATTACTTTTTGTACCAGTCCACTAGCTTTTAATGATCTGTGTACCTGGACCCCGAAATCTCTTTGCTCCTTTACAGTTTCTCACCATTAACAAAGTACTCTGATTTGCCTTTCGTGGATCCAAAGTGAATGACCTCACACTTCCCCACGATGAACTCCATTGGCTACAATTTTGCCCATTCACTTAATCTGTCCACGTCCCTTTGTAACTTCCTGCCCCCATCTGCACAACTTAGAAATAGAATCATAGAAAGATTACAGCACGGAAGGAGGCCATTTGGCCCTTCGAGTCCGTGCTGGCTCTATGCAAGAGCAATCCAGCTAGTCCCACTCCCCCGCCCTAACCCCATTGTCCTGCAATGTTTTTCCTTTCAAGTACTTATCCAGTTCCCTTTTGAAAGCCACAATTGAATCTGCCTTCCCCTGCCTTCCCCTGCCCCCGCCCACCACCACCCCCACCCCCCCCACCCCACCCCTCCCACCCCCACCGCCACCCCTGCGGCAGTGTAGTCCAGATCCTAACCACTTGCTGCGTAAAAAAGATTTCCCTCATGTCACCTTTGGTCCTATTGCCAATCACCTCAAAACGTGTCCTTTGGTTCTTGACCCTTCCGCCAATGGGAACAGTTTCTCTCTATCTATTCTGTCTAGATCCTTCATGATTTTAAATACCTCTGTCAAATCTCCTCTCAATCTTCTCTGTTCCAGGGAGAACAACCCCAACTTCTCCAGTCTATCCACGTAACTAAAGTCCCTCATCCCTGGAAACATTCCATTAATCTTTTCTGCACCCTCTCTAAGGCCTTCACATCTTTCCTAAAGTGCGTTGCCAAGAACTGGTCACAATACTCCAGTTATGGTCGAACCAGTGTTTTATAAAGGTTCATCATGACTTCTTTGCTTTTGTATTCTATGCCTCTATTTATAAAGCCCAGGTATGCTTTTTTAACCGCTTTCTCAACCTGCCCTGCCACTTTCAATGATTTGTGCACATAAACCCCCAGATCTCTCTGTTCCTAACCCCTTTTAGAATTGTGCCCTCTAGTTTATACTGCCTCTCCTCGATCTTCCTACCGAAATGTATCACTTCACATTTTTCTGTGTTAAATTTCATCTGCCACTTGTCCGCCCGTTCCACCAGCCTGTCTATATTCTCTTGAAGTCTATCACTATCCTCCTTACTGTTCACTACACTTCCACGTTTTTCTATTCACTGGTGCCCTCCTTCCAATTATCCCATTTACTGATGCCCTCCCCTCAAATACCCAATTTACTGGTGCCAACAACTGAATACTTCAAAACTGAGATAGATGGATAGATGTTTGTTAGGTAAGGATATCAAGAGATATGGAACCAAGGAGACTAAATGGAACCATAGATCCATAGAAAATATACAGCACAGAAGGGGGCCATTTGGCCCACCCTGTCCGCGCTGGCTCGAAGAACAATCAGGTGCCCATTCTAATCCCACCTTCCAGCACTCGGTCCATAGCCTTGCAGCTTACAACACTTTAGGTGCAGGTCCAGGTACTTTTTAAAAGAGTTGAGGGTCCCTGCCTCTACCACCAATTCGGGCAGTGAATTCCAGACACCCACCACCCTCTGGGTAAAAAACTTTTTCCTCATGTCCCCTCTAATCCTTCCGCCAATCAGTTTAAATCTCTGTCATCTAGTTCTTGAACTCTCCGCTAGGGGAAACAGGTACTTCCAGTCTATGCTATCTGGGCCCCTCATAATTTTGTACACCTCAATCAAGTCACCCCTCAGCATCCTCTGCTCCAAGGAAAACAACCCCAGCCTATCCAATCTCTCCTCGTAGCTGCAATTTTCAAGCCCTGGCAACATTCTTGTAAATCTTCTCTGCACTCTCTCCAGAGCAATTACATCCTTCCTGTAATGTGGTGACCAGAACTGTGCACAATACTCCAGCTGGGGCCTTACCAGCGTTTTATACAGTTCCATCATTACATCCCTGCTTTTGTATTCTATACCTCGGCTAATAACGGAGAGCATTCCGTATGCCTTCTTCACAACCTTATCTACCTGTACTGCCACCTTCAGGATCCTGTGCACATATACTCCAAGATCTCTCAATTCCTCTACCCCTCAATATATTCCCGTTTACTGCATATTCCCTTTTACTGTTTGCCCTCCCTAAGTGTATTACCTCACACTTCTCCGGGTTGAACTCCATTTGCCACTTTTCCACCCACTCCACCAACCCATTGATATCTTCTTGGAGTCTACAGTTATCCTCTTCACTATCAACTACACGGCCAATTTTTGTGTCGTCTGCAAATTTGCCAATCACGCCCCCTACATTCAAGTCCAAATTATTAATATATACCACAAACAGCAAGGGACCCAACACTGAGCCCTGTGGCACACCACTGGAAACGGATTTACATTCGACTTTTACCCTTTGTTTCCTGTTACTGAGCCAATTTTGGATCCAATTCACCACATTTCCCTGTATCCCATTGGCTTTTACCTTTCTGACCAGTCTGCCATGTGGGACCTTGTCAAATGCCTTACTAAAATCCATGTAGACAACATCCACTGCACTATCCTCATCAATCCTCTTTGTCACTTCCTCAAAGAATTTAATCAGATTTGTAAGGCATGACCTTCCCTGAACAAATCCATGCTGACTATCCCTGATTAAACCATGCCTTTCCAAGTGACAGTTTATCCTATCTCTCAGTATTGATTCTAATAGTTTGCCCACCACCGAGATAAGACTGACCGGCCTATAATTGTTCGGCCTTTCCCTCATACCCTTTTTAAACAATGGTACTATGTTTGCAGTCTTTCAGTCCTCCGGTACCTCCCCTGTATCTAGTGAGGATTGGAAAATGATCCTCAGAGCATCTGCTATTTCCTCCCTAGCTTCCTTCAATAGCCTAGGAAACAATCCATCCGGCCCTGGTAACTTATCAACTTTCAAGGATTCCAGTCCCTCTAGTACTTCCTCTCTCGTAATGTTTACCTTATCCAATATTTCACACCTCTCCTCTTTAACTACTATGTCCGGATCGTCCCTTTCCTTTGTGAATACGGAGACAAAAATATTCATTTAAACCCTACCCACATCCTCTGCTTCTACACACAAGTTACCCTGATCATCCCTGATAGGTCCCACCTTTTCCTTAGCTATCCGCTTGTTCTTAATGTACTGATAAAATATCTTTGGGTTTTCTTTCATCTTACCAGCTAATATTTTTTCATGCTCTCTCTTTGCTTTCCTTATTTCCTTTTTTACGTCATCCCTGTACTTTCTATACTCCTCAAGGCTTTCTGCAGTATTTAGTTTCCTGTGACAGTCATAAGCTTTCTTTTTCTGCTTTATCTTGCCCCGTATACTTCTGGACAACCAGGGGGCTCTAAGTTTGGCAGTGCCACCCTTTTTCTTTGAGGGGACGTGTCTGCATTGTACCTGTAGAATTTCACTTTTTAGTGCCTCCCATTGGCTTGCCACTGATTTCTCCTCAAGTAGTTGTGTCCAGTCCACTTCTGCCAAATCACCTGTTAGTTCTGTAAAATTCCGTAAAGTTCTGTAAAATCTACGTTCCATGTTTGTGTGTTCCATTGCTTCTGTGTTTCTTTGCTCCTATGTTCTTATGTTGCTATGTTCCTATGAGAGTAGAAAGAACAAACAAACTTTAACTTGCGCCTTTCATAGCCCCAGGATGTCCCAAGACATTTCACAGCTAATAAAGTACTTTTGAAATTTGGTTGTTGTTGTATTGTAGGAAACGCAGCAGCCAATTTGTGCATAGCATAGTCCCACAAACAGCAATGAGATAAATGAGCAGATAATCTGTTCTTGGTGGTGGTTGGGGGAGGAATGTTTTGCCGTACACTGGCAGAACTTACTGTGCCTCCCAACTTAGCAGCAGCTAGGAAGGCAGGAAATACCTGCACAGGCTGCAAGAAGAGGGCAAAGGAGATAAGGGCTCAGGAGGCATTACAGAATGTGGGTCTTCAGAAACAAAACATCATATCTGAACTACACAGAGAAGCAGTGTGTAAGGCAGCTCCATTTCAACAAGGAGATCGTCCCTTGTCTATGCCACCTGTTGGAGTGAGAATTGAAGCCCAACATCAGGGCATGTACTGCATTGCCTGACGCATTGAAGGTCACCATGGCTCTAAACTTTTACAGCTTTGGCTCCTTTCAAACCACTTCTGGTAACATTAGCAACATCAGTCAGTTTGCTGTGTTCTCCTCACAGGCTTTCCATCCTCCATTTTACACAAACTTCAACCTCAATCTCACTCACCTATAACCTTTGTTCTAGATCTCCATATTGATTTCATCCTCATTGACAAATTCCTCCATGATCTTGCTCCACCTATGTTTGCAACCTCCTCCAGCTCTATATCCCAGCTTGCATCTCAACTCTTCCGTATCTGGGCTGTTGTGCTCTCTGTCAGCTCCTTAAGCCATCATATACTGAATTCTGGAATGCTGTAAACCTCCACCTTGTTACTTCTCTCATCAAAAGCCTTCTTAAACCTATTTTTTTGATCATGTCTTTGGTCACCTCGGTTAACTCTTCTCCAAACTCCTGTTCAGTGTCAATCCCCCGTGTGAAATGCCTTGGGACATTGTTGTTGTTGATGCTTTCAGTTACTGATAGGCCCAGGGAATGCAAATCCTCACTGAATGAATTGGTTCTTATTTGTTCATAATAAATATGTGCTAAAGTCTTTCATCATCTGCTAAAAATGGTCACATGTTCAGTTGCAAGACATGCTCCCCAGAAATAGTCACACCAATTACATGCACTCTGCTTACTGCCTTATCATGACAGTGAAAGTTGAATTAGAAAAGGAAGTCTAAGCCAAAATCTGGTAACTTAAATGAGAAGTTTATGATGATAATAGGATAATAGTATGCAAATATGGAACGGCAAAATAGGATTAGTACTAAGGACATTAAGAAAGAATTCATGGTTAGGGTGTTTGAGGAACACGACAAAAAGGACACAGCTTCTGTTGATTTCAGCATGGAAGCATTAGTTACTAACAGGATTCTTTCAACTAATACGAGAAGGAATAAATCATGAGGAAGATCACAAGATAATTATCATAAGTAGCATTATGTAAAAGGTGCAAGAAATTGGTGCAAACAACAGATAAAACAGCAAAAATTTAAATAGTAATAAGTTGATGTACTGCAGTAAGAAAATGAGGCAAGTCAGCCAGTTGAGTGAGTCAACATTGTCTTTTTTCCCAATTGACTCAATACTCAACTTGCTGTTATAACACACATGAAAATATATGGCCATCTCATCAAGTTTTGATGAAACTTTTTCCTTAAATCCCTGCCATAAATCCCATTTCTCATCACACACTCTGTGTTCACTCCACTGCTTTTTTCACTCCAATTGTCTCCTCTTCTATCCAGAAGATGCTGAGTTTTGTTCAGGTATGACTCAGTTGCTGCCGGCAGGCCTCCAGTACCAGGCCAAAGAAACCAATCTTCACATGTGAGCCTACATATTGAGTAGCACCACAGCCATCATTCACACGCACACTTCAACAGAAGTCATGAACTAGCCATCAGCAATGGGAACACTGGCTGATACTTTTCCTGGGGCATTGAGGCACAGGTGTAGTGCCCAGACAGCAGAGCTTTGCGAGGGGTGGCATGAATAAATCAATTTTCTCTTTCCCAGATCATTCAGAATGGATATTTTGCACAGGGCCTGTTCTGTGCACTAACTACGTCCATGGGAATGGACACCTCAGGCTGTCCTCATACTCAACGTCCTCAGTCACTTTCAAAAAAAGCAAAGATCGGCCACTCACAATGCAGCATTCTTCATGGGTATCCAAGAATGAACAAATTCAGGATAAACAGTACATGTGATTGCATTTAATTTACCCATTTAGAATTTGTAGCACCTTTTAAAAAAAAATAGTGCTTGTATTATTCACCCAGCTACTTTTTTTTAGTCTAGAAAGATCTTCAGCTACACTTCCATGCATTAGCTTTTTCTTTATTTTCAAATGGAAAGGGTTATGATTGGCAGCCAATTTAAAATGCCTGGTGTCTATGACTGTCCACACAGTGAACTCCTAATTTCACTCAAGTCACTTGTGGGAAAGGCAACAGGAGAAGGCAGAATCAAAAGGAAAGTCAATCTTTGTAGCTTATGTAGACCTCCTGCTGACTGGTAGCATAGGACTATATTTTCATCATAAAAATATACTAGGAGAAATACCCATATTTCTTCATAATTTATAGCCTACTCACAAAATCATGAGAACATGTGGTTTTGAGCTGCGTGCGTCCTGAGAGTGAGATTTTTGTTAGCAGGAAAAGTAAAAAGCAGCCAATCCTGAAACATCCAAATGATTCTTTAGCACTTCACAAACATCTAACGAGCAACTTAACTGTTAAAAATGTAGAAATGTTTGTTCACACAGACATGGAATGCACAATATTTTTGTTACATTGCTCACCAATAGTTTATCCATAAAGTCTCACCTGTGGGTATTCACCTCTAACACAGCTCAGCACAGCGCCCCATTTAAATAGTTTTTTAATTGTAGAACAGGGGAAACACTGGCCTCCAGTTCAGTAATGACTGATAATTTATGGGTGCTTAAGAAAATCAGTAATGATTGTACATGAATAAACTGTGTTTTTAGTATTAATCTACTAATACTTTAGTTGCAGAAAAAAAGGGCATTCTTTGTGCCATATCCAAACATACACTGAAATCTTAGCAATTCGTCATACAAAGATCTTTGCTGTGATTTGATAGAAATGAAAGTATCATAACTTTTTTTATCTATTGGGTATCATGTTAATTATTTTATGTATCAACATGATCAATCATTAATATAGCAAGAAATTGTAAATGCAATGTGATATTAGGCTTATGGAGTAAGACTTGTCTGAAAAAACCTTGTCAGGAATCTTACTGCTATGACCAGTTGAGGACTTAAGAGATAATAGCCTAGAAATTCAGGAGTGGCCGATATTGGGCCTCAGGACTCATTATACCGGAGCCAGTCAGGCGTAACAGCCAGCTGATGAAGAGGACCGTAGGTAAGTAAATGTGAAAAATTTACCTTGTAGGTCGCAGGCGATGGCACGGTCTGGTTAGACCCCTTATTGCATATGTAAAGGGATTAATGTCTGCTTCCTTTCCCAATATGGAGGGGGAGGGACGTCGACGCACATCTGGCCAGAAATGTGCGCGCACTTCTTCCCCACCATATTGGGGGCTTAGTATATCAGTTAACGCCCAAAGAACGGGCACTGCAAGGCCAAATTTTTAGGCTAATGACATCTACATAAGTGCTTCACAGACCCAAAACCTGACACTGATATAGTGATGGGAAAAAGTTAGGTGAGGTGACTGAAGGCATGGTCAAACAGGTAGGCTTTGTGGAGGCTTTTTAAGTAATTTGACCCTATTTGCCACTCCATGGTACCAGCCCCATAAGTCAGGGCACAGCTGGCTGGTACTGCCATTGGCTACGCCAGTCCTTTGGTGCGTGTGAGCTACTTGAGTTAACAGGCTCAAGGGGCTGAATGGCCTACTCCTGTTCCTATGTATAGTGGCTTTGAAGCGGGTGGCACAACTCTTCATCTGGCTGTCTGCTGACTCACACCCTGTGACGACAGCTTCCCATAGATGTTTCCTGGTTGGTTTGTCAGCAGAATACAGAATCATAGAATTTTACAGCACAGAAAAAGGCCATTCATCTGATTATGCTTGTGCTGGCTCTCTGGAAGAGCTATCCACTTAGTTCCATTCCCCTGCCCTTTCTTTACATCCTTTAAAATTTTTCTTTTTCAAATATTTATCCACTTCCCTTTTAAAAGCTATTATGGATTCTGCTTCCTCCACTGTTTCTGGTAGGACATACCATGTCCCAACAACACTCTTTGTAAAAGAAAATCTCCTAATTTCTCCCTTTTTTATATTGATCTTAAATTTATGCCCTCTAATTACCGACTCACTGACAAATAGAGATAGTTATTCCCTGGTTATCTTATCAAAGACAGAAATGATTGATGGCCCTACCTTGTCAAGCAGACTACACTGGCTGTTGATCACTCTGGTGTGCCTTCTTTCACGCAGTAACTCTTAAGGCATGAAATATGTAACTGAGATGTATTCAGGCATTCACATATCATATCTGTGCAATCAGCACTATTGTCACAGCCTACCTCAGAAATAGGAGCCTCAAAGGTGAGGTATGTGTCTCTCTGTCTGCCAATGTTGGTGGGCATAGAACACCTCTGGTAGAATCCGACTTGCCTGGCATCCCTCCATTTGTCCATCTCTTCTTACTCCAAAGAACCGAGATAGAGGATTCCCATTGGTGCAGGGGGAAATAAAAAAAACAATACAATTGGCACAAAGGCTCAAGAGAACCTAAACGTCAACAGAAATGGCTGGAATACTTAACTTTATAAGGCTGTGGAGCTTATATGAACTTCCATATTTCCTTGAGAACCTGCACAAAAACCCATGAAATTGTATGGGGATGTCCCTGCCCACATTTTAAATGAAATTCTCACCTTTTTCAAGTGGGCACTTCCTGTCCTCAATATTCCTGCCAGTGGAAGTACAAGAAGCACAAAATGGATGGAGGTCTGGCACAATGGATCATCGATCTCTGCCTACTTTTCCAATTGGATTTGCTTGATTTATGCCTGTAAATCAGATGAACCCCGTTGGAAAATAACCCATGATCTCCTAGGCAACGCTTTCAAACCTAGTTGCAGTCATCATTTCAACTTGATAGCTAAGATACCACACGACAACATCAGCATCCCAAATCATAACACTTTCCTTTTTAAAAAATAATAAAACAAAAGATAAAACTATTTATGTGAAGTCAGCCATTCCAGGGCTTTATTTAATCGTGGAGCCCCTCGTTATAAAATGTGAAACATTTGAGCGACCTCGCCATTTTGGGGGAATGGGGGCGGTTGGAGGGATGGTAGGGGGGAGGTACCATTTAATAATGATATAAAAATCTATGGAGACCTTGCCTGGTCTGCATGCTGGAGCCACATGATAATCTGGGACAAATTTGGGGGGGGGCGGGGAGGGAGTAAGACCCCTCTGTCGCACAATATCTACACCTGCGGTGATATTTTGCAACCTCTGCCCTCAATAAACTAGCTGATCTGAAGTAAAATACTCTCAATTTGACCATGCAGCAATGAAATGCATGAGTTCACCATTAAGGTCTATGCAAGCAAACAGCAGACTTCTCACTTGTTTTTTTACTAATATCCATTTTTTAGAGGGCTAGGTATCCCCAAATCAGTGCTAAACATGGACACTTAGTCTGGAAGCACTTTCCACTGACATTACACCATGTTCCATATTTTACTTGCATCTAGATTTCTATTAAAATTATATGAGGAAAATATAGTCCAGAGTCACTTGGAGCAGGATATCTGTTCACTGTGGGGGTTGATAATGAGGTGAGGTACAAGAGGAACCGAGGAAAAAACTTTCCACAAGTGAAGGGAAAAAAAATACATTTAAAAAAAGACACCCGCTGAGGGATTTCACAGTAAGAATGTTCAAATCTGTCCTGCAAATACTTTAAGAGATGGAACTGAAAGGGCTGGACTACTCTGTACTCCCAGATTATTAACTACCTTGCTTGTACTTGATAATCTGGGAGTATAAACTAGTCTGCGTTACCCACAGGTGAAACGAGTGAGGATTCCCAAAGTACGCAGCTTTGCGGAGGCAGCAGCTTACAATGACAGAAACGGGGCTGGATTTTTAACGTGCCACCCATTATCGAAACTGCCTGATTGTCATCGCCATTGATTGCAACGGAAATGAAAATTGGGTGGTTTCTATAATGGACAATTGATCCCCAACGCCAGTTTCACACCAGGCAGCTAGTTGAAAATTGACCTCGTAGTATTGAAAGGAGCAAAACCTTTGGTTGCCAGAAGGGCCATTTATGTTCTTCCAAAAGGAATTTCAAGCTTTCATATCAAGGGGGATGATTTTAACCCCCAAGAACAGGTGGGTTGGGGGCGGGTGGGAGTTGAAAATAGTTACTTTTTGGGTCGCGACCAAAACCCGGCTTTATTTCTGGGTTTAACTTGGGCGTATAAAAGTACAGGCTTCCCACTGGGAATGCAAAGTCTGAAAATTTTGCAGTTGTAGCCCAAAAAAACAACTATTTTCAACTCCCACCCGCCCCAACCCACCCATTCTTAGGGGTTAAAATCACCCCCAAGATGACAGTTCAGCTAACCTGTTTAAACTGTGCCCAGTTATTTAATTCCAAGGTATCCATCTATTTCTCTCATCTGAATAAATATGTTCAATCATTATCGGGGTCTCAGTTGTGGTTATTGTAGACAGGACAGACGAGGGGTGATGTTTGTCTTAAAGAATGACATATTTGGATTCTTGAGGGAGGTTTTCAATATAAGTGAATTCTTAATCAGATCCTGCTTTTATTATTATTGGAGACTTAACTATGCAAGTATATAGATTACATTTTAAATTTCCCACTAGAGTAAAGGATCTATTGTTCTGTTTTATCAGGGTGTGCAATTGGAATCAGCAAATCAGCCTCAGTTCAATTTAAATCAGCCAAGCATCACATCAATGTCTTTCATGACTGGGCATTTCCAAACAGCATCCTATAACCATTCATTGCCTTGACAGCTTTCCCATCTAAGTGTATCTTTATTATCCGTTCTCATCATCAGCGCTTTACCTAACTAAGGCTTCGCCTACATCTAATCCGAAAAAAGCTTTCGGTCTGAAATAACGTGCCAACTTATTCGCTCTTTTGGACAACCCGTTCACCAGCTGGCACCAGGATATTCATTTTCCGCTCACCATGGCACTTTCCAAACATCTCTAACCAGCTGAGTTCCCCGACTGGTCGACCAACCTTGCTCCTAATTCTATTAAAACCAGTGTTACTTCCTTGTGGAATTCCAGTATGAAAATGTTGCAGAAATGCTGCCCAAACGTCATTAGCTTTCACTGTTTGTAAAAAAGTTTTATAACCTTACTAATTCAATGTTTAGAGCTCAGATCAGAGAGTTTAAGAATGTATTTACACTGCAAAATTAACGGTGGTGTGAAGAGATTTCTGTTTCTCACTGATGGTAAACTGACAGTGCTGGTCTTAGAGTGGAATCCGATCTGACTCTGGAGTGAAACTCCTTGAGATGGTAATGGCACATCATTTTGTTTTGATCCCACATGGAGTGTA
This sequence comes from Heptranchias perlo, assembly GCF_035084215.1. Lineage (NCBI taxonomy): Eukaryota > Metazoa > Chordata > Chondrichthyes > Hexanchiformes > Hexanchidae > Heptranchias > Heptranchias perlo. The sequence goes on from NC_090340.1 coordinate 46,969,290, forward strand.
AATTCAGTGTGGTGTCAAACCTGATTTGCAAAGTGCTTGGGGTCCATTTAAATGTTTAAGACAGCAGAGATTCTTCCTTCCGCGCTCTAAACATTTCAATTTCTAACTTTTGGGAGACAGCTCTGCATTTGGATGTGTGTGCACAGAGCTTTCTCCTAAATAGAGGGGTTAAAGTTCCAGCCAGGCAGGAGCCAACAGTGTAAACAGGATTCTGGCTGGCTGGAACCCAAAGTGCAGCTTCTGGTCTCAGACTATGGTGTAAACACATCCTAAAACAAAAGTTTGCAGCAGCCAGGTCTCATCAGATTGGCTGTTTTCTGATCAAGAGCACTGATTACCACTTGTTACTAGTATACACCCCATGATCATATTGCATTAAGGTCTATAGTTGACCTGTTCCACATCTTTAAATGCTGACAATCCACAAAAATAATTTAATGTTCTATAAACTGAAAAATTCACTTCAAACAGCATTGAAATAATTTGGCAGCCTTATCTGGACTTTGCCCCTAGTTCCATCAACAAATCACCCTACCATACCCTTCTCATTTTTGATGTATCAATCCCATCACAGATTGACCTCTAGTGTTTACTGAACACAGTAATTTATAACATCAATAGTTAAAAAAAATTTACATCTAATTCTATATGAAATTGTTTAGTAATTCAATCAAAATTTAATTAGTCTATAATCGGAATTTGAAGCGATCAGAGTAATGCAACATCAGTGTTTAAAAACATGATGGCACAAAAATACATTGATGCCACACCCATTTTACAGGTGTAAAACGAGTGCCTGAGCAGCCAATATGGAGTATTCTGTGCCGAAATTGTGCTGCCTGCTATATTGGTAAAAGCTTCAGTATAGGCACCAGGGCCTGTGCCTAAAACAGGCGTTCAGCCCTTTGACTATGCAAATAGACGGCCGAATGCCTGTATGAGGCCCCCATTCCCGAAATTGGGCTGCCCTGAATGCAGTCGGCGCCGGGCCTGCTGCGTTCAGGATAACCAAATCTACATGCAGCCTAACCAGCGGTCCTTAAAGCGACTGCTGGAGGCTGTCACCAAAAAGGTAAGTTTTTATAAAAATACATAACCTGAATGTGGAACCGGGGAGGAGCAGGTGTGCATTCAGTGAATTAATTCAGTCAAATATTTTTGGGGACCTAACTGCAACCCAAAGCTAAATCATATTCTGATCTTTAAATAATTAATTATCAAATGGGTCTTAGAATACATTTAGTCGATCTCTTAAATAGTTTAATGGAGAAAGTAGAACACGAGGAAGTGGGAATATTCCTATTTTTAAGTGTCGAAGGTCCTGTTGTGCCTGTTTTTCTTTTAAACATAGTGAGATTTTTCAGGCTCAATTGGGCCATGAATTCTGAAAACTAAGACTTCAGAAATGACTAAAAGTGCTGTAAGCCCCTTGTAGTATTTCGAATGATAATATTTAAGGGCTTTGTTTCCTCTGGTAGCATATTGTTTAATGTGCTTGCATAAAATGCATTTGTCCAATGTTGTAACAGTTGTTAACCCAATGACTGCAAAAAAGAATCTTACACAAATGCAATCGAGCATTATGCTATTAGAGAAAATTAAACTCCTTAATGTCTTAGAATTGTGGATCTTTTAATAAAACAACTATTAGCACACAAGGTTTATACACATGTAGTGATCAGGATGTAAAATATGTTTACTGTACCTCATTACAACACAATTATCATGGTGTTCAACACTTTCAGGCAAAGATTTTCAGTATTAAATAATTTTAGGAACATAGGAACAGGAGTAGGTCATTCAGCCCCTCAAGCCTTTCCCGCCATTCAATTAGATCATGGCTGATCTGTATCTTAATTCCATCTACCCACCTTGGTCCCATAACCCTTAATACCCTTGCCGAACAAAAATCTATCAATCTCAGTTTTGAAATGTTCAATTGACCCCGAGCCACAACGGCTTTTTGTGGGAGAGAGTTCCTGATTTCTACTGTCCTTTGTGTAAAGAAGTGATTTCTGACATCACTCCTGAATGGCCTAGCTCTAATTTTAAAGTTATGCCCCCTTGTTCTGGTCTCTCCCACCAGAGTGTTTCTCTCTCTCTACCCTATCAAATCCTTTAATCATCTTAAACACTTCATTTAGATCACCCCTTAATCTTCTATATTCAAGAGAATACAAGCCTAGCCTATGCAACCTGTCTGCAATGTGGTTGATGTTGTGTATATGGACTTTCAAAAGGTGTTTGATAAAGTGCCACATAATAGGCTTGTCAGCAAAACTGAAGCAAAATAAAAGGGGCAGTGGCATCATGGATACGAAATTGGCTAAGTGATAGGAAACAGAGTGTAGTGGTGAACGGTTGTTTTTCAGACTGGAGGAAGGTATACAGTGGTGTTCCCCTGGGGTTGGTACTAGAACCATTGCTTTTTTTGATATATATTAATGACTTGGACTTGGGTGCACAGGGCACAATTTCAAAATTTGCAGGTGAAACAAAACTTGGAAGTGTAGTGAACAGTGAGGAGGATAGTGATAGACTTCAAAAGGACATAGACAGGCTGGTGGAATGGGTGGACACATGGCAAATGAAATCTAATGCAGAGAAGTGCGAAGTGATACATTTTGGCAGGAAGAATGAGGCGAGGCAATATAAACTAAATGGTACAATTCTAAAGGGGGTCCAGGAACAGAGAGACCTGGGGATATATGTGCACAAATCTTTGAAAGTGGCAGGACAGGTTGAGAAAGCGGTTAAAAAAGCACACAGGATCCTAGGCTTTATAAATAGAGGCACAGAATACAAAAGCAAGGAAGTTATGTTGAACGTTTATAAAACACTGGTTCGGCCAAATGGGCACCGCATTTTAGGAAGGATGTGAAAGCCTTAGAGAAAAAATTTACTAGAACGGTTCCAGGAATGAGGGTCTTCAGTTACATGGATAGACTGGAAAAGCTGGGGTTGTTCTCCCTGGAGCAGAGAAGGTTAAAAGGAGATTTGTTAGAAATGTTCAAAACCATCAAGGGTTAGATAAAGTAAATAAAGAGAAACTGTTCCCATTGGCGGAAGAGTCCAGAACCAGAGGACATAGATTTAAGGTGATTGGTAAAAGAACCAAAGGCAACATGAGGAAAAACTTTTCTACGCAGTTATGATCTGGAATGCGCTGCCTGAAAGGTGATGGAAGCAGATTCAATTGTGGCTTTCAAAAAGATCTTGGATAAAACTTGAAAGGAAAAGATTTGCAGGGCTTCAGGGAAAGAGTGGGGGAATGGGACTAACTGGATTGCTCTTACAAAGAGCCGGCACGGGCTCGATGGGCCGAATGGCCTCCTTCTGTGCTATAACCATTCTATGATTCTATAATTTAACCCTTTTGGCCCCGGTATCCTGCAGATCTCTCATGAATATGGCTAGTTTAATTACTGACTCCTCTCAATACAATGGCCAGCATATGCATACAGTACATATGTTGAGACTAAGAAGACTGAAGTAGAAGTACTGTGGCTTGGGTCTTATTCTGTGATGTGTAAATATGGTAATTTTTACCTGGATGTAGTGGGAGAGAAATTCAATTTTTGGCTGCCTGTTTTTCTGGTGTAAATTCAATGTGAAACCTCCAAATTTTGGGTCACAATTTCCCATCTCGAACCTACATCGGAATTGCACAGGTTGTGATATTGGATTGGGCGACTTTTAAGAGTTCAGGGCGGCCGCCTGAATGCAGCAGGGTCCTCATGAATATATTATTAGGGTCCTGCGTCTGGTTAAAGCCCCTTTTGCCAAATTGAACTGAAAGCACGCAACGCTGGATATGTTCATTCTTAAACCCGCCCATTAAACCTTGGTACCAACAGTTGGGAAGGAGGCAGCACCAGCATCACTGAAAGCAATTTTCAGCTGCATTCAGGGAAGTCTCAGGTTAGTCTTTCCAGACTGCTAGTGGGGGTCCTTTTTTGCTATGTTAGCTGCTCTAACTAAGTAAAAATATTTTGGACAGTGACTTTTTGAGGCTGCAGGACAATCTCTATCTGGGAGATTCTGCATAAACTTATACTCTGCCAATTTTGGGGGGTGCTCAGTCTGACATTGGTGCTGAAGGATGAGGAGGAGGAGCAGCCAATCAGAATGCAGAGACCTGCAACTGTTGGGAGAAGAGGGCAAAAGAGGGAATGACACAGGAGGCCTTACACCATGCGTGTCTACAGGAGCAAAACATCTTATCTGCACTTAACTGAGGAGCAGTGTGTCCAATGGCTCTGCTTCACCAGGGAGGCTGAGAGAGCTCCAGGTCACACACTTCATTGCCTGTGGTTCTGAAGGTGACTGTGGCCCTGAATTTCTATGTCTCAGGGTCATTTCAACAGGTGACATTAGCAACGTCACTCAATTTGCAGTACATTGCTGCATCAAGCACAGCGGCTTTAGCAGTCTCCACATGGAGGCAGCGAAGCAAGATGATACAGCTCTGGGCTTCGCCAACATAGCCGGTTTCCCACTAGGTACAGGGCATCAATCATTACGCACATAGCCTTGCGTGCTCCATATAAAGACTCTGGACTATTTCTACACGTGGCTCATGGCACCAGTCAGGAACCCGAGTGCAGATGCCGAGAAGCATCGTAGTGATAGTCACACCCCTACCAGACCTTCGATTGAGCAAACAATTGACATTTTCAAACAGAGGTTCCACTACCTGGAGGCATCCCACAGTACAGCCATGGGAGAGTCTCCAGATTCGTGGTGGCACGCTGCATGCTCCATAATTTTGCCCTGTGAGCCACATGGGGAGAAAGAAATGGAGGTGCAGGAGCAGGAAGATCAGCATGAAGTTATGGATGAAGAGGAAGGGCAAGGACCACCAATCCTGCCAGCTATCAGAGCTTTACAGCAGTGAATCATTGATGAATGCTTCAGTTGAATCACCCCTCCTCCCCTCACAAAAACAGTCCCTCCTACCATCACGTACTTACAGATGGATGCCCTCAAATTCTGCACCTGCATGCGTGTTGGAATGACATCACTGGGCATGGTCAAACAAAAATCAATGCAAAGAAACTGTGCAGCTCAACAAACTGGTTCAGAATGGTTCATTTGAGAATTGTGAAGAAACAGTTTAAAAACTAAAAATTACCCTGGTGCAAATCCCTAGTGTATGTCTTATATTCTCTTTTGCCGAATCTGGTGCTCCTATCATAGTATGTAACTGCACAGGAAGTGGCCATTCGGCCCATCATGCCTGTGAAAGAGCTATCCAATTAGTCCCATGCCCCTCCTCTTTCCCCATAGCCCTGTAAAAATTTTTCCATTCAAGTATTTATCCAATACCCTTTTGAAAATTAGGATTGAAACTGCTTCCACCACCCTTTCAGGCAGTGCATTCCAGATCATAACAACTCTGTGTAAAAAAATGTTCTCTTACGTCGCCTCTGGTTCTTTTGCCAATCACCTTAAATCTGTGTCCCCTGGTTACTGACCCTTCTGCCACTGGAACCAACTCTTCTGCCACTGAAAGGCTCCTATGAGGTGGCTACAGCATGGGAGGTGAAAGGCTCTCCACTGAGGACACTTGAGAAGGCTGTGGTGGGCGATCTCAAGGAGCTCTGGCCTTAGAAGGCTTGGCTGCAGACTCAGTATCATTGGGACCGTTTGGCACCAACACAGACACTGATTGAGGGGCTGGCAAGGGAGCTGTCATCGAGAGAAAGGACAGCATCTGCCTCTCCCATGCAGCCTAGGCCACTCTCATGGGGCTCCACGCACAAATAGAGTGCAAGAATGCTGTAACACTTTGAAAGCTCCTATCCATGCTCTCCTTTATGCTTTGAAAGCCAGAGATGTTGGAACCTGGAGCCAAAATGGCAGCAGTCTGAGCTTACATCGAAGCTGTCAGAGCTGTCACCTGGGGCTCGCAACTTGGCCCTGCTTCAGTGTTCATAAAGCTGACTATACACTCCATGGTTAACTGCATTGTTTCCATACCCTGAACAAATACCCCCTGGAATCCTCCATACTCTCCGACATTGTGTGCAGGCTTCCTGCCAGACACACCAATAGAGCCATGGATGATCTTCTACGGGCTGGGCCCTTGAAGTCAGCATCTGTGCCCTCTGCCTGTATGGAACGTATTTAAACGTAAGCACTTTTATACTGACTAAATCCTTGCTCCTGCATACTTGTGCTCAGTGAATCTCCCAATGCAGACTCCCCTAACTGACCATCTGAACTACGCAGGTTGCTGATTTCTGAGCTGCTGCTTGCTAAAGTCGAGTGATGGTGTGTTTTCAGCAGAGATATCCTCCTCTTCCTCTGCTGCGTCTGGGCCCTTTACTTCTGATGGACCTGGAAAGGGAAGAGAGGGACAAGGGTTAGTCGTTAGTAGCAAAGGTTAGCATAGACAAGTGACTGCCAGCTCAAAGCGCCATCACTTTGTCATGTAGAGCATGTGAGAAAGAGATTTCAGTGAGAAGAGAAAAAGATGTTAAGATGGCCCACACCCTGTGGAGGGTATCCTGCAGCCTTGCCAGTCGCCCCTTGCCCCCAATTTCCATGACCGCCTCTTTGAATGGGAATCTTGGTGGCTGTCCTCCTGTCCCTGCCTGCTCCCTGTGCCAATGTCCTGCTAGAAGATAGGGAGTGTATTGGCGTGTGAGGTTGTGAGGATGTGTATGTCAGGGTAGAATAGTGTTGACAATGTGTGAAAGGTAGATGTGGGGAAGTGAGGGGAGAAATTGTGAGGATTGTAGCAGGTGCAGAGTGTGCAAGCAGCAGCAGAAGGAGGTTCAATGAACTGTGCTGCTGTGATTAGAGGAGAGAGTTGGGAAGTGGGTTAGGGAAGGCTTGATAGTGCTGGGACTCCAGTAGTGCAGGGCTAAGCAGAGAGGAAAAGATGTGAGATGGGTGTCTTATCTTAGCAGTCCTGCTCAGATCATTAAACTTCTTCCGGCATTGCAGTCAGGTCTTGAGTACAGTATTTCTCACATTGACCTGTTCGGCCACCTTTGTCGACTGGTGCTGGGCAACTTGCCTTGACACCCCTCTGCCACCTTTGGGAACAGCCCCTCCTTCATCCTGCTCACCTCCTCAACCAGAACCTTCAGAGCAGCATCTAAGAATCCGGGGGGGGGGGGGGGGATCTTGCTGCACTTGCTCTATCTACCATTTGCACTGTACAGCGGTGATTCCGTTAAGGAAAGGCAAAGTGCGCCTCCCCTTTAAATGGTGTCACTAACGCCTGATTTCCTGACCTCCAGAGAGTTGCCAATAAAAAGCTCCGCAGCTCGCCAATCTTAATCAAATGAGGCACGCGCACCAATTTCACGTGTGCCTTGAGCAAACGTCAACAGGTGATACACCCATTTGCCGTCTGTTTCTGGCGCACGTTGAATTTGGCTCCCAGTGAGTCTCGTAAAACTGTGTGCATGCTGTCAAGTTCCATTTTATTGCAATTTGGCCAACAAAAAAAATCCGCTCAACTGCAGTTGTCAAAGCTAATTTGAAATCTAGAGGAATCATTAGAATCGTAGGTCAGCATAGTATAAAAACTGTGAAACGTCACTATTTTTTGTTAATTATATATTTAAGATTGCTATTATAGTGCTGCTTTTATAGAAAGTGATTTTAAATATGCAGCACAATAGCGTCAGTGTAACTGGGGAGTCAGGCTGGCAATCTGACTGCACACTAAAACCAAATGGTGAGACACCAGCTGTACTGATTCAATTCACGTTTCTTGGGCTTTGCACCAGATGGAGCATCAGTCCAGTCTATTGCGAAACCACGTTCCAGTGGACAGTCCGGGCATTTTATAAACTTGTTTTTGAATTTCTTTAGTGTTCAGAGTCCACTCTGTTGCCTGTGCTTTCCTGATAACATTTAATTGATTTGGAGAGTGGACACAATACACACGGTTCTACCTTGTTGCTAAGCTTGGTGAAATGCGGACCGAACTACAGCCAACTTTACAATTCTGGTCCGCCAGCTGCACACTGCATTCTACAGATACTGGCGTGAGACTGGAAGCTGTCGTATAATGGCAACTTAAGAGTTAGCCAGACTTTTAAAATAATCTGATATTTTTAAATATTTGCTCTCTGCATCTTATTTATGGTGCAATAAGAGTGAGGAAACAGGGTGTGTGCCAGACATCAATTTTGAGAATTTCCAGTTCTGATTGAACTATTACATTAACTAAAAAACTGTTTGCAAAATTGCATTCATAACATATATATATATATGACTCTGGCACTTTTTTTTTGATATGCAACCTCATTGACTGCAATTAGTCCCATCCTTGCACAATCCATTATGGGAAAGATGTCCACAAATCAGGCATATAAATTAACTTTCCTCAGGTGATCTACTCACTAAAGTTGCTAGTTTACCAACCTTGCCAGTAACTTCAGTTACTAGGTCGTGATACTCATTCAGTCCTCTTTTCCCTGGCTGCAATCCTTAAGCTAATAATGATCTCCACATGGTAAACACATGTTGTATTACAACATATTATTACCACATGGAGATCAAAGGATTATTAGTATGACAAAAGAGGTCGAGTTTGGTGCCCACTGGTAAAAACTAAAATATTTCTGCATATTTTTGACATGCGAAGATTGGAGCAGACGTTCACAATACTACATTAATGATCACCATATGGTCAAAACAGGTGGGCAACTAGGCTTCTAATGTCTGAGGCTTAGTAGCTCACCTAGTATTTTAGTAATCTGGGCAACTGTGAATTTAAACTGGAGAGTGGGTTTGTGCAAATCTAATACTTGCAGTTTTAAAGAAGACATGTTAGATTTTACTGTGGAGCTTTTGCAACACATCAATGCAATGGTGCTGATTTCATTGTGAAGTGAAAGATGGCACTAGCAGAATGACCACCTAGAAGTGACGACTTAATACTGCTGCCACTAGATCAGACTCGGAGAATTTCAGCCCAAAGTGCAATGTGTGGTGCACACTGACACTCACATGGGCAACACATGTATGCTTACACATGTGTGAAACCTCTATGCCTGTGGTCTTCACACCTTCCTGCAAATAGGTGGAAGTGGACTGTGTAACTTCCCACTTTCTGCTTGTACCAGTTTGAAAATGGCACCAATATCTCACCAGTACTGCAGTGTAACAGTGAGATTTGGTACCTCAAGATTATTATTTTTGAATAGGATCAAGTATCATTTCTTATGAGTGAATAATATAGCCAAACACATAAAGTTTTGCTCATACTGGGTTTTTTTAATGTATCACAATGAGCAAGAAACATACTTGATGAAGTATTTTCAAAGGAGTATATTCAATTACCATCTACAATCAACTTAACTATGACAACAAGGTTTGTGACAAAATTTTTAAAGTTCGAAATCCACGTGGTTGTTAGTTTCCATGATTTTGGTACAGTTGAAATTTTTTTCATTATTGTTACAGTAACAAAAAAACTAACAAGACTACATTATAGAAAAAACATCAAGAACATCATTTTTGGTTTAACTTGCTCTTTTTTGTACATTGCAAGGCTGGAGATACCTCTTTCACCTCAGGGTAATGTTTCCAAAGTTGCCCAAGATGTAAAAGTCAATGCTGTTCACAGTGGGCAGTTTCTCCACAAGAACGACAATAATCTTCTTTATTGTCCAAGAACTTAGATACATCAAGTATGCTGACTTGTGTTAATGCTTCTCTTGTCTTATTCTTTTTCCCCATGCCACAAAAAATGGACACTTTTAATGCGGCACCATTCTCATTGCTTAAAGCTTTGGCCACATTCATATATAGTTAAATAATTTTTTTTTCAAAAAACTGCTCAGTGCTTTTTTCCAGCTCCGTGTTTCAGTACTGGTGGTGCCTTTAGATGCAAATATGTCTTGTCCACTTTTCACCTGTACGTCTTGCTACGTTTAACTGTAAAACTTGGGGTAGCCTGACCCACACAATTATTAGTCTTTGTAAATGGTAGAGTACAAGTGCTACTGAACAGACTTTGGAAACAAAGGTCAGAGTTCCAAGAAAATACAAACCAGAAAATTGCACCTTAAGAGGCCATGTCATAGTATATAAAGATAAAAAACATAAAACAAACCAGTATTTAAAATATAATGCTAGTGTTAAAATGTTAACAGTTAATATGAGGAAAATTATATATGATACAGAAACATACTAACGTACAAATTAACAGTTAAATGCCGAATATATTTCAATAGAATCACATCAAAAAACATAAAACAAAAACAAAAACTGTACAACCTTGGAATAAAATTTTTCATCTTGTGGGAGCTATTTTTTCTTCTTAGAAAAGAATTTGAATTTTCCATTTTTGAACGTTATCAGATATCTTTATGTAAAATAGGCCTACTTTTAAATGTCATTTAAACTTCTGTCACCTCTGAAACCGGAGAGTTATACTATCTGCATGTAATTATTACAAAAAAATCATTTTTGCACTGTGCACAAGCCTGATTATGAATATGTACAACAGCTTATTGACTACTTCAAAAAAAAAACAAAAATAAGATTTAAAACAAAACATCAGTCCCTGCAACAAACTCCAAGTTGATAGTTTGGAATGAACTGGAGTTCTGCAATTTTCGTTGGCTTTTGACATTAGTGAAAGCATCAGCCAAACTGAACCATGGAAAGGTGTATTCACAGTCTAAAAACGTTCCATTTGCAACAGAAAGATGAAAAAAGGAATATCAAAAAAGCAAGGGCTAAAACTGATTTATTGGTTTCCAGTAAAGCTTAGCAAAAAGCAAGGTATAAGCAAGCATCTATTGTGTGACTACAACATTTGCAGCAAAAAAAGATTTTTTTTAAAAGAGTTCAGACCTTTTTAATGCTAGTAATGAATTTTTTGACATTAATGTGACTACAGAGATGTACATAACACAAGTGCCCAAATAACAAAGACATTTTCTTAAAAGATCACTATCTGATATCCTTGGTAGTTGCAGTGTCTTCTAACCACCACTGCACTTATTCCACAATACAAGGACAAACCTTTAAGTAAAAAGTTTTTTTTGGTATTTTTATTTGTTTTGTCTTAAGCCACTCCTTTGCTTGCAGAAGAAGCAACGGCAGTGACCTGGATATTACCATTCCTTTTTTGTTAAATTTTTATTAAATCAGAAGAACAAATTCTCAAGTATAAAGATGCCTCTTTTCATCTTTATGCACCAATGGTGAAAGTGTATGTCTTTGGATTTTGTTAAAGCGCGAGAATTTTTTCTCTTATGACAAAGAAAAAAAAAAATAATTAATCTCCTCCCCCCCTCCCCCCCCCCAAAAGACCAGACTGCCGCCACACTACACAAAAAACAAATGTCTGCTTCATAGGAAAAATTTCCACAGCATCTACAAAAGCAGAGAGGTAAGTGCACAAAGGTTACAGACACAGGTAAATAATCATTATGTTCCTTAAAGGTTCACAAAAAAATTGAAAAGGACCCTATCCACAAAAAATCTTTAAATTTACTTTTTTTTTCTTCCTTCTATAAAACTAGAGCAAACCACCTTCAGAGAGGAAGGTGAGCATTAAGGAAGGTTTCAAGGTCGGAAGGGGAAGGTGGGAAAGGAAGGAATACGACAGAAAAGCATAGACCAGTAACTTGATTCAATCTACCCTATAGGAATGAACAAGACAACATCAAAATGAAGAGCTTTCTGTTGGACAATACAAAAGCTAATGTACACAAAGGTTTTCAATCTACCATACTGTTTAGGTCATTTCCAATGCAACAAACTACTCAACACCAAAATGTTCATATCTATCATAAATACAGAAAGTTAGTTTTTCTTTTAAATTCATTGTTATCTCAGCTACAAGTCCTCAACACTCTTGTGTTTTGGTGGCAATGGGAGTGCTTAATTATCCCTCAGATTATACAGCAGAAGAACTATTCTTTGTAAATCCCCAGTAAAATGTGTTTAATATTTTAACTCTTTTGAATACTTTCTGCCCGTTTGAAAAAAAAATCTTCTTCTGGAACAAAAAAAATAAAAACAGAAAAACAAACAAACGAAAGCAAAATATGATTCTGAAAACAGAACAAGGTGTGAGCTATTGACCTGAGAATACAAGACATTACATTTTAGCTAGCCATTGGTATCCGAATGCTTACATAGCAAGAAATCTAAACTGTAAATGGTGGATTGTCATCCCATAAGGTACATGCTGACATCTGCTGTGCTATCAACTTAGGGCATGTTTGCACTGGGGAAATAAAGGGTTTCAGGTTCAAAGACCACTGTAATTAAATTGAGGCAGTTCATTGCTTTCTGGTTTCTGTCATTGCTCAGCTAACCATAGTACCTTCTAGCAACCAGTGTAACAGGTTTAGATGTTGCCAGCATATCAATATGAGACAACAATCCTGAAAGATTTTATTTTTTTGGTTAGAAGCTTTGGAATTGCAGTTAGTCTTTTTTGAAATTGGTTTGTTTTTTTTTATTAATCATATTGTCCATCTTCAAGCTTACAATCTGAAGGTGTCCATTCCTACACTAGTCAGACTACTGTCTCTGCGGCAGCTGGGGTCATTTGGACCCTCCAGCGGGCAATCCAGGCCATCTGACTTCTGGCTGAGCTCACTGTCAGACTCATCTGAATAGCCGTCTGTTGGTATAGAGGTCTGAACCCCTGAGGTGCTGCATGAACTTGAGGTAACTGTTGAAGATGAGGAGAGAGAAGGTAAAGAAGAGGGCTTCCTGACTGAGGCTCTGGAAAGAATGTTAGGCCAAGATTTTATGGAGGCATGGGGGGACAGGCTGGAGGAGGGGCTGTCGTTAGAGTGAGTGGCAGACTGCGAGGTAGATGCGGTGTTAGGATCGGGGAAGCAGGCTGAGTGAGGTAATAAACTAGCGTGCTCTTTGGCGTATCTTGCTGCTCGTTTGATTGTTCTGTGTTTGTGCAAGGTTGACTCGAGATGTTGACTTAGAGCTTCATCCCCGCTCAGTGTAGTATCACAGGCCAGGCAGTGGTAGGTGCTGGTGGGGACACGAAGCACCATCTCTTGCAGATTTATCACAGACTGACCGAAGAAACATATTGACTGCAGGTGGCTCATGGCTGTCTCTTCATCAGTGAAGACCATCTGACACTTGCGACAGACCAACTTGTACTGCACCTTTGGAACAATGAACAGGTCAAGCGAGTCCGTACTTTTGCTTTCTGTTTGTTGCCGTTCTTCTGGTTTTGGAAGGGATGTTTCTCTGGGAGCACTGGCTTGCTCTTCTGTTTTAGTAGATTCTTTGGCGGATTCTTTGTCTGGGGAAGCTGTTAGTTGTGGGGCGGGGACTTGGCTTGGTTTAGGCTGCTGCTTTGGCTGTTGCTGCTGCTGTTGTTGCTGTTGCTGTTGCTGCTGTAGTTGTTGTTGTAACTGTTGCTGTAGCTGCTGTTGTTGTTGCTGCTGCTGTTGCTGCAACTGCCTCTGTTGCTGCTGTAGGGCATCTTGTAGACTTTGCTGATATTGCTGATATTGCTGCAGCAAAGAACCTGGTGACAGCCCCATCAGAGCTTGGGACAAAGCTGGGTTATAGGGAAAGAGACCCTCCATCCCATACATTGGTTGTAGATATCCTCCTTGAAGGGCTCCGGGAATTTGTGGGGCGTAATATGGAGAAAAGCCTGGCACAAAGTACGGCAAAAACTGGCTGGTGAGCAGGGCAGTTGGATCAGAAGCCAGTGCAGTTTGCAGAGCCTGAAGCTGGGCTGGATCTACCACATACTCCATGCCAGGAAGAGGTACTGAGGTGCCAGCACTGTTGTCATTTTTCTCCTTGCTAGCTGTGGGCGTAGAATCTATTTTATCTTTTTCCTTTTCTTTTGCCCTCTCATTCTCTTTGCTTTTACGTTGTTCGGGTTGTTGTTGCTGGGTAGTTGATGCTGGACGTGGAGTTGTTGTGGTAGTCTGTGTTGGGGCCTGGGATGTCAATGAAGGAGGTTGCTTGCTTGGCAGTCCAGTAGTAGGAAGGCCAGGGGAGGGTACAGTTGAACCAGGAATGCCCAAAAGGTTAGGTTTAGGAGAAGTTAAAGCTAAAAAATAAATAAAAAGCAGAAGAAACATAAACACTTATAGGCCCACAAAAGTACCGAGGGATACAGAAAGTGCTTGTTTTTCAATTTATTAGACAAACTTCGTTGCAGAATATTTTATAATGAATCCATTTGTTTTTCATCAGACATACCTTTCAGTCAGACTAGAATTTTACTCACTTTTATGAGTCAACTTTCAGTTCACTAGCAAAATACAGTACTATCAACAAGTTGTGCAAAGCCATCCAACACAATTCTGGTGGCCAGGTTTTATCTCAGCATTGCTACCTTTTGAAGCTTCCACAAGTAATTTGTTACAGATTACCCTACACAGCATATTTCATTGTACCTCATCATACAGTGTGCAATGGCACTTCATTTTTTCATTTTCTGAAACATTGTTTTCTCCCCATCCCTATTTTGTAACTTACTTCTCTCATGCCTCCACTAGTTCTGATTTGCAATGCATCAACATCAGGCTGCAATACTGACAGGTGAGCTGTTCTCAGGCCTTTGCTACTTTTGAAGCAGTCATCGGGTGGTGCGAGTACAGCACACTTTGACTTGTCCTCCAAATGGCACCCTCCAAAACTCTAGCCCAGCGAAGCATCTAGTTCTTGCTCAGCACCTCCCCTAGATATTCTTACTGATAACAAGAATTCACCATGCAGAGATCTGCAGGGAGGGAGCTTTACCACTCCGTGGCACAGTACCACGGTGTCCAATGCCTCAAAGTAATGTTATGGCACCAGTTGGGTGAAAATTACTGCTACAAATAAACTCTAATTAATATGATGCAGCTAGTAGTAACACAAATGTGCTAGTTGTGTTTGTAACCACCAGCAACGTTGTGTTACCCTTTGAAACATTTAAATATAGGCTTAATTAGTAAATGCACAGGTTAGTGGAATGCTAAAGCATACAGATCAAGTGATAGGTTTCAGCCCTGGTCTGTGCTGAGTTAGCTCATCTCAAATGTACCCTCAACTGGCCTTTGTGCCTCTTGGGCTTGAGAGAGGAAATTCAGCCAGAGCTCCTGCTCCTGATCGCTATCTAGTAACAGTTGCTGGAAATCGGTATGTGTGGATCATAGGTAAGAACTGGGTCCATCTGAGCTGCGATGGGCATCCCAATGGGGAACAGTGTGCCTACACTCACTACGCAGTATCACACATGAAGAATGGTCAGTTGGCCAGTGTTGATGTGGAACTTCACCCCAGTCCCTCCAATGAGAGATAGAAAGAATAGGAAACAAAATAACAAATTTAAGCCCTAATTTTAAACCATTACTATTTCATAAATTTATATTTTTAATTGCTACAATGGCAACAGAATAATTAAGATCACTGGAGGACTAATAATTTTGAATATTTTGCTGAGTTAATCATCAGAATTTTACAAGCAAATAAGAAGCAGATAAAAATGTGGGCTAGCAAGTTTACAAAAATGCAAAATAAAGCCTAAGAGATGTGGAATAAGTAGTAGCATCTCACTGTTAGTGCAAAACTGTGCCTGCAATAGTTCAGTGCCAATTGAACTCACTTGGCATTAGGAATGCAATTTAGCAACGCGATCCACTGAAATTGACTTCTATGCAAACCTGATGAGCAGTAAAATCCACTTAAATGCAATCTGTAAAAAAAATGTCCATTTTGGTCATGTTGGGGAGAGAGCCTGTAGCTTAATAGCTACAAGGCTAGTGCACTGAATCTCAATAAAGGGACCCAGTTTCAAGTGGGTTCCTGGGCAGGAATGGTATAGTTTGAAGGAAGTGAATATTTTAAAACTAACAGCCAATTCAGGTCTACAGTCTGTTTATGTGCATGTAAAAAGCTTAAGTTTCATAGAGGCATGATGAAATCCCGATAGTATACTTGAAATTAATTATGACACTAAACCATTTCCCTGGCTGCACCTGAAAAAAGGTTTGACTCCATCTCTTGGAGTACTGTGAATACACCTATGCTGCTACATTTGGAATAAGGTTTGTGAATCTTCACTACTTCAGCTTTTCTCTTCTCTTTGAAATAAGGTAGTAAGTAACCCCAACTGTTTCTGTTTACTTCGTAGTATATCACCGCATATACAACATTGAACACAGAGGCACTCTAATAAAATTAAAGCAATTCTTTTATAGAATGCACTCTGAAGATCTATTTCTAACTTTAAAATATTTTCACTGTGTACACTGTAGCTTATACACTGCTGCAACTGAAGCTGTAACAGTCCCTGTTAAATACAAGGGCAGATTATATGTATAACTGAATATGGCTTATTAATGCAGTATCTTGTTGAATGTCATTTAGTGTAAGAGTAAAATTTGATTAGATGTAGTAGAAAAAAAGTTGAGTAAGATTATATCAAAAAATTTTCTTCTTCACAACCTGTTCCATTTAACCATATTATACTGATATTTTTAATGACATTGACAAAAAATATTTCTGTGCAGTTCCTGCAGCTAACATGATCCTGTTCCAAAGAAACGTCAAGAACCCCAACTTTACTAAATTAACAAACATGAATCCATGTTAAGTCCGTACCAGATTCACTGTATCATAAGATGAGTCTCTGGGTTAGATTAGTGCTGATGTCACAAAACCGTCAGCAGGTCAGCTACTATCAGGTTACATGCTGGAGAAATTATTTCATCAATGTGGTTGCTACTTCAGGATGATAACTGAATTGGCTTTGTTTTGTGATTGAGTTTTATTGTATGTACGTGTGGTAAAGGTGAAGGGTGGTAACATGCGTGAAAGGGACACTTTCCATTTTGCATGTAGTGGATAAAGCACTGCCAGGTCAGGTTTGGCACAGCCAAAGTACCTCAACCCCAATCTCAGAACAGCATCTCCCAACACTTACTTTTCAATTCCCCACACTCTACTCTTGGTGCCTTCCAGAGCAAGATTGCAAAAGTTAATGCCAAACTTGTATCAATTTATTGCCATGGATTTATATCCTCTGCAATCTGTATTAACCTTGTTGTTAGCAGCCTTCAGAGACAGGACACCTTCATCCTATCTGTTGGGCTGGATTTGACTCCAGGTAATTCAAGTTAAATTTGTATGATAGGCAAATATCAGATTGAAATCTACCAAGAAAGCTACGTTATGTAAACTTAAACTATTAATGCTACCCACCTGTGTTAGATGAAGTAAAGCCAGGTAAAGATGAAGGACTGCCCACACCTGGCAGTAATACAGGCGAAATCCCTGGCAATGTTGGGTAGGCAGTAGGAAGATTAAGAGCTTGTACTGGTGGATTATCAAACAAGCCCTGCTGCTGAAGTGTTTGCTGCTGTGCCGCCAAACCAAGAACTTCATTAGCTTTCTTAATACGGTCTAGTTCCTGTTGAGCCATTAGCCGACGGACAGTAGCTGGATCAATGTATTCAACTTCTTTATCCAGCTGACTTCCAATGGTCTCCTTCACTTTGGAGATATGTTGCTGAGAAAAGATATGGTCTCGTACAGACAGCCGGGCACTATACTTGATTCCACACAAAGTGCACTCTGCTTTGGGTCCTTCATAAGTAGTCTGATTAATACCGAAGTGCTTTGCCATATTCAGCTTGGCTTTCTTCTCCTTAGCCCTAGCATTCTGGAACCACACTTGAACAACTCGTTTTGGCAGCCCTATGTCGTTTCCCAAAACCTCACATTCCAGCATGGTTGGTGTCCGATAATCATTAAAGCAGGATTTCAGCAGCTTTAACTGGAGATTTGTCATCTGAGTACGGAAGCGTTTTTGCCCTGGGCGTTCACTGTCTATGACCTTTGACATTGAGCTGCTTCCAGCAGGGCTGGGTGAACAGGGATCAGCAAGGCTTGATGTCTCACTGTAATCAATCATACATTCATTTTCCATCTCCCTAGCATAATAACTAGGCGATGGACTGACCAAGCCAGATGAAATCCTATCGTCATTTTCCTGTATTGATGATTGCATTATCTTCTGAAGACCCTCTGCTTGATAAATGATCTGTTTTGTATCAGCCATTATTCCTGTTGCACTGTCATTGTCTGCATTCGCTTCATCTCCGGTTGTAGTGTCAGTAATAGCTGTGTTGACAGAGGAACAATCATCATTATCAAGCCTAGCTTGGTCAAATCCCAAGTTCACTGAAGAAATTGTGGGTCCATCAAATTCCTCAATCCCCTCTACTTTGATAGATGAAGGACTAAGAAGGGCTTTGGGTGAGAATTCTCCACTTTTGTTCACTGGTGAAAGAGTAGCACACTGACTGTCACTATTTATTGACGAAAGCTGGGCAAAACTGGAGCAATCCATCGGATCTACCTTCAATAGGTTTCCTCCATCACTATCAGTTGACAAAACAGAAGACATGATCAGGCTGTACCCAGCACGTTTAGCTTCATGCCAGTGGCGGGATCGGATGTGGGCTTCCAGTGCTGTCTTAGCCTTAAAGAGGGCTCTGCAGAATGGACAGCGTCTGTGAGCTTGTGCAGGACCAACAGCTCTAAACTGTCCTTTTCTTTCCCTAGCACGAGTGTTCTGGAACCAAACTTGAACAACGCGTTTTTTGAGGCCTACTTCATGTGCAATATGGTCCAACATTTTCCGTGTTGGGTTTGAATCAAGTAGGTATTTTTGATAGAGGATTTCCAATTGTTCTGGGGTGATGGTTGTTCTTAAACGCTTATCTCTCTGAGGTTCATCTCCATTGTTTCCACTATCATTATCTCCGGGACTAACACTTGCCTTTTCTTCCAGTTTTCTTTTTAGTGTGTTCATAGCGGAATTTGGCGTAGAAGGTGAAGAAGCAGAGCTTGTTGGGATCTGAGGTAGAGTTCCAGAAAGTAGCTGATTGGCTAGCAGAGGGTTAGTGGGGTCAAAAAGCATGAAGGGCATCTCTAGTGGGCGATCTAAGAACTGAGGGTGTACAAATTGGTTTTGAGCAGTCAGAAAATGAAGCTGTTGATGCTCCTGCCAAAGGTCGAAGGTTGGAAATGCCAGTTTGCATTGGTCACACTGGTAGTGAATCATCTGTGGAGGTAGGCTTCCAAGCTGTTGTGGCGTTGAAGTGTGAGGTGGATTTAAAGAAACATGAGGAAGCTGAGATGGGCTAGGGATGGCTTGGGGTACAGAGCACTGCGGCTGTGACTGCTGAGGTGATGAGAGTTGTGGGGCTTTCAGCTGTGCTACTTGTGTTTTCTGATCTTGTTGCTGCTGCTGTGTCTCAGGTTTTGGTTGTAACAGCTTCTCTTGTGAATGCTGCTGCTGTGTATCAGGAGATTCAGGCTGCTTTGGTTTCTCATCAGAGAACTCTGGGTTAGAATAACCTTCCTCTTTCTCAGTTGAGGTGCGAGGCAGATTTCCAGAAGTTATATTTGCTGTTGCCGTTGAAGATGAACCACAGACAGCTGAGGTCATAGGAGTGCTGCAAGATGAAGCAGAGGGTCCCGACATCTCAGATGCATCCATGGAGTCCTCTGTCTGACTGTCATATTGACCATCATCATCTTCATCTTTATAGCACAGTTTTTTTTGGTGTTTAATGAGGTCAAAGATACGTTGAAATACCAAACTGCACTTTTTACACTGGTAATTCAAATTACTTGTGCGAATGTAACGATCATTTGACAGCTCACGACGTTCACCCTCCTTTCCATCACCCTGGTTCTCGTAGTTTTTGCGTGCCTTCTGTCGTGCATTTTGAAACCAAACAACAATTACGCGAGTTGGAAGGTTCAGCAAATTAGAAAGTTGCTCAAATTCATCATCTTTTGGATAAGCATTGGCATCAAAGAAATCCTGCAAGACACGCAGCTGATAGTCAGTAAATCTTGTCCTAGTTGATCGATTGCTTCTGTAATACTCGGTCCTTGCAGGTTCTGGAGAAGGAGGCTTTGAATCTACCTTAATATCTTCAAGTGATGTAACAGGAGGATTGTTGAAGTTGTATGGCGAGTCTTTGTTACGCTGTCGTTCTTTAAACAATGTATTTCTGAACCAGTGCTTTATTACCTTCTGTGGCAGCCCTGACTTGTCAGACATTTCTTTAATTTGGTCCTCATTTGGTGAATTATTTATATCAAAGTACCCTCTGAGGATTTTGAGCTGTTCATCTGTGATGCGTGTCCGTGGCCGCTTGTTCTGCTGTTGTTGAAGCAGATTGGGGTTAAGCTGCTGTTGATAAAGCTGAGCCAGATCTGCAGGTATTGGGTCCACTGGTGTTAATTGGGAGGAGATTTGTGGTTGTAAAGACTGCAAAGGCATTGACTGCATCAAAAGAGGTGAAAAAATAGGCAAGTCCATTGGCATAGAGAGCTGAGAAATTGACCCAGAGGGCTGTGGGGTTGAAATAGCAGGTGGCGTGTGAGGTGGGGCAGCAGAAGTAAGATTCTGAGCAGTAGATGGTTGAGGTGGTGCTGGTGGAGGAGGTGGTGGTGGGGGTGGGGGTGGTGGAGGTGGTTCAGGCGTTTGTGGCCTCAGGGGATATAGTTTATCATAGTTGTCTCTATACTGTTTGGCAAACTGCTCAAGCTCTTCAAATGGTAAGAACTGCTGATGCACATGCTCTTGATGGCTCTTTAGGATTAAAATATTAGAGAATAATTTGCCACAAGTGTCACACTCCAATTTATCCATGTTGTCACTCAGGCCATTTTTACTTTTCTTTTGAACTTTTTGTTTGTTTTCATTGTACTGAATGACAAGTTCAAACCCAAAATTTTCTAGCAAGGCTTTGGTGGCATTACCACGAGCATCAGAGGGAATTCGAGGAGGAAGTAAGGAGGATTCATTACCACTATGTGCTGTTTGGTCTTTCCTATCTTTGGATTTATGTGCCTCCATGGAAATTTCCTTTGACGTCAATCCTTCATCAAATTTCTCTGAATTTTCTTTGTCTTTGTGCCCATCCTTGTCTTTGTCTTTTATAACTGCTTTTGGTTTCTTGTCCAGCTGTTGGCTTTGTTGAAGTAAAGTTGTATGTTGCTGTGTTAAGGACTGAGAAGACTGCTGTCCTTGTTGCAGAAGTAATTGCTGCTGCAGATTCTGAGTATGGGGTTTCACATCTTCAAGCAAAGCATTTGTCCCTGCCATTGTTAACGCTGCACTACTCACTGGTATGCTGATTTCTGGGTTCAGTTGGAACTCTGTTCCAGGGATATAAAAAGGAAATAACAGCTGTTGTTGTTGGAGCTGCAGTAGAGCCTCAGTGGTCATGGGAAAATGTGGTAATAGGGCTGGATTGAACAGTTGGGGCTGGAAGAGAGCAGCTTGCTGAAGTTCTTGTTGTAGCTGGGCCTGGGCCTGGGCCTGGACCTGAGCCTGGACCTGGGCCTGGGCCTGGGCTTGGGCTTGAACGTGGGCCAGGGTCTGCGCCTGCTGCTGTTGAGTCTGTTGCCGAGATGTGATCATATCAGCTATTTTCCTCTTGTTGACATCTTTCTGTTCTAAAGATGTGGCAATGCTCGTCGCAACAGTGTTGCTAATTGTAGATGTTCCAGTGGAATCGGCAGGGATCTGGCTTCCACTCATTAAACCTAAGCTAGAGGTAGCACTATATGTAACTACACATCCACTACCACTTACACCAACATCAGTATTACCATTGCTATTGCCACTTGGACTTGGACTAGATGTTGATACTCCTAAAGTAGTATTACTGTTACTAATGGTACCACTACCACCTCCGCTGCTACTCGCAGCTTCTAACTTTGCTGCTCGTGCTTTGGTCTGGTGCAACACCGATCTCATATGGATCTCTAGGGTTGAGCTTTGGCTGTAGGCCACATTGCATGTGTTACACTTAAAAGGCTTGTTATCTGGGCTGCTTGTTGGCTCAGGCTGGCCAGTAGCAGATTCCTGAAGTGCCCTTTTCAGCTTGTGCAGGTGGGACACAGAATTATAATGAACGAGCAAGATGTTCTTTTGTGTAAATGACTCCTTACAAACTGTGCACTTATAGGGACGAGAGGGATCGAGGAATTTCTCCATTGTGAAATTAGGACCTTTCCTAAATGGCAGAGCCCGTTTAGGCTCAGAGCCAGAATCTTCTTGAACAGATCCAGAATCACTTCCGACAGGGCTCTGTTTCTCATCTGAATCACTTTCTTCATCTTTATCTTCATCTGCCCCCAGGGCTTGGTCTTCACTAAGAGATGCATCACCCAGGGCCATAACATCACCATTGACTGCAAGTCCACTGTACAGTTGCTGGATGTCACTCTCACTCAGTTCCAGATGGCTGGTCTCGAGATGCTTTTTCAAGGCTTGAAAGGTACGGAAGCTGCGCTGGCACAAACTGCACATAGTGGCAGCTCTAATGACATGATACTGAGAGTGCAGCTGGAGTTTCTCAATGGTCTTGAAGGCTAGGCTACACTGATTACAGCGGTATTTGTAGACATGACGATCTGATACAGGTAGTTGGGGCCTTTTTGCATGAATCTCATTGAAATGGGCCTGAAGTGCAGTGGAAGTCTTAAACAACTGGTTACATCCTTTCTTCCAGCACAGGAACCCAGCATCATCCTTCACTAAACTCTGGTCAACAGAAGACTTTGGTTCCATGCTACGCTCTGTACTTTCCGAAGGTACACTGCTCTTTTCTGGTGGATCTGATGTTTCTAATGAAAACAAATTTAATGAGAACTATCAGTGGGTGGTGTAAATTCTAATAAGTCCCACTTCTAATTTGCTTTTACTGCATAAGAGACTTGTTACCGCCATATTGACTAAAAATTTAGATTTACAGTACCATTTGTGCATTGTACCTCTGAATACCAAAATATAATAAATTACCACTTTATTAAAACATCTTAAATGTTTTATAGTAATTTATATTCAATGATTTTAGAAATGGATCAAGTTGATATAATTTACTGGAATATACTATTCATATCTTTTTCAATTGAGAAACCAATAAGTAGGGCCAATACCCATATAATTTAGGGACATAGCAGTGTTTCTGCGACTTTGCATTCAGCTGTGTATTCAGCCAGAGTTGTCAATATGCTTGTCTTCAATATCATACATTTCATTATAAGGCCATTTATAGTACTTTGAGATTAATCTTATTTTTGCCACCGTGCTGGAATGCAGTGAAATGGCTATACAACCAGTTTTGAAGCACAAATTGGGTTCTGAAGTTGGCATTGATGTTTTTGATGAGGCAATGCTGGGTGCATATAATAATATTAATTGCTAAAGTGAAACTGCTACTTTCGTCAGCACTCTGAATCAACACCCAGAACATTTCCAAAACAGTGGTGACTCCATAATCTGACATTTGCCAAAGGTAGATTCTAATGGATTAACAAGCCTGGATGAACACAAATCAGGCAGCCCTTGTACTAATCAATTTATAGAAATAACTATTTCATTTCCCACATTAAGGGCCACATTTCCAATAAATACAATTAATTCTACAAAATACTTTGATGTTCAAATTCAGAATTCACTTCGTACTGCCATTGAGATTCACTTCCTGCAGTCTGAATCCAATAAAACTACAATAAAAGATGCCAATTGCCATCTTTGTGGAACAGGAACTGCAGCAGAGATGAAAAAAAATGGCATCTTTAGTAGTGAAGGAGTTAAAAGGGCACATTATAATATGAATGTGCCATAACTAGAATGAAGGTGTCAAAATAAAACTGCCGATACTGAACTGGATTGTAAAATTGAGATAATGTTGAAATTCAAGATGCTGGATTACTGAGGCTTAGAACACAAGATCATATCTGTAAATTGGTAACTGTTGCTCACTGAAATCTTTCATGACACAATCTGACCTTAAAGAAAGTACAGATTATGGGGTTCACACTGATAAACGGATACAAGGCTCTACATTAACTTTCTGAACATTGGCCAGTGGAGCAAGTTGCCTTCCAAGTATTTTGCCCAAAAATCACTAAATAATTGGCAATGGCAAGTACAAACCGTCACATTCCTCTCTTTTTGGATGCACTGAATCTGGAGCAGTACAAACTAATTCACTTACATGAAACACTCGTTCAACTCTAAACACTGTGGGGCTAATTTTAACTTTGGCCGATAGTGTTAAAGGGTGATATTGGATCGGATGCCCGTTAGACACCCCGCCCCGATTTTCCTTTTCTCTGACCAAGCCTTTGGGACACATAACCAATATTTGATTGGCTAAACACACAGATTCCACACACCAATGTTCCATCCAATACCTGGACATTTTCATTTTGCAATGTTGCCCTAGAGGAACCCAAGAGTTGTTGATATTCTCACTAGAGTATTTGTCAAGCTAAGTGTGATTGTTCACATTAATAAACATTTTATTGATAACAATCTAAGAGCCTCAAGGTAGGGGAAAAAACAGTCAGATTTGCTCTTGGTTAACTTGCAATTGTTTTAGAAGTTGATCTAAAGCAGGATTTTTGGAATTTAGTGTGTGTAGTATAATTAACAATTTTGAGTCATATTGCCTACTTATGCAAGTGATGGACACAGCTTGGCTGGTATGAGATGATACTTACTTGCCCTAGGCAAGTGAGCAATGGTTAATGTAGAGCCATGAGACATTAATAATAAACAATTAAATCAATATACAGCATTTGGTCTTTTATCTGACAATCCACAGTTATTACGTTCTAGAGCCTGACTTGTATGGAAATTATGACAGTACAAGCTGCAGAATGATATGTACCCAACAATGCATTTTGTAATGGAGGAATTTCCAGTACAGCTGCTATTAACCAACATACCTAGTAGTTTGGCAGTGTCCTCTGTATTGGAGCTTGTTGCAGTCTGCAGGAGCACATGGCTTTCTCTCTCTGAAACAGTTGCAGGGAGAAACATGCTGCTTGGCATCATCATCTCTGGCGTAGTTACCTACATAGAAGCATTTGAATAATTAGGGGAGAAGCACCTAATTGGAACAATCAAACTTCAACAGCACATTGTGGGCTCAACATGTAACATTGTTTTTGAAATAAAGTGCCAGGAACACAAGTTTCTATGGATAGAAAAAGATAAGCAACACACACAAAAAAGACCTATACCTACAGAACTTATCAGCCCTGTTTTTCTAAAATTCATAAAATGTTATCTGTAATCAAAGTATCATGTATTCAAAGTCATATGTCATAGCCAGTTAAAAAGACTAGTTAAGAGTGCCTATCTGGCACTTCTGGAAACATTTCTACTTATGGAAAGATTGCCATTAAATCAATCCTTCTAAAATATAACAGACTTTGAAAGTATAATAGATAAGTTATAAGCTGGAGATCTAAATGGAGAATATATTAAACACAACTTTCCCTTGACTCAAGACTATTTTACTAAGCCAATTAAATACATTAATTGTCTTGGATTTAATTTTTTTAAAATTACAATAAAATCTCTCAATGTCCATTTAAAATCCCTACAGTTCACTTTGTGGAGTGACAATTCCCATAAGTAGCTTTTCCCTCAGTACCCTGGCTATTGGCCCCTTGAACTTTCCTGTTTTGTTCCTTCTAAGCTTCTAATATGGTGTCCTACATGGTACTTTACCTCCTCTCTACATCGTTACTTTACTGAAATCAAGACACATTAAAATTTCATAATTTGATTCCCTTTCTCCCCCCAAGATCCCAAAGATCTCTTTACTTCTCTCAGTCTTTCCTTCCTTCTACAATTTACAGGCGTTTAAAATTCAAGCTTGGTTTCACTCATATGTTGATATATCATCTTCTCTACTAATCTTTTCAACTGTAAACAATTTTACAACACCAAGTTATAGTCCAGCAATTTTATTTTAAATTCACAAGCTTTCGGAGGCTACCTCCTTCCTCAGGTGAACGATGTGGATTTTCAACCTTAGTGGTGTCCTATTTTATGGCCTTTTGCCCTCCACTTAAATTTCTAGAATAAAATTGTTATGGTTGACCAATAACTCCTCTTGTTGTTTTATGTAGGTGACATAAAGGACCTGTTAAAGTTGGCAAAATATGTTTTTTAAAAATGGACATTGTGAGAATATATACTAAGGTCATCAGGGATTGTTCTTGTCTCATTTACAATAACAGAAAATTTGCAGAATCATTAAAGCAACTATCTCTGGTTTATTTTATCCTATTTTGAAATTATTACAACTAATTACTCTTTAAGAGTACTGCACTGAATACTGAACAGATAGTTTTCATAGCACAGCTGCTCCATAAACTGGCCTGGAGATGCATTGGGCCAGAATTTACTGTGGTTGGCGAAGGAATGGCACCTGCCGTTAGTTAGACTTTGCCCTTGCCCGTTTAATTTCCATGAGCGTTTGCACGGCAAGTTGCTGTAAGTGAGAAATCGAAACGGAGTGGCACCCTCTACAGGGCATATGGGATCTGTATGAACAGGGCAAGCAACCGTGTATTTCCTTAACCAATCAGATTGAAGGATTGTGAAATGAACAGCGCTGAAACTGAACCAGGGAGTGTAAGTTAGAATAGTGAATTCACTGTCAAATCAGGCACAGAAAGCGAAATAAGAGAGGAAAAGAAAGATTGGATCAAGAGAGAAAGAATAAAGGGACAGAAAGAAAAAGTAGAGAAAAAAGGTGTAATTTAATTTTTAAAAAAATCTCCAACACAATAAAAAGCTGAAGGAATGAGATTCCATACTTGTAACAGTTAATTTTCAGTGCCAGAGAGGTTGTTTGGCAGTAATTAAGACTTACCACGCCATTAAAAAGGGTACTTAGACTGAAATGGACAAGCCCTAACTTTCTGTTGTGAGTTTAGTTCGTATCTACCATCCAAGTACAGGAACTTCATGCCATTCAATATGAGATGCTGATTTCAGGAAGCTATTGGTGCAGAAGCGCATCTCGGACAGCAACTTCCGGATTTTCATGTTTAACTGTGCATCTGCCCTTTGTCTGAGGTTGTGAGTGATTTGCGCATAAATAACGGTGAGCGTTGTTAGCCTCACCGTTATTTTGACAGTAAATTCTAGCCCAAAATGTTTACCAACATATTGGCATTGATAGGTTTGGGTGCTCCACTCTGCCTAGCAACCAATGAGCCTTGCTATTAACCAATGAAAACAGCAGACAGCCTCACTATGAACTGATAAAAATTGGTGACATAAATGGCAGATAGATTTGGGGTTAGAAGCTACAACCACACAGCATTTAACAACTTTTCTCACAGACAATACCTTTCACTCGCACATAACAATTAACACAGTGGGAGCTAAGGGATTCTGAGCATTTGTGACGTGATCCAAACATCTCCTCAGCAAATCTGAATTTCTCAGGCAAACTGCATATTGATTACTTTCAGTCAAATATCAGGAACAAATTTAATAACAGCGTATACAATGTTATTGTGACAAAAAAGCAGGACGGATCTATTGTATCAGCAATTTTAACGGTTCTCAAATTTTGATTGTCAAGATAGCATTATCCTAGCAACAATCCAATATATAATCATCATTTGTGCAAAAAGTAAACCTCCAACAGTTATTTACATGGTAATAAAACACCAACTTCTGCAATACATAAGTTATTAACCACACAAATTCATAAACATAGAGAAGGTAAGTTTTCTGCGCTAAATTGATGAGTAAGATAACTTCACCAGGAGCAACCACTTACAGATTCGTTGAATAATAATGATTTTTCAAACTGCATTTTTGCAAGTGAAAAGTAGTTGGAAAAATATTTGCGATATTGCTTTAGTTGCCATGATGCAAAAAATGACTTTTGTACTTGAAAGGTGAAAGTCAATCATGTGTGAATGACAGCAAGAATAGACAAAAATTCATCAACTCTGTTATTACACAGAACCTATTTAATCATAATCAGTGATTAAGTTTGGGGAAAGCAGTGTGGCTGCACAGTGCTTGCCTTCACTTTCATTCAATTAACTGTTGAAAAATAATAATCAAGTTCTCTTGCTACTCTGCATTTTAATCAGAGGGCACATTTTACATTCATTAACCCTTTTACAAAGTAATATCTAAGGACTGGACAGCCTTTTGTTATCAGATACTGAATGCAGAATTCAGAGAAGTTTAAAATAATGAAAAACAGAAGATAGATCTAGAAATACAAGTGATTAATTCAATCATTACTTGGCGCAATATTTGTTTTTCACATTTTAGCAGTATTTGCAAGCGGTGCGTGTAATACAGGAGCGGTGTCTCAGTTTGGGAAACTGCATCAATTGCCTTCTCTCAGGATATCAGCACATCTACTCCTTTGCCACCCCTTAACCAATACCAACCACTGTGCCAGAAAGCCAGCTTGGCCAGACTGACCCGACAGCAGCCAATTTTCTGCAGTCTGCAGCCAGGCCCTCAGAGGCTCAAGCTCCCAAGTGTTGCTGGCCACAGGCATCTGAAGGGTCTCCACATGAGCAACAGAATCAAGGGAGTGGTGAAGGGGGTAACAAGGACTGTTAATGCTGAGGGGCTTTTTCTCACTTTTCCGGTAATGGGATTGAGGAAGTCACCGAAAGCGCCTCTCTATCTGCAATGTGCTGTGCTGCCCCTCCTTCTTGTGGTTCTCCCTCGCCTTTATCCAAATCTTCCTTGTCTAAAGATGCCTCTTCTTGTTACTGTGCCTCCTGCAACTCCAATCCACTTTGCCAGGTTGTGCAGAATGCAGGAAACTACAATGATGCGGCTCACTTTGTCTGGGCCATATTGTAGAGAGCCCTCACGGCAATCAAGACACCTAAATCTTTGCTTCAAAATGCCAATGGTATGCTCTATGATGCTCCTGGTGGTCCAATGACTCTGATTGTACCTGAGCTGTTCAGGTGTGGTGTGGTTGTGGAGAGGTATCATCAGCCATGCATGTTGGTGGTATCAATTGTCCCCGAGCAGTCATCCTCTAACATTCCTGGATGGATGGAAAAGTCGGGGGATGGATGAGTGTCACAGGATGACGGCGTCATGGCAGCTGCCAGCAAAACTGGTACATGCTTTTCATTATCCTTCTGCGATGATCGCACTCCAGTTGACTATTGAGCAGTAGAAGCCCTTCCTGTCCAGAAATGCTCATAGCTCATCTTCTGGTGCCCAGATAGCTAAACGAGTGCAATCTATTATACCCTGGACACGAGAGAAGCTGGCTACTACTGCAAATCGAGTGCTCTCATTCTAGCTATTGAAGTCCTTTGGAAAGGTAAAGTACTGGTTTGCTCTGGCAAGGTGGGTATTGGTGACCCGCTTGACGCAGCTGTGCATTGCAGACTGGGAGATGTGGGTGTTATCCCCTGTAGCAGCCTGGAAGGAGTCTGAGGCAAGAAAGTTAAGGGCGGTGGTGACTTGGACAGCCACTGGCAAAGCTTGGCCCCCCTGGTCCAGCAGGCAGCAGCTCCTGCTGCAATAGGCTGCAGAGATCAGCAACAGCCTGCCTGAAGTGCAGCGTCCTCCTGCACTGTTCCTCGGAGATATCCAAGAAACTGACTCTTGGCCTATAGATCCCCTAGGCTGGGTAAGACCTTTTATGAGCGGCTCCTCTTGCCTGCGGTGCTCTAACAGGCCCACCTGCTGCCCGACTTGGTTGTTGAAGCTGCTGCTGCTCCTCTTCCTTCAACTGTTTGTCCATCCAAGGGAATGAAGCATAATAGCAGCCATGATAAGCAGTGAGTGGTTAATCAGGGTAAGTAAGGGGAAAAATTAGAAAGATGCAATCTCCAAGCTGAGAACTGCCATGGAAATCCACTATCCACAATATCACACAGAACCTAAGGCCTCAGGAGATTACCCCTTTAAATGCAGCTTCCAATCATGTCAGTCAGTTTCTGAAGCCAATCCCACAAGGTTTTACCCAATGCATCGGGGTTTTGATTACAACATAGGATCCCTATTTGCATTTAGTAATGAGGCACTTGCCTGTTTCCAGTAGGTACATTTGCACCAGAGTCAACTCCCGACTTAAAATGGTGGTTGCCAGGTTTCTAGCGGGAATGGGACGGTAAGTTGTTTTTCGCTATTTTAACCGCTCACTTGCCCCATTCCAGCTGGACGGGTTGGGTTAAAATCAGGGCCTGGGTTTTTCCTGTTTCTAATGTTGATACTAGAATTTTAAACATTGCTATAAATTAAAAAACAATTCAAATTAACCTTGCTTCCAATTTACCCTAAATGGTCATGCTTATGTTTCTGGTAGGAAAATGAAACAATGTATAGTGCCTGACAAAAATTAACCTG
Organism: Heptranchias perlo; assembly: GCF_035084215.1. NCBI lineage: Eukaryota > Metazoa > Chordata > Chondrichthyes > Hexanchiformes > Hexanchidae > Heptranchias > Heptranchias perlo. The sequence continues at coordinate 46,999,465 of NC_090340.1, forward strand.
TCAAAACCATTAAGGGCATATTTACCTTCACCCCTGCCTTACTTATATTAAGATCCACAATTGAATTTGGTAACTTGAACTTGTCACAAGTGTGTTAAGCTCAGAATTAAATTATTTTAATGGTATTTACTCACTGAATGGAGACGGGAAATTTGCCAGGTGGACCGACATGGGTTATTCTATGATATGCTTAAAGGGGTCGTGTCTCCAGGTGAAATATCCATTCGATACTTCTCTCCTTTTTTCCTGGCCAGTACGGTTCAGTTCCAAGGTGGGCAGCCATTTACAGTCAGCCACTGGTGCACATGCCAATACACATTAAAAAAAATACAACACAAAACTAGGCTCCGGATCTCAAAGCTAAATTTCAGAGGTGAGGTGAGAGTGACTGTCTTGGCATCAAGGCAGCTTTCAGCTGACTGTGGCACTGAGGAGCCTTAGTGAAACTGAACTCAATGGAGATCAGGGGGAAAACACTCCAGCGGCTGGAATCATACCTGCCACAAAGGAAGACGGTAATGGTTGTTGGAGGCCAATCATCTCCACCCCAGGACATCACTGCAGGTGTTCCTCAGGGCAGTGTCTTAGACTCAACTATCTTCAGCTGCTAAATCAATGACCTTCCTTCCATCATAAGGTCAAGTGGGGCTGTTCGCTGATGATTGCACAGTGTTCAGCTCCATTCGCAATTCCTCAAATAATGAAGCAACCCATGCCCACATGCAGCAAGACCTGAACAACATCCAGACTTTTTGGGTTGATAATTGGCAAGTAACATTTGCGCCATACAAGTGCCAGGCAATGGCCATCTCCAATGTGAGAGAGCCTAACCACCTCCCCATGACATTCAATAGCATTACCATTACGGGTCCCCCACCATCAAAATCCTGGTGGGGTGGATCACTATTGATCAGAAACTCAACTGGACCAGCCACATAAATGCCGTAGCCACTAGAGCAGGTCAAAGGCTTGGTATTGTGTGGCAAATGGTTCACCTCCTAACTTCCCAAAGCTTCTGCACCACCTACAATAGCCAATTCAGGAGTGTGATGGAATACTGTCCACTTGCCTGGATGGGTACAGTTGCAACAACACTCAAGAAACTTGACACCATCCAGGACAAAGCAGTCTGCTTGATCGGCACCTCATCCACTAGCCTAAACATCCGCCTCTCCACCACCGGCATACCATGGCTGCAGTGTGTACTATCTACAGGATGCACTGTAGCAACTCGCCAAGACTTCTTTGACAGCACCTCCCAAACCCATGAACTCCACCACTTAGAAAAGGACATAGGCAGCAGGCGCATGGCAACACTATCACCTTCAAGTTTCCCTCCAAGTCACATACCACCTTGATGTGGACATATATCGCTGCTCCTTCATCGTCGCTGGGTCAGAATCCTCGAACTCTCTTCCTAACAGCATTCTGGAAGTACCTTACCACATGGACATCAGCAATTGCAAGATAAAGCTCACCACCACCTTTAAAGGGTAACTGGGAATGGGCAATAAAGCCTTGCCAGCCATGCCCACATCCCAAGATTGAATTTTAAAAAACTATGTCTTCTGTTGTTTTGAGAAATTCAATGCACTGGGGTGGGGGAATTTTATGAGTCTGCAGAGTTGGCCGCCTGCCTCACTTGTCAGCCACTGGCAATTCGGGGTGCACAGCCTGCAGTTTGGTCGGAAAATAGCTGGCCATGTGTGCCCAAACTATCCATTTGTTACTGCCCAGTGGGCGAATGTCCCCACCAGCATCAGAGACTCATTATAATACCCACGAGATTTATATCTCTTAACCTGTATGAATTTAATTCAGTAATGAAACTTACACAATATTAGATGTGCCTCATTTATACTGAAGAATACTTTGTTTTAGTTATGTATAACTGTAGGTATTGAAACAGAAGAGGATACACACATTGCAGAGCCTCCTAGATCTCTTTAAATGGCTAGAATTACTCTAACATCTGAAAGAATATCAGAAAAATACTGCAACTTTACAGGAAGGCTGGAGTATTTTTTAAAACCGTTACAAGGTTATTTTTTGAACTACAATCCAGGTAGACCAACCTAACACAGGAAACTGTTCTTGTAAATCAATTCATGGCAGGTTTATGTGCACTACTGGACTTAATGATCAATTAAATGATAAATAAAATAAAACCATGCCGCAAATCCCACAATTGGCTCCCAGTATACAGGATTCTTATTCTGGTGAAAGGTTTGGACTGGAAGAGGTTAAGCATTTTTTCAAAGAATTCCTCCCACACTCATTTCCATTTTGAAGTTGATTTACTTAAAAAAACTGCTTCTTTAGCTATCAGCTGGCAACAACCAGAGAAATCCCAAGGTCACTTTTAATTTAGACAATTTAATTGGCAAACATAGTTCAAAATGGCTGTCATCTCACAGGACTCCTGCTTAATGAAGCATGATCATCTTCATTACCTGCATTTGATCTAGACAGACAAAAGAACACCTTTATGCATAGTACATAAAGAAAGAACATTTCCTCATTCGGATTTCAAAAATCTAAAATATTTTCTTCATGTGGACCGCCTTCTAAGTAAGGGATTAAGCAATCATGAATAGGCATATATACTTGTTTTGCAAAAGCTACATAAAGGCAGAGAAATTTAAAAGAGATTGAAGGTTAAACCCATCATTCTTTTAGCTGGAACTCGCATAATTTCTAAAAATGTTCCCTAATTAATTTATCTTTTCAAGCATGTTAACATCTACTCTGTGCTCCTCTGTTGGAAGGATGGGCACAGAGAACTCTTCAAGTGATATCAGTGTGCTATCTAGGTGAACTCAGGTGAAACATGCTTAAGTAGTGTGGGAAGTGATCATCAGTGACTGGCAAGTTCCCCTCTACTCCTAAGATGTCTTGGCGCAGATTTATAAATTTTCCTGTGGAGAGGCCCATGTGTAAATGTCAGTTGAGATTGGAATTCAAGTCTAGGTCTCCAAGCTTAGGTATCAACGCTGTTGAGCTGCCACTTATTTAATTTGCAATGTGATTAAAAATTAATATTCTAACATAATTAATCTGTTGCTCAATTGCTAGTTTATTGACCCCCATTATGACATCATAATATTCTGCTGAAGTTCGAGAAAATGTCACAGCTGAACTTGAACACAAGTATTATGGATCATGATGCACACCATCAGTTTTCAGCTGCTGATTCCCTCACAAGGGACAAAGGTATTATTCTATCGTATTCCTCAAGGGTTGCCAACTGCAGAACTATTTTCTATTGTTACTGTGTCACAATGACTTCATGATAAAACACACCAAATTGCTCCTCTTTTTCAGCTTTCAAACAAACCAACAATAATTAACTTTGAAATCTGTTGAACACAGTTACATGTGATAAACACCACTTTCCGCTTAGCAGTCAGGCACCCTGCAACGTATAAAATCTGTTACATTACAGTTGATTTTTTACTGCTGTACTGCTACATTTGTGCCACTGGCTTCCAATGCAGCTGGCGACAACACCAAATAAACTTGCCGGATTCGCTAGGAAGGTGGCTGGGATGACCCATTCTTATTTACTAGGTCTTTCAGGTCACTGGCCTTAATGAATCGGATACACTTACTTTGGGGTTGAGGCTAGCTGCACAAGAGTCACACGTTGGAAGCCAGAGGCACTAATGCACAAACGAACATGTGATTGCCTGGTAACCTTGCTCATGGAAATAAAGATTGGATTTTGCAGAGAGGCATTCAGTATTTTATATGTAACAAATAAAATTTCAGCTGTATTTTAATTTTTCGTACATATTGCACCTATGCACTGGTCCATCCTTACTAATGCTAGTGCTCGGATACAAGTATCCTGTATTACGGCTTTAGGCTGAATGGTGTACGTACTTCAGGAAAAAATACTCTAGTCTTAAGGTGCACCCATTTGTGTTTCAGGTGTAAAAACAGTAAGAGATTTTGAAGCCAAAATGTTTTACAGCAGAATGGAAACCCACAATATAAAAACAATTCCATGGGATGTGATATCACAATCACAATTCTCCAGTAACATTCTCCAACTAAGTGTATACTATGAAAGGACTGTTCTCTTCATTTTTTATCTTGTTCCTTTTTTTAATATTCATACCAAAAATGTCTACAATGCATAATCTTCAGAATTATTAAGGGAGCAGCAAAGCAGGGAGAAACAATCTCCCAGAAGGTTTGTATTATTCTCATAAAAAAACTGAAACATGCTAACCATGTCATACTTAGTGCTGTGGTTCAGAGATGTCATTTGAGGCCTTTGAGAGCTCACATGCAGGCAAGTGGATTAAGTGTACTGCATACTTTCATTAAAAGGAGTTGCTGAAGACTAGTAATGCTGGGAGCTCTGCAGCATAAGCAGGAAACAGTAACCATGACAACAGCCACATTAGAGGCTCTGAAAAACTGACTGCCAAATCATCAGCTAAGGTACTTTCTCCCCTATCTGACAAATACAATGCTGCATCAAGCTGTAATGGTGAAACGTATTTTCTGAATTAAGCGGTCACTTACTGTGCTTCAGAATAGCAGGGTTTCCCTTTTATGAGCACAGAATCCTTTTATGCATTTATTTCGCATTTTCCTTTTAGTTCAAAGTACATGTTACGCATATGCAACACCTTTTAAACTCCATAATGCCACACTAACTACTAATCCAATTGCCTTCAGAAGCATAGACAAGATTTCTCATTATTTTGTCACTTTGCATTAGTTCTTAAACTTCACTACACAACTAGTCTTAGAGTGTCACAATATGATTATATACCTGAGCCTTTTGTTTACAAAAGCCACTCATTCTGTTCAAGACTCTTGCTCTTGTCAGTCACTAATTGCCATTTCCATTGTTGCAATAGCACTTCACTGATTATTCCACAGTAGTTGCACAAAGCCTGATTAGAAATTTATCAGATCACAGTCAAACAGCGATTTTTTTCATCGCTATAGTACTATATATTCTTCAAAGCAAGTAGTTATGCAACTGCATTTTAAAAAGATTACTTAGTGCCAACATATTGAGGGTCCTAAGAGCCAGCAATCCAAGCTTCTTCACATGCAGGCCATCTTTTAGATGGAGAAAAGCATTATAAATGCGTTATTGTACAAAAGCTCTAACTTACAGTGAGGTAACAAAATTAGTTACAGTCAATATAAAGTGATTAATAGTGAATTTATCCTTCCTCAATTAGACAAGACAAAATCAGATTATATATTACTACCCTTGTATTACTTCTGTATCTACTTTGACATTTTCCCTTAAAGTATTATGAAGAAAACTAGCTCAGCATTGGCTTAACAAAAGATGCATGTAGGCCTTAAAATGTGGCACTGCCAACAATTCTGGTCTATATTAGAAGCTCCATAGAGTACTCATACTGAAGCTCTGACTTCCTCTCTTTACAGCTAATACTCCTAAATCTCTTCATTGTTAAGATGAAATTGACAGATAAATTCGGACAATCACAGTAATCTGAAATTGCCTCTTCTGTTGCCATTTATGACTGACTGCAGTACTTTGCTAATCAAATTAATGTAGAGGTGGAACTTCCTGGCCGAGCCAATGAAGTGCAGACATAAGATAGCACTGGTCCAGGGGCATCTCCCTTTCTCCTGTGAATCTTCCTAATTCTACTGTTGAAATACAGGTTAATGGGAAAATGCATGTCTAAAACGTTAGATATTGAATAATGTGGGTGTTGCGTTACTGCAAACTGCTTAGTTATTACAGATAATGGGAACATCTCCTCATTTCTACTGCACAAAACCAAAGACCGAAATGTATCTTGTAGTTTAGATTTCCGCTGTTGCTATTAAAGCTTTATGTTTCAAAGATTTATTATTTCAACTGACTATACTAAATGGACATACTAATGCAGTCGAATTGTTGATGCAGAAGTGCAACTGTGAGCGGAGGGGGGTGGGTGGAGGACGAGAGAGTTCAAAGTCACATATAATCGGGGCCATGTATAATGGACTGGATACTTACTGCCAAGATGAGCTTTTCGACACAGTCAGGTGCCACACTGTGTAGGTGAGTCAGGTGTAACTGTAGGTGGATCTTGTTGTTTAGCATGTCCTGACAGAGAGGGCAGCGCAGCATGGGCTGCACAGAATGTTGGGATAACACGTGCATCCTGATGCGATTTACATCAGTATTACTGTACTTGCAGTATGGACATTGATACATCTGTGGACAAATGGAAAAAAAAGACTCTTTTAAAACTCTCTACAACACTATTACAAATGCTTGCAAATAGCTTTGGTGACGAATAGTGCTTACCATCTCAATGTTTCCTCAACATGCTTTATCTATTGCCCCCTCCTGCAATTTTAAATTGATGTACCTTCCCTTTTCCAACTCCCCTCAGATTCATCCACCATTCCAGTGCAGAGAGAGAGGGCCGATAAGCTGCTCGTAGGCTGCTATAAATGGTGCTCGTTTACAAGCCTCCAGGACAAACATGACAGAATTCCAGTCACTCTTCTTCCAAAGACCCTTGCCTATGTGGAAACACCCAGCTTCTTACCACTCTGTGGCACAATGCGTTAATTGCTGCATTACGCACAATATGTATTTTTTTAATTGTTCATTAATTGTGTGCCAATGTGCTTTCCCAACTATTTTTTATTGCAATTTATTTCCTTCTCTCCTGAAGTCATTGACTCATGCTGGGAGACAGTTGCACAGGAAAGAACATCCAACCACTCAATTTCTCTCTCTTTCTAACTCTCTTGTCTTATTTCCTTTCCTTCCCAGCTGATTTACAGTCATTGACTGGGACACTGGTCAAGCCTAAATTAAGGCCTATCATTGACTGAGCTGCCCCGGCGAGTAGGAGACCAAAGCTCCGGCCCCTGAATACCAGGTTGACATCCAGTGGGGTACTCGCGTCCAATGGGAGTGGAGTGGCGACCCTTCATTGCATCTAGCCTGTCCTACTGGTTGTGAGTTGTGAGTCAGGCCAACGTCCTGTCCACGTAAAACAAAAGTGCTTTGTTTGTGGAAAAACCCAGTGCACAGTCTGGATACAAAAGCAGTGGAAGAAATGGATTGTCTCTTGTGCCACTAGGCACGGAAGGGAGATGATGATTGACTGAGCTGTTCTAGGAAAGGATCATTTGATATTGGGAGAATAAAGAATAATTGCCGTTATATAGCGTCTTTGTACATCTCTCAGAAACACCTCAAAGCATTTATAGAATCACAGAAATTACATTTGTCTCATTGTGACTGTCTCTGTGCTAGCTGTTCAACTGGAGCTATCTAGCCTCCCTTCCCAGCATTTCCCATGTTCTTTTCCAAATCTTTTTTAATTCACATGCAACAAATTACTATGAAATCCAGTAACTTGTCATGTAGGCAAATGTGGCAGGTATTTTGGGCACAGCAAGATCCCACAAACAACAGTGAGATGAATGACCAATTAATTTGGTTTTGCTGGTGTTGGCTGAGGGACGAATGTTGACTAGAATGCTGAGAAACTCATTGCCCTCCCTCACATATTGCCCTTCCTCACATAGTGCCCTGAATCTTAAAGGTCTACCTGAACCACTAAAACAAGCATCCAAAAGAGAAAAGATAGGTCAATGTTCTAGGTAGAGGACGTCCCCCACCTCCCATCCAAACCAATATTAGTGAGATGAATGGTCTACATGTGAAACATCAACCTATCCCTCTCTCCTCTCAGGTGCCAATAAGCCACTACATATTTCCAGCATCCTCCCTTCTCACTTCAAATTTCCAGGATGCTCTTTTGAACTGAAAGAATGAACTCATTCCCTGGATCACTTAAGAGCACCAGAAAGATGTAATGGATAACAATCCTGGATGGGATTTCAGAGCCCTAAGTGAATAAGTCTTTTGTTAAGGCGGCCAATAACTGAACAGTGAACTGAAATTAGACAAGGTGTGTGGCCTTCTGAAAGGGAGTGGTGAGGTAAATACATCAGACATTGCATAATTGTCAATTGTCATAGTTGAGATTGGAAGCACCATGCACTGAAGCGCCTTCTGAATTAAAGACTGTCGAAAATGGTCAAAAATTACTTCAACAAATGCTGTATAAAAATACAAATTCTAAGAGTTATATTTGGTATAAAACAAACATATACATGGACATTCTATGGAGAAATAAACTAAAAAGTGAGTCAAACTAGATGGTTCACCCATTCTGTGAAACCAAATGAACCTTAGTGATTTATTCCTTGGCTCTAATGTGTACCTGTTCTGTACTTGTTTCTTCCGATGTCCGTGGCCTTTTTGAAGAAAGAGGGGACTCCATGCTTCCTGGTAGTGATGGTCGCTTTGCAGTTGCCGAGTCCTGTTGTTCTTTGTCTCCTATAGATACTATAATCAAAGGGAGATTGTGAGTTGAGACCTGAGCCATTCAACTTAATCATTATATAAGGTCATATAAATCCCACCTATGTGATGTGAGCATGTATACCCAAGTCTGTAAGCTTCAAAAAACAGTGACACCTTTTAAAGTCATAGTGTAAGATTTGGGCATTCTCAAAAAAACTAAACATCTCATCATTAAATGTGCTGAAAGCCTTAGTAGTTTTGATTGTAAGACTCATTTCTTTCCATCTTGGGTCAATTTCTTTAAAATTAGATGTAGCTTAAGATATTGAAATGGCATGTAATTGATAGCAAACAATGGGGCATTGTCTGGAGTGTGCTGCGCCTAAACTCCATAATTACAGCATTAATTGAATTTAAAGTTGATTTATTTCTAGAAGTCGAAACATGACACTGCCAAAAAAAAACAAAGTGCATGTGTGCACATATACATACGCATTCCAGTAGATTCGTTTCATATTAATTGAAGTGAACCATGGGAATGTGTGAAATTACAGGTCTCAAGTATTTAATTCTTATTACAAATATACTTCCTAATTATTCCCCTCCCCGCCTAAGAACACTGGGGCTACGAACAGGAACTATTCAAATATGTAAGTTAATGACAAGGCCTAAACTCAACCCAGTTGATGATGATTCAGAAAATAGTAATATTATAGAAATCAATTAGTTTACAATTGTAATTAGTATGGCTTCTGGAGTACAAACTTCCAGAGCCTTCAGTATACCTGAGGTTTTCATTTTTACTGTGGGCTATTTACTTGTACGCTATCTCTAGCTATGTGAGCTCCTTTTCTCATTGACCAAAATCCACTATATATTGTTCATTCCCAACTCCAAGCAGTTTTTTAATGGACATATTGCAAATGTTTTATGTTAAATATTGATATTTGAATTAAGCAGAGCCCACGATAGAGCAAATTGTTAGTGGTCTGTAGAAAGAATAGCATGATATGTTGAATGGCTATTTTTTGTTCCTTGCTTTATGTACTTCCCATCATTGTTGGATCTGCCCAGATTCCCAAAAGTGGAGAATGCATGAACTTTTAAGTTGAAATATAACACTGCAAATAATTGGACCCAAAAGGGATAACCTTAGAAGGATCAAAGAATCATAGAATGGTTACAGCACAGAAGGAGGCCATTTGGATCATGCCGGCTCACTGCAAGAGCAATCCAGCTAGACCCACTCCCCCACCCTTTCCCCGTAGCTCTGCAAATTTTTTCCCTTCAAGTACTTATCCAATTCGCTTTTGAAAGCCATGATTAAATCTGCCTCCACCACCCTGTCAGGCAGTGCATTCCAGATCATAACCACTCGCTATTTAAAAAAGTTTTTCCTCATGTCACCTTTGGTCCTTTGCCAATCACCTTAAATCCGTGTCCTCTGGTTCTTGACTTTTCCGCCAACGGAAACAGTTTCTCTCTATCTACTCTGTCTAGACCCCTCATGATTTTGTACAACACTATCAAATCTCGTCACAACCTTCTCTGCTCCAAGGAGAACAATCCCAACTTCTCCAGTCTATCCACGTAACTGAAGTCCCTCATCCCTGGACCCATTCTAGTAAATCTTTTCTACACCCTCTCTAAGGCCTTCACATTCTTCCTAAAGTGCGGTGCCCAGAATTGGACACAATACTCCAGTTGTGGCCGAGCCAGTTTTTTATAAAGGTTCATCATAATCTCCTTGCTTTTGTACTCTATGCTTCTATTTATAAAGCCCAGGATCCCGTACGATTTTTTAACCGCTTTCTCAACCTGCCCTGCCACCTTCAACGACCTGTGCACTTTTACCCCCAGGTCTCTCTGTTCCTGCGCCCCCTTTAATTTATATTGTCTCTCCTCGTTCTTCCTACCAAAATGCATCACTTCACATGTCTCTATGTTAAATTTCATCTGCCACGTGTCTATGCATTCCACCAACCTGTCTATGTCCTCTTGAAGTCTATCACTATCCTCTTCTCTCTTCACTACACTTCCAAGTTTTGTGTCATCTGCAATTATGAAATTTTGCCCCGTACACCTAAGTCCAAGTCATTAATATATTTCAAGAAAAGCAGTGGTCCTAGTACCGACCCCTGGGGAACACCACTGTATACCTTCCTCCAGTCCGAAAAACAACCGTTCACAACCATTCACCACTACTCTGTTTCCTGTCACTTAGCCAATTTCGTATCCATGCTGCCACTGCCCCTTTTATTCCATGGGCTTCAACTTTGCTGACAAGCCTATTATGTGGCACTTTATCAAACGCCTTTTGGAAGTCCATATACACCACATCAACTGCATTGCCCTCATCAACCCTCTATGTTATCTCATCAAAAAACTCAATCAAGTTAGTTAAACACGATTTGCCTTTAACAAATCTGTGCTGGCTTCCCATAATTAATTCACACTTGTCCAAGAATCCCTTAAAACAGGTAAAATGGACTCCTCTGTTGGGTCTATGGGTAAATGCATTACGTGGTGTGAAAGTAACCTACACATATTACGACAGTCCTAGGTTAGCCAGGGCTAAGTTGGACCCAGAGGGAATGACAATGGAGGTACTTCAATTGCCGTTATCTGAATGCTGGAGTAATTATGTCAGCCAGGGCTCCTATTCTTGACTGTTATCCAATGGAAAGTGTCCTTTTGTGAACATTGGGAGAGGACAAGATCAATGTTTGGCTGAGATCAGTTAACTCAGCAGATATGGGGATTTAAACCTACTATCTTTTGGTCTGTATACACCACCAGGCAGTGTCTTTCCCAACAGGCCACCAGGGAAGGTTCAGAAATTCACTTCTAACCTCGGACCACATTTTAATGCAGCATTCCTGTTAACTTTGTAGTAGCGATCAGTGGACCAAATCCTGCACAGTTCTTTGAATGTTATAGTTTTATTTATATATTAGATATAATATGATTCATATATTTTTCAATCTATTGCTCCAGTTGTTTGGCTTGAACTCTACAATTTTTTTTCTAAAGAAGATTATAATTGCAGTTTTAACTGATAACACTTAAATAATTGAGAAGGAAAATTATATTTTTAGTTAAATATGTAAAATTACAGAATGTATCCCCTGTGACCAAGTCTATAATTCTTTTGAATACCAGCTTGTTGCCATATAAGACAACTAATAGATTTGCCCCCAAGTTTTACTAAGAGATAATTCCATGGAGATATGGTATTCAGAGAAGGCAATTTAAATTTTAATGTTATAAGAATGTTTTATAAAACCAGTTCGCTACTCATAAAATGGGATTATTTGCTAACTTCAGCATTGGTTCATTACATAATAAAAAGACTATGTCCTAGGGCTCAGCCAACTCTTCTTTGGAGCTTGGATACAATGGTTCAGTGGGTGTCTGAAGGGAGGGTAAAGGAGAAAGATAATTTTTCCTGGGAAAGTGGTATTCTACTTGGAGGGTATCTGGCAGTCTTAATTCATCCTCTCACATAAATCCTACATTAATTCTTGATATTTATCTTTGTTTTAGTTCACCTGCATACTATTCTGATGATTGACTGGACTCTAAACATACTTATAAATCTAACATCAAAACAAGAAATCATTTTGGCTTACCACACCTAAATAGTTTGCAGCCAAATAGTTGCCACCACACAGTTATTTTACAATTTGGCAAAATGAGGTAAGTTTAACTAAAAACATATTGAATTTATTTTAATCTACACTGATGCACTAATGTGTGTTCTGTATTGCATTTGACACATTTTCACCAATATTCTTCCCTCCTGTAGGTGGTGTTGACTTCCTATTGGGGTAAAGTTCTATGGGTCCTTCACCCAATTGCCCATTACTCAACCGTGGGCTTTGACAACTAGAATTGACAAGCTATTTAACCATGGCAAGCATCAAGTCCATGCCACTCATATTTCCATCAAATGTTCGTAGAGGTACTTCCAGCAGGGGTCCCTGGATAGTAATCCGGAGTGGAAACCCTTAATGATTTTCCGTTCTGAGGCCAATTGTACCAGCATTACCACAGTCCTGGATGAGATCAGCTACCTCAGCAGAGACTGGGGATTGAAGTGGGGACATTTTATGGACTGTATGGCTCAACCATTCACTAGATAAACTTACTGAGCCATCTGGGGACAACATCTACCAATCTCAAAGAATTGTGTTGAGATGAAAAGTTCTGATAAAGTAATTGTGATCCTTATTCTTTTTCTCAGGCAGAACCACTGCAAATCGAAATGTTAAAATTATAACAGAATTCCTGCAGAAGGAAAGTTCCTTAAAGGACAACGTAGGAATACTGTATAAGAAAAAGAACAAGTCTGTATGGTATGTACAATATGTTGAATTTATAGCGGTATTACAAATTAAAATCTTGTCCAGAAATGTGGCCATTTAAGAGTGAACGATATACAGTAGTTCCTTATTGTGACACATTCTGATTTACCATGACCACTGACATAAAACGATTTATTTATGACTCTCTCAGTAACACAGAGTCCATGAAAAACACAAACAAGCCGCCTTATATAAACACATTTTTGAATGGTTTCCAAAAACAGTATTATGACGGGCAAATATATTTTATGGAGAGTATTCTCAGAAATGCTGTATATATATGCACCATATGCAGAATTCCAGCATCTGCAGTGTTTTGGTTTTTACACCATATGCAAGTTTATGCTTCATTGAGTAGAACATATGGATGAGTTTAGTTAATATAATTTAGGATTGGAGATTGTCTTTCACATTTATTGTTAAAACTTTTAATGTTTTTGACAGGGCCATTAAACTAACATTCCTCACCAAAAGCCTAGATTCAATTGCTGATGATCTCATTCTAGTTACTAGACTATATAAACCAATAAAAACTTTCATTTGTAAATTTTCATGATCAAATGGCAAAAATCAAGCTCAGAAGTGAGTGTTTGAAACCTGCCTTTCAGCTCCTTAGAGCTTATCTTTCAAATACTGAGTAACAATTTCCACAGCAAAACCAACAAGACTATTTTGAAAAGAAACTCAACATCTGATGAGTTAGAAGGTCATCTATTAAGTTTGGTTAATATTTAGTACTTATTTGAAAATGGAAATGCTGCAGTTCATAGTTATATGTACTAATCCCAAATACGCTTACTTCTTTTAAGGAAATTCAATTAAAGAAATTAATTTTTAAATGGACTGGTTCAGATTATTCAGATAAGTTTTAGAATACCATCTCTTAATCTTTACTATGTGGCCTATGGAATTCTGCTAAGGAGACAAAACAGGATGCACACAATTCTCACCATATGTATTTGCAAGCGAAAGTCACTTGTTAAATTTTGTGATTGATTCTATATAAAATTTCAACAGAGAGAGAAGTTAAATCAGCATGAGCAGTAGCAGAATATATTAAGATTGGTGGTCCAGAGAAAGTGAAGATAAAAATACAAATTAGTTTTAAAAATTTTTCTATTTGATTCAAACTTTTGCTGATTCTCCAAAATGATTTAGATCCCCAGTCACATGTTAATCTGCTCCTATCCATTCTGTTTCTTTGACCACTGCAGAGATTTATTGGGCAGCCTTACTCCTGCTGCTATATGGCCAGGTCAGCTGTACAGTAAAAGTCACACCAACTAACAGATTGCTTTGACCTTAGTATAGTATTTTTTTATTGGCTTTTTTTCATGTCTAAGAGCCCCTATAACAGTCTAAAAATATTTACATCAGGAAATGGCTTTTAAAACCAGATATTCTGCCCCTCAACTTTTCCTTAGAAAAAAGGAACTGTCCAAAATTGTGAAATACTTGAATGCAGTTAATAGGTTACAAATCACTTAAGTACTATGACTCTGGTTAGGGTTGTTATTTGTTATGTTCTGAATGAATGAAGCATAGACTGGTACATAATATGTTTGCCCCCCCCCAACCAGACTAGATTTCACACATCAATTTCCATCGCTGTTAATTGTCATCTGCACAATTGGTCTATGCCGTTTCATATATTCACACGGGCATAATTTAGACTCAGCAACTCTGATGTTAAGTAAATATAAAATAATTAGAGATATATTATATGGTGATGTCTGTGACATATGTTAACTTATTCCTTTGTCCCAATTAGCAGATTGTAAATGGCATCTTTAACACCCTGTCTTACAGCAATGCAGCCCACACAATGCAAATGGAAAGAAGCTGGCAGTTGTCCAAGAGTGCCAAAGGCATCATCAACAAATTATGGGTCCAAAAAGCTCTGTTATGTGATAAGTGCGAGGGTGCAATGCAAACACAGCTGCTTTATATTGTGCAACAGGCACACTAGGCCAGTCAGTATATGGACTACTGAAAAACAAACCAAAGAAAAGTCCATTTACCATGATAAAAACAATTTTGGTCCATTTTTACATTACATTTGCATGTAGTGAGTACATCAATTTAACTATAAATGCGAGTGTTCTACATATAAAAATAGTAGCATGTAACAGTTATGGTTTAACATCTTTCTTATCTCTTTCTGGGCAGGTCAAAACAAAAATGCAGAAAAATCAACGGCCCTCAAAATAGCTTTGCATGCCTGCGACTGGGGCAGTTGAATTATTAGGAATAAGAATATTAAAGTGACCACAAATATGCAAGACTCTTCAAGGATGTAGAACTGTCAAATCAATCAGGTTAGTATGAAACTATGGCTTCAGAATCGGTTAAATGGTCAGTAAAGTGGTTTGATGTGTACTGCAAATGGCTACCAGTCTGGTCTTCTGGAGCCATATTTTGCGGGAAAAAAAAACCTAGGCTGGAAAACAGTAATTGAAGGGAAAAAAACATCTATTATAGTTGTGCCTTCAATGACAGGGCCTCATAAACATGGCTTAGATCACACAAAGTAGTTCCTGAATAATTGTTGAGGTATAATGAGTCCTGTGGCACTGGATGAAAAATGCAACAAAGATGCAATGGTTAATTTGCCAGTAAAAGAAAATGAATATGAAAAAGAACATTTTCTAGCTTATTTAATAATTTAGCTGCTGGCAAGGAAACTGCAGGATATGTAGATGGACTGGTCAAAAGAATTTGCAATGCTTCGCACTCACAAACAAATGTTGTTTTAGATGGTTGCACGTGCTGTGTTTTGTAGGTTTCAATAGTTATTTTTAACAGTTTTTTGTAAGCTGGAAAAAGTGAGAAATCCATCATATGTGATCAGGGGACATCACAGACATACTAACTATGGAAATATGTAAAACATGCCCATTGCTGCAGCGTCCAGGTGTATGATAATCATATATATGTACAAGCACTGGTATTTATTGATCTTGTTACATCTCACAATCACCTAAACCCAGGCATTTATGTGTGAATCAGTTATAGAAAAAGCAGTAATTGCCTACTTAATTGAGATTCTTGTTGAATTTAACAAAATATGTATCCCAGAATCCAAACCTAATGGTATTTCTGACCATGTATTTAGGTGCCAGTCCAGTTGCAGGCTGTAGTTACTTATTTGCTGCCAGTCTGGTTGCAGGGAAGGTCCTATTTGTCAAAACCATAAATTGGTAGCCAGAAGAGGAGGCGGCTCTAAGTCAGGTGATCTGGAGGATATGCTTTTCATTCTATGCTGAAGAACATATAAAAATGTGAAACAGAAAGGGCCTGAAAATGCAACAGGCAGATTTTATTTCCTATCCACAATGAATTCAGTACTTCAAACCAATATCCATATATTCATCACTGCTCTTGCTTTAATCTACAGGAGCACCTGTAGAGGAAGAGTGATTGCAGAAAGTCAATCCCAATTAAGTCTTAAAGACTCTTTGGACTTCTGGTCTGGCCAGGGAACTGTTTTTTTTGGTGACACTGCACCACCCTTATTTTTAAAATTCCATTGGTGGCATTTTCTCCACCACATTCCCTCCATCGTAGCCCTGTGTACAATTTCAGATGCACCATTAATGGATGGCAATACTGGGGTTGCTAAGTCTGGTTGAAGGTATTCCTGGAGGTCTGATCACGTGAAGTCTGATCATGCAAAACTTGCAAATGTTACTCCATTTATCTTAAAGGTTGGGTCCCCTGTAGTTGAATATCTTTGATCATAGTTTTGCACCAGCAGCTATCGTGCGAGAAGTTCAGAGAACCAGGAGGCTACCCCGCGGGCAGGCGAAAACAGTACACGGGCGCAAACCACAACGGCAAACTATATATGTGAAGTGTAAATGCTAATTTTCTCCTGAATTGCTAGCAGCAGTGCCCAGAAGATTAATCTTCCATTCCTTGAGTCTCCCAGACAATCCGGGAGGGTTGGCAACCTCACCCTAACCCTGATCTCTACCCATGACTCGGAAAGAGGGAACATCAGTCAGGGCTCCTGCTCCTGATTAATAACCAGTGACCCTGGGAAGTAGAAAGGAAATATCAGCCATGGGGTTCCTACTCCTGATCACTGACCCGGGATGGGAGAGAGGGAGCATGAACCAGAGTTCCTGCTCCTGATCATTAACCAGTGACCCAGGAATGGAGAAAGGGAACATCAGCCAGAGTTCCTGCTTCTGATCACTATTACGTGAGTCCTCCTGGAAACTGTAAATGGATGTCAGGCGAGGATGGGATCAGGGTCAGCTGTTAGGTCTTAAAAAAAGGTGAATAGCCTGTTAAGGCTCACACATGGAAAATGAGCATCTGGGTAAGATATAAGGGGGAGCAGGAGAGAAACAGAATCAGGTGGGGAAGAGATAGAGGAGAAACACAAGAGCATATAATAGAGGGGAAAGGAGGAGAAAATGATTGGGGGAATGAAGAAGGGAGGAGAAGCCAATGGTAGGAAGATACAAGGGGAAGAGGATTTACCAATGGGGTTGGGCAAAGGACAAGAATCCAAGGGAAAGGGTGGGAAGAGGGGAGGAGAGGAAACCGAGAGTGAGGAAGAAGGGAAACCGAGTTTTTTTTTAGGTGGGGGGGAAAGGGGGGGGATTCACAGGGGAGAAAGCAGAGGAGGGTGGAACTTTGATTCGACCAGTAACCAAGTGCAACTCACTGAAATTGCACTGATAACCAATAGCAATACTAGTAACACTCAGATTTCCTCTCATGGTGAACAGTAATATTAGAACTTGATAGAGGTATATAAAATAATGGAAGAGCTGGATTGCGTACCTATTGAGAGATTATTTCAGGGGTGGACCAGCAGTCATGCAATAAGTACACAAGAGTAGGAACAGGCTAGATGTTAAGCAGTTCCTCTTTTCCCAGAGTGTAATGAACTTTAACTTAACAGTTAACACAAGCATGGTCAATGTAGACTCCGGGACTGGTTTTGATCGTCCGAGAGGAAGAGCAATTTTCCAGAATTTTTTTCCTCTTTTTGGCCCTGGTTTTTTGCCTCTCCCAGAAGTGTCGAGTCATGATCCGGACATCATGAGTATGGGGCAGGCTCGATGGATCAGCTGGTCTTTTCCTGCCCGTCATTTTCGTATCCTCGTAACTCACTTGAAGAAGAATACTTATGTGGGTTATCTGCCAGGAGTCAGGTTAGGTTGGGGCTGTTGGTGGGAGTTGGGTCAAATCAAAGCTGCCTTTAAGAGTCAAGTCAGGCCAGGCAAGACCAGGGCTGCAAAGTAGCCATTAGGCTGGGCCACCTGCATTTTGGTCACATTTTCTAAGAGGTCATTTATGTCCCGATATGTAAAATGGGCTCCACAAAGTATTCATTAGAACATTCTGGCTAAGCTGTATGCACTCCTAGCTTTTACATTTATACCAGTTACATGCCAATTTAGTTGCTTGAGAAGTGTGAAATAAGAATTATTACAGGTGCATCATGATTGACTAGTTTTCTGTTGTACCTATTTTCAAATTCATGTTGAATGAAATTAGGGAAAGATAGATTGGGATCACCTGCATTTATACGGATGGCTGTTCAACACAATCAAAAACAAACTAATTCTTTTGAGCAGAAGAGGAAAATATATCCATCAATGGGAATTGACAAAAATTGTAACTACAACTTCATTGACAGATGAAACCCTCAGAGCACAAAACATCTGAACCATCAATTTTGATATTGATAAATACTCCCGAATTTGGATAATTTTCAAGAAAGGCTAATAAATAAAAACTGGACTAAAAAGTGCTTCAAATGGTTGCTTGTCTGGTGTGCACCAACTTAAGCTTTGAAAGGTTTTAGAACTTGCATTGCCTGGAGATTGAATGGTGTGCATCAGCTTTTTCTATTATAAATCCCTATGCCCACATTTATAATGGAAAATGTCCATGTAAACTCATCACCCTCATTGCACAATCTAGCCACTGGGTTCTCACAATTTTCTTAATGGGTTCTTATATTTTTTCTTCATCTGCCATTTTTTTCGTTCATAACTGAAATTTCTAGAGCCAAAATACAAAATTCAAAAATTACATATTTCACAATAACATGATTAAATGAATTGTCTTCTGTGTCTTACAGCCTTCATTAAACTTCTCCCATGAGCCTAGGCTTGGGGCTGATATTTTTGCCGAGAGTTGTGGTGCTGTAAACTGAATTTGGATTGTGCAGACTGAGTTTATGCAGTATATCTAATTTCCGAGGATGCATCAGTCTATTCAGTTAGCTACACTAAGGAATATTTTTTCTTTACTTTCTAGCAGTTTTAGCTCAAAAGTTTTTCAAAATTATTTGAAGAAAAGCTGGAAGACAAAAGCCAACAGCGTTATTGGAACAAAATTCAGATTTTTTTTAATAAAAAAGGCTGCGTCTGTCTCTGTGCATTAGAGGAAGAAAAAAATGACAGTGTTCTGATTGCACACTTGTAGCCTCTGTTTTGTGCTTTGTGAACTTCAGAAAGTGACAGAGAAGGACAGACAGGCACTCGGTTAGAGAGGGGTGAGAGGGAGAAAGGATATATCTTTCTTCATGTAAGGTTAGTTTTATTTTGAAAAAAAAGTTGAATTTTGAAACCAGCTAATTACGTTTTGTTTTATGTTTTGGTTGACAGTTGGAAAATACAAATGCTATGGCTTACATCTGTGACAAAGATTCTAATTTCTAACACATATGTGACAGAGAGAGAGGAACAGAAAGACACAAACGGAAAAGCAGACAGGCGGTTTCTTTCCACATTCTAACGTGATTTCTTTTTTTGTAAAGAAAGTTGAATTTTCACAGTAAACAAAGCTACTTTGAGGGAAACAGGTAGTAATGGAGGGGGCAAGGGAAACTGGTTGAGGGTTAGAGGGTCTCTGACCTCTCATCACCTGCACTTATGGGAAAGCGAGTTGATGGGGAGTGGATGGAGGGTGACAAGTGAGGTGAGTGGCAGCGAAACAAGAGGTGGTGTGGATAAATTGGGCGAACAGGCAGTTCAAAAGGGAAGAGGCAAGGGTAACGATGGGAGTGATAGTGTTGTAGGAAGGGGAGTGGGCGGTGGGAAGGTGAAGAGAGTAGAGAAAACAATGGGATGGGGAGATGCACAAGTGATTCGAGGACAGAATGCGAAGGAAGCTGCTAACCACTACATTTTCCCACAACTCCCACCCCAAATACAGCTTTGGTCATTCCTTTCCCCACCACACCGTGCCAGATCATCCATCACCTCCCACCCAAAAGTAAACAAAAAATTAAAAGACAGACAGAAGCAAAAAGAATCGTTAAGAGAAACAGAAGAGAAAGGAGGAGACAGATAAACAGCCACAAGATGACAGCATAGAAAAGCATGAGAAAGACTGACTTTCTCTGACTTACCAGATATAGAAGATTGACAAGTATATATATATAAAAAAAAGATCTTGCATCCCGCATGCACTTCCTGTCAACCTTTTCCATTATGAATTCCTTTGTTCACATTTATAATGGAAACTGCCTATGTAAACTTGTCAGTGTAATTATACCCATCCCAATGGAAGCACTGAAGTGCCACCAGTGGTAGAAGAATTAATTGCAGCATGACGTAGTTACATAGGCAGTTTCCATTATAAATATGGACATAGGAACATAATGGAAATATAAAAACAAAGACAGAATATATGACTTAAAAATGGGGACTGAATTACAGCTGCACACCCTGGTTCAATTATCCTTAGTTGTAACCCTGCTACACCTGGAGATTACATTTGGTCTCGACTCCCTGTGGGCAACGCCATACGTGATTGACTATTATATTGTGTACAGCTCTTGCATGGTGTTGGCCATGGTGAGTCAGAGGACATGGCATTTTCTAACAACAGGGGTGTTATCAGCAGAGTACGATGAGGAAAATGTGACAGGGCAAGTGTTATAGGAAGTAATTATGTCACGTACAGGAAATGCACACTATATGCAAGAATCTTAATATAATATACATTAACATATTTTACATGCCTGCAGGATAGCCAAAATATTACAGACTGCGTGTGAATAATTGTGAAGATCAAAATGAGTTGATTGCATATGGCGTGTTGCTCTGGTTGGTATGAAATCAGAACTGGTCAGTTCATTTATACCAAACAGAATGCTGTAGGAAATCTGAAGCAGTAATTAACAAGAGTTTAGGAATAAATCACTTAAGAAAACTAGCCATTTTTTGTCAATTTCATGCTTCTGTTTATTCCAATCAGATAGATAGTGAAATATATAGGCTTAAAAATCAAAATTAATTATGATTTCAGATAAAATTAATGAAAAAATACTTAAGTGTTTGAAGAATCTAACCGTAAACTGAAACAATCCATTCTCCTCCATCAGCAATCTTTGAAAACAATTAATTGATCACAGCGTGTTAGATGTCGGCTTCAAACTATTAAACCATTAAAATAAACCTTCAAAAATTCCAAACCATAAGAAACACTTAAATCTTTGGCGGAGCGATCGAGCCATCACTTTTTCAGAGCCTCTTTTCTTGAAGAGGACACTGACCTATAACCTCTCTACATGGGTAACCTGACTACTGCTTGCAGCTGGGCTAGGCCACGAGAAGTCCATTGTTCTAAAATGACAGGGACAATTGAAATGGCATTTTTCCCTTCTCTGAAAACCCGCTTCTGCTTAACGATAATTATCCATTTTCACCTAATAAAAATAATGTATGACATCTGGATATTTCCAATGATGGAGAGGGCCCAGATTGAACATGTGTTGAGACATTCATACATCAGAAGCCTCTGAATTTTATTCTGCCAGGAAAATAAATGTCATCATCTAAATACTACTGTATATTCTGGACCTACTTCAGACTTACAGAATAAAATCCATGAACACAATGCGATCTTTCACTCATATCCTTTCAAATCTCTCTCCTTTTTTTGGTTCCCTGAGTGATTGTCATTTGAGTGAATAAATAATAAATGAGAGCAGAGGCCTGAGTACCAGATGTGGCTGGAGCAGGTCAAACAGGACAACAGTTATTGCAGAAATTTAGTGTCAAGGAAACATATGCTGCTGGAATGTGGCTGCGAGTAAAACTGTCCATCTCCACTAAACTGCTACAGATTCTTCCAGTTTTTCACTGAAGAGCAGACTCAGAGACGCTGTGATTAAATTTAAGTTTATATTTTAAGTTACCGCATCCATGCAGTGTTACCGGCTATGGTGGTCACTTCACACCTCTGATGAGTGCATTTTTAAAGTCCTGATTTAGGCAAATTTTCCAAACCCGCTGGTTAAGGATTACATATGTGCCTCTTGTAGTGGGTCCTAGGCATTTGTGTCTGGCTTTAAACTAATGTGTATCTCCTACCAGCTGACAAAGCAAGGTTAGCACTAAAGTTGTGGAAGAGTTTACAATCCTGCTTGCCTGCCAAACTGGAAGTTAATGGCAGCAATGGAAAAACCTTTAAGGCCAAGAGAACATACCTTTTTCTGTTGGCTTACTGAACCTCTATTTCAAACTACTAAATCAAACTAACAGATTGTTTTTTAAAGTGGTATTTATCAATTGCTGTCCAGCACTTTTAATTTACCCTCTGGAACACTGTGATGTCATTGCTTTCTTGTGCAGCTTTACGACGACAGCACAAATAGGTGCTTCTGACGGTTAACTTTCATGCCTATATGACGAACTGTTTGCAGAACTCTCAAAAATTAGGAGTAAGCATAAAGTATGACAGAGAGCTTGGCCAATTGTAAATTAATTTTGAATGAGTTGTGCTGGAAAATATATTTATTTTCACATGCACATACATATACCTTTGGACAGATAATTGAACTCCTGCCACTGGCATGAGGGAGGGTATATTCTCAGGACATCTGAATGAGTTTGGTTACTTAGTTTGCCTACTTTGTAATAAACCCCAAAGGGATTACCAGCTGCTTTGTATTATTAAGTCTTTGACTAAAGAGTGTAGACTTGTGGAGGTGAGGGATGTGCATGCTTTCTGCATCTTCCAACAATCACACCAAAGCAAGTACCCCTACTTAAAGTACTCCATGGGTCAGTGGATTGGCTATCGCTCACTTCACATTGTCGCTCATATAGATCTCATTCTTCTATTTTATTGCTTAGGCAGCAAGGATTGAAGCTGACACTTCGGAAAGCCATCTTGTTGCCACTGCCTAGATCACAAAGAGTTAAATTTAGGCTGATTAAATGACATTGCTTTTGCTAGTAGAGGGAGGTTAGAAAGCCAGGTTAACCACATCTGACCTCTTGCACAGCTCGAGACATTAAAGTGTCAGTCTCAATCAAAGATCAGGCGTCAAAAATGATTACATCGCAGGCCCGACATTACCCACACATACAACAATCTGCTGTAGCACCATACATTATACCGAAGTCACACAGGAAACCTACCCAGAACATTACCCCAAAAGAGTGGGGGGGGGCGGGGTGGTGTGGGGTGGAGGGGGGGTGCATTTTTCTCTCTTTTGCATCTACATCAGTCAGCTAAAGTACTTTTGACAGGCACATCACATAAACTTCCATCTCCCAGTGAAAAAAAATCTAAGAGCCAATTAGGTAATTATTAATTCATGCCATTTTCCGTAAGTCCCGTGTTTTCAGCATCGTGTGTCTATAATACAATACCGTAAACTAATAAACTTTTGCGGCTATAAATTTGCCTGTCTTTCTCTCACTTACTAATAATAAAAATTCACAGCCGTGCAACACTTTAACCTTTTAATCACTGACTGATGTTATTAGTGTGGAGATGCCAGATATAATCCATTCGTTTATTATCCTCGACAACAATTTTTATCTAATAATAGTTCAAGTTATTTTCAGTAATGGCAAAAAACGGTTCCCCTAAAAAAGCAGCTTGGGTGATGACAGAGAAAGATTACTACTAAACTGAAATTGGGTGGGCCTGGCTTGTGTAGGCTCTCACCTCATACCTCTACAGCAGCAGTTTAAGGATTAGCAATGGATAGTGACTGAATATAGGATGTGATTTTTTTTCCAGCTCCATGCTAGATGACACCTTTGTTTGGGGGACAGGGAGGAAAGAGGCTGACATCCTTGGTCCCTCCTGTTCAAACAGATTCTGCATACAGCTCTTAAAGGTTACCTGCATATAACCTGTTTCATTATACAGTGCACCTGTCTGTACCACTTAAATGCGCTGCTGTTTAATTGGTTACTCTTGTGGATTAAGTGCTTATGTAGAGAGTATTATAAATGAAGCTGGTTAATGTTATCAGATGTTACTTGATGCAGTTGCTTGGGTGACTGCTGTTACGCAGATTAAACCATTCCCGCATTCTAGTTCAGGATACGGGAAAATTGAAAGCTGGAATAGATATGACCAAATAATTTAAAAAAAAATAAAGACTGTTGTACAACTATCCTGATAGTCTAGAGTGTAATAACATGGACAAAGGGACCCGAGGATAACCTGGCCTATTTGCATGAGATCTGTAAACAGCAGCACTGATGCTGCAGACCACCAGTAGTGGGTAAGTGAAGCAAAAGGATTTTTGTTTAAAGTAAGGGAAACAGAAAACAGGAAGTAGTTACTACAAAAAAGGAGAAAATACCCCCCCACACAAAAATGGAAATCATATTCAGACATTCATTAAAATATTAGTGCCTCATGTCATATGAGGAAAACCTGTGAGAAGCAAATGGATTAAGAATTTTTTTAATTAAACAGAGCACCAAAATTGTTGTATTTTTGGGTGTGCTGCATAGTCCTTTTAAGCTTAGTGCAAGAATAAAAATAGATGCATGCTTTTAAGTACACCTCTCTATGGCAAAACCATTCTCCTGTGCATTTATCTTAAGTTTAAATACAACTAAGATGAAACTGAAGTACTTCAATACACTACATTAGGGCTGTACCTTGGTTTAAACAGACTTCTATCATATTGAGGTAAGGGAACTTCTGACAACAGTGCTGTGGGTACATTGAAGAGGAACATTTTTACAGGATGAACTGCAGGTCCAACAATATATGGACCCACCTGTGCTTCATCAATGGTTGCAAGTATTACATAACCTTAATTTTGGTAGATAATTTTTAGGTGTTATTTACATTTCTCCTTTTCTGACGATTAAGGCTCCTCTGCTTCACTCACATGATAGAAATGGATTGGAACGGATTGTAAATTCCTTTCTGACTTTCGGAATCAGTGTTGATAGCATGCTCATCAATAGGACGTATCTAAACTTTAGGATAAGCCGGAAATAGGCTAATTTTTCTTCTCAGGTCGAACTTTCTGCATCCACAAGTAATCCAGTAGTGTGAGGCCAGGGTCCAAATTACAGTGTGATTGCGCCATGTAGGTCTCTATTTCTGATGTCAGTGTGTTTATTTTATCTACTGCCCTGTTCTATGGGAGAAGAAGGGCCAACTGGCAACTTATGTACAGCTGTGGTCTCTAGTGTACATGATCTATCTGTGTGACTATAGTGTTCCAATAGTGATCCAGTATAAACATTTTGGCTGATCTGATTTTTTTAAAATTACATCAAGAATTATGTATTTTTTACAATATTTTCAGGTGGAATTTCATCAATCATTTGCTACCTATTGAATTACTGGTATTTTTGTTGCAGTTCAAATAATCCATTTTCTATATGTGGTAAAAGTTGAATATTGATCATTCAGAATATCTTTATTCGTGACATTATAATGTGAAACATGAAAATGAAAGTCCTGCCGTCAAAACTGATTCAGAATGCCAGGTTTGACCAATAAAAGGGATATCTGATTAGTAAAGGCTTGCTTTGGTTAGGTTTCTTTCTGAAGCATTACCAACCCCATTGAAAAGAATGGGAGAGTGCTGGGAATTCTGGCCCAGGCAATGCACTGAACTGTACAAAGCCAGGGTTTCACAGAAAAACATCAATTAGGTACATTCTTATTAAGAAATAATACATTCTTGGATTAAATTGTCTAAAGTTTATTATTTATCCAGAATAGAAATATTGCTGCTCATTATTCTACCCTACAATGCTCCAGGCATTCTGCATCACTTACAAAGACAGCAGACCTTTCATTGGTGTGCAGCACTGATGTTAAAAACTCAAACCATCTAACCCTTATAACATTTTCCTTTACGATTCTCAGCTTCTCAAAAGATTTTAGGTATCATCAATTAGGTTAATTTTTGTTGCAGAAATCGGCTTCCATCTTTATTTATGGCTCTGTGGAAAAACTACCTTTGAGTGATTTAATTGAATGTGAAGGTTACGGTATATTAGACAGCTTTAATACTCATTAGTTCTGATTTTGCAGTCTAGGTAGGTCATCAAACAGGCACCAATGAATAAGATTCAAAAATCATACCTACATTGCCTCTCCTTGCATATGTCTCAGCCTTACTACTAACTTGTCAATTTATATTTATTTTAAAAGATGACAGCGGGGATTTTTTCAGGAGGTAGCTGCAACACAGGGGGGTCCTGACTCCTAACAAAGGGACCCAATTTCAGATTCCGGTCTCAGCCGGCGTTTGTTTCTTCCTGGCAACGTTTGCCGGTCTCGGCCATGTCATCATGGAGTGGAAGGAGAAAACTGACCAGTGGTAAGGGCTGTGTAGGGGTCCCTTCACTCACTGCACATGCATGCCTCCTGGCTGGTTGACTAAATGGGCGCAATTGATGACGAGATATCTTTGGAGATATCCACGGATTTAACAGATCCGCTCTCCTAATCAAAAACGTAGAGGGAAAAAGAGACTAAAGATTCCACAGTGTAAGCAGCTCGCAATTTACAATAACTTGCTGCCATGTTTCTTTCGGACTTTTATGTTGGAAACCGCTGTTTAGCTTAACAAAATGCTTGCCAGGATATTGGCATGGATTTAATGATGCCTTTGGCTAGTAAGATACTGGTCCAGCTTGTACATTCTTAGTGCCATCAGCAGCTGACTGCAAAATTAAAAATTCAATTTAGACTTGAGATCCTTTGAAGATAATTATTAATATTGTGTGGATCTGATCGTTAAAGAGTTTAAAACAAAACCCAGTTAAAGCCATAGTAAGGAAGCTGTCTTTTTAAATTGTATTTTATTATAATTATAGAAATAAATAATGCAATATATATTACAATTTGAAACAGTTAGTACCTTTTGTGTCCACAAATACTTGATCATTCTCCTGTGTCTCTCACACTAAAGATTAATATAATAATAACTAAAATATTCTCAAGTAGTTTGTATAAGGTATTAGAAACTAATTGGCTTCCAACATCTTTCTTTTTAAAGCTTGCCTGAGAGTGAATACAAGATCTTTTATTCCTTTCTTCCTTCCGCAGAGATTCTAAAAAAATGATTTGGTTAAAACCCTGGACAGATTAACATAAAAAAACTTTTTTTTCCACCCTTTTTTATTCACCTTTACATTCTCTTTGCCCTTGCAGCTGTTTGTTCGGCCAGCTCATTGTATCACAGATGTATTCTGCACATCAAGCACTCAGAGAAGGAAAAAATACTGCTGTTCAAGTAAAGATGCGCATGACCTATTTTTTCAATTTCAGTAATTAGGGAGGCATGGGGCCTGAAGGAATTATTCATGAATGCAGGAGCCCTGCTGTATACATTTATGTTAAACATGTCAAAGCCTATCGAAATCATGCCTGCCAGCACTATACACCATAAACACACTTCCATGACAACTTTTCTTTGCTTGCAGTCCATTAATACCATCTTTAATAGCTATTGCTCCCTTCCTCTCTCTCCAACTCAAATCAGAAATGGTCCATTTCACTAATCGCACAACGTTAGGTGAGCAACTCCAACCTTTAGGCCATAGTTTCATAAATATTTTATTTTTAGTACAGGAACTCGAGGAGGAGGATAGAGCATAGCAATGATTAGACACTTTCAGAATCGGTTTATTCTAAGAAACCCTCTTTTATTAGCCACATAATTAATGGGTTCGACAGTGTTACTTCCTATTTGTTTATTGTTGGTATTATTTTTCATTTTTTATATATCATTCATTCACTTATTTTCCATAGTCTTCAGTGGCACTGCTACCTGGTTCTTTACAACTCTAAACATGATGACAGCAGTTTAATATTTATTCAATTATTATGGTATAGGGCTTCTCTGTAACTTTGCGCCTCCAACATCACACCTCCTCATTCGTTAGGTGAAAGGGTGTATAAGCAACCTGCTTTCAAAGGTGAGTGACAGCGTCACTGGTCGTCTCCTCTCTATTTTGTGTTTCATACCACTATGTGCCAAGTTAACATCCCGAGCTCACTGAGTGGAAGGATTCTTGCCATCTTTTATGATTCTTTGCAAGGCATTGGGGGATTCTAATACTCCATGGGTTAAGTTCTACTGACCAGAAGAGCACATTATCTTCATTTTCAGTTCTTCGAACACCAATCAAAGGTTATTCAGTGGACAGTATTCATATTTTCTACACTGACAGTGTAGTTATTAATCCAAGGTGCCAAAATGGTATGCTCCACCATGTCTTTTAGTAAAGAATGAAGCATTTAGTACGCATTACTCACAAATATAAAAGGCCTATTTACATTTTTTAAACATTGTCCAACAGATAAGCGTTGACAAGATCTGGTGTTCTGTAAGGAGGGCTATGTGGGCCTTCTCTCTGCATTTCTGTACACATAGATAAAGCGGAAAAGACAAGGACAACAGCGAGATATGATAAATATCTCCAGCAAGTGGAAATATTTCAATGCTTGCCTCAACACATATTCATATATTATATGTAAAATTACTATTCCTTGAATTAATTTTAAGAGGAAGGCTGCTTCCACACTTGGTAATAGAAATTTCTATAGCAGAGATTAAGCACTAAATTGATGAGCTATCTTAGCCTCAAAAATACATAAACACTTATTAAGTATTAAGTCACCCAGCTAGTTGGAATATAAAAGAAAAACAAAAACAAATATTTATACAAGATCTGCAACTCGCTGCTGAATTACATCATATTCAGGGCTCAGGTAATTTTAAGTAATGCACATACAAGCGGTATTGGAAGTTAGGTTGTGGTGCACTGAAAACTAGTAAAGTAGTCCCGGTCTCTGTCGCTGAATAAATCTTAAATCATTGGCGTGGAGATATGAAAAACATCCCCATGGCTCTCAAATATATATGAAATGACATACGGCATCTGAAACTGCCCAAAAGTCTTTTTGTGTTCAATTATTTTGGTTACATTCTACTCATTTTTGTTTTTGTCTCCATACAGTTATTAGACTTTTGGAGTCTTTGACCTCTCCCTTCCCTTCAAATCTAGTGAAGTCACATTCCAGTATGCGGAGGATTTGAGACACTTTCTTTTAGTTGCATATTTTGCTTTTGCAAACTTACATGAAGAAAGTCTGGATCCATCCTAATTCGACTGGGATTTGTCTCAAAGATGAAAATCATGATTTCACCATAGGCAAATGTGCTGCAGATGACCTTTGACTGCAAAGTATGAACCTATAACAGCCTGTAAATTTACCACCTCTATCTAGGTGATGGTAGTGACACTGGTATTGAGAAAGTAATAATGTAAAATTATAATTAAATCGCTTTTCCAGTATCAGCAAAAGGAAAAAAATTATGCATCACTGGTCACATGATGTGAAATACCAGAGAAGGTTTGGTTACAGCTGCTGATATGCACTCTTCATCCTTTCACGTCTACTGTTACCAGCTTTGGAACACCATTACAGTGGATACTTGCAGACTAAGCAATCTTAGTGGACTTCAGGACATTGTAACCACTCCTAAGAGTATAAGTCCCCAAACCAGTACGACGGACAAAATAAAGGTGGTGAATTACAGGCTGTAACACAATCTTAGAATGCAGTTCATGTTGTCATTGGAATCTTTGTTTTGTTACAACCTTGTAAGGCATTCCAACCCAGCCGTTATTGGATATGTTATGGGTCATACACCTGCACTCACAAATACATTTACATGCACAGTAGATTCTTTCCCTCACCCCATCAATTTGTAAGGCTGTTACAAATTGGCCATTTCATAAGGATTCTTAATGATAGAGTCATAAATAAAAATGCCGTATATCACAGAATGTAGTATACCAAGTAGCCTCATACTGAGAGGCTACTGTAAATATTCTTTCACAGTATTGCAGAATATATACACCATTATTCATGAGCAGGAGAGATGAGGGAATCATGTGGAATGTAAGGCACACGAGTAAATTCAGCACTCAAATGGTTAAGACTTTAAAATATGCAACATCTTCAGTAATATAGCCAAATCTTTGTTAAAGACTATTTGGAGAAAATTGAGTTGAAGGGAGAAGCCAAAGTGGAACCCTGTTGTGGCTCACTTTATAGAAAATAACATGCAGGTGAAAAGACCATCAGGGTTGGTGTTGTTTAGTTTTATAATTCTTACTAATCTTTAAATGCCCACAAAACTTCATAAATCATTTCATTAAAGTAATGCATCATTTTAATAAGGTTTTATTCATTTTTATGGTCTGATAAAGCAATTTTCATCTAAAAGAATTACTGTGCAATCACAAAGCATTTCGTGTGAAAAACTAGTTATTATGGAAATTGCGTTATCAGAGAATAATTTTTCGTATAGCAAAATGAGCCCAGACACAAGTGGAAATTTAATAGAAGCGTGGTGCTGAAGTAAGCAACCATATTACAGAGAATGCCAGGCTAATATTTTAGACCAATTTCAGAAGAATTATTTTTTAAATTGATTGGCAATATTAATGGAAACTGCCTTTACATGAAATCCCAAACTCCTTCCATTATGTTCCTTCGATTTGTAGCCATTCTTTTTAAATACAGATTTTTTTTAAACTGAGACCACTACAGATTGCTTTGACTATGCAATTACAGCATTTAAAAAGAGTAATAGTTTCTCTGCACCCTTTTCAAATATGATGAATATTTAAATGTTTCATGAATAACTGATCGTTTTAATTAATGGGGTTGTTTTCCATACTTTTTGATGTCACTGTGCCTATCTGTCATCGTTATGCTATGATTGGTCCAGAAGCCTTTTCAGGTGATATGATGTCGTACCAAGTCCCTGAGGATGATCATTTCCACCCATTAAAATAGAAGCAATTATAAAATACATGTGGATTTGCATTTAGTGTTGGAGACTTTTGGGCTTAAATTAGTTCCAGTGTCCACTTTTACTTGTGGGGGAAGGCAGGGAGGGGAGTTTCTTTGACCACTTAAATGTTTTTGCTCCCAATATTTTATTAAGAATAATGCCCCTTTATGGCATTATTCTAATTGAAGTTGCAGTATGCCTTTGTCTGGGGCTTTTACACATCTGGGCCCATGGGATAGACCTACAGGTCATGATTCCTTCTACATCATACAAAGAACTAAAAGACAAATTAAGAATAAAATGCCACATTGTGGCCTGGCAGCCTAACAGGTAACTTCCACATGATGAAGATTAGCCAGGCACGAACTACAAGACTGAACACATTGGGCAGTCTGAATCCAAACATCCAAGTTCCCTCAATTTCTCAAGTGATGACCTATGTTATTTAAGCCAAGAGCATGTCCACTTTAAGCTCTGTTTGCCTCGACTGAACATACATACTCTTAGAATCCCAACAGATCAAATTTGAAATGTTTGAACAGACACAATTCGATCCAATCAGATTCACATTGGTTCTGTATGCTTATGATCTCGGCTTTCTTTTGACCCTATCTCTGCCATGTACAGGACTGTTACATAAAGAGGAAACAAAATAAATAACAAAACATTCTTACATGGCTGTCACGTGAGTTTCTACATGGTCATGCTTCTATATCGGTGGAAATATACTGACATCATTTGGACACATGCAACCACTTCCTGTAAAATGTTCTCAACATTCTCTTCCTGGATAAGGAAAGTATGGAAACATTCAGGTTGAAGAGAAAGCAGAATATATTGCTGTACCTGTTTCTTTGCTGGGTTCCTTCTCACCCCCACTGTCTTTGTCTTTGGTAGAATCTTCTGCTTCCTGGATGGACTCATTAGGCCCCTCCAAATCTTCGTTGGTTTCTTCTGAAGGAAGAGAATTTTTTTTAAAAAGTGTGCATCCAAGTGGGCAATCTGAAGAGGACAGTGAGCTAGATGGTGTGCAGAATTGAAATGCCTCACTTATGCTACACGGGGTTCCTTTCTGAAATTATGGTCTTAGTACATTGCTGCAACAGTACCTGGGAAGGCTCTAACTTACTTGTATCTGAAACAGTCAACTTACTTTAAAATGTGTACATTAGTACTGACATTTTATGCATGATGCACTGGAATAGTCACATTTAAGTTTACTTTTAAAAAATCACAGAACATTTGGGGAAAGGGAATGGTTTGAAATATGCCCAAATTAAGCTGAATACCACAAGATTTTGAAATGGGAGGCACAGTACACCAGGATACAATTGCTTTGTTAGTGTACTCATTTCCACATCTGACCTATAGGTGTCATCCTAAGCAAGCAGAAGTTCAAAGGCAACCTGTTACCCCAGACCCCACCTAACCTGTGCACATGGTAATAATATATACCTCACCATGGTGTCTGGATACCAGGCATAATACAAAAAAACCAAACTGCTTTAAAAAGAGAATCTTATAATGCTTTCTGCGTGCACTGTTTTGGACCACATCAATTAATCACATTAAAATCTCAGTTTAAGTGTAGGATTCCAATAGGCAGTCCCTGTGGCGACTTGGATATCTACCTCCTGATGGAATCCATCATATAAAAGATATTTTACCACCTCTTATCCTGCTGTGCTACATTGATTTTTAATAAGACTTTCCTTACTGATGTAACATTCTACTTTCAGCCAGTTTTTTTTTAAAGCCATTTTAAACCCAAGTTTTTTTTTAACAAAGATCAAAGGAAGCAAAAAAATAAATCAGGTTTGGAGAGAGAGTTAAGGTACCTCACATACCAACATCATCAAAAGCTAATACTGTATGAAGTAACTCAGGAAGGTCAAAGGTCAGTTTGGCATCCACATTTCATCTTCAGCTCAGGCCTGTAAAATATCTATGCATCAGCCCCAAACGGGATATTATTCCTGGAGGCCTGAGTCGCCGTCAGTCAGTCCAATTACATTACACGGTGACCACAATAACTAAGCTCTCTTTGCGAAAAGAAACAAAACATTAATTACTTATTAAAAAGGCTTTTCTCCACTTGTGGATTTTAACTGCTTCATAATTGTGCCTTCAAAGTAAGGGTAATCTCCTGCCACGTTTTTTTTATACTTTTTTTTTAAAAAAGCTTTGTGGTTATCGAAGTGACACTCCTTGCGCCTTTTTATTGTAATAAAATGAGAAACGACATGCACGACTGGCAGGAGTGCGTTCACAGACAATGAGTGCCGGCTTCCATGCTGTGATTCTTTCATGCATAGTCCGGGATTTTTTTTTGATCTTGTGCACCTCTCCTTCTCCACACATCTCCCAACTGCTGCAACACATCTACATTTTCTTGCAAACATTGTGGTTTCTGTTTGAATGTAATCTGCGAGCCTAGCAACTTTCTCTTTAAAAATACAATAACTCAGAACAGTAGTCTGCAGGATCGGGGCCTAGTAAATAAGACCATAAAAGTAGAGCATGAAAGAGAAAGTTACTTAAAAAAAAACAAATACAGGCGTTTACGGTATCAAATGGAAAGAATGTACCCCACAGGTCTGGACTCTTTCTTTTCCCATTTTTTTTTTGCTGGGTGCATCTTTCTCGATAGTTCCTGGTATGTGTTTCAGTTCAAAATAAGAATCCCAGACATGCCTCTCCTTACATCATTACTAAGTCTGACCTTAGACTGACCCCTGGAGCTGTTAGACTAATCTAAATGTGAATGAGCACTTTGTGCCAATGCTGTGAAGGGGCCGAATCCTGCAAACAGCAAAACTTTACACATCAACTTAATCACAAACAGCAGTGACTGGGGGCCCCAGAACAATGACAAACCTCCACTTCCCAAAGAATGAACAGTTTCTTCAATGCTTTAATGTAAGTCCTTATTAAGGACAATATGCAAAGTCAGGTCAGGTCAGGTCGGGTCAGGTTAGCTGATTGAGATTTTTGCTCATTAAGTTCTCCAGCTGTTCAGCAAAAAAAGAAAGTAAGTATTCTTGAGGTTTCTTGGTGTTACTTCTGAAGAACTTAACAGCAGCTGCAACAACCCCAGCACAGATAATCTAACCTGTGTAAACATGATCAGATCGTTTCATCAGAGGAGCCATACAGTGACTGTGGATGACCCAACATTGTTTCAATTAAAACACTTTTGTATCTCTCTCTCTGCTGGTATTTCACAGTGCAGCTTTTGATTGCCTCTTCCATCAGTTTTATGTACGTGCTATCAGGTCTGCAGAGCAACGCTAGCTGGAGACTAGACTGCAGCGAGCATTACATTATACACAGGGGGGCTCAGTGGTCTGAGAAGTACATCACATGGGGTGAAGTGGGGGGGGGGGGTGGTGGGGGGCTTTATGAAGCAAGTAATATATTATGGTGGTAGGGGGCAGGGAGTTGTGGCGTGGATTCACAAGTGCTAACACAAGACATTCTTTAAATTAAACTGTGACTATGAGGAAGTTGAATAAATTCACAACTGTTTTTCAGAGAAGTTCATTGGGTTACAAGAGATAAATCAACAGACACTAGATGTGAGCAAATTTGAAACTCCATTTGATTTTAAAATCAGACATGTTAAAAAAAGTCTGAATTTGGGCCTGAATTGAAACATCTCAAGTTGAAATGGCCTCTCCCTTTATATTTTAAAATGGCAATACAGAGGACGCTACTCCACCATGCACGCTCAATCTGTTTTGTGAACGTCTTTAGTAAAGGTGGAGTTAAAACTCGACCCAACTCCAGTCTTACACCAACACTTTAGCATTCCTGCCATTTCTGCAACAGATGCTGCAATTGGACAAGTAAAATTCCTTGACTGCGGGGGTTCTGTACTTTGGAGCTCGAAAGCAATGTGCCATGGAGGTGGCAGGATGCAGGGTTCATGTTCCCCGATTCCCCACATGATAAACGTTCCCAATTCCAGCTGTACAGCAAGAGGGAGATGTTGAGCAAAAATTAGATGTTTCTGCACAGGGATGGAAGGGAAGCTGGAGTAACAGTCACCTCAACCCGTTCTCACACAAGCTCTACTGATTTGGTCCATACTGGGAAATGACTGGCAACAGATCAGTAGCCCATCACATCAGCTGGAGTGCACAATAGCAAGAAAATGTAAATTGCTTATAAAAGATAAAATAAAAATTGAATGGTAACTACTCACATCTCAATATATCAATGACAATATAAGTAGGAATTACTAAAGGCCTATAAAATAGTACTGAAAAGCCACAATTTAAAAAGGCTACCAGTATCAAATCAAAAATATGGCCTCTATTTGCAGTCTTAGTTATATTGCACTAGGTTCAAACTCAAAACAGTACAAGTTAGCCTTCTGGTGAGGGTCTCACGTCTCAGGGCTTCAGCATGCTTGGTGACCTGAGGAGTTATACTGCTACTTTTGCATTAATGTGCACCCAAAACTACCTTGCATTGATGCTAAAGTCACAGTGTAATTGTACCTTTCGTCTCATCATAAACAGCATGCCTTAAAAGCAATAGAAAAGATGGTCAGCTTTCAAATAGTCAATTCAAAAGTCTTCTTGATGCTGCAGTGGTAAAGACATTAACTTTTCACCTCCGTAACATGGGTTCAAATCCAACCCAGATGAATGGAATGAAAGTCTCCTCTGGCTGCAAAAGTACATGAAATGGGTTCGGACAGCCTTAATTCAGTTCCTAGTACGCATTGGCCTAAGCACAAAACTGTCCCTGATCCAGCACTAATTATCAACCTCACTCAGAGAAGCCGTAAGTGGTGTGGGATGTGGAAAAAATGTCACACTGGTGCAGTAGAGTGTGCTCTTCTGAGGTTGGGGATGAGACATGTCATTGAAGCAAAGTAGCTTTAATCTCCATCTGGCTCTGTTATACCTGACCTAGGAGTGCTTGATACTGACAATGTGTGCCTAAAATGGGAATAGTACCATTCCCCAGGCCTAACATCACCCATCTTGATGCACAAAAATAATCTTAAAAAAATTACAAACTGAATTATTGAAAAGAATCCAAAACATAACCAAAAATCTATTTCACCATACTGTCTGATACATTTATTGTACCTTTGGCCATCCTATCAAATGTTGAAATGAGATTCACTGTAAGTTTCTTATGGTGGATTGTGACAGCAAGTCATCTGATTGGGGGGGAGGAACGAGAGGAGAAAATGTAAAGGAGGGAGAAGCATGTGTCCCCTGGTTATTTTTTTTAATATCAAAGTATTTAATTAATTTGGGATACTGTCGACTTAGGTCGAATTCATGTTGCATTGGTTACCAACTTTGGCACGTAACTTTCTGAATAATACAGCTCTGCCAGCGCATTCCAGGAAGGAATGAGCTAGTTGACTACTATTCAGAAATTGTGAGATCAAGTTAAATGAGTCATTTTCCAGCAGATCCCAGTGAATGGGAAATAAAAACAGAAAATGCTTGAAATGCACAGCAGGTAGATGAACCAGTCTTTTCTCTTTCAGATGCACTGCATTTCCAGATTTTTCTATTTCAGATTTCCGGCATTTGTGGTCTTTATCTCTCCACATATAAATAGGGCCAATCTGAAGTCGTTCACCAGCACTGACACGTGTACAAAACTGGAAAGGGAAATGGCATCAATTGGAGTTCAAATTTCCTCTTCTTAACAAGGTTTTTCATCCATGTGGAATGCAAGCTGGAATAGAGAATAAACGAAACTCATCCAAAAGTGTTTTAAGACTTCAAACCAGGGTTGAAAAGAAAAATGTTAAACTGCTTCAACAAGCGAGAGTTTATTTTTAACATATGCATGTAACGGGCGAGCCGATGGTACAGGAGGACACAGGGAAGTTTCCAGCAAGGAGGGAAAGAAAATGGAAAGATGAGTCGCCCCTGGCTCCTCTCACACACCTCCTTGTGGCCAGTCGTACAGGGCTAGGAGCATGTCACTTGTCTGCCTTTCACCACAGGGTGCTGAGTGTGTGATGCGTGAGAAGGGGGAATAAAGGAGACAATAAAAAAGGGGATTGCTTAATTAAAACAAAAAGATGTAAGAATATGTTCGGCCACAGCTGGAATACTGCGTCCATTTCTGGGCACCGCACTTTAGGAAAGATGTGAAGGCCTTAGAGGGGGTGCAGAAGAGATTTAGTAGAATGATTCCAGGGATGAGAGACTTTAGTTACGTGGATAAACTGGAGAAGCTGGGGTTGTTCCTCTTGGAACAGAGAAGTTTGCGAGGAGATTTGATAGAGGTATTCAAAATCATGAAGGGTCTAGACAGAGTAGATAGCAGAGTAGATAGTGAGAAACTGTTCCCACTGGCGGAAGGCTCAAGAACCGGAGGACATAGATTTAAGGTGATTGGCAAAAGAACCAAAGGTGACATGAGGAAAAACTTTTTTTTTTACACAGTGAGTGGTTAGGATCTGGAATGTACTGATTGAGGGGGTGGTGGAGGCAGATCCAATCATGGCCTTCAAAGGGAAACTGGATAAGTACTTGAAAGTAAAAAATTTGCAGAGCTACGGGGATAGGACGGGGGGAGTGGGACTAGCTGGATTGGTCTTACATAGAGCCGGCGTGGACTCGATGGGCCGAATGGCCTCCTTCTGTGCTCGAACCTTTCTATGATTCTATATGATGGCCCTTTTCTGTGCCACGTAACAGGAACTTTCAAGCAGGGTGATGGACGTGGAGGCTGAATTCTACGCTGAGGAGATTTTATAAATGTTTATTATAAAATAATAGATGTGCAGCTATATCATCCCACAGAAAACAGGTATCCAAATTTGAGGACAAGTTAGAGCCTACAGCAAAAACCTATGACTACAGTGGTTTGCAAACAAGAGAATAAAAAAAAAATCCCAACACTTACACTGTGTACATTTGCAGCCACACAGGCACACCACGCAAAGTTGAAAGCTTATTTCGACCAGGACTGCAAGGCGGATATTTCATATCTCTTCCTGCAGGCTATTTTCTACACAATACCCGTGAAATACTAGCCAACGGCTGACATCGCTCAGCTACTTGAAGTGCGCTTAAGGCTGAGGACATTAACACTGTCATGAACTGCAATCAAATCATGTTGAAATATTCACCAGTGGATTCGAAAATGCAATGGTACAGATATGGCCAGAGAGGAAGTAACAGGACACCTATTTTCCATTATGATGGAAATATCAGCCCATTCTGAATATGTATAACCCAGAAAACATATTGATTTTTCATTTGGAATAAAAAATCACCAACCTGAAACTGTCAGATCACTTTGTTAATAGCTCGTCCCCCGTAGATGCAGTTCACCACAAACAGATTTTAATCGCAAAGCTTGCACTTGGATAAACAACTAACAAAAAGGACGGACCGTCCTAGAGACTTCTCTTTTCCAAATTCCGAATGCAATATTGGCCCAGAATTTGCTGGAATGGGGCATCTCGGGCATAGCTCATTTGTTAGATTTTTTTCGTCACCCTTCAGCTCAAAAATTTCTTGCGCTGTAAATAGTGCGAGCTGATAACGGCATGGTGAGGGCAACGGGGCATCTGGGTCCTTGGTGAACGACAGGACTTACAGTCTATCTCCTTGACCAATGAGATTTAAGGATTGAGAAAGAAACAGAGGAATGACGGTGAATTAGAGTCCAATTAGATATTATAAAGAGAAATAAAGAGATGGAAAAAAGATTGGATTAAAAGAGAGAGAAAAAAAGAGACTGAAAGGAAAAGTAAGAAAAATTTAAATATGAATTTTAAAAACCTCTAGGAACAATTTACTACCTGCAGGAATGAGACTCCACAGTTTCAACTGTCCACTTTCTGGGCTGGGGAGGTTGAGTGGCATTGCAAGAACATAAATCTTGTCATTAAAAGGGTCCTTACGTCGTTAAGTACCAGCCTAACTTTCTGCGGTGAGTTTAATTGGCTTTAACAGCTCAATGCAGCAATTTCTTGAAACTCATCGGGAGGTTGACGGGGACCTCCTGTTTTTGCAAGGCTTACGGCGGAGCGATGCAAATTGTCCAGCAATTTGTGGCGATTCGCAACTCACGGCGTATCTCTTCCTCGCCACAAATTGCTGGATGAGATACACACTAACGATGACGTGTGCATTAAATTCGC
This sequence comes from Heptranchias perlo, assembly GCF_035084215.1. NCBI lineage: Eukaryota > Metazoa > Chordata > Chondrichthyes > Hexanchiformes > Hexanchidae > Heptranchias > Heptranchias perlo. The sequence continues at coordinate 47,038,374 of NC_090340.1, forward strand.
CGTTATTTTCCCAGCAAATTCTGGGCCGTTATTCTATATTTTTAAACACGGTATGTGTTTTGTTGGTCCATATAGGGTTCACTTAACGCTGCAGTGTCCAGAGGATGGTGAAATTCTAATTATATTTACTGTAAAATGATAACTGATTACACTGTTGTCACAAAATAACACATTTGTCCAGACATTTTATGGGAAGTGCTAGCAATGGTAGGGAGGAAATTGTTGTGTTTGGGTTAGAACTAGAGGCCAACTTATTAATCACCACAACGTCAGTGAGGATTTGACACCACAGTGGAACATGTTTGTGGGATTAAAATAACTAAAAGCTCCATTTAAAGAAAGGAAAACTCTGGGCCCTTCTGATGGCTGAGCGTGTAAAGCCATGTACTAGCGCAGCACTAAGGTATTCAGACCAGAAGGTTGGAGGTTCAATTCATGTGTTGAATTAGCTGAAGTTAGCCAAGGCAGCATTTGGCAAGCTACAATTCACCTCAGCACCCTTGAGCTAGGAAGGGGCAAAAAATGGCAAAGATTACCACTCTTGGTAGCTATCTTGTGACCCCCCCCCCCGGCTCAGCTGTGATTCCCTCTATAATTTCCTGACATTCACACGCAAGAATGGGCAGTTGGGGGAGGTACCAGAGCACTACTGGCACCCATGAAACTGTACCACAAACAAGAGTCAGTGTCTTCAGGAGAGGAGTGGAGAAAATTGGAAGAGAGAAAAGTGCTCAGTTGTCTCCAAAACCTTTACGATAAAAATCTTGGTGCAGAGCCTCCCTGGATGGGAGATTCAGATATGGAGGTGAAATCGCCTGATTCGTGATCTTTAATTTTAATGATGGGAAAATTGAGAATGCTGCATACTAACCTCTACACCTGATTCTTTGATTCATTCTCCCATCGGAGCCTCACAAAATGTACCCTACTGTGTAATATTGGCATCAATGCAATAGATACGAGATTCCGATTACTCAGTTCAGTCTGGTCGTGTATTGCCATTCACAGAGAACCAATGCTTTTGCTGTGTTTGTTATTTTTCACTCTTCCATTCTCCTTTAACATAGTCACTATTTCACTATATTGATTATTCAATGATGTTAGGCATTGAGGTTTGCGCTTGAGAATGTGTTACTAGGTGAAGATTAAGAACACTGGAGTATTAATTAAACAATATATGACGGCTGTGCTAAACTGAAGACAGACTTGACACACAAGGACAACAGTGACAATCCAGCTCATATATTGCTGAGTCTACTTTTGATAGTAACACACATAAGGAGATTTCCTCTGTTTGTTATTGTTGTAATCCTTATGTCCATTCTTCATACTCATGTTTATGATATTGCTACAATAGTGAAAAAAGTGACCTTGTAGTCTATTATTGTTACTTCATCACACTGTTAAAACTTGTCTTAATTCTTAAATTTCTTAGTACTTCTGAACTAGTTTGTCAAATGCTGTGCTGCTGATACAGCCCTGCCTCTCTACTGTAGCTGGACCCAAATTGAGAACCTAGCACCGTGATGGCATCAAATTATCCAAAATTAGATCTCAGCATTCAAACAGGACACAATTTTATAATGACTTATTATATTTTCTAAGAAAGCTTGAAGCGCTGCAGTATTTAACAATCCTAATAGTGAAATACATTTTACTTTAATGGAATAAAATGTTTGAAGTGACTGGACAAGCAAAGGGCTGTCGTCGCCATAGTGACATGTTTTGTACAGAGAGGAGTGCTCAGTGACATGGGCAATGGCATAAAACAGTCATTACTCCACTGATCATATCGAATGGGACGGACTTTACTGTTTTGAAATAAAACTAACATTTCCACTCAAAAACCCAAATTCTGAATTGAAGGAAAGTTGGGGCTACAGCACGTATCATTTCAACTGCAGCGGAAACTCTCCTGCGAAGTTAATGTGGTATTTTCAGAACCAGCTGGGTGAGTACCTGAGCATGCTCTAAGCTCACCAAGTGCCTCTTTAAAAGGGTAAATGAAAGGTCAGATCACTTATTGCCCTGTGCAGCCACAGTAAGTCAAAGGTGCACCATCAAGAGCAGATGGAAACAAAAAACCTTCAGTCCACAATAGGTTAAATTAACATTTTTCTCTCACATTTTTGTATTTGCAATATGCACATTTTCCTCATGTTGTTCTGACAGTGTTTCTATAGGTTCCGGCCTATCTTTCAGTTAGTGTGTGGTGTATGGTGACCAAATGAAAAAAGAAAAAAAAAACTGAAGAAAATTTAAATAACTCTCAAGTTATAGCCCTACCTCCCAAGTATACTCTTTCCAGAGCAGAGACAGTGACTTTTATGATAGCGTTTTGTCTGATAATAAACTAAGCTACTATGTACTGCAGGAAAAACCTCTCCTTTCCCAGAAAATGTGTTTTATTTTTGTGACTTACAGCACACAAGGTATCAGAGCTTTAATAATCTCTTCATCAGGTTATGAATTCTTGAGGCACTTCCAGAGCAAGCAGAAAAGTGGAATTGAGCTCAACTACTACAATTTTTATTACTTTCTTTAAATTACCCGCTCCTCCACATTTCCTCCTCAGTCGTGGCAGGGTCTATTCTGTGGACGTGTAAAACAGGTGGTGTTAACACTGCTCCTTCCTCAGTGAGCCAGGAGATACGCTTCAGTGATGCAGAAGGTAACATATCCCTCCCCCAACTGGGACAAGCAAATTTGTCCTCTGGACAAAGTCGAGAGAGTGGCCATTGATCGAGGCTGGTGTTGGCACTTGGGTCTTCTCCCAATAACAAGCCCAGCAATCTAGCACTGCAGTTTCCAAGCCTCTCTAAGGAAAAGTGTCATTTGACAGTCTCTGCACTTTATCACAGCAACTTTATCCTCCAGGGATTAGAATTCACTTGTCCTGTCCCTCTGTCCCCTTCCCCAAAAAGTAACATTTAAAATCGTGGGGCTTCTTAACTCTCTCAATCTTCCCTTCACTCTACAATCTACAGGATTTTAAAACCCAATCTTGCTCATTACTTCTTGATTTAACTTGTCTTCTTTCCTAAATTGTTTAAAGCTACTTTTATTTTGTTTTTTCGTTTTGCTAATGCCACTGGCTCCCAACATGCATCTATCACATAGCTGGTAAAAACACTAAATTAAGCTTGCTGGATTCTCCAAGACTAGCGGCTGGGAAGATGCGCTTCTTACCAATTCTTCCCAAATCTGTTACGTTTTCTTTGCGGTTGGTACTGGCTGCATGAGACATGCATGTTGAGAGCCGGCAGCACCAACACGACGTAAAACCACAAAAAAAACAAAAGCAGCTTTACTTTTGCACTTCAACGTCAGGTTCTTGTGCCCTGCTTCAGAAGAGTAATCTCCATGTGTCATTCTCCTGTTTGTACTTTGCATTCAAGCAATGTAAGTTCTGTAGGCGCACAGTGTAATGTAGAGACCCAGGCTATAAACACATGGGACCAGCTCCCCACATTTACTTCACTGAAACAGTTACCTCAACCAGACAATACTTCTGCAGATCCAGATTTTCTTGAGCCTACAATTACTTTGTGGTTCCCCCAATCTTGGTTCATTTACAGCTGAGAGGGGGAGAAATGGATACCTGTGCCTTATTGCACTCTTCAGTGTTTGTTTTTTTTCCCTCATGCTTCTATGTCTTGGGACATTTTTCTGAGTTATATAAATGCAAGTTGTTGCACTGAATCTAGATGGTGTTTTAACTTGCCCCTTCACTTAGGATTCTCAATTTCAAAAAAGAGAACTTAGCTGAAAGGTTCTTTGGGGGCTCAAAATTAAACTCCTTTATGTCAAAATTAGAAAATGCATTTACACTGAGAATGAGAAGCAAAATGTGGTCAGACTTAGGACACTGCAAGGCCCTCTTTTTATCACACCTGATGTGACAATGTGTAACATCAATCAGATGAGGACAGTAAACTGGTTTCTAAATAGAATAATCCAGGATGAAGTAGTTGAAGAACAGTTTAATAAAACAGTAATACAATTGAAGAAAATAAGGACATACCAGACAATGTGCTAAAAGGAGGTAAAAATTTAATGAGGCAGAAAGGGCTGTAAAAAGATAAGAAAACGAGTGAGACAGCAGAAAGATTAACGCCAGGTTCAGGCTATTTACAAGCTAAAGTATTCATGGCGGTCATGACAGGTCCATTCATACCTACACCAGATGTAAAGAATTTAAGCAGGTTTGTATGTTAAATTCAGGCTATTTTCAAGATACTTATAACCCAGACATTAATTTGGGTTCCACTGTGGTATAAACAGGCTAATTTATGTTGGAATTAATAAGAAGTAGTTCAATTTTTTGAAAATCGAGGATAATAAGCAAGTTTCACTGTGCTACAAATGGTCCTTTTTAATTTTAATCATTTGAATAATTATTTATTCATGATGTTGTACCTTTTCTCATATACAGTGTATATAGATATACACTCCAAGCCATTTATATGCAAATCTTATCGAAGGAATTTCCTGAGATAAGCACATTTTCACCAAGTCCTAATTTGTTCCAGGGAACCAGTATATCCAGCCCTGTTATATGTAAACCTAATCTGGATATAAGCAATTTATTTTGAAAATCTGTGCCCTGCTGCATATGAAAGGTTTCCAGTTCAATGTACGTTCTATATTAATTGGCCACAAATAACAAAGAGAGCCAATTTATTATGTGGAATCCTCAGCGCACCAAGAAACTCTCTTTCAACAAGCTGCTCCTCCCCCCTCCCCCCACACTGTGCAGTAGGACTGTGCATTTGGTTGCATGCAGAGTTTAAGATATTGAGGGTGCAACATTCAGAATCTTAAATCCAAATAATGAGGTCAGTGCACAAGTGAGGAGACCGCTTTCAATAGACCAGAATAGGACTGTGAGGGATTGGACACACATTTCCCACCCACCCTGCAGGATCGGATGCATACTCCTTTCTAACCAGACGACCACCAGGGATTGTACATGATATGTACATTCCTTCCTGACCCTCAAGCAGACCAAACGGGATTGAAAGCATAGCCGAGTAGACCAACAGGGGTGAGCCACTGCATGCTGCCCTCTCACTTGACTGTCAGGGACTGGGTGAATAAACTATCTCCATTAGAAACCCCAAATAGAAAACAGCAACAAACATCATAGTAAAGGGGGAGAGAATGAGCACGTGCATCTATACACGCACATATACACAAAAATAGTAACAGTAGTCACTACTCCAGATACTGATGCCCACCGACTATCGAATTGAGATATGAAAACTTTTGTTGACTCGGAAGATGCTAGGGCTCGTGTGCATTTCCCTGCCCATGCACAGCAGGTTGCCTAAAGGAAATCCAATTGGAGCAAACTTGGATTTGATTAAAATAATCCAATTTGGGAACACCCCGACCATACACTATTTTATAATGAGTGGTTTATGGAGCCATTTTTCTGGGTTTACCGTTAATCATTATAATTACCCACACAGGAGTGTATTTAACATTGTGGCCAATCACAAAATGTTAAATGCAGGCGTACTTTTATTTTCCTTAATATTACAAAAGTTTCGTGTTTTCAACCAGCAAAAGCAACCAGGTACACAGTATGAAATATGGATGTGCTATTAAAATACCACCCATGCTACCGTTATTAATTTGAACAAAGGAAAATAACCTCTTTTAATACAAAGAGTAATTATGTGCCTCTATTTCATTTTCCAAACCAAATAATCAGAAGCATATTTTTCTTCTTAATAATTTTTAACTTGTTGCTAAAGCAGCAATTATTGCTGCTGTATACACTTTATATCATTTACTCCTTTGACTAGCTAATAAAATGTACAGCAAGCAGCACAGAGCAAACAATGATCATCTCTTAATCAAAAATGTTAGATTGATATCAGCTGTTATCTGGCATGTTGTACCCTAAAAGTCAAATGAGGCTATCTTTTCTTAGTGTGCATGTATTTTTTTCTCTCTTTTTCCCAGTGCCATTTAAGTTAACTGATGTGTTTACTGTCTAGAATGGCTGAATACATTCCGGGTCACAGTGCAAAAACAAGACTGGCTAATTGCATTCTGCACTTCACTTCTGCAAAGCTTCCATCTCCTACAATAACAGCATGCCTGAAGTGGTAGGAATATTCATCAAGCAGAAAAGGCACAGACACCTCCTTGTTATGATTCTGCAAGACCAATTGCTGCTGCCCCAAGGTCATTTGTAAACCTCAGCCATAACTAACAGCAAAATAAGTAAGTGACGTGGCTCTTCTTTTCATATTATTAAAATTACACATCAAGACACACAGACAAAAAAATACGATTTCCTAAAACATAGCGAAAGGCTATTCATAACATGGATTAGGGTCAATGATCTGGATGGAAAGTAAACCAGTTTCTATTTTTAAAATATTATTACAGTAGCCTAGTATTAGATCACAAAATCAAAATTAGGATGAGCAGTAATTTGACCTTTCGTGTTAATTCTCGCCCCAGTTATACATGTGCATTTGGTCGTGGCACAGATATAAGCGTATTCTATTTACGTAAACTTGACACAAACAATGTGCACCTGATATTTTCACACTTCAGTGTCAGAACGGCTTCAAGACATCTAATTAAAATCATTCTAAGGGTCAAAGTCTCTGTTTTGTGGATCAATATGAAAGAGGAGCAGCTGAAAGTTGATCAAACTTCAGATGTGGAAAATTAACACCACATCCTCTATTTGACAGGGAAACCAGGCTTCTTATATTTGTGATTTAAAAAAAATCTGTGTACACTCCATTGTCAAAAATACTTGTGAATGTTAAGTTCTTTTTGATCATTAAAAAAACCTAAATAGATGGTACTGGACACCTCTCACTCAATTATAAAGTAATAGTGTAATCAAGGGATTCAAATGAGGTCATGAATTGTCAGAAGGAAGCTCAAGTCTGAACCCCGCAATTGTCTTGCAAATCACTGACTGTTATTCATAATATACATGATATGAATTTTCTTTTTTATTTTAAACAGTTGAAGTACTACAATTTGTTTGTTGTGTGAAGAATCAACATAGGACAAGGAATGTCACAGATTTTATGATTTAGGATCTGAAGGTACATCAAAATTATGAAACAGAATTTGGAATATTAGCAGACTATTTATTTATAGTGAATTACAGCAGAATGTACATGTTGTATTGTTTATTACTTTAGTTTTGATATTTCACATAAATGTACTTTAAAAGGAATATCTATTAATACCTATTGATATTATTTTGCCATTTTTCCAGGTCTGCGAAGAATCTACAGGCCATTTTAGAGAAGGTAAAATAGCTTAAGCCCAGTGTCTAACAGGAAGTTGAGCGGAGTAATGAGCCAACATGTTTAAATCTGTCTTGCTTCAGAGGGGTGGAAGGATCTGAGTAATTGCATTTCCACCCCCCAACCCCCAACCACTACTACTGATAATCATTTCAGCAGAGGAAGAATTCAAGCTTCCTCTATTCAACAAAGACTTCCCTGGAAAAAATAATCTGAACTGACTGCAATTTCAGCCCTTAGTCAGCTGCATTTATCTATCCCGGCGAGGTCACTGATGTCAAGTGCATGCTCTTCAATTCTTACAATTTTCCTGTTCATGACATTCATTCGTGTGCTTGCCTCAACCACACAATCGGAGGTAGCCATTGTGCGAACAATTACACATATACATCAGTTACGTGGATTTTTTTTTAAAAAGGGAAATGTGCTGTGCTGTACAAACAGCCTATAATTATGTTATTTAGCAGCAGGAAGCTTCAAACCAGTGCAATTTTTCATTAAAAGCTGAAAAGTTCCCCTTTTCCTTAAGATTTTTATATAGGCTCATTAGAATGCTAAGTGATCAAAACTTGCCTTCCATGCTTTGTGGTAGAAAAGCAGATTTTTGTTGGTTGCCATTCTTGTGCTACTTTTAACATAAAAGACAAGCTTATACTGTACAAATCTACAGCATCCCTTTCCCAATGGTCAAACTGACAATTTCAAGTCAGTTTTATACATTTGAAATCAAATGTATGGGACCATCACCAAATGGGTGGCTGCAATAAAGTCCAAATTATTTGTCAAAATATCTATCAGAATAAGCAAAGCTGGATGAAATAATTATATGAAATTAAAGATTTATTCTGCTGTCGATCCCAAGGAAAGGGTCACTAAAACAGAAATACTGCAAATTGAACAGTGTTGAGGAAAATTCCTGTTTCAGAGGCAAAGAAGAAGGATTTTCCAACAGAAAGCTTGATGTTAGCTGAAATTACTTGAGAGAATCGGCCTTTTCCAGTGCTTCCGTTTCGTCCAAAATAGCTGCACTATAGAGAAGCACATCTATCTTTAAGATATTGCTGCTTTTGAAGAAGTATGTCCAGAACTAAAATATAAATGGAGATAAATGGATGGAAATTGAAAATGAGAAACATTTTGCTGGTTCCTATTATATTAGAAATGGTACAAGAAGACTCTGCTATTGGTATTGTGCAGTGTAACTTCCTGTGACATTTTTGTTTTGGAATCTGCATTCTATGTCTGAATTTGACTTTGTAGCTCATCATCATCTCTCCAAAGCCAAAGTTCAACACCACAGAAACATTAAAATAATATTGGCTTTATCACTTCTGCTACTTTTAAAAGGTTGTTTGATTAAAGGGGATGCAAACATATCACTTTTGGCCCTCTAGCTCCTCCTAAATTGTTTCACGGTTATGTTAGTTTTTGTGTAATGAACAAAAATAATGAACAATGGTAACTTTCTTTTTTAAAATAGTTATTTACAGCACAAAAGAATTCAACTGGATGGAATTTAGTGAAATGCCTTTTTGCAATGGTAAAATAAACTAAATATCCAAGTATTTGACTGTTGTAACAAGGAAACTAAAATGTGCGCCAGTTAGGATGTTCAATTGTTCTAGTATATAAAAGATGGAATTCTGCTTGGGTACAATGAAGTGAAATTGCAGGATCTCTGTAAAATAAGTTTAACTGTTACTTCAATAACCCACTCCTCTGCGTCCCTTTTTAAACAGAGCCAAGAGTTTTGTGCCACCTGTGATAAGAATTTATTTCTTTCAATTAGGTGCACTTGTCCCCAGTCCCAGTTCATCAGCTCAGCAAAGCAAAGTCAATGAAAGTGCCTGTAATGAAGTAATCAGATGCAGCCTGGCTTCCTGGCTTACTCTGGCCACCACAGAAGGGCAGACTCTTCAATAACACTTTGTATGTAACTGAACGAACTGCACTGCTCATTGTACCAGACTACTGCATGGCAAACACTCAAGCAGCAGTGCTGATGTTACAGGTAAACCAGGAAGAAATCAAGGCGAGATCAGCAAAGAAAGGGTCCATTGTAGAGGAAAGGGTGTGGGGGGGGGGGGCAGGAAGCAGCATTAAAAGTTGACTCAGGACAACAGAAAAAATGACAGCAACAGTGAAAATCTTTCTGTTTGTGGTGTTAGGTTTTAAAAATCATCTCAGATTGCACAGTGAAGAGTAAAATGTTGTGGGGCAATACTTTTTCACAAAAAAAAAATCACATTTCATTTTTCTATCTTTTAAAATAAAAATAATGGGCCAGATTTTCCTTTGAAAATAATGGCGAGGCTAACAGGACTCACCGTTATTTCAGTGCATCTGGTACAGCAACTTCCAGCAACCGCACATACGCAGTCAAATGCGGAAATTCACAAATTGGTCTACCAGATGCCTTACTCCTCTGTAAACCTGCGAGAGCAACATCTTGCCGACTGAGTCCCCATTCAAATGAATGGAACGGCGTGAAGTTTCTGCACGGCCCTGATGGATACGAACTAATCTCACCAAAAAAGGTACGTCAAGTCATTTAAGTCTAAGCACACTTTTAACGGCGTGGTATGTCTTAATGATAGCCAAACATCCTCTCTGGCACTGAAAATTAACTTTTACAAGTGTGGAGTATCATTCCTTCAGATTTTAATTGTTGTTGGATATTTAAAAATTATATATATTTTTTTTCTTTCTGCGTCTTTTATCTCTGTTTCTTAATTCAATATTTCTTACCCTCTCTTTATTTTGTTTTCTGAACCTGATCTGACATTGAATCCAGTATTATAATTTGCATTTCCTGGTTCTGACTCTTTGCTGCTTCAATTTGATTGGTTAAGGGTGACAGACAGTTGCTTGCCCCATTCACACAGATCCCAGATGCCCTGTAGAGGGCACTATTTTTGGATTCAGAGCCGGATGAGAGGAACTTGCCGTGAAAAAAAAACAAGAAAAGTTTATGGGTAGGTGCAAGTCCAATGAGTGGCGAGCGCCATTTATTCGCCGCTCAGAGGAAAATCCAGGTCATTGTGTAACTATCCTTTGCAGACTGCAGACCATCCACCACTCCTGTGTTAATTATAGATAACAGCCCCAGTGACATTTCTTTGCTGACTACTTTCACAATTGATCTTAATTCTGAAAGTGTAACTACCTGACGACAAACACCATCTCCCGGTGCCAGTTATTCAGGTGGGATTACACAGCAGTCAGCTGCACTGCCCGTTACTCCAGAGCTGAGGATCTGAATCCAGCCAAGATGTGGCCAAAGACCACACTTGTCTATTAAAGTTCAAAAGTGAAACATTCTGTCTCTCTTCCAGGGCAGTTGTAGTGGATATTCTGCAACACTGTAAAGCGATTTCAGCAACACATCAATGCAAAATGTCTTGGTCAACCATGAAAATTTAACATTGGTCAAGAATTAATAGGTGTTGGCTCTTTACTAAAAACACCACCAGCGTCAGGACACTGGTAAGCAGAGTTCGTGTACATGTTTAAGGACAGATGCCAGAATTCTGCTTTCTCCAGATTTGAGAGCATTACAGAGTAAACATAATTCCTCAGCTTTGCCAGCTTGCACTACTCTCATAAAAATATAAAACTGTTATGTGCTGTATAATAGTCTGGTTTCTAGGGTAAAACATTATTTGGCAACTGTGTCAGTTACAAGGCTGAATGTACTGCCGCCTCTTTTTCTTGTTCATGGTATGAAATTTGAATATTTTGTTGCTAGTTCCAACTTCTGCAGTTTTGTTGCAAGGAGGTCCTCAGTCAGTTGTATTACAAGGTAAAAAAAGTGTTGTCCTTCAGATTGGTTAGTGACCTGAAGTGTCAGCTACTTGTACCATTCTCAGTGCATTGAAAGCTTATGGAAGTCTTGGACGAAAGTACTCTTTGCCTTTCAAACCTGATCATGGATATAGACAACTCTCAATTTAAGTTGCCTCCATGTATTAACAAATCAAACCCTGATAATTCCTCAGACTGCTATCAGACAGAACAAACCACCATCTGGTTGGAAGATAGCAAATGTCGACATGTGAGCATGTCATTCAAAAACATTTTCAAGTAAAAATAAAACAAAATTGCAACAAACAAAAATGTAACAGATGAACTTGTTTTTGTCTTGATTAGGTCAGTAGCACTCTTGCCCCTAAGTCAGAAGGTTGTGGGTTCAATTCCATTAGCAGGACTTGAACTCATAATTGAGACTCCAGTAGAATAGCAAAAGAGTGCTGGAGCGTCGAAGTACCATCTTTTGGATAAGACATTAAACCAAGGTTTATGTCCGTCTGTTCAAGTGGACATAAGAAAATCTAATGCAACCATTCAAACCAAAAAAGCCCAAATCAATTAGTACCACTCATCACATTGCTATTTGTGTGATCTTGCTGGGCACCAAATTGCTTGCACATTGGCCTACATAACAATCACTGTAATTCAAAAGATGCTATGTAAATGAAACGTCTTTCTTTCTTTAACCTTTAATGGACGTCTTACTCCTAAACAGTATATAGACAAAAATGATTAACTTTATCATTTATTAACTTTATGTGATTGCCATTTGGACTTCACATAAGTGGGTGAATTATCACTTTCATGCCTGCTCCAAGTAAACTTTTTTTTAAATCACCACCTATTATTGGGCTAGTTTTACCGATCTCTGACAATAACCTTGGTTGGTAATTGGCGGAACACTTGGAGAAATGGTGTATATGGCTATTTTTCTGCAGGTTTCACAGATCTCAAAGCTTGAGATTGGGAGAACCCCGCTGGAGATTCACTGTTTTCTCGACTCACGGGGTGCTCTCATTAAGAGGTTTTCACTGCAAAAGATTTGTTAATCCCTGTAGCTTCCCTTTCAGGAAATATTACCATAGCTCATGTTATTTAAAAAAATAAACATTTGGACAAGAATCTAGTCAGGATTAGTGACATTAAACAAAAATCATGAAGCAATGTTAATAAAAGCAAAACTGGTGCAAATAGTTTCCAACACACAATACTATCTGCAACCATTTTCTCTTAGCACTCGTGAATGGATGTGCTGGAGGAAGCACTTGAGTGAGTCAGAACTTGATTGAAATGATCACTTTTTTCAACCATGGCTGTGGGAGGGGTGTCCCAAATCGAAGGAGTTGACAAAAATTAGCTGGACTTTCTGCTCATGATTCCTATCCAGTGATCCCTGCTGGAGAGTGATCATGTGTGAACATTGAGAAACTGAATTGGACTCGAAAGTGACGCTCTCCCCTACCATGATTGAATAGCTTGCTAATAATAAGTATTTAGACACTAACACTGCATATACCACTTAGCCAAGTAGAATACCCATTTTGTAAACCACTAATGACATGGACATTGTAGTGATGATATTATCTGGTTGAAACACCTACAACAAACTAAAAGTTGTGTCTAATCTAGAGAGGGTTTCTTTCACTCAAATTCCACAAGTCAGAATTGTTATGAGTACCCTGTTCACACATTTTCACATTTCACTCCAAGTTTAAAGTTGACACGTCAATTTTCCATCGCGCTACAAAGAAAACCTCCCTCTGCAGGTTCTGAGCAACAATGGTACTTAACTGCTCTGAGTCATTAACCTTTAGTGCAGTGTGGTGTAATGTGATGTACTACACTGAAGTCTACTGAAGGGCCCTATTGATCCAGCTAGTCTTTTCCACATAGTTTGTGCCTTCAAAGTTGTTTATGATCAATATGCAAATGACTCACTGCATTGATCCAATATTAATTTTCAATTAGGAAATCCACAGGGGTCTTGAGGGTCAATATCTAACAATTCAAAGAAAAATCTTGAGCAGGTGTAGACATCGACATTCTCCACCACTGAACAGCTTACTTATTTCACATTTATTCTCTCATTTCCTTTTTATTCTGTCATGTACACTTCAGCACAAAGGGGCTTTATTTCCTTACACAGACATCGTTGATACTGGTGGAATACACAGCAGCACTGTGCAGAGCTGTCAGTCCCACAGATATTCAGAAACTACTGGCGTATAAACAGCGATGCTATCAAAATTAAACACTATGCCCAACAATCCTGCTGGAATTAAAGGCCCGCCACGGTATTCTGAGATGTCTGAGCAACTTGGTGTTAACCAGTACGTTTTCTACCAAGCCTAATTGGTTTATGGATAACATTAATTACTATGTTGCTCATTAATGGATGAAATCTTTATTGGTTCCATTGATCAGCGTGACTTGTTACCCATCTTCCTAACCAATGGCGGATATAACAAGATCACTTATTGGCATATCAATTAATGTAATCAATTCCTAGCTAGCAGATGCCATTCGCTGTAAGGCTTGTTTAAACATACAAGACAAAAGTGCAGGGATACTGGTTTCAAATAAGCACTTATCACACACGTGCACACCTTTTAACTCTTGCTCACTCTTTCAAATTTTGACTCTTTTCATAAATCTTCATAATCTAAATTTTCTAAATATCCAAAATAAAGTTCAAGGTATTTTATGTGGAATCAATCAAGAAAAAAAGCTCATTATTACACAGGTATTCTGGTCAGCTTTATTTAAAAGTTCATGACAGTTTTTGTAGGAATATTTTTAAAAATTTGACAGCACCATTTAAAAAGTGCCAGGGTTATTTCTTTAAAAAGTAAAAAAAATCCATTACATAAGCTAACAGAAAGGATGAGTGTGTGTTTAAAAACTTTAAATTACATGCAAACTGTATTATTATATATGTTACAAATATTGACTGCACCGGAGGGGTAATAGCAATAAACTATTGACCCACAGGTCATGCCAATAACCCGGGGGACTGCAGTTTGTCTTACAGTCTGGTAAGTACAGTCAATGTTAGTTTAATTATTGGATGTAAGTTTATTTAAAAACTGTTAAAACCTTTCCACCTGTTATGCACACCCCCGCACATTGTGACATTAGTGGGCACCGGTCTCTGTTCTATTGTTTGCCAATGCCTTTCCGAGGAGCTGTGCCTGCCCACATCAATTAGCGGGTAATAGTGAAGGACAGTCACAGGCCAGTAAACACAGTCCTGTAGTATTAGGAAATTATTGTAATATCATCCTTGTTTCCATTTATTTCTATTTTAAAATTAAGTATACCTCAGATATCAGTACACATGTTTAAAACCATCTATCCCAGTTACACTATTTGCCAGTTTTCAAGTGGAGAGATTAACATACAATGACCTGTCCAAACATATAGGCTCTAAATTTCCGCTAGATTGCGCTGGCTTTTTCAGCGCAATCCAGCCGAGTCAGCGCAAAACATAGCGGAATTTCGATTTACACTGGCCCAGTGTAATTCGAGTTTCCACGATGTTTTGCGCAGACTCAAAAAAAATCGTGCTGAAGCCGGTCCTGCCCACAAAACTAGCCCCCCCCCCCCCCCCACCCCGATCAAACAACGAGGACAGCGAGTTTCTGCTGATTTCGCCTGCGGCTGTTTGAAGAGAGTCTTAAAGTTAAATTTGTTTTCTTAGGTGCACAGACGCTGGTAAGCACATTTTATATGTTTTTAAATATTAAAAAATATTTAATTTACTAAGAAACTGACTAGTATACACCAATGAAAGTAGCAAATGCTTCAGTATGGTTTTTTTAATGTCATTTTCAGTGATTTAAAATCAGGTTACTCACAGTTGGAGGACTAGACACTCTTATTAAAAATGCTTATTGTTTGTGATAAACCCATTTTCAGCTGTATTAATAAAACTGCACCACGTTACCACTCTTAAGTACATCTTAAATACATCAATGAATATTTTTTATTGCAAAACAAAATAAACAATTACACTCTGTTAAGCTGCCAGATTGCGCTGATTCACGGAAATTTTACAATTGCGATTATGTTAATACAATTTAGCGGAAACTCGCAATAAAACCCAGCCATCACTATTTTCCAGCGAAATTTGCATCCCAAATTTTGATTGCGCTCGAAGCGGAAATTCAGGGCCAGAGATACTAGGGGCCTGATTTTAGCAGGCCTGCGGGTTTCCGGCGGGTTGGGTTTCGGGTGCATGGCCTCCGCGCCTGGTGAAATTAGTGGGTTGCCCACGCGATCGTAGCAGGCAATGCACTAATTGGAATCACTTACCTGCTCCTCCGGGGTCCGCGCTGCTGGTCTGCGCGTCGGGCGGGCTGCGCATGCGCAGTACGATCTGTCAGCTGGAGGATCTCCAGTTAAAGGGGCAGTCCTCCACTGAACCAATGGAACAAATTACAGCATGGAGCAGCCCAGGGGGAAGGCTGCTCCCAGTTTAATGATGCCTCACCCCAGGTATCATCAGATGGGGTGAGGAGGAGGGGGAGGACAGAGATCTTCCCCCCGGTGGGCGGGAGGAAGCGGCCTGCCTCTGCCACCAAGAAGGCCTGGCTCGAGGTGGCATAGGGGGTCACCTGCGCCACCAACATATCGCCCACCTGCATACAGTGCAGGAGGCGCTCCAATGACCGCAGTATGTCAGCCACAGTGAGGACACGTAGTCTTTCCCCTACACTCTGTCTGCCACAACACTGCCCCCACCCCACATCTCCTTCGGCACCGCCAACACTACTCTGTCACATCACCCCTCATACCCACTCAAACCCCATCCTCATCTTACCTGCACCTACTCACCTCGCCAGTACTCACCCCGCCACTAACACGCAACCCAATCCTCATACAATCTCATGGCTCCATCCCATACTCACCCTCTCGTGCATCTCCCTTACGGCCAGCCTCACTCAACCTGCCACCACCTGTGCTGCAGCCACAGGGCATGCATCACATATGTGCAGTAGGCAGCGTAAGGAAAACTTGTCGTGAGCATGAAGGGGATGCACAAGGGTGTCGGAGGGTTTGCCATGGGTGGTACCTATATTGAATTTCAGAGCAACAAACATCACACATTATATTGGCACCACCACTGCCATGTCTCCGCGAATCCTGTCTGTTGTGTCCAATAATGCCCGCTCCTGGGTATCACTATGAGGACCCACAACTGATGCCACCCATTGTGTTACTGCAGAGTGGGTGCAGGTGTATTTGCAGGGCTCTTCCGCGCAGACGACTAAGAGACATCGGCGGTGTACCCGGCTGCACCCTGGAAGGATGCGGAGGAGAAGTTGTGGAGGGCAGTGGTGACTTTGGCAGCGACAGGTAAGCAGATGGTGCTGGGGCCAGCCAGGAGCAGCTCGGCATGAAAGAGCCTGCAGATTTCCACGACTACATGTCGAGTGAATCTGCGCCTCCGTGTGCACTGCTGCTCGGAGAGGTCCGGGGAGCTGCGCCTCGGTCTGTGGACCCTGTGGCGAGGGTAGTGCCCTCTGCGACGCATCTCTCTCTGTGGTTGCCCTCCCTCCTGCTGTGCAGGTGGGCGTGCAACAGCACCGTGTTGGGGGGCTCCACGTCTGTGCGGCGGACGGCGTGGACTGCGAGGCTGCTGGGGCTGGTCATGCTGTTCGTCCTCCGAGGGTGTCCACGCACCACCCATCTGGCAGGTGTTGGTCTGAGGGGTTGTGCAGGGTCGGTGGGTGGTTCCTCGGACTGGGGCTGCGGTTTCGCGTCGGTCTGTCCTCTGGCTTGGCGGGGGGTGGGGGGGGGGGCAGGGGTTGCCCTATGTGACGCGGTGGCCTCCTGCGTGGGTGAGGGCTTTCCCCCCCCACCCCCGTGGAGTGCACCTTGGCAGCTGCCACAGGCTGCTGGCTGCAACACGCCAGGTTGGAGGGAGACTGTTTCCCCCAGTGTGTGAAACACTCTGCGTTGAAGGTAAAATCCCACACTTCCTGTTTTGACAGCTGATTCAGCTCATTTAATGACCTCAACAAGCAAGGTAAGTACACTCAAGTGGAACCCCGCTGGCTTTAATTGCCTGCGGGATTCCCACCAGCGGGGGCCGCGCACGGAAGTGGTCGGGATCGTGGCGCGATCTGGTCACGTGACTGGATATCAGGATTTTCGGGGCCCCACCCCGCTGGAAACCCACAGGAAACCCGACGGTAAAATCGAGCCCTAGATCTTTGTGCACATCTGCTAATTTTAGGAAAAAACCCTCCTAAAATTAGCAGATAATGAGGGAACCAAGACAAAGCTGTCTTCATTTTACTTCGGAGATATGGAAGAGTTTCATAAGGCTTTTTCAGATTCTCGGATATCCTCACTCTCACAGGCACTCACTACCGAATTATAGGTTAATAAAGCAAACCATATAAAAGTCTCACTGCATCCAGAATATGTTATTTTAGATAAGTGCCAGGTGAAATTACGGCATTTTCCCTCCCTTTTCTTCCCCTTTCGCTTGAAGGCGCTGATTTGTACTGTGACACAGGTGGTGGCAGTTCTGCAGAACCTTACTGAAATGGTATTCCTCCTATATCAACCTCGATGAGGGGTAGGACTATGGGCACCTAAGCCCCACACTCAGCCAACAATCACACAAACACACTTTCAGCAGAGGTGACTGGTCAGCGATCAGGAAGTATTTTCCCTCTTGGTGTTGCTACAGCCAAGTACATAGTGTCTCAACTGTCACTCTGGTTGAACATAATGTTACTTAGAAAAAATAAAACTTGCATACTTGACTATGGTACACAAATTTACCTTTCCATAACTAACTTTCCTCGTCTATTCTCTTTAGACATGGGGAGTAACTGACATGGTGTATGATAGGAACATTCAGGATCCCAACATTTAACCTTAATATGTCAAATATTAAACACATGAAGGAATAACACAAAAGTCACAAGGCTTTTATGTAAGCAGATTTTATTTTCTACCATTATCCGTGAAGATTCTCGGAATGCAGAGTGCATAGAAAAACTTGGCACAAGATAGATACTTTGCACCATTTGTTGCTTGGATATTGAAATAATAAATAAAAATGAAAACAAATCCAATTCTGCCCACTTTGATTCCTACTGTTAATTAATTCTATTCGAAACATTTCTTCAATAATCAGTGGGACATTTTTCAGGATTTGTGTCCAGCATAGTTCTATTTTTTCAAAATATCTTAAAAAGATATCTAAGGCTGCAGCAGACTTTTATCAACCTACAGAAGTTCAGAATTAACTAAAAGTATTTTTATAATCTTCCAATTCAGTGACATTTCTAAGAGACCAAAGTACCTAATTGAATATAGTACAGTTTTATTTTGAAACAGCTTCTCAGTATTACATTTACATGCCAACAAATGGGATACTGTCTCTTCAGAAATTACAGAATTAATATTGACGTAAACTGTAAAATAATGAACTGCTTTGAAACAGAGGGACAGAGAACGAGCGATCGAAAAGCAAGCTCTGCAGCAACAGCATTTGGGAGAATGAACATTTCAAAAAGCTGTCACTTCTCATGTTAACACCAACTTCCTTAAGGTTCAAAGACACGGAGGCAAATCACTAATAGCTGAGGACAACCAATTGCCAACACACGACCCCACACGTGCCTGACAAGTGGCACAAACCAAAGAAGGCGAGGTAGCCGTGATGGAAACAACAGCGCCCTCTCAACTACTCTGTCTCTCCTGTGCTGATTAGACACACAGCACCAGCACTATGTTCAGTGATTATACTCTGTTTCCTTTCCACCCTCCCATCCCCAAAGTCTTTAAGTTATGGACGAACTCCTACATACTCTCTAAATGGTTACTTGACATAAGTTGTATGTTACAATTTCGTTCTACACAATAGTAATGCAGTACTAATGCACACACTGCCAAGTCGCTCCTGCTAATATGCATACTTGCTTAACAGTAGCTGTTTTATTGTCCTCAGTAATCTTGCGGAACATGAATTAAGGATTGCAAGGATAGGATACTCAGGTCTGCTGGAATACTAATATTCGAGCTTTAACTGTACTTAAATGCCACCACAATGTTCTTTATTTCACCTTTGTGATGCCCATGCCTCAAGTGGAGACCCTGCAGCTGCCGGTTTGTGATGTGTTCCTGAAGTTTAAAATTGAACTGTTAGCATTAAAGGACTTGGATGTTCAGGCTTAGCATATTAATACTGAATGCATTATGGTTCATTCCAATCGTCAAGTATTTGCTGAAATAAAATGCGCTGTTAACAAAAGGCGATACCTACAACAGGAACAGAGAGAAACCATCTTTTATCAAATGCTGAAGCAGCGCATGAGCTACTTCAAACAATTTCAGCATTGCACTCTTGTGGTAAGCCACACTAGTTTCCAGAGGTAATGGTAAATTAAATTAGGAAAAAAACTCCTAGGAATTAAAATGCTGCAAGAAGTTAATGGAGAAAAAGATGCAATTACATTTATTTGAGTGTCACTTTTGAATGGCAAAGGCAAACTTCTAAAATATTTAATATTGTGCTGAAGGTATGGTGTAATCGCTCAAAATTAGAAGCAAACCAATCACAAAGAGCATCGAGTGCAGTTCTGATATTGTACACAAAGCGATTCCAGTGGGAATTGCATAAAGGTGAACAATCGCTGCTCACCGAGAACAGAATGCTGGGATTGTCAAAACTCAACATCTCGCAAATTAAAGACCAAACACCCAAAATTTAAAGGCCACGTTTGGCCAGTCTAACAATTGTCAATGCTTCACTGATTCTTACAGCTACCTTTTCTTTAAAGTAGTAAAAACCTATGTATTATATATTTAGATTGGAGAAATGGCAGTGCAGATTTTAATCTACTATCGGAGTAACACTTGTGAACAGACCACATTTTCACTCATCTCCTGGAACAATGCAAGGAACTCTTTATAACAAAAGCCACATAAATCAAAAAGCTAGCACTGATCAGCAACACATCCCCCAAAATTGGTTATGACAGCTCAGTACAAAGCTGAACTTAATAATTCAAATCATCCTGTTTTCTCTGGTACTGTGCCCAAGTGGCCAGTCTTCATGTGTGAGCATAGACAATGATGGTCAGCAGGCTATTTGGCAGTGGAGAGCTTCATAGTCGAGCTCAATCCTTTCTTTCATGCAATGTCCACTCCCATACACTCAGCCATAGGAGACATAAGATGGTGGTCAGGAGTGAGAACTCTGATGGACTTTTCTTTCATTAGCCAGAGGCACCAAAGTAGTGGTCTGATCATCATCTTGCCTGAGACAAGCTAACTTAGCATCAAAACTGGGGCTTTCCTGCTCTGTATGACTTAGTAGAACAAAAGGCAGTGCATTTTCAAACTAATTTATTGGGAAGCTTCTCCATTTAATTATTTCCCCCGTGTTACTTTTGTGTAAATACTTGGTTTCTGAAGGAGCTGATGAACAGTTAGTTGATTGTGAATTTCTAAAAGGGACGTGAGGTTTGTTGGACCAGGGAGATCACAGTTCTGAATGGTACAATGTCATAATTTTCCACAATGTCAGTGACCATTGCAGTAAATCAAAGTCAACATAGATAAAAAATGGGATCAAGAGGTTCTATCAGTAGTCGTACATTGATTACTTGGAGCTTAGTAATCGGCTGGACTCATGCTTATTGCATGCTGACCAGCTGAATTTCTCAGATTTGCTAATCAGTTATTAATAGAAACTTAAAAAATATAAGGATTGATTGAAGAATGTCCCATTTTTGAGGTGAGGATGGTTGGAGAGTTCTGTGTTTTCCCACAACACACATTTCTGCATAAGTACATACAGTTTTATATAAATCTAACACAAATTACAGAGATTTTGTGTGTGTGTGTGTGTGTGTGTGTGTATCTCTCTCTTTTTTGTCATTCTTTCTTGTGCTTGTTCTTCGTCTCTACTCTTAATTTTGTCATCCCCTAAAACTTTAAACGAGTTTCAATTTCAAAGTTAAAAAGAAATCCCTGTTTGCTAGAGAGGCTGCAAAAGTCCACCCAGAGTTTAATCTCCATTTTATCCCCCTGGTTTTCAGCCTTTAGTTTCCAAACGTTTCTTTTCCAGCAGAAAAGAATTGTTTCCATTGACAGTTATAGCCACCGCCAAAAAATTTACTGCCTATAAAATCTTTTAATTCTGTCCCGCGTGATAGGAAACGTGACTTTTTATCTCCATCACATGTCATAGGGTTTGATGCCACCAGTTATGTCACAACAGATTTCTGTTTATAAATTTGGGACACATCATTAAACCAGCCTCTGTTCCTTTACCATAGCTCATAAAAATGAAGGGAAAAAAACAGAAAAGTGGAGACTATGCATAAGTTATGAAGTACATCAGCTAGAAAATACAGACAAGTTGCCTGTTCTGTAATGAAAAGCTGATGCTCGATCTTAGTGTGCTGTAGAGTCTTTAATAAACTAAGTATTTGGCTTCAGTAACCACAAAGGTAAGGGTTAGTAATGTCTGATGCTGTGTGATACTTTTATTAGGAATCACCCGCCGGCGCTGGCACGCATCAGAAAGAAGTTCAACAGAACAGAAATTCAGACAGTGAGATGCTTGGCAAGTTCATTTTGTGTTATGTTATGTCACCATATGATGACATGCTAACAACATGGCCCATCACAACATCAGACAGCTGGAAGGCACAACTGGAATATGTACAATCCCACAATTTCTAATGTTTCCAATTTAGTTCAATTGAATACGAGTTGAGTTCTGCAGTTCTGCAAGGATACATTATCCAGTCATAGTAAACAACTGGTCGAAATGAGTTACATTTGTTAGAGGGTTGAGTTGGAACTGTTTGAAAAGCTCTGGGTATCGCCAATCGTAGTTAGTGCTATTCAAATTGTTTTTTGAATAGCTTTGAGCCACCTACATGGACCAAATGAAAAGGGATGGTGTCCCTTTAAATATGACTAAGTGGTGTTGCCTCCAGTGAGGCCCTGTTATCAACATGGGTTGCAATTTAACTCTGTTTTATGAACTAGCTGTTAGTTTGATTCAAGTCAGATCAAATCATCAGCCAGGGACTACCAAACCAGAAGTGTTGACCTTCATGCTCCAAGTACAGTTTATCATAGATTTACTAGCCTACTGAAAGGGGCTGAACACAGAGGACCAGACTCTTGAAACATTAATCCACACCACTTCGCCTGTCAATACCAAAATGGATGTGAGGTTAATGAATTTAAAAGAGCCAGAGATATTACACATTGAGTAGAATGAACTGTGTGAACTCATTTTTATATTTCAACACCAATGACAAGTGTCGTCCTTTAGGTCACCAGACCATCGAAACCTTCAGTTACCTGGATTGCAGAGCTAAAAAGTGAGCATTTTTATTTTAAAGTAACAACTTCCTGGATTTTTTGTTCATAAAAATCTTGATTTTTATAGCTATCTAAACCAAATCTACACAGTATTATCGATTACTTATCTCAGGTTCGACTTGCTTACGTCTTATCCCCACTCACTTGCAGACTGCGAGTGCATCTCCATGCACAAATATCGCAAAATAAAATTTGTTCTCCATTTTAATATCTGTAACTATTTTAGGATTGTTTGCCGGGTCCTTATACTGCTGTCACATACCAGGGATACTTCCTGCTTCAGCTGGGAGGACCAGATGACTTGGACCCAGCAACAGTCACAAAAGGAGGTGAGCATCTACTGCACTGGGCTGGTCCCATGTGACCCTCCCTCAACCAAGATGCAGCACCCCAAGTGCTCGAGCCCAATGGGAGCGGCAATGCATCACATTTGATCTTTTTCTTCTACTCTTACCTTTAAGTACATATCTCTCTCCCTGTACCTCATGGCATTGCCTGCAGATAATCTGACCCTGGATGCTAGCAGATAGATTGAGTATGTGCCCTGATTTTACTTGACCTCCAATTTTCTCCCCCAACTGTGGAGGATCACCTAACCTTTGACCTACACCTTTGTACAAAGCCATAGAACAGATTAGAAACTCAGCAGGTAATGACTCTGCCCCAGTCACCATTATGTCCGTCCGTGGCAAATGTTGCAGCACCATCACGCCTCCTTACTATTTCTGTTCTTAAAGATATTGTAGAAGCAAAATAAAAATGACAAAACGTCACCATCTGTCAATGGACGAACACTGATCTATTACCTGCAACCCTAGCCAATTGTTTCTTATACTACTTTGGGCATGTTGTTTGACAACCTCTGGAGATGCTAGTTAATCAGATCTTGTTTTGTCAATCAGTGATCACTATAATGGAAGCATCTGCAAAAATAATCTTATACGTGTTGGACTGATGGACAATATACATACAGAACGTAAGCACCTGGCATGTTTCAGTGTCCACTACGATGTAGCAGTCATGTGGAATTGATCAATTGATTGAACCGATCTCTGGACATTCCTGTTTCTTAACTGGGATGAGTCAGCAGAAGCCACTAACTTCCATGCGAAAAGTTTCTTGATTAGACACTGGTCTCAGCGTGATCTCATTGTTTTTACCATGTGGAAATCTCTCCGACAAAAATTGTCTGCTTTCAGATGTTAAAAATATTTGTTAAAACAGGATGTTTTCCACACATAAAGTCAGCTGTTGGCTTTAGGAATGCATCAGGAGCAAAAAGCAGGAAGGCTGACTTCATGCACATACCTTGTGAGATTTAAAGTTACATTTTGCACTATATGAATGAAAACACTGAGGATACTTGCTGGGGTTATATTTTTTCCTGTCCAAATTCCAAATAACCATTCTTCATGTGTAAGTCTACACAGTGAGTGCTGACAGGCTGTCAGCTGTGCATCGCAATGAAGCCTGAACCTGTCCCACCTGGCATCCACACATCTACTTTCTATTGGATAGCAATCAGGAATGGAAACCCTGGCTAAGTTTCCTCTCCCTAACCCAGAGGCATTGAGTCCGTTGTACTTTCCCTATCACCACCTGGGCTATAATAAGCTGCTGCAGCACAAACTGGTAATTGAACCTGGAAACTTGAAGTGCATTTACTCAGTTATAAAAACTCTGATACAGAGTCTATGGGGGTAATTTTAACCCCCAAGAACGGGTGGGTTGAGGGCGGGAGGGCAGTAAAAACAGTTGATTTTTGGAGCGGGGCCGCATCCCGGCTCCAACGCGCCCACTTCCGTGTCCACTAACCCAGGCGCGTTTGGATGCATCGTGCAACAGAAACACGGAAGTCCCGTATCCACTTAAAGCCAACAAGCCGATACTTAAAGGGGCAAGGTATCTCACTTTGATAGTTGAGGCACTTAATTTTTTTTTGTTACAAATGTCAAACAAATTTAACCGTACCTATTTGGGTTTCCCATCGCCTCTGATTCATGTCAGGTGAAAGCAGGCGGGAAGGGCTGGATCCATGAGGTGAGTGCCTTCATTGCACTGCTTGTGGGCCCGGAGGAGCAGGAGTGCTTCATCCAGGCCCAACAAGCTCACCTGGCGTGATTGGACCCCTGCGATCTGGCGCCTCCCCGCTGCGATGGTGGACCCCCGATCTTCTCCAAGGCCCACCCGATGTCATCCACGGCCCACAATCTCTCTCTCCCTCCCTCCCCCCTCTCTGATTCGTGGCTCTTTTCACTTCCAACAGGCAGCCAGCCTGTCAATCTGGCTGCCTGGCGCATGAGAAACATGGAAGCAGATTGCGACACATTCATTTGGCTTCCGGGCTCCCCACCCAAATATCTACGGACGCGCTGGGTTCCCGACTCCGAGCTAAAATCATGCCCTCAATGTAGGGAGGAAAAATCTAAAAACACCTTTTTAATTACAGAAACTTTGAACTGTTCAAGTACTAGGTCAGCGTTGGCTCAGTTGGTAGCAGCCTCCCCTCTGAGTCAGTAGGTTTTGGGATCAATTTGCACTCCAGAGACTCGAGCACATATCCATGCTGACACTTCAGTGCAGTACCGAGGGAGTGCTGTACTGTTGCAGGCTCTGTCTTTTGGATGAAACATTAAATCAAGGCCCTGTCTGCCCTCTCAGGTGGACGCAAAAGATCCCAAGGCACTATTTGAAGAAGAGTCGGGGAGTTGTCCCAGTATCCTGGCCAACATTTTTATCCCTCAACCAACACCTAAAACAGATGATTTGGTCATTTATTTCATTGCTGTTTGTGAGATCTCGCTGTTTGCAAATTGGTGGCTCGTTTCCTACAGTACAACAGTGATTACACTTCAAAAGTACTTCACTGGCTGTAAAACGCTTTGGGACACCCTGAGGTCGTGAAAGGCGCTATATAATATTCTTTCTTACTAGACTTTCTTGCTGGGTTGCATGATCTTACTGAATACTACAACTTGTCAAGAATGAGATTAAAATAATTAGAGAGTTAACTATTATAGAGGGGAAAGTTAAAAACAGGTAGCAAACTCCTGAGTATCAGTGGCATTTCCCGAATAAACTAGCCACAATCTTAACATTGTTGGCTCCTGTAGTCCATTATGGACCTCAGGGCAAAACAAGAGTAAAGTAGGTACAGGAACTATGTCATTAAATGGATCACAATGAAATCCATACCAACACAGGGACTAGCAATCACGATGCTGTAAAATCCCTGCAACATTCAGTGCCGATGGTACAATTCAGATTAGGTCCTTTGCAGACTCTATGTTGGCATGCCGCCCAGATGTTGGTGCAACTAATAGGCATTAGAGGTTAAAGTACCTTTACAAATTGGATTTAAAGTCAGTTTATTCAACCATTATTACATCTGGATCAAAAAAGACAAACCAGATCTAATGGTAACAAATAGTAAGAATGCATCATATCACCTGGAATATCATCACTCCAGTGATTGTTTTCACGCCCAACAACACTTTGTGGAAAAGTTATCACTGGGTGCTAATAACCCCTATGTACGCATGCCTCCTTGTTGGCTGTTAACTGATCAGTGCAGTAATGACTGGATATTATAACCAGAGTGAGGAACTCTGTGTTTCTTTAATAGCCAGATGGATTACCCACACATCAAATTTGATAGCCGATCAAAAATACTTGGAAGTGGAGTTCAGCAAAGTAAGAGTGAAGCTAGTAAATGGTCTTTTCATGGCAGGTGTACTTCTAGATTTAGTAGCACTTTTCATGTGGGGAAACACTTCTTTTAATAAACACTTTAAAGGGGAGAAATACCAACTCATCCATGATTCTGGTGGGTATTATGCCATGCAGAAACAGTGGCGACTTTTAGTGCATGGCTGCTCCTCTCACAAATTTGTGATTTGAATAAATTTTCCGCTCCAGGCAATCTCCCCCATCACGTTGGGCTACCGCAGAAGCTTGCGCCCACTTAACAAGAATGTCGAAATACCGCAGTAGTCACTTGAAGGGCTGCACCAGCCACCAAAGAGCTTCCATCTGAAATGAAAAGAAGGGAAGGGGATTGGAGCTGCACGCTTGTAACGCTCCATGGTGATTTCCAGATGCCACAGGTCAAATTTATAGGTGTTGCCATTTAGGTGATGCTGCAGGCAGTGAGCCAAAGGAGGGTTGACTTGCTTGACACTCAGAGGCACTCTCCCCAGGTGAGAGTTGTCTGAAAAGTGTGGCAGGTGATAACTGACAGAGTGCTTGCTTTCTGCAACACTCACAGGACCTACTTGCGAATGTGGAAGAAGATGAGGCATACCTGAGGTACACAACAGATTCCTGTAGCAAAAATTTTCTCCAAGTATTTGAATGAAATATGGCTGCTTAATGACGCTCTCACCCATTCTGCATGCGAGAGAACACCGCTTGTGGACAATCAGGTTAGCAACACTGCACGCAACATGAAGTAGGCAGGAGCCAGTCAGCTCTGTTACTTGTGATTTTCCCTCCCCCACTTGCCGAGTTCTGGCTGGCGACAGCATTTTTGCCAACAGGAATTCCTACCCTTGAAAATGAAAGCCATCAGTTTGAATCAGAGAGATCTCCACACGGTAAAAATTGTGAGATCACATTGAGACCAGTATTAATACTTGTCCTACTATAAGACTGTGGTAATTCTCTGTGTCCTGATTGGTAATATTATGCCACAACCTCCTATTTGGTTTGAACTTTGTTCTCGAGTAGTAGGCATTGGGGGACACGGGGGAACGTGACAACAGAGAAGAACGGGAAAGATGGGTAAATGGTGTTTTTTTTAAACTGCTGTTATGGTGGACTTTTGCATGAAACTTTAAACTGGGTAAAGCAAACCAAGGGTGTGGTAACCTTCGACTCTTCCCCATCCGCACCACCACCGCTAAGTGGTTTTTGCAGGCCAAATCACTGCATACCGTGCAAATGTAAATTTTAGCCCCTCAAATCAAAGAACATTTGTAGTGAATTAACAGGCTCACTGGGTAAAATGGTCCAAACAAATGGAAGGGAAGAAAACAGTTGCAGAAATTCAATTACAATTGTGCTAGATTACCAACATTTAAAAAAAATTCTTACAAAAAACATCCATCAGATGTGCAACTGACCACTGCCCATATAATTAACTAGGGCCAATAATCCTTCTGTCAAGGACAGTTAGACCTGGAGTGGGGCAGGACATGTCAATGTTCAGTAACAGGACTGGGGAAACTGGTTATTTCAGTGAATTCCACCACTGCGCACAAATTGCATTCCACCTCCGTAAACTTTTATTATAGATCAATGTTGCATTTTAAGACTCATTGATTTGATCTTACATCACAAGCATCATATTTTTTAAAAATAGGAAACTAATTCTGCTTTTTAATACTTTCCACTGGCATACATTATTTACTTTGATTTTTTTTTTGATTACTAATTTGATGCACAATCCAACCATCTAAACACTCTTTGCAGTGATGTCTTTGACTGTTTAACATTATCATGGTTTATTAGCATTGGTGAAAAGCATTCGGGCATTCTTATAAAACAAAGCAGTAGTTAAAAATAATCATTTGTATACAGCAGGGACCTAGCACTAACATGAGGGTCCTACTGGCAATTTTATTTGCAGGATTTGTCCCTGGAGCACAGCATAAGTAGGCTAAGCAATTAAGAATTTCATGCTGATTGCCTGCAGCATGTTTTCCTATGCTATAAAGATAATAGCATGGACGACTGAGCCCTCTTTTTCTTCCTGTATTCATATTAGTGCTGTGCTGGATATCTAAAGCCTGTTTGCGCTTTATTAAAGTCGCACTCAATTTTAAACGTATAATGACATTTGCTGCTCCTGCAGCGTTACCTCCATCACCTCAAAAGAACGCAAACGTGCCTTGGTGATTTCCTCTGCCAACACCATCAGAGCAGGTTCACGCACAGCAAAATAAAAAATGGGGAAAAAAATGATCTTATGAAAAATCCTGCTTTGGGTGAAAACCTAATGGTCCCTGCTATTAACCAGCGGGTTGGGGAATTCTAGATGGTGATGGGGGATTAAATAAAATGAACAGTATTAGCACTATGCTTGTCCAGAATCTTCCTTTTGATCAACTTACATACACACAAACACAAACACACGCACACACACAAAATAACATTTTCAGCAAAGCTCCTCTATTTCACTGCATTTAAATTGCAGTCACATCACCTCAGAGAGTGAGTGATAATTGTGGCTGGCCAGTAAATTACAACAGCCTCCACATCAATTATAACCATCACGTCTAGCAATGAAGAAAATGAGATCTTGTGACAAATTTCATGAGCCTTGCTACCCAGAAGCTTTCTTAACATTCCACAGATAGCAATTCTTTATCGGTGAGAGGTAATGGGAAGGTACAGGGGGTGAGATGAAGAAAGCAACACGACGACAGTCATTTAATTAAAGTAGGGTGAAAAAATTGTAATTCATTTTCAGGCACAGCAATGCAGAAATTAGAAGTATTTTTGAATACGTTTTTTTTTAAAACGGAGCAGATGTTATTAAGCCTTCTTCTAAAATATGGAACAGCAGTTTGACTTGTTACACAACAGATAATATCAAAGCAGCAGGGATTAAAAATGGGGAGCGATGAGGAAGGCAGAATAGGTGTTTGGCTGTTTTAAGAAAAGCGTACAAATTATAATATGATGGGGTATTTTGCAAAAATCAAGTCCAACATTGCCAGAAATTAAACAACATAAACGGCAATCGATGAACAGCCACTTCAGTCAGAACTCCTTTATACGAAACATACCAACATAAGAAATTGACAGGCAGGAAACGACCAGCTGGTTCACCAAGCCTGCTCCACCTTATGATGGCTGGAGAATCATTAAACACTCCCCCTGTCCCCCAGCCATGTAATCTCCTGAGGTGCAAAAATCCAGGAGAAAAAAACCCAGGGCCAATAAGGGAAAAATACTCTGGAAAATTCCCTTAGGCGATCGAAACCAAAAGCAATCCAGAAGATCTGTCGCTCCACTAAAATATTCCTGGTAGCTGATCCCTATTTCAGTGAATCTCCTATATAGCAAGTTCTTCCATATGAAGATCTATATGTCCAAGTATCCAAGTTAACAATAATGGTGTGGGAATGAATGTTAAGAACTCCAGATTTGGTGCTGCAGTCGGTATCAGCAGCACCAAATCTGGAGTTCTTGTCACTTAGTCCTACATCAATAGATCAACAAGAATTAGTCTACCAGTGTACATACTCACATTAGATTGGATTAAATTTTGCTACCTGGTGAATAGTTTGTGAAATACAGTTTGTGTGACCATTATTTTGGTTCCAGTTTTTTCAATTACTGAATACAAAAGAGGGAGTGAGGCAACTGACAGAATGGCACAAATAAAATCCAACAACAAAAAGTTATGATGTTCTAGATGGCAAGCAGATGGCAGTGTGTGGAAAACTCAAGAAGCCATTGTATTTTGGTCAAGAAGCCACTGAAATGATGCTGTGTGATATCAGTAATGAACGTTTTTATTTTAAATGGGTTAATGCCTTTGTTAAATTGATGGACAGAGAAATTTCATATGCATGTGTTAACATATTTATTGCCAATATTAAATATTGTAATTTCAACTCCACTGTGCTTGGTACACATGGATTAATAATTTTTTGGCGGGGAGGAAGGAAATTAATTTTAAGAATGAATACTATTTTAAGTGTGATAAACAAATGGCTGCAATTAAGCAGGTATCGAAGGCTAACTAGGGTTATGAATAAAGAGAAACAGCCACAAAATGCTGGAGTGGTGTGGTGAGAAAATCTGGGAGAAGCTTATTAGGCCTACACAGATGAAATCTGCAGGAGTGAAAAGCTTATGTTAAAACACAATGAAACATTCAGAGGGGAAATTAAAAAGAAAAACCAAGAGATAAAAAGAAGAGAAGCATGTCAGGGCTACAGAAATGAAATTAGGTGATAAAAGGGAAGTTACTCAGAGATCCAAAACTCCTGAGACCTGTGCATTGTTGAATATAAATAGGTTTTATGTTTAAAAAAATATTTTCCCGCACTTCTTTCTCCTACGTCCCCCCTCTCCCTCACATACAGTTAATAATCAAGTCTTTGGATGCCCCTACAACCGGTTTGCCTGTTATGGGCACACTGAGCTGTTATATTAAGTTATTCCTTCAAAACTAGCAAATTCACCCTTGGGGAAGCCCCAATGCAATTAACAGGCAAGACTTCAATTCAAACCTGGGTTCAACAATCTGGTTTATTAACTTTCAGTCTACCCGACTATATATATTCCTTCATAAAAGGATTACAAAAATTATTGACCATTGGTTTCAATTCTTATGCAGGTCCACATGTTAAATGGAGATTGCTTTTTAATCAGCTTGTCATGTGGACAGGTTAATTTAATCAATGCTACATTCATAACCAATGAACTGAATGGATTTTGTTGCCTGGATGCCCAACTGGTTAGTTGGTAGATCTTTTCCCTCCACAGGAACAGAGTGGCTTCCTATTTTGCCAAGTGCTACAGGTGGTGTCACAGAGACCAGTAACAGATTGGGTGCAGGGGGAGGAGTTGGAGGGTTGCGAAGCTGTGTTTCTTTTCAAACTCTCTGGGTCAGTGGTTGTCCTTGTACAGAATCAGTAGGACAATTCGCTCTTAAAAATTGGGGCCGTACAACTAAATAAATATATTTAGTGCTGAAGAGCTTTTAAGCATTTTAATCTTTGGCGCCTGGATGGACCTTGGGCACACCCTAGTGGAGTGGCTTTCAGCTTCTCTGCACTCTACTGGTGGATCGGGGTGGGTACCCCTGATCTTGAGGCTGAATTTAGAGGCTGAGTCATGAGGAAATATTGGCTACTCTGGTACTTCACTCTCTGGAGAAGAGGAAGATGAGTGGAGACTTGACAGAGGTCTAAGATTTTCACAGGTACAGAGAATTTGGATCCAGAAAGCACAAGAATAGAAGCCCTGGGGACACAGTTTAAAGTTAAGGGTGTCAAAAGAAAATAGAAAATGTAGGCAATGTTTTTTTGGTAACAGAGTGCTAGAATTGTGGAACAGATTATCAGTCAGGGTGGTAGATCAGAAAACCATGACAGGTTCTTAAAAAAAATGAATCCATGAATTCCTGTTAGGAAAGGGAGCACAGGGTAGCTGTAAGATCACATTAAGGAAACTGAAAAATTTGAATAATGTAGTAATTTTGAAATAAGCAATCTTCAATTAACAGGAGTATACTGAATGTTCCTAATAAAAACTGGCACCAAATAAAATGTCACTTTATGGGCACCATTGCATGAAAACACACCAGGTGTCAGTTTTGGGCTACTAAACTTTTAAAAGAAGAGAAAAAAAATCTAAAATAATCAAATTCTGCCCTGTGTTTCCATTTAGTGGAGAATGCCCCAGATTATAGACTTAACTAGGTTTACAGAGGAGATCACTGTCATCATTGAGGAACGCAGAGCCAGTCCACTGGCCAGATGTGGAGTATTAAGCCATTTTTTTTATATACAACCTACGAAAAGCTGGTGAGAGGCACAGTGTTGGAACGAGACCCGTGTCACACACTTTCCCAGGTCTGCTGACAGCGGCGATATGAATCGTTTTGCTGCTCCTTCGAGCACGAGCTGCTTATTTGTTTTCCCTATTTTTAGTAAGCGTTGTTGTGAAAGCTGCATAGGTCAGAGCCTTGATTAAAACTCATTTTCCAAAAAGCTTTAATCAGGAAACAGCGCAGAGGTGAGGTGGGGGGGCGTGGGGAGGGGAAAGGGAACTGCTTTAAACTTTTAACTGTTGTGTAATGGCTGAGTCAGCTGATGGTTGTGTCGACTGCAAGCCACTGACATTGATGTTCGACACCCACACTGTGGCTAGCCTGAAGTTCAACAGTGCATAGCACAGATTAGTACTGAGCATCAAAGAAAATTCAAAATGGCATTTCTTTTTTAAAATCGCAGTTTATTGGCCAACATGGGCTCGATTTCAAATACTTAAAAAATAAAATACACTAATTTATATAGCATTCTTTTAAAATTATACTCAATTCTGTTGGCAGGGTGAATAAAGCACTATTAACCTCCCAAAGTTCCATGGCAATTTGGAATTCTTTGTCTTCAATGTTATGACTATCACATGTTTTTAGACATTTTGTTTTACAATATTTAAGCACGGTTAAAGTAGGAAGTCAAACAGTACCCAATAACAGAAAACAGAAAATTTGCACGCAACATAAAACATCTTCAGTTACCAAATGCAAAGTACACCCCAGCCATGGTAATGTGACATTTGTCAATCAATCAGCACAAGTGTACTGCTCTATAAGGACCTGGGCCACTTGAGCGTTACTGTCTACATCATCAGATGCTACCTGCTCAAGGATGGCCAGAAACAAAATAGCCCTCTGCCCTTCAATGCACACACATAAGGGCAATTTTAACCCCAAAGAATGGGTGGGTTGGGGATGGGAGGGAGGTTAAAATAACAGCGTTTTAGATCGCGAATGCAATCCAGCTCCAACTCAACGTAAGCGCATTTGGATGCATGCGAGGAGCACACTGGCCAAGGTTGCATCCCCAATTAATGCTGGCAGGTGGGTATTTAGCAGGGCAATTAACGTCGTTAAGAGACGTTAAGTCGCTTTTGTTTTAATTGATTTTAACTGAGCTTTAAATTTAATGCCTTCAGGACAGCTTTCCCGGGGCTCGTGAATCTCGCCAGGTAAAAGGAGGCGGGAAGGTCCGGTTCATCAGTTAAGTATCCTTATTGCACTGCTTGTGGGCCAGGAGGAGCAGGAGCGATTCCTCTAGGCCCAACAAGCTTACCTGCAGCATTTGGACCCCCATGATTGGCCAACCCCACCGATGTCCGAACACCCTTCCCCCCCAATTTCTCAACTCCACCTCCCCCACCCCCAGTGATCGGCCCCTCCCCATTCAACCCGAGGACACTGATCTCTCCCTGGTTGCTTTCCCACCCATCGGGCAGCCAGCCTGTCAATCAGGCTTGCTGCCGTGCGCGAAACCCAGAAGTCAAATTTTTATCCTTCAATTAGCTCGTGATCGCAGATTCCAAAGTGCCAACTTTTCTTCCGGGTTTCGCATCCACTAAACTCTCCCCCCCACCCCTGTTCTCTTCCCGGCTCCATGCTAAAATCCAGGCCGTGGAGTTTAAAAAGTATGTAAACAACAACAGGAAGGGATTTCTAGAATGTAATCTAATCAGGGTTTAGAGATTGGTTGTAAATTGCTCGAACTTCACTCTTGTGGTTTATGATGTCATCTGAACCCCTCGTTTACATTACAGCCTCATAATCACTCCCAGATACCTACTATTTTCTGTTTAATTTGAGTGTTAATGGTAATATTTCTAATCTAAACCAGAAGGTCAAAATCACAACGCCATCAGAATTCATATAAAATGTTCCCTCACCTGCCAGCAGTGACATAAAATGGGTCAGCCGAGTGGAAAAATATCAGTGTCAGCTAGGCAGGATTCATTTTCAAAAATTTACAGAGAAAATCTTAAATTTAAAATTTTAACTTCTAGTCATAATCTGATGGGACATATAACTGCAGTGGATGAACCTTTTGTTCAACATAAAAATGTCAGCAAAGGTAGAGGACCCAATTTTGGAGGCTTTTCTTTCTTCACTATTTACACTGGAAATGATGGTGAAAATGTGGAAGAGGTGAGGCCTGACGTGGATGTGCGGCCCATGATCATTTTTGCATGGAGTAGGCTAGATTGCGGACTGTAATAGCAGCCAAGTATAATAACAACAGAGCTCAACTTAAAGGGAAATACTTAAAAATGTAAAGAGGGTATTTCATAATGCTTGCTTGCACATATTAGACATCGTACACCAGTCCATCAATGTAACATTCTCTGATACGCCATGACTTCTAGTATGCAGTGCCTTGCTTGATGCTCCCTCTGGAGTAGAGAAACCACATAAGACCTACTCTCATGGGCTACTTAGGTGTCACTTACATTAGTGTAAACATTGATGCTTTTGAAATGCAATATTTCTAGGTTACTCAGCTACTATTCATATTATCAGTTGTTAACGTTGATGCGTTTTGATTAAAAACTTTGACATTAAAAGTAGAAAATACTGGAAATACACAGGTTTGTCAACATCTGAGAGAAAGGGAAGTTAATATTTCAGGTGTAGCCCTTCCTCAGAACTCAGGGTTCTTATGAGGGTTTCACTTGAAAGGTTGACTTGTCCTTTTCTTTACAGATGCTGACCAATATTATATGTATTTCCAGTTTTAATTTCAGTCCTGCGTGTTTTCTTTAGGGGATAATTTTATGCATCTTTGCTACTAGCTGGGCACATCAGAAATTCAGGCACAAGTTGCCAATGGTTTTCTGACCAAAACTGATGTCTCAGCTTTGAGAATCTCTGCAGTGACTTTTCAGAGGACTATATTTTCCTCTTTTTTGAAAGAAGGGCTTGATGCCTCTTTTTTATGACCTGCAAACAAAATGGTGGGTATACGCAATTTTACTGCATCCAATACAAATATGTGAGTGTTAAGCAACATTTAGCCAATCATGACGCACCTATAATAATGATTCTCATCATCACTGATGAGGGGAGGGGGGTGGTTAAATTGTTAAAAATGGGAAACCTGACCCCAACCCATCGCAAATATGCCTACTTCAGGTTTAACGAGGGCGGGGTGGGGCTTGGGCAAGTAACCCGCTCTTGAGAGGCGGGGCGGTAATTATAATATGGTAATGAGGCCCCATGCCTCAGATTTCGTCAGCGATTTAAATTTAACGCCTCCAACAAGGGTTTCCTGAAACCCGGCAGCTGAAGGGAGGTGAGTACTGCCAGATCCAGCAGGTAAGTGCTTTTCCAGCACTGCTTGAGGGCCAGGAGGAGCAGGATTGCTTCCCCCGGCCCCCCAAGCAAACCTGCCGCGATCTTCCGGCCCCCTCCCGGCGTTCGCCTGAATCCCCGCGATCTCTCCCCTCAGCAATCTGATCTCTCTCTCCCCTTCCTCACCACCCCCACCCCCGGCGATCTTCAGACCACCTCCCCGGGATCTCTCCCCCACCCCTCCCACCCCGCGATCTGTCCCTCCTCTCCGGTCCCCAGCTGTGGCCTCGTACAGCAGGCTTTCGCGCCTGGCAGCCAGTCCGCCTCTCAATCTGGCTGGCTGCCGAGTGGGAAACTGAGTAAAAGAATTCTACTGAAGTCCTGCCGTTAAATTCGGCAGGACGCTTCTCGTATTTCCGGGTTTC
Organism: Heptranchias perlo; assembly: GCF_035084215.1. Classification (NCBI taxonomy): domain Eukaryota; kingdom Metazoa; phylum Chordata; class Chondrichthyes; order Hexanchiformes; family Hexanchidae; genus Heptranchias; species Heptranchias perlo. Next base: position 47,074,118 of record NC_090340.1, read on the forward strand.
GCGGCCGCTGACAGGCGCCCGAGCTCCCTTCCCGCAAATATCAGGGCCTATGTTTTTCTAGAGTTATAAGTCCCAGTTCTCTAAGCCTATCATAATTACTAAGGACTTTTAAACTTGGTATTATTTCAGTGGCCTTCCTCTAAACCTTTTCCAGGACCTCTTTATCACCCACCATGTACCCAGAGAAGTACCACAATTATACCCTCAAGAATGCAGGAACCTACCCCTCCCAAACACATATGTTTCTTACAGCATTTCCCAAAATTGGAACTACCAAATTAGTGCTGGTTGGTACTAAATTATTGGTAGTTTTGTGCAATGAAGTTGTGTTGAGTAAGAACTGGACCAGGACTGCGTAATATCACTCCTCTCAGGACAGCCAGCACAATGATGGAAGCAGAGGTAAAACAATTGTGTATTGGGTGCATCATTTGCTATTGCAGTGACTTAATCTGCTGGAAGGTCAATACCTGATTGGCTTCACATGACCTTCCTTCAACAATAAGGTCAGAAATGGGGATGTTCGCTGATGATTGCACGGTGTTCAGTTCCATTCGCAACCCCTCAGATAATGAAGCAGTCGGTGCCCGCATGCAGCAAGACCTGGACAACATCCAGGCTTGGGCTGTTAAATGGCAAGTAACATTCGAGCCAAACAAGTGCCAGGCAATGACCACCTCCAACAAGAGAGAGTCTAACCACCTCCCCTTGACATTCAACGGCATTACCAGCGCCGAATCCCCCACCATCAACATCCTGGGCGTCACCATTGACCAGAAACTTAACTGGACCAGCCACATAAACACTGTGGTTACAAGAGCAGGTCAGAGACTGGGTATTCTGCGGCGAGTGACTCACCTCCTGACTCCCCAAAGCCTTTCCACCACCTACAAGGCACAAGTCAGGAGTGTGAAGGAATACTTTCCACTTGCCTGGATGAGTGCAGCTCCAACAACACTCAAGAAGCATTGGCACCCCATCTACCACCCTGAACATTCACTCCCTCCACCATCGGCACACCGTGGCTGCAGTGTGTACCATCCACAGGATGCACTGCAGCAACTCGCCAAGGCTTCTTTGACAGTACCTCCCAAACCCGCGACCTCTACCGCCTAAAAGGACAAGGCACATGGGAACAACATCACCTGCACGTTCCCCTCCAAGTCACACAACATCCTGACTTGTAAGTATATCGCTGTTCCTTCATCGTCTCTGAGTCAAAATCCTGGAACTCCCTACTTAACAGCACTGTGGGAGAAACTTCACCACACGGACTGCAGCGGTTCCAGGCAGTGGCTCACCACCACCTTCTGAAGGGCAATTAGCGACGGGCAATAAATGCTGGCCTTGTCAGTGATGCCCGCATCCCATGAATGAATTTTTAAAAAAATGCTTCTCAAAGTATGCTGAAGGTGGTGGTGCTTTAGTTTAATCAATATTAGCAGTGAATTCGTCCACATACTTTGAGAGACTCTAGTGTCAACCCATTTAGGGTCCCTCATATGAATCTTAAGTGGCCTGGCAGTCTCAAGGACAATGGTGCTGATTTTGATGACTTCATACTGTTTCTAAAGTTTGTAACACCATCGTTTTGTCTCCATACTGAACACTAATATTTGACTTAAACTCCATTTATAATCTCAGCCCCATTTCGATAACACTGTCTTTCTTTCTTTCACTCCAAAATCGTTGGACTGTCAAACTGGGAATTACCAGCATAGTCCATGCAGGTGGGACAATTGGTTTTATTGCTGCTAAAATTGGGTACTTCAGATATATGATGATGGCAAGTGAGAGTAAATGACAATTGGGATGAGGGACCTGCAACTCTTTATATTAGGTGTTCAATATACCACTTCCAGAACTATGAGACTTTCTTGTTAACTGTTGCTAAACGCAGCCCACTTGGGTTACCAAATATATATTTTAATATAAAGGAACAACTGATCATTTTCATTAATACTTGCTGCCATGACACAGTTATAACTAGTTTGTGGTGATAAATAACAATGCTCAAATTCTGTAGTTAGAAGTCTAACACAAATGCCACATTTGAATAGATAATTGTTTATCCTATGCAAGACTTCACTTTACCCATTACAATTTTTGTATCTTATTGTCCCCACATAGCCCTCAACAGTATTTCAGCAATATGAAGTATGACACTGACTGTGACCAAAATTCCTTTCCAATGGTTGCTGAGCAAAAATCCGCCCAATTCCTGCATTCTAGGTAAGCCAGGCTTTTTCTCCTCCCCGCACACATCCGCTTCCCTACTCTTAAAATAAACAATTTGAAAAACTTACACTAGCTTCTCATCTCAGAGGCCCTCATCAAACATGGAAAATCAATTTGTTTCAGTAGATAACCCTTCTCTTTGTTGGATATTGTAAGCTGTAATGTTACGTGATAGCACACAAAAAATATTTCCAGCAAAGTCAAACCTTCTGAGAAGAGTTGGTTGGTTCTGTTTTCATTCTGACTTGAGTACTAGGAAAACATTTTTACAGACTGATCAATAAGAAACAGTTGCTAACTTTAGCATGTCTGGTCTTGTTGGATAATTTGTAGTGAAACAGTCTCTCTACCTACTGCAATTATAGTTAGCATATTTACTATAAGAAGTATTCCAAAACACTTTTTCTTGACCTCCTGCAAAACTGTGATTAAAAGCAGTCAATGGCCATCTATTGGCAATTAAATCTACTTGACATTTTCATAGAGTCACAACATGCGCGATTTCAGACTGGACAGTGTGGTTTTTAAGTGGGTTGTCCAGAAGTTTCTAAAATGTAAATCAAAACTAAAGGCGCAGTTTTGTAAACAGAAATCCACTTGTTTCCCTTTGCTTCTCTTTCTCATGATTTGGATGCATTAGTTATGAACGTTGTCAATTAACTTTTACCACCAATAAAGCAATCAACAAGACTCATGCCCCGATCCCACTCCATCTCTACCTGTGTTTGGGTTTAGACTTGACGAAAAGTAGCAACAATATCTCAGGAAAGATTGCCAGTCATTTTTGTTAGTATTGAGTGAAGCACCTGAGTACACAAGGCCGCACAGTGACAAAAAATAGCAGAGTAAAAAATAAAGACTTTTTAAATCAACATTTTTTTGATTTTTGATTTTTTGATTGAAAAAGTCTTTATTTTTTACTCTGCTATTTTTTGTCAATGTGTGGCCTTGTGTACTCAGGTGCTTCACTCAATACTTCAGTTTCTGACAAGACTCAAAAACAGTTTTCAAAAACAGGAGGTTAATAAGAGAACAAGTCCCCGTCAAGCAGCTGAGTCTAATTCAACTGACACTGATGAGAATCAATGTTCCTTCGAATGCATTACTTGGCAGAAACTGGATTCTGTCCCCAAACCCAGCCAGTGAAAATGATGCCCTTCAAACATTAGTGAGAGGTGAAAATAAAGACAGACCAAATTCCAGTTTATTCTCTTTCATAGAGCAAATGGATTCTGTGCACTTTATACATTAATCAATCAATAACATGGACAGTGCATCAGGAACAAGGCAAAGTTATGAATGACCTTTTAAACAAAAGGACGCTCTAATGCTCATAAGACTGCTCATAGCTTGGCAACTTTCTGGTTTTTATTCACATGATTAACCCTCGGAGGCATCCAGACCTTGTTGCTGTAGTAAATAATACGACAAGCTTCGCAGTTATTTGTGCTATTTGTAAACTATTAATAAGGAGCATGCCACAGGATCGTTTATATTCTCACTGTGTTTTTTTTAAATATTAAGGTACTATCGCACATTTATGAAACTACTGCTGTGCCAGTTAAAAGTAGAACGAGTACAATATGCTCATTTTCAGAATCATGTGAGGTGTAACCCTGTTGCAAAATTCAAACCTTCTTCCCAACATTTCACTGACCCTATGCCATGGCCTCCATTGACATTTAACCCCAATCCCCTCAGCGGTGAGATTAGTAAATCAGGATAAAGACTGTGCACAGACCTTACACTCCATTAAACACAGGTCAGCCAGATTTACTGTGCTTCTATCCTGATGTAGCTCACTTCAACACTGGACAGCACCACTGTCCTGAAACAGCTGCCTGTGATAACTGTCCTGAGCTCCCATCTGAGTTGATATCTAATTCATAATCAATCGGGGAAACATCACAATCTCAACTCTACCCTAGGCTGAGACTGGTACAACACATCACTCATGGGACTATTAACAGCCGTGGATGACAGGTACCTTCCAAATCCTGCAGGTAATTTGCACTATGAAAGGTCATGCCAACATCTGGCACTGGTCTCAAAATTTTTATCTTATTGCCTTAAGAAAAAATAGACAATTTTTCACAAAATTGCACCTTTTGGTAATTTGCATGAAGATGTTGCATTGCTTATGCAGAGATGATTACTATATTGCAGCACGTAAGCGTTTACCAGTGGAAATATAATCAATAATATTAGAGGCTAATATAGAATATAGCATAAAAAATCATTTAACTGCAGAGATGTCATCAGCTAAGTGAATAACATAATTAAAACAGTATAGAATATAGTGCAAAAAGCCTTTTAATAGATCTGAGTTTTCTTAAAAGCCTTTAAGAAAAGAGATTGGAAATGGTGCAAATACATGACCCTGGGAGATTGATGCAAATCACTGTCCTCAGTCACATGAAAGCTAATGAAAGTGGGCCACTGTAATGAGATTCAAAGCCTCTCATATTATCCTTATGAAGGCAGACACAAAATGTGTAGAGCTATATTTGAAAATATCTCCTTTCTCGAGAACAGCTGGTGGACTTTCACTAAAAGTCATGACATTCAGTGTCCTTCACCTCTGGTGATCCAGGTATAAATCAGCATTGGGAAAACTGAAGGAAAATGTCAAAAGATGTAAGGGTAAATTCAGCAAGTCTCCACTTCTGGCATGGAGCCTTCCTAGACAGGATCACAGCTTGAAGACAAGACTGTAATACTAAGGCCCAATGCTCCAATTTGTGCTTCTGTTATCAAGGCTCCACACCAGAAGTAGAGCCTTGCAGAATTTACTCAATATTGTTCCTTTATTTGAAATATTAATTAGAGACAACATAATGGCAGTAGAAAAAAGGGACATATGTAACATTAAGATAGAAACAGAATCCATAAAGATTGAGACAAAGGATAAGAATGGATCGATCATATTAACTGGTATATTCTACAGACCACCTAATAGTGGAAGTGAAGTGGAGGAAGAAATATGTAGACAAATCTATGACATGAGTAAAAAAAAAATCAAAGAATAATCATGGGAGATTTCAACTACCCCCAAATAAACTGGCAAGAAGAGGCAGGGAAAGGGGAAAAGGGAATGTAGTTTTTAAAATATGTACAGGATTCCTTTCTTATCCAGTATATGAGAAGCCCAACAAGAAATCACTGCTGGATCTAGTAATAGGAAATGAACCAGAGCAGGTAAGAGAAATAAGTGTAGGGGAACATCCAGGCAATAGCGATCATAACATAATAAGGTTTAAAATAATGATTGGGAAAGACATAACTAAGACAAAGACCAAATTAATAGATTGGAAAAAAGTTAATCTTGAGGGGATGAGAATGGAACTAGGGAAGGTAAACTGGAATAAAATTTTGACAGACAAAGAGATAGAACAGTGGTGGGTAATATTTAAAACGGTGATCAAGAGAGTTCAGGAGAAATATATTCCTCTTAAAAAAAAATTGCCAATAATGAAACACTGTGGATGAATAAAGAGATAAGGGTAAAATTAAAACTAAAGAAAATAGCATACTCTAAGTACATGGACAATAAAGGAGAGGATGACAAAAGGGAAGAGGAAGAGGTTAGGAGAAGTTACAAAAAACAATTCGGAAAGCAAAGAGGAACTACGAAATTAAATTATCAAGGAATACAAAAAGAAATAGTAAAGTATTCTACAAACACATAAATAACAGAAGAAAAATCAGGATAGGGATAGGGCCATTAAGGGATGCACAAGATAAACTCACTGGTAATGACAGCGAAATGGCAGAAATATTGAATAATTACGTTGCCTCAGTATTTACCAGGGAGGCTAACATGGTGGGCATAACATTAGAAGAAGAGATCAAAAAAGATATAAAGACACTTAAGATCGAAAGGGGGGAGATAATTGATAAACTAATCATACTTAGAAAGGATAAGACCCCCAGTCCGGATGAATTGCATCCGCGCATACTTAAGGAAGTTAGGGAAGAGATAGCAGAGGTAATATTACATATATATAAATGAATTAGAAAAGGGAATCGTGCCACAGGACTTGTGGACAGTTAATGTTATTCCTATATTTAAAAAGGGAGTTAGAACAAGTCCAGGGAACTATCGACCAGTTAGCTTAATGTCGGTGGTAGGAAAGATAATGGAATCTTTACTCAAAGATGTAATAGAAAAACATCTAGAAAACAAAAATATAGTAAAGAGTAGTCAGCACGGATTTCAGAAGGGAAAGTCATGCTTGATCAACCTTATTGAATTCTGTGAAGAAGTAACAGAAAGAGTAGGCAAGGGTAATGCAATAGATGTAAAATATTTGGATTTTCAAAAGACCTTCAATAAGGTAGTGCACTGTAGACTCATGACTATGGTCGGAGCATGTGGAGTCAGGGGACAGGTAGCAGAATGGATATCAAGCTGGCTACAAAACAGAAAGCAGAGAGTCGGGGTTAAGGGTAGCTACTCAGGCTGACAAAAGGTGGGAAGTGGTGTTCCACAGGGATCGGTGCTGGGACCAATGTTGTTCACAATTTACATTTTTGATTTGGACTCAGGAATTGCAAGTACAATTTCAAAATTTGCGGATGACACCAAATTGGGGGGTTTAGTTACTACCAAGGAAGAATGCGTCAAAATGCAAGAAGGCATTAATAAACTTGCAGAATGGGTGTGTAAGTGACAAAGGAATTTCAATATAGATAAGTGTGAGGTGGTACATTTTGGTAGGAAGAATAAGGAGGCCACATAGTCTTTGGAAAATAAGAGTCTAAATGAGGTAGCAGAGCAAAGGGATCGAGGGGTACAGATTCACAAATCACTAAAAATAGGTTTATAAGGCCATAAAAAAGGCTAACCAACCACGGGGGTTCATTTCTAGAGGGATAGAATTAAAAAGCAGAGATGGTATGTCAAACTTATAGTTAGGCCACACTTGGAGTACTGTGCACAGTTCTGGTCTCCATATTATAAAAAGCATATAGAGGCATTAGAGAAGGTTCAAAAAAGATTCACAAGGACTATACAAGAGCTGAGAGGATATATTTATCAGGAAAGGCTAAACAGGCTGGGGCTCTTTTCTCTAGAAAAGAGAAGAATGAAGGGTAACATGATAGAAGTCATTAAGATAATGAAAGGGTTTGATAGGGTAGATGTAGAGAAAATGTTTCCACTTGTGGGGGAGTCCAAAACTAGAGGTTAGAAATATAAGATAGTCGCTAATAAATCCAATAGGGAATTCAGGAGAAACCTCTTTACCCAAGAATGGTAAGAATGTGAAACCCGCTACCATAAGTAGTTGAGGCAAACAACATAGGTACATTTAAGGGGAAGCTAGATAAACACACGAGGGAGAAAGGAATAGAAGGGTATCCTGATAGGGTTAGGCGGTGGGGAGAGAGGAGGCTCATGTGGAGCATAAATGCTGGCATAGACCAGTTGGGCCGAATGGCCTGTTTCTGTGCTGTAGACTCAATGTAAAAATACTACCAAAAAACCCAACCTATTTGTATAAATATTAAATCAAAAAAGATTGGGATCTAAGCTCAAATCCAGCTCAAACAGATGGAATGAAAGTGTTCTATGTGAAATGAGTTCGGGAAGTCTCTATCCAATTCCAAGTGCACAAGGGCCCACAGCACAAAATAACCCCTAATTTGGCACTAATTCGTGATCTCTCTCAAAGACCACAGGATGGCTGATGTGGGATAATGGAAAAATGTCCCATTGGTGCATTAAGGGCATATTCTTCTAAGGCTGGTCTGAGGCATTTGTCGGAGCAGAGTGGAAGAACCTTTATTCAGCATCCAACCTGGGTGTTCTTGACGCATACACTATATACTGATATGGAAAGTGTTACTTTCCTCGGCACTATTGTCCCTCACCTTGATAAACACAAAATTTGCATGCAAATAAAAAAATCAAAAATCTCAAGCTAAATGATTCTCAGCAATGTATTGCTGAATTGATTGCAACTTTCAAAAAGATACTGAATAATTTACTAAACAACAGGCTGCATTTATATAGTGCATTTAATATAAAATGACTCAAGGCATATTTACAGAGGGAGGGGAATAGATAATAGAAATGGACACAGCGTCATGCAGCAAAGATTAGGAGGGATGACTGAAAGCTTGGTCGAAAAGATGGCTTTTGATAAGACTTTTGAAGTTAAAGGGAGAAGTGGAGAGATAGAGGTCTCGAGGGAGATAGTTCCAGTGAATGCAGTTAAGGCGTTTGAAGGTTCTGGGCCTAATGATGATGTTAACGGGTAGCATGTAGATGGGGAAGAGGACTGCAGAGGTAATGGTGCAAAGGTAGGAAGAGAAGCCTTTGCTGGAGATGCGCTGCTGCATTCAAATAGGTAGGAGTGGAACCATACAAGTGCAGTTCCAAAAGCAGAAAAGCAATAGAGGAGGGTGGCATGGCCAACTGTACCAAACAGTGCTGAGAGATCGAGCTGGGATAATGCACCATGGCCAAGGCGGTCATGGAGCTATAGGAAGAGCAGATGCCAGACTGGAGGGATTTGAATAGTGAGCTTTAGGAGAGATAGCACAGAGCTAGGAGGTGGACACATTCGAGGATGTTAAAAAAGGGACGATTAAGAAATGTTTTTTTTTATTCGTTCATGGGATGCGGGCGTCGCTGGCAAGGACAGCATTTATTGCCCATCCGTAATTGCCCTTGAGAAGGTGGTGGTGAGCCACCTTCTTGAACCGCTGCAGTCCGTATGGTGAAGGTTCTCCCACAGTGCTGTTAGCTTGGGAGTTCCAGGATTTTGACTCAGCGACGATGAAGGAACGGCGATATATTTCCAAGTCGGGATGGTGTGTGACTTGGAGAGGAACGTGCAGGTGGTGTTGTTCCCATGTCCCTGCTGCCCTTGTCCTTCTAGGTGGTAGAGGATGTAGGTTTGGGAGGTGCTGTCGAAGAAGCCTTGGCGAGTTGCTGCAGTGCATCCTGTGGATGGTACACACTGCAGCCACAGTGCGCCGGTGGTGGACGGGGTGCCAATGCTTCTTGAGTGTTGTTGGAGCTGCACTCATCCAGGCAAGTGGAGAGTATTCCATCACACTCCTGACATGTGCCTTGTAGATGGTGGAAAGGCTTTGGGGAGTCAGGAGGTGAGTCACTCACCGCAGAATACCCAGCCTCTGATCTGCTTTTGTAGCCACAGTATTTATGTGGCTGGTCCAGTTACGTTTCTGGTCAATGGTGACCCCCAGGATGTTGATGCTGGTGCTGGAGGATTCGGCGATGGTAATGCCGTTGAATGTCAAGGGGAGGTGGTTAGATTTTATCTTGTTGGAGATGGTCATTGCCTGGCGCTTGTCTGGCAATTAAGAAATGTAGCGGTAGTTGGAGAAGATTTATGGACTGAGTGGGTTTTTGAAGGAAGAGGGACAGTGCATGAGGAGAGGGAGCTAATATCAGCCAGCATGGGAGTCAGGTAACTGAATGGTAGGTAGTTAAATGGGGAGGGGATCAAGGGAGCAGGTGACGGATCTCATTGAAGAGATGTGCTTGAAGAGGGCAGGGAAGGGGAAATGGGAGACAAATGCAAAGTGGTAAGGGACTGGAGTTAGAATAGGTGTGACACTGGGGAGAGGCTGGAGTAGGAAGGAAAGTGTTGGAGGAGGCTGCAGTAGAGGCAGTTGCATGGATAGTCTCAAACTTTAGATAGTACATCTTTGTCTCTAAGAAGAACATAAAACAACAGAAAGCAGGAAAATGGAATTCGTTAAGAGAAAAAGCAGAAAAATGGCACTATGTAAAATCAAGCTCCTGAGAGGGATTTAAATTCAAGAAGGGTGGAATGGCCTCCTTCTGACCTTAACTTCTATGTAGCTCTGCAAATCGGATCATCAAACTCTAGAAGAATGACCATGTGGAATAAAAAATGAATGGTGACCCATTCTGTTATTTATGTGCGTTTAACCACATGTTTCTGTGTTCTACCAACCAAACAAAAAACTGTTCTTAATGTTATCCAGCATTCTCCATGGTCATCACAGTTATGCTTGGAACATGACTAAAAGGCATTGCTTTTCTTCAGTATGGCTACATATTTAAAGTTACAAGTTTTAAAAAATATCCATGAAAATGAAGTATTATCTATTGGATTGAGTACTCGACTTCTCTCTGTGGTAGACTTGGGTTTCCAGCACGAGACAATTCCATGTTTCATCTCAGCTTTGATGGTCCAGGCAATGGGAATTTCATTGGGAATGCACAAGAGGCAGGAGGTTGGGGTAAGTTTCCAAATGAATAAAGAATGCCCAGCACTGTTGTCATACAAAATCTTAAGAGTGTCCAAAAATAATACTTGGTTGGGGTAGGGGGATGGGGAAGAGGCAAAAGTGAAACTGGAAATGTCTTGCCCATCCTACTGACTACTAAGAAATGCTACTATGATGCAGGTAGGATTATGGAATACAGACTTTTAAGTAAGTACTCCCTTTCACTTTAAAAGGACAACAAAATTGAGAACTCTGGTTTTAATGTACTTACTCAGCTTGGTGCATTATTTGTTGATTCCAAGAACCTCATTCACACAGTGCAAACAAGGGAACTCTAGCCACTATTCTTGGTTCCTGGACCTGTCTCCAGCTGGTTCTTTCCATCTTGGTTCAGAATAAAATTGAAGAAAGTTTTGCCTGAGTATCAGTGTATTGGTGCATCAAGGCAGTGTGCCGAAGCATAGTGTGACGCCGGCTTGCCCCAGTGCAAAGATGAGGCACTTCCCCATAAGGAGGGAGCAAAGAAATAGTTGTGCCCTTGTGGCTGCTTATAGAAGCCCGATTGTCACCTCTCAGATGAGGAATAGTGCATGGCATGAATATGGGGGGGGGGGGAAAGGGAGGACTTTTTAAAGAAAGAGGTTATGGGAAGTTGGAACCAAATTATAATTATGCATACCTTTCTGCTGCCACTGTAATGACATTTCATTAGTCACCCAAATTGCACAATGGGTGACCAACTGTCGTTACCATTTAATCTTTTATTTTAAAATCTAAACTGTGAAGAGCAACTATTTTTAAATACAAAGAATAACATTGTATTTGCATTAAATTACTATTTGCTTGCATCCTAGTGACCAAAATATGTCCGTCTAAGGTAATTAATGTAATAGTGATATTATTTAGCAAACCCACATATATGGCTGTTTAGAGGTGATGGAGTGGGGAGAGAGAGAGATTGCGCAACGCAATAAAAACATCTTGCATTTTAAATCCTGAAAAAAAATGCCAGGCAATAATTTTCTTTTACTCAAATAAACCACTATACAAACATTCCATGATATTTCTCATCTCCTAGCTTTTAGTTATGCAGCCTTCTGCTGGTTATTTCTGCAACCCTGCTGCTCATAACAACATAGCTGCTGCAGTATCACAACTTTGCACAATTGTTATGACTTAATAGGATTTATTAAAAAAAAATATAGGAAAGGGCTTTCGACAAATCAGGGCTTGAGACAATAGAAAGGGGCAGAGATTGGTGAAGCGAGTGCAGATAGACAGCATTTTCCTCCTGGCTGACTTAGGAAGTGAAGTGTGAAGACTGAGTGGAACGGACAGGCTCTGCACTGTGATAACTGAAAGGGAAGAATCAGGTTAAGAGCAGAAATTAATGCTATTATGTGCTCACAATGGAAGCTGCCAAATGACTGTGACCAAGAGGAAGAAAAAGAAAACAAGATGGCGATTCTTGTCCATTAAGAACAGACTCGGACTGTTGTTTTTTTTACAAATGCAACTACCAATATGTTTATGGCAGCAAAAGAATTTTTGTGGTTTGGCTGGAAAATAATTCTGATTCTGTTTTGGGGCCAAGCACCAAAACTATGGACATCTGCAGTGAGTCTCAGATCCACTGAAGTAGTGAAGTGGTAGCTTGATTTATACAAAATAGAATATTTTTAGCTAAATAATCTCATAACATGCTGTGATTGCAACTGAGAAAATAAACTCTATTTCACAATGCCTTCTTTCTCTTTTTAAAAAAAAAGAATTTGACAAATTTAAACAATTTGATTGATTCCTTGTCCAACTAATAGCTTTGGTTACTGAATAACAATTAAAAAAACATATTTTTCAGAGGTTCAGTTTATCTTTCTGCCACAACGCTAAATGCCTTTTTCTGGAGAATGGGTGAGGCATTTTTAAGTTGGCCCCTAGCAGAAATTAACCAAAATCTCTGCTGAAACTATATCCCAGTCCCAGCAACAAAGAGTTGATTTGAATATTTTACTGGTGGTATTCAGCCATTTTAACACCTGAGTTGAGCAATAACAGCAGTACACAGGGGGAAAGGAGGCACATGACCCCACAGTGCAAGCTGGACACAATGTTAGCCATAAATTGTGTTCCTTGTACCCTCACCACTATGGCTGGAGTTCTGTCTCATTGAGGTCAAGAGTCCAGCAGAGGAAAACAAGAATAAGCTTTCCACCACCCAGTGCACTGTGAAAATCTGCTTTTTGTTTACTCTCATTGTCACATCAGCTCTTAAACCAAAATAAAATATCAGAAATAGATGTGAACCACTGCTGTCACCCCAATTAATAAAGATACAAAGGTACAACTATAAACCATTATCGCATGTAACGGCGCACATCAGAAAATGGGACACTGGGCGACGTCAAGCCATACCTTTGAAAAACAGGCACTGCATGTCTATCTGACAACTCTCCACAGGGCTTAAACTACTACTAAAACGCACAAAACTGCTGAGCTACAATATTGATAAATTAAAAGATTATTTTTTTCCAAAAGCCAAACATTTCATTCAACTGCAGAGAGTATCAACAAATACAGGCAATACGTGTGGTATTTGGCACGCTTTAATAAAATGTAATTAAACTGGCAATATCCTTTGTTACCATGATTGAATCCCGCAATTACGTTTTTGAAGCCCCTTTGAATATCAAAAGGCCTTTCCAGCTTTCAAAATGAACGTCCTTCTACCACAGAAAAGCTGTAAAATGCATAGTTGTGAGACCTGATTGGTGAATGACATAAATTGGTATTAGATAAATACACTGAGTCCACAAACATCTCTTAATTCGTAAAATTCACTTATAAAAAAACCAAATCCGGTTATCTTTTTCTTAGTGTTAGTGCAGAAAACATACTGCAGTCCTTAAAAGGTTAATGCGACACTGGTGGAATTCAGCAACATGCCTGAAATAAAGTAGCGTTGAGGCAGCTTCCTTTATTATTCTGGAATTATCAGTTACATTGCATCAGGTTTTTTTTTATTGTGTAGTGGGTGTGAGATTACTTGATTAAAGATTCATGGAATCATATTTTTCGTTGTTGCTAGGCTGCCTTATCAGTCAGCTACTTATTTATTTATTGCAAAATGAGGGTCAGTGGTGGTTGATGAGAAGAAAAAGGAAATTTGTGCATCATCTGACCTTATTGGTGCCATAAGTTATAGCTGGAGGTGCATTAACTGCTCTCTGCTTTCAGGAATCACAAAATAAATTAGAAAAAAAGCAACAGAAAATGCTGTGAACCAATATCCAGTCAGTGCAATGATTTCGGAGCAATGGGATTTTATACATATATATAAAAATATATTTATAAAATAGGGGGAAAAATAAAAAAAAATACCATTTAAAAAATGGCAAGCCTGTAAAATCATGTCTCAAATACCCACAGGCAGCCTTTATTGTACTGTAAAATGAAGGAAATATAAAAGCGACCCAGCAAAGCTTACTCCCATCATTTCTGAAAGGTCACCAGGAGACGGCAGCGACCTTGAGCTTGCACCTTTGCCTGATTAGTGACTCAGTGGAGTGTGCCAATCTCTGGGGTCAGATAGAGAGAAATGAAAAATGGCCTGATCTAACCTTATTTTCATTCAAAGGCTTCATCACACAGCTGCTAAGAAGCTGGGATGTACATTCAGTTAGATATTTTGTGCTCCTTCAGGATGGTTTGTCAAGATTCTTGGTAGGCGTGCATATTCAAATAATGCAACATGATTACACAGACAAAAAATTATGCCACCTCCTGACTTTAATCAATAACTGCAGGGACCCAAATATTATCGTCACGGTGTCCTCAGTATTATCCCAACCGTCAGGAATGCTTCTGTTGCAAGTGTGAGAAAGAAAGGAAGCTGATTCAAATTGTTTTTTTATGAAGAAAAATGGGCCACTATTTATTTTGTAGTGCGCCATTCTGATTTTTTTTTCATTTATTTTGAAAGAATTTATTTTCAAAAAACGTTCAGTGGTTGAAAATAAACTACTTATTCACTGCAACATGCATAGAATGAAATTCAATTGTGAAAGGTGCCTCTTTTCCTTTAGATTGCATAAACAGGAATGAAAAATATTGAGAAGCCAATTTACAGAATATTAGAACATACTACATTTACAAAATATTCTCTGCATCACTACCCTTCCTAGTAAAAAGCTTTAAAATCCCTAATGGCCACTAAGTATCATATTGCTCTTAAAGGGGCCTCTTTTTATTAGCCCTATAATTTCTCTTACAATGCAATGGTAAACTGCCATTATACATTATTCTACAGTTAGGGATTATCATTCATGAGATGTGCACATCCGTCACTTAATGTACCCTTTGCCAATCAGAAGCAAATGTGAGGAGTATTTTAGCGAATCTGCAATTTTTAAAATCCTGATGTTGCCACCTACCTCAGCATCTTCCTTGTGACTCAGTTTTGCCAATCTGGCTTTGAATTGATTGCAAATCCTGAAACCACCAATTATTTGATTAACTCTGGATGGAATTCTTATCTGCAGGTCAACGTAAAGTGACTTAAGGCACAGTCCGAGGAGGCAATTGTTGGAATCAATTAAGACAGTTTAGACTCTGAGGCAAAATTAAAATACTGCGGATGCTGGGAATCTGAAATAAAAACAGAAAACGCTGGGAAAACTCAGCAAGTCAGGCAGCATCTGTGGAGAAAGAAACAGAGTTAACATTTCAGGTCGATGACCCTTCGTCAGTTCTAACTCTGTTAACTCTGTTTCTTTCTCCACAGATGCTGCCTGACTTGCTGAGTATTTCCAGCATTTTCTGTTTTTATTTCAGACTCTGAGGCAATTGAAAGGGTATGGGACTGCGAAAGACCATTTTGTCAACTTGTTCATTGCCTGTCAGACAGACCCGCACCCAATTTACTTCAACATGGCTGGTAAATTGTTGGGGATATGCATTTCCCAAATCTGGATACCAACAATTTGTCAAATATCAGTACATGGGGCTTCCTTTATTTCTCCCTCACATTCTTTTAAATTCTTTGATTATTTCTTTAGGTCCTAAATCTCATGCCTCAGAAGGATGCACCATTTCCCCCCCAGTTCAATACTCTATGTAGCTTCCGCCATTGCTTAGATTGGCATTATGGATATTTTAGATTAAACCTTTCCCTTTCTTGAAATCCCCTTCTCTTTGTCTCATTTCAGTGAAGACCCTATTGTTTAGAAATACTTTCTCCTTATCAATAGAGGGCCCTCAATCAATCAGTGGGATTAGGAATTGTTATAGTTCCAGTTGGTACCTACTACTGGTTGAAAGCATCATTGTTCTGCAGCTGCTTCCTTCCCCATCTCCTGTTTCTCCTCCTTTGCCTGCCCTGGGCTGTCTACTAGTTCAGTCCTTCAAAGAAAACTTGAGTTTGGGTCTAATTGGGACCAGAGTTCTATTTTCTGCATCTGAACTACCTTACTACACTTGATGCTTTATCCCTCTTGTTATATTGTAGTGAAATTCTCCAGCTCAAAGCCTCTTTCTCCCACTTTATGTACACTTCTGTCAGATTGTAATGGTTTCCAATAGTCTATTTGTGGTACATATAAAGTTTGTATATTTTGGGGGATTTTCTGACCCAGATCAACTGACACTTATGACAAAGAAAATGTACCCTGCGTTCCTAAGTCTCCTAAGGCTACCGTTTATACTTGATGTGCATCTTCTTGATGTTGTACTGTCCACTTATGCACATAACCTCTTATGTTGTCTTGCTTATAAAAGTTATTTGTACTGCTTTTGAGCATTCCTACTGTGGTGTTTGTCTCACCTGCACATTTCCACTTGCGATGATCAGGTCCTCCATCAGAAGCATGAAATTATACACTCAGCTTTCATACTCCTCACATTTACATCTTTCAATTGGCATCATGTGATCGTGTGTACATGCCTCATGCAGGATTTAAGATCACATAGGGTTGGAAAAAAGGTATTTGCATTTTTGTAAGTTCAGTGTTAAATTTCTTAAAGGAGTAGACACAAATACATTAGCAAGCATTCCTACCTCAGTTATTCAGCTCAAATCACAGAGTATCAAAATAATGTTCAAATATATTTTAAATCTCATGATTCTCCCTCACTACCCAATCTCCTGTTTCTTAATTCAATCATCCAGGGGCCTACATAAATAAACAGAGAGAAAAACTAGGGAAAACCTCAACATTGATGGCAGCTTTTAAAAAAAGAAAGCCCCCGTGTTCTCACAACATCCATTTTGGGAGGATCTTCAATATTAGCAAAAGCCTGAAATATCCTAGGCCATTGCCAATAGTGACTGTATCCACTGAAGTCACCCCCAGGACTGATCACCACTAGGTATATGCAATATGATCAACATGAAGATACTCGTATTTAGCATTTAGTTGAAAAAGCTAATCTCTAACATTTTTTGGAACTCCACTTTCAGGAAACTATAAAAACTGCACTGTTAGAGTACATGATTTGGTCTAAACAGAATTTTAGGCCTCAAAGGTGCTGAAAGTGAACAAATGAAAACAGAATTCTTTAAGCTGAACCATGTTTCCTTTTATCCAAAAGCTACACTCTGTGAGCAGCACAAGTAATATAAATCTAAGCACTTCAAACCTTGGAATGTCCCAATTTGTCAGAAATAAATACCAGCTAGGCCTTTCCTTGGCAAATCGCAGATTCCGAGCATCTGGTTAAACACAATGAAATCCCGGTCACATGAAGAAGAAAAGCAAAGTGCGTTTGTCCTCAATTATCTTCCAGTTTTGAAAACAAAATCAGACAGTCATCCAAACTCTTTGACTGATCTTCCCAATATTTTTTTTGACATTTTTACACCCAGCTCATGTTGAAAAATGTAATGGTCCTAGAAAATGCAAGTTCATCCATCACTAAAGTGACATTCAAAGTTAAACATAACAGCTTATGTTTTGTTTAAAGGAAGCATAAAACATCTGCTGTAGATTGTGGACAAGCGACTGACAGTGGAATGGATAGAACTAGTTTAATTGCTTTTTTTTTAGTAACAAAGAGTGGATTGTATTGTGTGTATGAACCAAGCGTAGGAGTGGAAAGCGATGTGCCTATGAGGGTATAAGCAAGCTCATCTCACGTGCTCTCTATACGGCAGGTGTAAAAATCAGACTGGAGGTGCTGGGAGACAGAAGTGAAAGCTTAATTGTTGATTTGAAGCTAAGATTTTGGGCCTGATAAACGAAGTGGGAAGAGATTAAGAGGGGACCTCTGGCATGAGAAGAGTCAGGCAGGTCTAGCAGAATACAAGATTTAGTGGAAAAATATATTTATAAGATGACAAATGGCACCTCTCACCCAGACTTTGAAAACACTTCTCAAAAAAGCCAGTATATCATCTTAACAGTTTACACAGCTACAACTCCACATTTTTTTTAAAAAAGCAGAATTATCTATAAAATGAAGAGCTTGGGGGAGGAACATTTTGAAATCAAACACGATTAGATTTTATTCATGTAAACTGATGGATTGCTAGTGCCCGTCAAAATCATGGATGATCGTGTCCTATCACTGTGTGGTCTGTAAAATCTAATCACACTGATTATTGAAGTCTGGGCCATTCTGACCAATCACAATAAATGGATTGTCCATGTCTAATTCTCAAAATAAAACACTATCAACTGCTTTTTTGTTTTAGTTTTCAATTCTTATATCTGCCTAAGAGGACTGAATGGCTCAATGAGTTAGCACAATGTCCTTGAGACTTGGGTTTGAATCCATACAAGACAATTGGGATGGAAGTCTCCTCAATATGCCGGCCACAACTGCTCCAAGTGAAATTAGTTGGGGCAGCATCTACCTTGATCCTAGTGGGCACTAATTCAAAGTATAAAACTGCCTATATTTTTAATTAACCAACCTAAACTCTCACTAAGAATGGCCACAAGAATAGTTGGTATGGAATGACACAATAGGACAGTAGAGGGTGCCTTTCTCAGCTTGAGTTAAATGTCATTTTTTGTAGAATTCAGAAAGTTAGGTTTCCCTAATGGATCAGCTGGTTAAGGGGGTGAAAAGCTGAGTCATAGAGACCAGTAAGTTCCTAAGTTTGATCCTTGCTTTTTGCTTTAAACCTGGTGTTGGCACCCAAGTGGCAAGCTTGGGTTCCTTCTACCTACACATACATATAAGTTACAACACAGAAAAGATCCATTTGACCCAACCAGTCCGTCTTAGTGTTTACCCTCCATGCAACCAAATAGTTCTCATTACATTTACCCATCCTGTTTGCATATCCCTTCATACTCTTTTCCTATATCCACCTATCCAATCTAATCTTGAATGTTAACATAGTTTCTGCCTCAACAACTAGCCCTGGAAGTGAATTCCACAACCACACAACTCTCTGTGTAAAGACGTTTCTCTTGCTGTCTCTTCTAAATTCTCTTAAATTTAATCTTGTATTTAATCCCTTTGTTCTAGACTCCTCAGCTACTGGAAACAATTTGCTTCTGTCTACCCTGTCCCATCCTTTCAGAATTTTAAGTACTTCTATCATACTGCCCCATAATCTGCGCTATTCTAACGAAATAAGACCCAATTTTTCCTCTTTCTTTGTATTTGTATATCCTCATAACCGACGGAACATTTAGATAAGCATAATTTAATAGGACAAAGACAGCATGGCTTTATGAAGGGGAAGTCATGTCTGACAAATTTGCTTGAGTTCTTCGAGGATATAACGTATAGGGTGGATAAAGGGGAACCAGTGGACATAGTGTATTTAGACTTCCAGAAGGCATTCGACAAGGTGCCACATAAAAGATTATTACTTAAGATAAAAAATCACGGGATTGGGGGTAATATTCTGGCATGGGTGGAGGATTGGTTATCGAACAGGAAGCAGAGAGTTGGGATAAATGGTTCATTTTCGGACTGGCAACCAGTAACCAGTGGTGTTCCACAGGGGTCGGTGCTGGGTCCCCAACTCTTTACAATCTATATTAACGATTTGGAGGAGGGGACCGAGTGCAACATATCAAAATTTGCAGATGATACAAAGATGGGAGGGAAAGTAGAGAGTGAGGAGGACATAAAAAACCTGCAAGGGGATATAGACAGGCTGGGTGAGTGGGCGGAGATTTGGCAGATGCAATATAATATTGGAAAATGTGAGGTTATGCACTTTGGCAGGAAAAATCAGAGAGCAAGTTATTTTCTTAATGGCGAGAGACTGGAAAGTACTGCAGTACAAAGGGATCTGGGGGTCCTAGTGCAAGAAAATCAAAAAGTTGGTATGCAGGTGCAGCAGGTGATCAAGAAAGCCAACGGAATGTTGGCTTTTATTGCTAGGGGGATAGAATATAAAAACAAGGAGGTATTGCTGCAGTTATATAAGGTATTGGTGAGACCGCACCTGGAATACTGCATACAGTTTTGGTCTCCATACTTAAGAAAAGACATACTTGCTCTCGAGGCAGTACAAAGAAGGTTCACTCGGTTAATCCCGGGGATGAGGGGGCGGACATATGAGGAGAGGTTGAGTAGATTGGGACTCTACTCATTGGAGTTCAGAAGAATGAGAGGCGATCTTATTGAAACATATAAGATTGTGAAGGGTCTTGATCGGGTGGATGCAGCAAGGATGTTCCCAAAGATGGGTGAAACTAGAACTAGGGGGCATAATCTTAGAATAAGGGGCTGCTCTTTCAAAACTGAGATGAGGAGAAACTTCTTCACTCAGAGGGTGGTCGGTCTGTGGAATTTGCTGCCCCAGGAAGCTGTGGAAGCTACATCATTAGATAAATTTAAAACAGAAATAGACAGTTTCCTAGAAGTAAAGGGAATTAGGGGTTATGGGGAGCGGGCAGGAAATTGGACATGAAGCTGAGTTCGGATCGGTCAATGCCCTGTGGGTGGCGGAGAGGGCCCAGGGGCTATGTGGCCGGGTCCTGCTCCAACTTCTTGTGTTCTTTAGATTTGTGGTTGGGATCAGATCAGCCATGATCTTATTGAATGGCGGAGCAGGCTCGAGGGGCCGATTGGCCTACTCCTGCTCCAATTTCTTATGTTCTTATGTTCTTATGAATCTGCTTGTGGGCTCAAAGTCGGGTGCCATAATTTTGTGGCATAGCATGCTGGTGCACTAACACAGGCCCTTGCCCCAATGCTTGAGTTGGTAAATGCACTGACCAGTGTGAAAGTGAATCTTACAGACCAGGATGGTCTCAGGTTTGATCCCAGTCTGTGCTGAGTTAGCTGATCTCAACTGGAGTGGCAATAGGGCCACTACAATTGGCTTCAGTGCCCCAGGCCAAGGAGCGAGAAAATCAGCCAGCGCTCCTATTGGAAATTGAGCATTAGCAAGCATTTAGTATAGACATAAACAGGCATGGTTGTAATGCCCTCCAATGGTCAAATGACTTGCTGGAACTCACACAAAAAGAACAGCCAGTTGGGTGAGAACTAAAAGGACAGCCAGTGGCTCTGGAACTGTATACCCCAGCAAGAGTCAATATCTTTTGGAGGAGGGCAGAGAGACAACTGGAAAGTCAAAATAGAAAATAAAACACTGACAAACTGGAAAATAATTACCCTTAGGTGAGCTATTTACTATTCAGACAAAAACTCTTAGCAGGAACCTTGGAAGGTTAATCATAGACTAAGTGTTAAAGTTCTATTTTTTTAAAGACGTTTTTCATAATATTTCTCACTGTCAGGTTGTTCTGTTCCACAGTAAGTAGTCACAGTACTAAAACAGTGAAATCAAAAGATCATGGGTTTGAAATCCGTTGTGATATCTGTATGTAGTGCAATTCACTCTGACACTGAATCCAATTGGAGTTTATTTTAATAGAATACTTCATAATATTGGTAAATGTGAATGCAAAGCACTGTGCTGAAATGATTGCGCACGTAAGACTGTATTAGAGTAATTTGTGGTAAATAAACGGAGATATAGCTTGTTCTCAACCTTGTGACCTCCATCATTCGACTAATATCAAGTCAAGTATCATTGACTCCATCTGGGAGCCCAGACAACAGGAATGAAAACACAATAGCTGCACGAACAGTAAAGTGAAATGATCTGTTCATGATAACAAAAACATGTTCAAATATATTTGTCATTCAAAGAACTGTATTTTTGCCCTCTTTCACCATATTTTCCTCAAAAATAAAGAACATAATCTTGTGGGATATTAGCTAAATACACAATATACTGCAATTAATCTGTTGCAATTACTGTACGTGCCCTTTTGTATCCTATATATGATCCTCGCTCCCCTTCAAAATTGGTGGCACAGCCTTCAGCTATCATCTTGCTTCTATGCTTCGGGACTCTCTCTCCACCTTGTTACTTCTGTTCCTGGCTTTAAAAGCGTCTTCAAAACCTACCATTTTAATCGTATTTTCCAACATCTCTACCAACTCTGCTATTGCTGTTTGCTGTAGCTTTCTCCTTTGCTTAGTGCCTGGGCACATTGTTGTTGTTGCAGGGCCCAGCTACGATTTGGATCATTCAGCTCTTAAAAGGTTTAGATTTCCTGCCTGTTATACCTTAAACTAAAATGACACAAAGCCCAGAGAACACTGAGAATATGTTGGATGTGAACAGAATTGTGGAACAAGCACTTGATATAGTTGCAGACAAAAGAACCCGGAATAGATCTGTTGGTAAGAAATGGTCCAAAGTAAACCACAAAACAGATATTCACTGATGTATGATTATGATCTGGAATGCAACACCTGAAAGGGTGGTGGAAGCAGATTCAATAGTAACTTTCAAAAGGGAAGTGGATATATACTTAAAAAGGAAAAAATTAACAGCACTATGGGGAAAGAGCAGGGGAGTGGGACTAAATGGATAGCTCTTTCAAAGGGGCGACACAGGCACTATGGGCTGAAAGGCCTCCTTCTGTGTTGTATGATTCTACGATATATGCCAACCATTCAGATGCAGATAATCAGCGTTCTGGGGCACTTTCTGTGCGCGTGCATTTGTGGAACAAATTCAGTGTGGATCAGGCTCCTCCCTGAAGCGGCACTCCCGAGTTCTTGCCCGCTGAAGTTCTTGCTACGATTGAGATCAAGAAATTCCCACCCGCAGTGTACCGCACTGTCGATCACAGCTGGAGCACGGCACATAGGAGCTTTGCAGTGCAGTTTCATAATAGAGGGGAAACTGCAGATTTGGGAGTCAGAGAGAAGGAGGGCTAAAGTTGTACTTTTGGGGGAGGGTGGGGACATGGGGAAGGGAGAAGAGAAAGGAAAAGTCAGAAGCAGCACTTGGGATGGTGGAGGTGGGGGTGAAGTAGGAAGGAGAACTTTTTTGGAGGGGGGGGGGGAAGAGAGTGAAAGGAGAGAAAGAGAAAGAAAAGCAGTTTGGACAGCACTTTAGGAAGAGACACACCAGGAGTATTACTTGGGGCAGAGAGGGGGGTGAAGTCAGCAGCAGAGTTGTTGAGGGTGAGAGGTTAAGAGCATCATTGTGACAGGGAAGCTAGAAACAGTATTTGTGGGGAGGAAGCAGCTGGAAACAGCATTGGCGGACGAAAAGAGGGAAGTTTAGATCAATGTTTTTGGAAAGCTGGGATTGGTTAAAGTGTTGAAAACTCAAATGTCAGTTTTTAATACTAATTAAAAGCAAAAGGATATTAATTGTGAAGTATAAATATGTTTAAAATGAGCAAGAATGCACCATCTTTAATGTAAACATTGAAAATTGTCCAGGGCAACATGCTCCCGGACCAGCCTAGAAATGCACCACTAGTTCAGGGGTGGGGAGCATTTGAAAGCAGAGTTACAATTATCCATTTGCTGCCTGCAGCCCTAACTGGAATGACCCTATAGTCAATAACACTGAGTTGAAATCCTCTATTTGATATGAAGTCATTTTTAAAAAAGGAAAATGAAATCTTTTTTCTCCCAGTAATAGATCATCCATTGCCACTGGGAGAAAGAAGTTTTAAAATATAAAGAAAAATAATTCATTCCCAAAATAGTAACAGAGAATAGTTTTCAACGAAGTTGAGCACAAGTCCCTTCATAGATTAAAAAAATGCAATGCTCATGTTCATTGTAGATTCCAAAATTACTGTAAAATGCACCATATAAAGTATTAGAAATCAAAATATTCTGGGTGACATGCTTCCAAGACCCTCCCAGAATATAAATCTTGTACCTTCAACACTTGTGTCCTTTTTCAGACGTTCATGCACTTAAAGTACATGTTGAATATAACTACAATTAAATTACAAGCCTGTGTCCTG
The DNA here is from genome assembly GCF_035084215.1 of Heptranchias perlo. Classification (NCBI taxonomy): domain Eukaryota; kingdom Metazoa; phylum Chordata; class Chondrichthyes; order Hexanchiformes; family Hexanchidae; genus Heptranchias; species Heptranchias perlo. Next base: position 47,097,847 of record NC_090340.1, read on the forward strand.
TTACACTTTCATTGTAATTGTCACATTTCACATGCATGGCATTCATTCAGGCTAGTTTTCGAGTTGTCGACTTTTTTTGGCTTGTATCTACTCTTTTGAAATTTTGGTCAACTTTTGTTAATTTTCAAGTTGGCATACAAGGATTCACAGATCGGACACTCCTGGCAAGGAGCAGCATCTACAGGGAGCACCGGTTGGTAATTCATCGCTTGCAACTATTAATATTAGTAGATGGAAAGCTCCCTGTAAGTGCCACTCCTCGTTGGGAGTGCCCAAGGGGAAAATCAGCACTGTACACTCAACATCTCCATTTCAAGGATTCAATATTTTGTTACATAAAACTCATACCACATATTTCATTTCAAAATAACCCCATCAATGCAGACAACAAGATGTTATGGCAAACTATGATGACATTAATGATGGTAATTATTTTGATATTGACAATTAATACAGATTAACGATTGATAATTATGTGATATCATCAAATTAAATGAAATCCAAGTTTTCCCTTTAAATCTGTATACAAATCTGGTTTCTCAATGAATTTGAAGGTCCTTTGCCAGCCCATCAGCACAAGATGAAGGTTCAGACTTTCTACTGCTTGAAAACACAATTCATTGTCATCAATTAATAATCAATCTTAATTTAAAAGCACCATGGCACCCCATGGATTTTGACATCCAAACTTTGTAGAACAGCTTTCAGCCCCCAAAATTCCTTGGCGGCTCTGCCAGTCTCCCACTGTAACGACAGAGTTTCCTCAATACCTTTGAAGGAGTGGAATTTCTGTCCACCCTTTCACCCTTTACAAGATAAATGACAGCCAAGATCGGAGTCAGGGTTGGGAATTCAGTTTCTATTTAAAAGTGACTAATCAATATGGGGACAGGGTGTCTTAAAAAGACTAGATAGAAATATTCTGTTTTATATTATTCTTCATTCAACAGTGCCTACACATTATAGGGGCATGTCACCTGTACCGGGGAATCACTACAAAACATATTGTCATAAGCGTGATTATCGGTGGTTGATTGGCTGTTTCTGCCCACTCTAAAAACCAAGCAATGGCCCTGATAGTAGTGGGGATGCGGGATGGCAGCGGGGGCGCGATTGGGAGCTTGGGTAACCCGCCCAATAAAATCTGTCTGTTTCCCACACGATTGCGGGTCAATTGCAGCCACTTAACGTAGCTTCCAGGTTTGCCGTCCGAAAGCTGCGCAGTGGGCGGACTGCGCATCCGCATCACAGGCTGTCAGCTGGAGGAGCTCTATTTAAAGGGGCAGTCCTCCAATGGCTGCTCCTGGAGCAAACACCCACACACCACAATGGAGCAGCACAGGGGAAAGGCTGCTCCTAAATTTAGCGATGCCTCAATCCAGGTGCTACTGGATGGGGTGAGGAGGAGGAGGAGGAGGGATGTCTTCTACTCGGCGGATGGGAGAAAGTGGCCTGCCTCTGCCACCAAGAAGGCCTGGTTCGAGGTGGCAGAGGAGGTCACCAGCAGCAGCAACATTTCCCACACCTAGATCCAGTGCAGGAAGCGGTTCAATGACCTAACTAGGTCAGCCAAAGCGAGTACACTTACTCATTCTCCTACATACCGTCTTCCACATCACCGCCCCCACCCCACAACTCATTCTGCACTGTCAACACTGCTCTATCACATCACTCCTCACACCCACTGAAAGCTCATCCTCATCTTACCTGCACTTCCTCAGCGCTTCCTCACCTCCCCATTAGTCACTCCATCACTACCACTCAACTCAATCCTCATACAATGTCATGGCTCTGTCTCATACTCACCCTCTGCTGCATCTCCTTCACAGTCAGCCGCACCCAAACCAATGCATTCATCAGTTGGCCACGTCACCATCACTCACTGTACTTTCTCCCCTTATAGGAGAATAGAGCCCAGAATGCACAGGAGAGGGCGAGGACAGGAGGGGGGCCACAACAGATCGTCGTCCTCACAGACGCGGAGCAGGAGGCGCTGGAGCTGAGCCGCACCCTCGAGAGCCTGTCCGTCGGGGACGCCGAGACTGGCACCCGACAAAGGTCTGGTGGAAGAACTTTAACATTCAGCACACACAATATGAATTGATGTTAACATGCCTTGCCATCTTCAGCACCTCAGTATGCTCATCGCAACATGACACATCTGTGATCATGCTTAATATTGCCTTCTGTTCTCTTACTGGGCCTTCAGCGACCACTGTGACTGCAGAGGGTGAAGGTTTTGTAAGGACGAAGGGGATGCACAAGGGTGTTTGACGATTGGTCATGTTTTTTATTTATATTTGCTTTTTGTTAAACGCACATTAAATATTATTGTCACCATTCCTGCCATGTCATGCCCATTCTTGACTGGCTACTGTAATAAGGCCCTTTCATGATGTTAACCATGAACGCGACACTTGGTGCCACCCATTGGGTCACTCTACAGTGGGTATATGTGTAGTTGCAGGACTGTTTTGTGCGGTGGGGGGGGGGGGGTTTCTGGTGTGGCTGCTCCTCTGTCCAGGTGATGAGGACTGGACTCTTCACACAGTCTGATGTTAGGAGAACCGTTCACATATCAGTGACTCCCTGGCCTCACGAGCAGCCAGGTGAGTCGCTGTTCTGCCCGTGGGTTGCTTCTCCTCCGCCTCCTCAATGTGGGTGGCAGATGTGGATGGGGCCTCCTCAAGCGGCACCTCTCTCTGTTGTGCCATGTTGTGCAGGGCACAACAGACGACTATAACGTGTCTCAGTCTGTCTGGTGTGTATTGAAGCGCTCCCCCAGAACGATCAAAGCACCTGAAGCGCATCTTGAGCAGCCCTATAGCATGCTCATTGGAGACCTGTTAACGATGTGGCTGTCGTTATATCGATGCTGTTGCTCATTGATGGGGTTCCTCAGAGGTGTCATGAGCCACGTGTGCAGGGGGTATCCCTTGTCCCTGAGGAGCCAGCCCTTAAGGATGTTCGGTGTGTGGAAGAGGGGTGGGATGTTGGATTCCCGGAGGATGAAGGAATAGTGGCAGCTGCCAGGGTATCTGGTGCACACGTGAAGGAATCTCTTGCGGTGGTCACAAACGAGCTGAGTGTTGATGGAGTGATAGCCCTTCCTGTTGATGAACAGTCCTGGCTGGTGTGGAGGTGCTCGTATTGCTATGTGGGTGCAATCGATTACACCCTGCACCTGTGGGAAGCCAGCCACAGCGTGGAATCCCCTGCCCTCTCCGTCTGGCTGAGGTCATCCATGGGGAAGTTGATGTCGTGCAAGGCCCTGCGAAACAAGCCGTCGGTGACCTGCCTTATGCACTTGCGTGCAGACGACTGAGAGACCCCGGCGATGTCCCCGGTGGCACCCTGGAATGATCCAGAGGTGAAGAAGTTGAGGGCAGTGGTGACTTTGACAGCGACAGGTAAGGAAATGCTTCTTGGCCCAGCCGAGAGCAGCTCATCACGAAGGAGGCTGCAGATGTCTGTGACTACTTGGCAACTGACTCTGAGCCTCCGTAAGCACTGCTCCTCAGAGAGGTCCAGCAAGCTGAGCCTCGGTCTGTAGACCCTGTTGCGAGGGTAGTGCCTCTTGCGACGTCACTCTCTCTGTTTTTGCTCTTGTGCAGGTGCCTGTGGCACAGCACAGTGTTGTGGAGTTCCATGTGGCGGAGGTGGATGCCGTGCCTGGCAAGGCTGGTGATGTTGCTCATCCTCAGATATAGTGGTGAATGCAGCCATAGTACCCCCCATCCTGACGGTGAGAGTTTGAGGGGGTCCGCAAAATAGTTAAATATGTTTGAACAGCAGAGTTTTGGGTGGAAAGTGAGAATTTTGAGTGAAAACACAAAAGTCTTGCAGCCAAAGCTTTGTCTGAAGTGACAGAGTGCCCTGCTGCAGTAAATGACGTTTTCTCCCCACCTGTCAAATAAGCATTTGCATCTCCCACTGGCTGTTGGCTGAAACACGTCTATTGCAACAGGGAGTGTTTCCCACAGCACGGGAAACACACTGAGGATGCTTCAAAATCACACTCCTGTCAAAATGTCGAGTCAATCAAGTACTTCAACTATCTGACAAACTATGCAAATTATCATCCCGCCGGCTTTAATTGCCGGTGGGACTTCCGCATTCGGGAGGCGCGCGCGCACCTGGACGCGTCACTGGGGAACCCGGAAGTCGGCGGGTTGATGCCAGGCTCTGAACCCGCTCGGCATTTCAGCGATTTTCGGGGCCCCCCCCAGCCCCAACGCACCCGCTCCTTCACCCAAAAATCGAGCCCAATGTGTCAGTTAATTTGTCCCCAGCTCCAGAATCGAATCCTTCATCACCTGACGTCAACTGAATTACCCAAGATTCCAGACAATGGTACACGACTGATATCATGGATTTTTCACACTGTACTTTTTAGAACAAAAAAAAAGACAAAAAAATGGAGACGAATGTGACAGATTGGAGATCTGTCTTGTTTCATACCGTAAAAGAGTCTAAGGCTGATTTTCCTTCCAGCCCCCGTGGGGGAGCAGCTTTGGTGGAACGGAACTTTCACCTGCCGCAAGCCCATGTCCCTGGCCACAATTGGTTTCCCAAGGTAAGGGTCATTTTGATGGGCTCCAAAAGAACTTTCACCTGTGTTGGAGGGCTCACCTCAGGGAAGGTTGTGAAGTCATGTGCTACGGGCCGTGGCAGCCTGCAGCAGTGTAACATGCTTCCGGGGTAACCAAAGACATTTTTTTGACAAATTTTTTTTTTAAAGATTGCAGCAAAGGGATATATTGCCCTGACATCAATTACACCACCTTAAGATCTTTAAATCTACCTCTCCACACACCATAGCAACACTGTGCGCCAGGAATGCAAGGCGTACTTAACATTTGCATTACCACGGGGAAGATGACAGGAAATATGCTCCAGCACATACTCCCATCATTTACACTTGATTTCAATATGCCTGTCCTTTTAAGTGACATTGCCATACTCGTCACGGTGTGCCCAATATGGAGAAACAGAATATAAGGGAGACATTTTAAACAGATTCCCATAAATCAAAAAGTATTGAAAACATAAATAGGCAGAATTTCCTTCTATGCTTTTACATTCTTTCTATAATGAGATGCCCAAAACTGTTCATAACTGTGACTAAACTGAGGTCTTGTACTCCCACCCACCAGGTACTCCCACCTACCAGATGCAACTATCCCACTGGACGTCAACCCAGAATTCAGACGCCCAAGCTGTCTTCCACTTTGTCTGGAGGTCCAAGGTAGAATGCATCTGCAGGGTCATCACGTGCAAGTCCCCAGACAAAGCGGGGGGGGGAAACAGTGTCCCCAATGCCGCTCTGATCCTGATGGTCACCTTTGTGTGTGGCTGCCTCAGGATGCAGAGCCCCAGTACGCAAACACCAAGTGTCCCTATGTGCTGAGTTTCTACCACTCTAACACACTGAGAAGGCTGGGTCTGGCTACGCTGGCTGAGCAGACGCAAGACGTCCTGTCCAGCTGGACCGTACCCCACCACCTGTCCCAGGTGGAGAAGTTTCTGTGGAGGAACCCCTTCGACCACAAGGATGTCAGACACCGGTCGACACGAAATGTTCTGAGAGTCCTGCAAGGAAAGAAGAGGGTGGATCCGATCGGGCAGTTCCTTGACTAGACGGTCGATGCCATTTGGCAGAACATCTCATCGCCAGAACTGACTAACAGGCACCAGGATGTAGCCTGGATAGTGGTAAGAAGGGCAATCCCAGTGCGATCCTTCCAACACGCACAGAATCTCAGCGCCACCGTCAGCTGCTCTCGAGGCTGCGGCGGGGAGGAGACCGAGTAATACCAGATACCAAGTAATATCAATGGATGAAATGTGCCTTATTATAGTTGTGTCATGATTGGCTGATTTTGTGCCATTCCTATTTTTAAATTTGTATTGGATGAAGTAAAATTAGGAGCACCTGTTATTTTCACTGGCAGCTATTAAACACAACAAGAAATAGAATTTTTACAAATTTTGAGTATGAAGAAAAGGTGGGTAAATAGAATTGAGGGACAGATCAGCCATCATCTAATAGAATAGTGGAAGAGGCTCGAGAGGCCGAATATCCTACTCCTGTTCCTATATTGATTAATGGAGGAAAATATACCTCTTAAAATTATCTTTATTCCAAAGCAGGAAATGTCCATGGCAACTAATATATCTACAATTTTATTAGTAATCCTTTAACTGTAGTTTAATATTTTAGTTGTAGTTAAATGCCAACCACACAACTTTGGATGAGATGCCATCATTTCTATTGAACACCATGAAGCTGCTGTCACTGATTTTTGAAAGTCAAAACAAAAGGCAAGTGACTGTTACGTTTCTGTGCGGTGAGGGTGCCTGTCTCCAGTTTGGTAGTGAAGATAAAACTTAGGAGGGCGGTCAGGTGCAGGCAAAAGAGAGGGTGCTGTTCCCTGTGGCTGGCGTACACCACATAAGCAACATCCCTGCATTGGTCATCCATTGTCTGGGCAAGAACCACAATTTTCGCTCAAGCCCAAAGAAACACAAGTACAGACAATTTTTAAAAACAGAGCTCCTTGGCCGTCATTATCTATTTAGCAATACTTTTGTGCTAATGTCATTGGAGACTAAACAACAACAAGGGATCCAAAAACCAACTTTAAAAGTGACTAAAGTGATGTTTTATGCTTTCAATTAAATACATTCATCTTTGACAAAATAAGTCTGCTCCTATAAAAATATCTATTCATTAAGTTCTTTGCATATTTGGGAGATACTTCTGCATAAGTTAATTGGTTCAACAACAAAAATAAGGCTTTAAAAAAATTGCCCAATTGAAGCTTTAGGTTTTTAATTAACAACATTTGTGGCTGATGACAAATGTCTAACAACACACGGCTATCTATTCCTCAGATTCTTGCCACGTTCTGGAATACACAGACACAAGGTCAGTCTGAACTACTGCCACAAAAAAAAAATCAAACAATTTCCTTTTGAACAGACGTGTTAGATTAAAAAGGATTTATCTGGACCACAGTTGTTTTTCATTTCAGAAGGAAAGCAGGATGACAAAATTTAAAAGATATTAAAAGTTAATTTCTTTTCTTTCAAAGTCCTCCAGGCAAAGATTTATAAATGGTCCCATAGTACTGTATTGTGGTTCTTACAGAATTTCAAAACAAAATTACTCAGCCATGCAGTGAATGTATGTAACGAGAAACAATCACAAACCTAAGAAAATTTACCCCACCTTTATATAAATATATCTCCATCCTCTTTCCATCAACACTGAGCCCTACAGTTTTTTTTAGTCAAATCAGTTTCCCACTGATGTTTAAAGCTGCATTATTTTCAATGAAATTATGGTTTAATTTAAAAACTAAAGAAAATCACCACTCAAGCTGATTCGAAATGGGAACTTCAGATAACTTTCAAATACAAAGACTGCATAATTAAGTCAAACCAAAATTTACAAAAATAACCTCAAAGAAGTTTATGGATAACTAGAACATTATGAAACAATTGTACATTTCTGATCTAGTGTTTTTAACAAATTATTTAACTGTTCTTATTTTTGTGGAAGTTAAGCTTGTAACTCCTGTGTGTGTGGAAATTGATCAGTATATCTACAGGTGTGGAGCTGATTAACTCCTAACCTGCACGTGTGAGGTGGACCAGACAAGCCAATGGCTGTATAAATGATCACATGATATGGTTCATTAATGCCCTTCAGGGAGAGACTTGCCACCCCTACCCAGTCTGCTTATATGATACTCCACTCCCACACTATGTGGTTGACAGTGCCCTCAAGGCAACGAGAGATGGGCAATAAATATTGTCTTGCCAGTGTCACCCACATCCTAAGACAAATAAAACCAAAATGTGCGCACATGATTGTTAAGAATAATGACTAAGCATTAGGCATAATGCTGCTTTTAGATTAGCTATAGAGGGGCAATAGTGGCTACTGACACACAGGGGTTGCTCAGTCAATGGCAAACAACATAAACCTGCTGGGTTTGCTAAGTCTAGCTGCCAGAAAGATCTGACAGTCAAGACTTAGCGAATCTGGCAAGTTTACACTGTGGTTGCCAGTAGCTGCATGAGATCCCCATCTTGGTCACCTCCAGTGTTAACACCTCACTAGGGCCAGTACAGAAGCAACTATAGAGGTGGCTGGTGCAGGTGGGTGTAGGAGGAAGGCACCAGTAAGGTTCGTTGTTTGCACGAATGAAAAGTGGAAGTGGGGGGAGGGGCATCATATTTGGAGGTAGCAGATTTCATTTGTTATTAAATTCTATGATTTCTGTTTTACAAGTTTCATTACAGGCCCAAAAACGCAGGATTACAATTAAACTTTAATACTAGCAGATCTTCTGTGTGGTTACTCACAATGAGTCGGGGGAGATGATGGTTTGAAATCAGGGTTCACAGAGTATGAATAGAAAGTCTCAGTGATGCTCAGGGCTCATCCTGGGAAAAGCTGCCAGCAGAAAGTGTTGATCTGCTGGTGGACAGTTTTCAGCTTGTCATGTTCAAGCAATGATCTCTGATTCTGTGACCTGATTGGACAAGGAGACTCTACAACAATAGTGCTCGGCATAACACACTCACACAACACAAGACTTTTAATGATATAGACTGATGCATGTAAAATTTAGCAATGATTCCAAATATATATTTTTTTTAATTCAGAAAAATAAACAAGGAAAATGAACAATGAAATATGAAGAAATACATAATACAGCAGGAAAGAAAGACAAATCAAAATGGAATGTTTTTGTGGAATTTCAAGGGAAATTCAAAGGGAATGCTGGTTTCCATTCAGGCCTAAACAAAGGACTATGAAAGATCACAGTGCAACTTCAACTCATACTTTAATTCAGCAAAAAAAATCAGTGACTCAAATTAATTTCCTGTAAATCTGCACACATGTACAGTAATACTTAACTTCAATATGGCTGCAAAGAAAACATATAACTGCACCCCAATAACATCAAAACTAAACACTATCACGGTTTCTCTAGTGTTTAGGTAACAGAAGTAGCTGTTTCTAATTCTTAGGAGATGTCTGTCTGCTTTTTTTGTGCACGAAAGTCTATGTATTATGAAAAGTAGACAATGCTGCCTTCTCTCCTGCCAGCTCAATGTCTTCCAGGCAGACTGGGATTTCCTAAACAGATACCAAAGACGTTACGTTTCACTGATCAAGCACAGCAGCTGTCAGGGAGGGGTAGACTGCAATTCAAAACTTCCAGTAATCCAAATACTCATCATTATAAGCCCTTTAAAACTAGCAGCAATCTCATTACTTAGCACTTGGGTCAGTAACTAGAACTGGAAAAGGTAGCAACTGAAGCAGTTGTTAAAATGGAAGGGCAGTACATAACTGGTTCTTCACAGAAACAAAACATACCAGGAAAAGCCTGCCATATTAATTAGCAGAGAGGAGGTAAACATCGAACTGTGACTTGAACAGTAAATAAAATAAGGATACAAAACACAAACACAGTAAACAATACTCTAGGCCTGCAGAAACATAGTGACTGCTGCAATACCAGTAGCAGCATCACTACTATCTGTTGCTTTAAAACAGTGTTCCAACACACTGACAGCATATTTTATTTCACTGAACTGTAAAAAATGTTTTTATATTCATATTATTCATCATTTTCTCCCTTTATAGCATTTTGGGCTCTGCACCCATATCCCCAAATGAGGAGACAGTTCATCAATTAGGATAGGACATGTCCACAACATCTTTTTCAGACCAGCTAGAAAAGTGTGACCTTGAGTAGATCCCTAACCTGTCAACCAACTACCTCACCTCTGCTGCTCATGCCCCATGTAAATTTAGTAACCTGTGGGTTGGAAGGATCACCATTGAGAATGCCAAGGCTGAATATTTGACTATCCCACCCTATTTGGCACAGCAACAACGCAGGAATCACAAACTCAGTTTTTGGGAAGTTCTCATTCCAATGAGGTTTGTATATTATTGGTCTCCAGGCTAAATAAAACTATTCACAATCATACCTTAACACATTTACAAAGACTATTAGAGGGAGTGCCACCAATAGGGACTCTTCTCAAATATCATTTTTTTTAATTGAGCAAGTTATGTGATGGGTCAGGGCCCATACATAGGACGTCACTGCTACACTTCTTTCAGACTTTTTAACTTCCATGTTTCAGACTACTCTTGTAGGTGAGCCCTATGTCTCAAAGAGATTGCTTTCATCTTGATAAGATATCTAAGTTTGTAATGTGTCCAGGGAACAAACTGAGAACTCTCTTTATTTTATTTCAGCTGCTGGTTTTATCACTTATCTTCAGAAGGTGGCAGAATAATACTACACTAGACTTTGATGTAAGTTTTAACTGGCAAACAAACTTATTAAACATTAAAAGAGCAAGTAAACAGTAGCAATAATACTATATATATATATATATATATATATGTTTAAACCGTAGTTGTTAAACTATGCTAGCCCACTGTGTAGTAGAAAATAAAAAAGCTTATAACTGCTGTGCTAAACTGTGATGTAAGTAATATTCTTTTCCTTGTCTCACTGTCTACAGAAGCTATCTGTTCTGAATACCTCTCTTCAAGGGATACAGAAGGACTCTGAATTGAAAAAAGGATAGGCTGAAAATGCCTTCAAAAATGGATTGGGATGAGGAAATTGATATTAGTGTCTATTAAATTTAAAATAAGCTGGCAGTCAAAGGCGTACTTGAACAAATCCCAAAAGATGTTTTTATTCTAATTGAGTGGCCTGGCCCATTCCTTGGACGTGTTTTTCTGGAAACTGGTCAAAAGCATGGATGACGGTTTCAGCAGCAGATGGGCTGAGGCAGGGGCACAGACAGGCGATATTACGAAGATGGAAGTAGGCAGTCTTTGTGATGACGATGATATGGGTATGGAAGCTCAGCTCAGGAACAGTCTGGTTCAGCCTGAGACTTTGGACAGGGAGGGGGTGGAATTGTCTTTCAGTTGAGACTTTAAACCGAGGCCCCATCTGCCCTCTCTGATGGATGTAAAAGATCCCATGGCACTATTTTGAAGAGGAGCAGGGGAGTACCCCCCTGGTGTCCTGGCCAATAATTATCCCTCAACCAACATCACTAAAACAGATTACCTGGTCATTATCATATTACTGTTTGTGGAACTTTGCTTTGCGCAAATTGGCTGCTGCATTTCCGACATTACAAAATGACTACACTTCAAAAGTACTTGGTTGGCTGTAAAGTGCTTTGGGATGTCCCTTCAGAGGTGAGAGTACTGAGTTTGTGGTGGGGCCGAAGACAATGGCTTCAATCTCCCCATTGTTTAACTGAAGGAAATTGAGGCTCATCCAGGACTGGATTTCGGATAAGTAGGCTGACAACACAGAGGCAGTGGTGGGGTTGAGAGATGTGGTGGTGAGGTAGAGCTGGGTGTCATCAGCGTACACGTGGAGCCTGACGTCATGTCTTTGGAAGAGGGGCAGCATGTAGATGAGATATAGGAGGTGGACAAGGATAGGTCCTTGGGGGAATCAAGAGGTAACGGTGCAGATGCAGGAAGAGAAGCCATTGCAGGGGATTCTCCGGCTGCAACTGGATAGGCAAGAGTGGAACCAGGCGAGGGCAGGCCCAGTCAGCTGGACGATGGAGGAGAGGTGTTGGACAAAAGCTGCAGCGAGGTCAAGAACAATGAAGTAGCTTAGTGCATCATAATCACAGTCACGAAGAATCTCATTTGATTAGGGGGAGAGGGGTTGTAGCCCAGGGTGAGGGAGGCCCAAGGCTTCCTTGTGGGGCCCGAAGCAAACAATTTTAATTTTTTTAAACTTACCTTTCTGGGCCTCTTGTGGCCCTGGATCCATTTCCCGACAGCTTTGGCTTGGCAGAGAAGCCATCACTGCTCAGATAAATATTGCAGTCAGACCCCAATGCCGTCATTAGAGCCAGATCTGCATATTTGAAGCAGGGGGTTAAAATTATCTCCCTCACAGTCATTAAACCTACGCTGTTTTAGTAATGAAAATAAAAAATAAAATACGACAGGTGCTGGAAATCTGAAACAAAAACTGAAATTGCTGCAAACACCCAGCAGGTAAGGCAGCACCTGTTGAGATTGGAAAAAAAAGTTAACGTTTCGGGTATAATCCTTCATCGGAACTGTGTTCTACTGGGAGTTTCCAGAATTTTCTATCTTTGTTTTGTGCTTTAGCAACTGTTTGTTAATTAGGTCAAAATATTCTCCAAGTCAGTTCTCCCAATGATGTCATTAGCACTTAAATAATAGATAGGCAGAAAAGAACAAAAGGATAGTTAATTTCCTAAAAATAATCTCTATAAGAGTTTGAATTTTAAAAAAAGAGGTACTAATGCGGATATTCACTCTAAATCAGTCTCAACACAACAAGGGGGCAAGAGAAAGCACATCTCTGCACTGCATTAGTACACAATGCCAGCACAAGACCTCTCATCTTCTTAAAGGTCCAGTGTGGAACACAATGTATAATATTTAATCAAAATGCAGGTCATATATTTTACATAGTGCCCAATTTCATTGTCAAGTTAACACGTGTGAATGACAGCACAGGGCAGTGCCAAATGCAGAACACTGGGGTTTGAATCCACAACCTCAGAAGTGGGCTCAATCCCCATTCCAAGTTTGGAGCACTTAATCTAGGCTGGTACTACAGTGTAATACTTAGGGAGTACTGCAGTTTCAGAGGTGCAGTTCTTCTGATGAAACATTAACCTGCCTGCCTGTTCCATTGGTTCAGTTGGACGTCAAAGATCTGGGGGTACTATTTGAAGAAGAACAGTGAGTTCTCCTGGTGTTCTGGCGAGCATTCTCCCCTCAACTAATTCCATGAGATTAATTGGTCATTCAATATATTGCTGCTGGTGAGACCTTTCTGTGCATAAAATGGTTACCACATTTGCCTGCATAACAGCAGTCACTGCATTTGAATTCAAAGTAATTGATTGCCTGTGAAGTGGTTTGAAATGTTTCTAAGATGTGCTGGGACGTTTTCTGAATATAAGTCTTTTTTCTTTCTAACAGGCACTTGTGGTTCAAACTCTGTTTAAAGCAGTAATTTCCCATCAGGATATCAGTACTGCGCACACTGCATCCAAATCAAGCAGTACAAGATATGTTTGCATTACTTTTTTGCCAATAGTTTTAAAAGCATTGAAATTGAAGGTATGCATACGTTAGGGTTTCTTTTTAATCATACCAGTAATTTTAGCACTCGGCTGCATCCCATGTCCAGTAACCGGCATGAAATTCCACCCAATATCCACAAAAACGTTCCCATTCATGACTGATTAAATATATAACGTGGAAACTGGAATGGATTCCCAGCAAAAATAATCCCCAAAGTGCCATTTTTATCACTGCTACACGTCATCGAGTTTGGTAAACAGACTACAGTGCAGTACTCACCAACTCCCCCCTCCACCCAAAAACCTTTCTTCAATAACAAAAATTGGGTGGCACTCAACCACTGCAATTTGATTCATTTTTATTATTACAGTGCGCCTGCTGTGTCACATACTTATCGTATGAGATCTCCTCTCAGTCACGGTTATTTGAACAACATAAGCTGAAATTAAAAACCACCAAAAGTTTTGAACTGAAAACATTAAAAAGAGCTTTTTCTCCTTGGCATTTCCAAAAAACGTTTTAATTATGAAAAAAAAATTGCATGCCAATCGAGAAAGATGATTAGTCAGCACTCACAGAAGATAACATCAATTTTAATGAAATAATTTAAGATATAAGCCAAAAATTATGTATTGTGTAATTTAAAAGGCAGCTCAGCATTTGCAGTCTAATGGTAAAGTAGCACATTTTAAAGTAATTAAATGCAAAAGCATGCTTTTAGAAGGTTAATATTTCTTTGGGAAATTCATTTATCTGCTATCATAGCTCCCTTGATATTACAGTTGAAGGCATCGGAATGGATATTCGGAATAGTGAGGATGAACATGGAAAGACATATGGATAAGAATTCTCAGCTGACACCATTTTCCGACCTTCTTCCTGTCCCAACAAAGAACCCTTTGAGGAAACTTGGCTTTGTTTTTTAAACCATTCAAAGGCCTCTCATTCCTGACATTCAGAGCTGCAACAATGACTTTATGTGTTAGACAAAGATGGCTGCCAAAGTTTTTGCAAAGATTAGCATAAAGTGTTGAAACGATATGTCCACCGTGAAGTTCTGTTAAAAAATTGAATTGAAAAAAAAACTCACAAAGAGCAAAAGACTTTTTTATATAAAAAGTCCCCACCCAAAAAATTATAAAAAAGGAAAACATTCTTTTCAAAAACTGAAGAATCTTAGTACAATATATGAAACCGAGGAAAAGAAACAGCAGCAGTTTTGTGTCTTTGCAAAGCAACTGAAACCTCATTCAAACCTTCAGGAGGACTGTGGCAACATTTCTGGAAAGAAATAGAATATTGCGCCAAACTCCATATATTTTTTAAAGGATTAAACAGAGAATTATGACATATGACACTCTGAGATGTAAAACTTTTCTCGAATTCTATTTTACAATACTTAGTCTTAAAGGCTTAAGTAAAATTATTACTTAAGCTGAAGGCATGTGTTTGAAGTCCTAATATAGAAACACAGGGCCCTGGTCAGATAAAATGGGCTCTTAAAAAAAATAGGATTAATTCCATTCATTCCATTTACTTTTCCATTATCCATTTGGCCCACAAGTTGGCTTCTCACTCATGCATATAGATAGACACAGGGACATCATTCTGTAAACTGCAGCCTTTACGGCTGCACCTTATAAAAGGAGAAGATAAAACAAACAACAAAAAAATACATATTTATTGTGTATCAGGATGAAAGCCTGGTACGTTCTGCTGTGCTCAGTGCTTTGAGATCTGCAGTAACAGCTTTTTGGGTTGAGGGGAAAGAACGGGGAATGCTGCTTGTTACGTTTCCAACTTTGTTGTTTATTTGACTAATATATAATTTATATAAAAATAAAGATAGTATATAAATTAAAATCTAAAATTCAACTAGTGCAACTCTCCTGCTACCTATCACAAGTGCCATTTTACACAGGTGTGCAAGGTACTACCAAGCTGTGTGTTCCTACCCCACCAACAGCACAAGCCCATTTCCCAGGCAACATGTGGTACATTACTGCATCCATCATTCTAGCTGACAGTATGACAGAAATTGAAGGAGGAAAAATTAACTGCACTAGAGAATAACTCCCTGAATATTTAACATAGGGAAACATGTTAAAGTATAAATCCCTTAATTCTTTAAATTGACATAAAACATGCAGCTCTTTTAAAATGCTGTTTTAATTATTCTCTGCTTTAAATTTCAATATTTAAATGCATGAAGGATGGGAAGGTTTTTATCTGCTGATGTGATTATTTTTGGCAAAAAACAAAACAATTGTTTGTTTCAGATCTGTTTAAATTATTTCCAGAAACAATGAGGGGGGGGGGAATTTTAATCCCCTCTGCCCGATGGAAACTGTGCAGGGAGCAGTGGACTTACCCACAGGCTTCCTATCCCGGTTTGGCTGACTGCAATTTTAAAATGCAGGTGGCAAGGACACCCACCCAAAGCCAGCAGCATCCTTCTTTAAATATGTCATTGGGGCCTTCTGCAATATTAACCTAAGGCCTGAGTGGGGGAGCAGTAGTGGCTTTCCTGCCAAGCCAAAACTGTTGGGAAGTGGATCTGGGCCAGAAGAAACCCAGAACGCTAAGTTTTTTTGTGGGCCAGGTGGAGTAGGAATGCTCCTCCGGGCCCCACAAAGTAACCTTGGGCCTCCCCTGTGTCCCCATACCTATCAGATCCTTTCCTCATCACTTATCAGTGCCTGGGACCTACCCTCTGGCTTCTGGCAGTGGCCTCCAGCTGCCCGATTTTCATGGCCGGGCCACGTTCCCAGCCGGGACTTAAAATCAACCCCAATATATGTTTCTTTTTTGATGGGAAAATAATCACATCACCAACAAACCCTGCAAGTCCTTCCTTAATACATTTAAATAGAAGAGATCGTATTTTGGAAGGAATATAAGAAAATTTAAATGGGTTAAAAACAGTATTAAGAGTGTAAAAAGGACACTAGAGAGGAATATAGTAAAAGGACTCAAGTCATTATAATAAAACTTTTTTCATAATAATAGGAAGGAAATTTGATATTTATAAGATAAAACTGGTCAAGTAACTGATGTTGAAGGGAAACTAGTTGAACTGCTTAATGTTTATTTTCTAGAAGTGTTTAGTAGGAAGGAAAATGCTTACTTGCTATCCAATTATTATGGTACAATGAATGTCAGATATTTTTTTGAGGAGGTACTTGGCAAGCTAAGAAAGACTGAACACCAACAAGTCTCCTGAGCCAGATAGAATATAACCTAAGGTGCTGAAGGAGACTATGGAGGAATTTGCAGGGCACTGAAAGATTCACCGGGTATGGTGAGGTCCTGCAGGATTGGAAACAAGCAAATGTCGCAATTATATTTACAAATATAGAAAATCAGACCCAGAACTACATACTCCCTCAGCCTTACATCAATTCTGGGTAAGATAATCGATACTAAAAAGAGTAGGTTAGATGTGCTGTAATAGTTGAATGACAGTCAGCATGAATTTCAGAGGAGGTGGTCCTGCTCCTCCACAATTTCTTTGAAGGCACTACAAATAGAAGTCAGTGAAATCCCTACAGTTTATTTGGATTTGAAGGCCTCTTGAGAAGATGCCACACGAAAGGCTACTAATTAAATTAAAATCCACGGGAATGAAGGGTAGAATGCGAGACTAGATAAGAAATTACTTTAATAGGAAACAGAGAGCTTGCGTGAAAGGTATAAAAATCAATTTTACAAAATCGTACCCAACAGCAGGGAGCCTTACTCACTGGGAACACACACAAGAAAATGGCAGGTTAGCTCCCCATGGTTTTTGGCCCATTATGGATGGATTCCCCAATATGTGTGCCCAGCATGTGAAGCTCCCTGCTGGGTGTGTAATTTTGTAAAATTGTCCCTACAGTGTCAGACTGGAAGAGGTTTTGAGTGGAGTAATACAAATGTCGGTGCTTGAACCCGTCTTGTTTCTTATCCATATAAATGACCTGCATGCAGAAAGCATTTGCAAGTTTGTTATGTTTGCAGACAATACTAACACAGTGGAGGGAAGGAGGATTTAGATCCTCCATGCTTTAAATGGCAAATTAAATTTAATACAGACAATTGCTCAGAATATTGGAAGAAAAAATATGCAACATTGAAATGCAACAAAGAGTACATAAATAGCACAGGAAGACTTTGAAAGGGACCTGGAAGTACACTATTAATGTCACAACAATGTGACAAAGCAAACTGAATGTTGGGATACATAGCCAGGCATTGGAATATAAACTTAGAGGCTATGGTGAGCATTTATAATGCACTGGTCAGACCCACCTGGAACACTGCATGTAATTCCGGTTGCCACATTTCAGAAAGTATATATGTGCATCAGAAAGGGTGCAAACAACGGTCCCAAGAATAAGGGGATGATCTACGAGGAAAGATTGGATAAGCTTAAGCTCTACTATCTAGAGAGAAAATTAATGGGGAACTCGACTAAGGTTTATGAATTATTATATGGTGTAGATAAGGTAAACCAGAATAATACTCTAAGATCAGAGGGGACATATATTTAAATTAGTGTAAAGTAAATTTAATACAGATTTTTTTAAAAAAATGTTTACTCAAAGATTACTAAACATTTAGAATGAATTAGCAGTTCAGGTAAAGAAGAATTTGGATTTGTACAGTGCCTATCACGACCTCAGGACATCCCAAAGCACTTCATAGCCAATGAAGTACACTTGCAGTGCAGACACTGCTGCAATGTAAGGAAACCTGGCAGCCAATTTGCACACAGCAAATGAGATAAATGACCATATAATCTGTTTAAACGAGGTTGGTTGAGGGATAAATGATTGCGATGACACCAGGAGAACTGCCCTGCTTTTCCTTGATAGTGCCATGCGATCTTTTACGTCCACATGAGAGGGCAGACGGGACCTCGGTTTAACGTTTCATCCGAAAGAAGGTAGCGGGATCAAAGATATCGGGGAGTTCAAGATGCAGTTGGATGCTGGGCGGGGTGAGTTGAAATACTGGAGGGTACAACTCGGTGGGCTGAATGGCCTTTTCTCATCCTTGACTTTTTTAAAGCTCTTATCCAACTGCAGCACGGAACAGAGCACACAAAGTGATCTTCGAGTTTCTGAAACTGACAAGCATTTCATAGAAAATAAATGTTTGTTGGGTGATTGGATTAAGTGCGCAAAGAAGAAGAGCGCTCCAAATTTCTGCTCATTTATGTTTTTAAGCCATCATAAGTGTACACAACATGTTTAGAGTTAAGCAAGGGCAGAGAATCAAATCTGAATTTCTCAATATTGACAGTTTAGGGTTTAAAGGAACCTAGTTCCTCAACAAAAATGACAGTGTGGAAATTTCCTTCCCAACATGTCTGGAACCAATGTATCACAGGCTTAAATTTAATTTTTAAAAATATCAATTTATTGCTTATTACTGTTCCTGTGCATGAGGATTTGTTATTATTGTTTCATTGTTCAGCCTGGAATAGATAAATTCAATTCAGATTATTAATCAATTTTTTCCCTTCTGAAGGTGTTGACTTGTGCTGGAGTATATGATTTCACAGTTGCCAACAGCCCACAATTAGCCAATTTTCACGTGCGACCCTAGGGGGTGAGTGGCAGCAGGTTTTTTTGACAGTGGGAAGCATTACAGCCTCACATGTGCAACTTTTAAGTAGGGGTCATTAGATGCCAATCAGAAGCAGGAAACCTGGCAGAATTGTTTTCCCCTTTGCCTAGGGACACTGGGGCCGATTGTAGTGACTCTATTGCTGCCTTGGCTGTGGTTAAGTGACTCAGTACAAACTGCAGTTTGAATCTTGGACTTTCCTGGTCTGATTGGGGAGTGAATTTAGGCACTGGCGGATCGGGGAGCTACCCAGATTAAAAATAAATGATTTGAATGCACAGAAACATCAAGGAACATATGACAAATATATGATTGGCAACGGATTTTAATGTGTTGTTTGTCATAATTGCTTGTTGTAAACAATTTTACAACACCAAGTTATCGTCCAACAATTTTATTTTAAAATCCACAAGCTTTCGGAGGCTTCCTCCTTCCTCAGGTGAATGTGGAAATGAAATCCTCGAACCTATCGCATTTATAAATCACAGAACAATGCCTGGTGATTACAGATAGTCTTTTCAACTGCCCGTTGCCAAGGCAACCAAAGTGTTCAGACAGACAGGTGTTACCTACAGGGCCACCGAATATACAAACGGCCAGAACTAAAAAAACAGATGATGTGGAGATGCCAATTAAAAAAAAAGAGCGAGAGAGGCAGAAACATAGAAACATCCGGAAGGAAAAGACAGCAATTGACCCGTTATATTAAAAACAGATAACATTTGTTCGCTGGTGGGGTAACGTGTAGCGTGACATGAACCCAAGATCCCGGTTGAGGCCGTCCTCATGGGTGCGGAATGGGTACACCCATGAGGACGGCCTCAACCGGGATCTTGGGTTCATGTCACGCTACACGTTACCCCACCAGCGAACAAATGTTATCTGTTTTTAATATAACGGGTCAATTGCTGTCTTTTCCTTCCGGATGTTTCTATGTTTCTGCCTCTCTCGCTCTTTTTTTTTAATTGGCATCTCCACATCATCTGTTTTTTTAGTTCTGGCCGTTTGTATATTCGGTGGCCCTGTAGGTAATACCTGTCTGTCTGAACACTTTGGTTGCCTTGGCAACGGGCAGTTGAAAAGACTATCTGTAATCACCAGGCATTGTTCTGTGATTTATAAATGCGATAGGTTCGAGGATTTCATTTCCACATTCACCTGAGGAAGGAGGAAGCCTCCGAAAGCTTGTGGATTTTAAAATAAAATTGTTGGACGATAACTTGGTGTTGTAAAATTGTTTACAATTGTCAACCCCAGTCCATCACCGGCATCTCCACATCATAATTGCTTGTGTCATCTCTAAACAACAGCCTCCATTGATATGGTGCCTATAAGGTAAAAGAAAATCCCCAGCCAGGAAAGGACAGATTAGAAGGGTGATCAGAAACTTGCTTGAAGAGATTGGTTTGGATGAAGTTTGTAAAGAAAGAGCAAAGTGCAGAGATGAAGGGGTTTAGGGAGAGAATTCCAGGTAACTAAAGGCTCTTCCACCAATCACTAAAATATCGACATTACCGAACCATTCTTGCACAACTCAAGATGACTGCTAAAGTACTCATGTTCCTGAAAAACACTGCCTTTAGTGACCTACCAATATAGATCTACAGGAACTCCTGTGTTTTTCCAGGAAAACAATCAGTATACAGGAAGGAAAATATGAAAAGACGTTCATCGAGTTACATCGAGTCCACAGCACAGAAACAGACCATTCGGCCCAACTGGTCTGTGCAGGAGTCTATGCTCCACACGAGCCTCCTCCCACCCCTCTTCATCTAAACCTATTAGCAATACCCTTCTGTTCCTTTCTCTCTCATGTGATTATCTAACTTCCCCTTAATGCATCTATGCTATTTGCCTCAACTACTCCTTTTGGTAGCGTGTTCCACATTCTTACCACTCTTTGGGTAAAGAAGTTTCTCCTGAATTCCCTAGTGGATTTATTAGTGAGTAGGGGAAAAATAGAGTATGAGAGTAAACTAGCAGAGAACATAAAAACTGACTGTAAAAGCTTCTATAAATATGTCAAGAGAAAAAGATTAGTGAAGACAAATGTAGATCCCTTATAGTCAGAAATGGGGGAAATTATAACGGGGAACAAAGAAATGGCAGAACAATTAAACACATACTTTGCTTCTGTCTTCACAAAGGAGGACACAAATAACCTTCCAGAAATGTTAGGGAACCAAGGGTCTAGTGAGAGGGAGGAACTGAAGGAAACCAGGATGAGTGAAAAAATAGTGCTAGGGAAATTAATGGGGCTAAAGGCTGACAAATCCCCAGGGCCTGATAATCTACATCCCAGAGTACTAAAGGAAGTGGCCCTCGAAATAGTGGATGCATTAGAGATCATCTTCCAAAATTCTATAGACTCTGGAACAGTTCCTACAGATTGGAGGGTGGCAAATGTAACCCCACTGTTTAAAAAAGGAGGGAGAGAAAAAACAGGGTATTACAGACCAGTTAGCCTAACATCAGTAGTGGGGCAAATGCTAGAGTCTAATATAAAAGATGTGATAACAGAACACTTGGAAGGCATTAACACGATTGGACAAAGTCAGCATGGGTTTATGAAAGGGAAATCATGCTTAACAAATCTACTGGAGTTTTTTGAGGATGTAACTAGTAAAATAGATAGGGGAGAACCAGTGGATGTGGTGTATTTGGATTTTCAGAAGGCTTTTGATAAGGTCCCACACAAGAGGTTAGTGTGCAAAATTAAATCACATGGGATTGGGGGGAATATACTGGCATGGATTGAGAATTGGTTGACAGACAGGAAACAGAGAGTAGGAATAAACGGGTCTTTTTTCCGGGTGGCAGGCAGTGACTAGTGGGGTACCGCAGGGATCAGTGCTTGGGCCCCAGCTATTCACAATATATATCAATGATTTGGATGAGGGAATTAAATGCAACATTTCCAAGTTTGCAGACGACACAAAGCTGGGGTGGAATGTGAGCGATGAGGAAGATGCAAAGAGGCTCCGATGTGATTTAGACAAGTTGGGTGAGTGGGCAAGAACATGGCAGATGCAGTATAACGTGGATAAATGTGAGGTTATCCACTTTGGTTGTAAAAACAGAAAGGCAGATTATTATCTGAATGGTGATAGATTGGGAAAAGGGGAGGTGCAACGAGACCTGGATGTCCTTGTACACTAGTTGCTGAAAGCGAGCATTCAGGTGCAGCAAACAGTTAGGAAGGCAAATGGTATGTTGGCCTTCAATGCAAGAGAATTTGAGTACAGGAGCAGGGATGTCTTACTGCAGTTATACATGGCCTTGGTGAGACCACATCTGGAGTATTGTGTGCAGTTTTGGTCTCCTTATCTGAGGAAGGATGTCCTTGCCATGGAGGGAGCGCAACGAAGGTTTACCAGACTGATTCCTGGGATGGCAGGACTGTCGTATGAGGAGAGATTGGGTCGACTAGGCCTATATTCACTAGAGTTTAGAAGGATGAGAGGTGATCTCATCGAAACATATAAAATTCTAACAGGACTAGACAGACTAGATGCAGGGAGGATGTTCCCGATGGCTGGAGAGTCCAGAACCAGGGGTCACAGTCTCAGGATACGGGGTATGCCATTTAGAACCGAGATGAGGAGAAATTTCTTCACTCAGAGGGTGGGGAACCTGTGGAATTCTCTACCACAGAAGGCAGTGGAGGCCAAGTCATTAGATGCATTCAAGAAATGATAGATATATTTCTTAATGCTAAAGGGATCAAGGAATATCAGGAAAAAGCGGGAACAGGGTACTGAGTTAGACAATCAGCTATGATCATTTTGAATGGCGGAGCACCCGAAGGGCCGAATGGCCTACTCTTGCTCCTATTTTCTATGTTTCTATCTTATATTTATGACCTCTAGTTCTGGACACCCCACAAGTGGAAACATTTTCTTTACGTCTACCCTATCAAACCCTCTCATTATCTTAAAGACCTCTATAAGGTCCCCCCTCAACCTTCTCTTTTCTCGAGAGAAGAGTCCCAACCTGTTCAGCCTTTCCCGATAAGGATATCCTCGTGAACCTTTCTTGCACCTTCTCCAATGTCTTTACATTATTTTACTATGGAGACCAGAGCTGTGCATAGTGTCTAATCAAGATTCTATACAAGTTTAAAATCACTTCTCTGCTTTTCAATTCTATCCCTCTTGAAATGAAGCCCAGTGCTTGGTTTGCCTTTTTATGGCCTTATTAATCTGCAACGCTACTTTTAGTGATTTGTCTATCTGAACCCCTGGATCTCTTTACTTCTCCACTCCATTTAGACTATTATCCAAGGACTATTGATCTCCTTATTCATCCTATTAAAATGTACTACTTGGCACTTATCTACATTGAAATTAATTTGCCAATTACACACCCATTCTGCAAGTTTATTAATGTCTTCTTGCATTTTGGCGCATTTCCTTTATATTAACTACACCCCTAAATTTGGTGTCGTCCACAAATTTTGAAATTATACTTCCAATTCCTGAGACCAATCTTATTGAATTCTTTGAAGAAGTAATAGAAAGAGTGGACAAGGGTAATGTTGTAAATGTAATATATTTGGATTTTCAAAAGTCCTTCGATAAGGTGCTGCATTGTAGCCTCATGACTAAGGTCAGAGCATGTGGAGTCAGGGGACAGGTAGCAGAATGGATAACAAGCTGGCTACAAAACAGAAAACAGAGAGTAGGGGTTAGGGGTAGCTACTCAGACTGGCAAAAGGTGGGAAGTGGTGTTCCACAGGGATTGTTGCTGGAACCACTGTTGTTCTCAATTTACATAAACGATTTGGACAAGTCTGACTTTCCCTTCTGAAATACATACTGACTATTCTTTATTATATTTTCATTTTCTAGATTTTTTCTATTACATCTTTCAACAAAGATTCCATTATCTTTCCTACCACCGATGTTAAGCTAACCGGTCTATAGTTCCCTGGACTTTATCTAGCTCCCTTATTAAATATAGGAATAATATTAGCTGTCCGCCAGTCCTGTGGCACTATTCCCTTTTCTAATTAATTTTCATATACATGTAATAGTGCCTCTGCTATCTCTTCCCTAACTTCTTTAAATATGCGGTATGCAATCCATCCGGACCGGGGGTCTTATCCTAAGTTTGATTACTTAATCAATTATCTCCCCCCTATTTTTCTCAAGTGGCTTTATATCTTTTTTGATCTCTTGTTCTAACGTCATGCCCACCTTGTTAGTCTCCCTGTAAATACTGAGGCAAAGTAACTATTCAATATTTCTCCCATTTCACGGTCATTACCTGTGAGTTTATGTTGTGCATCCCTCAGTGGCCTTATCCCTATTCTGATTTTTCTTTTGTTATTTATGTGTTTGTAGAATACTCCACTATTTTTTTAATATTCCTTGATAGTTTAATTTTGTAATTCCTCTTTGCTTTCCTAATTGTTTTTTTGACTTCTTTTCTAACCTCTTTGTAATCCCTTTTGTCATCCTTCTCTTTATTGTCTATGTACTTAGAGTATGCCTTTTTCTTTCGTTTCAATTTCACCCTCTCTCTTTATTCATTCGTGGTATTTCATTATTGGCTAGTTTGTTCTTGTTTTTTTTTAAGAGGAATATATTTCTCCTGAACTCTATTGATCACTGTTTTAAATATTTTCGACTGTTGTTCTATCTCTTTATCTGTCAATTTTTTTCCCCAGTTTATCTTCCCTAGTTCCAATCTCATCCCCTCAAAATTAGCTTTTTTTCAATCTATTACTTTGGTCTTTGTCTTATTTATGTCTTTCTCAACATTATTTTAAACCTTATTATGTTATGATTGCTATTGCCTAGATGTTCCCCTACACTTACTTCTCTTATCTGCTCTGGTTCATCTCCCATTACTAGATCCAGCAGTGATTCCTCTCTTGTTGGGCTTCTCACATACTGGGTAAAAAATGAGCCCTGTACACACTGTAAAAACTCCATTCCCTTTTCCCCTTTCCCTGCCTCTTCTTGCCAGTTTATTTGGGGGTAGTTGAAATCTCCCATGATTATTATTTGATGTTTTTTATTCATTTCATAATGCTGAGAAGACAAAGAGAGTGAGCAGAAGGGAGAGTACACAATAAAACAGAGCTAGTACGTGTACAATACCTACATGTACTCTGGTTCTGTAGTCCACTGAAGGGCTGTAGTGATTTTAAAACTGGATATCGCAGGGTTCTTCAAACTAGCAATTTTTAATACATGGCCTCATTGTGCCAGTGGTACTTTTGACATATACCGGCATGTCAGGATTAACTGTTTTGTGTACATACTTTTTAAAAAAACACTACCTTTTTGTTGCTATATTTTCACTCCTGTAGAAACTCAGGCAAAAATATATTGGAAAACAGCCAAGGAACTTTGGTAAAATGCATTTTGTACAGGAAATGTCTGATTATGATGTGGGGACAGTTTTGTCAATTTCAACAATAAATCAATGAGTCAGACCCCCATGCTGTACTGAGTAAGGAGACAATCTTTATACAAAGAGCACCTGAGGTCATCGATAATGACCACCTTTATAGTGAAGTCCATCTATAAAGGTGGTCATTATAGATGGACTTCACTTGGGATGCCATTTCTTCACCATGCATTGTTCAGTCTACACCAACTTATGACTAATAGGAAGGCTAGCATAGAAATGAGGAAAGGACACCTGAACTTAAAAATTGCGAGTCATCTCCTGATGCTTTGATGGGTGGAAGAGTTAAACTGTTCTGATATTCTGTTAGTCCAATTGACATTGAGCTATTCTAAAGCCATCTGGATGGGTGAACAGTTCTAAAATACAGAGTTTAAAGAACTGTAACATGTTCTGAGAATTTAAGCATTTCCACCTTCTCAAGAGATGTGTGCCCAGTGTAATCATAATAAAGAAACCGTGACAGGTTTCAACACCATGACCTGTTTTAGCACCTGACGATCGAGTATAACATTCAGTTTCATCCCTCCTTCAGTCAAAATTGTGGGCTAATGTTCACCACAGTTCCTACGTAAATTGTGCAGTTATCTCGGCGTTAAGGATAGAGTTTGGGGAAAGGAATTATTCAACATACTTCACATAACCAAGCAGGCACATTTTAAATGCAAAACAATGAATAAGGCATTCCATTTGGCTCAATGGATAAAAACATCTTGTGCTGTGGTATACAGCCATACAGATTATGAGGTCCCATGTTTAATGTTGCATGATCTGATGGCAGCTGTAATGGTGGGGGTGGGGGGGCGGGCGGGTATTACAATTGACCTCAGCAGCCTGGGTTGGGAGAAGGGGAATAAATCATCCGTGGTTCCCTCTCCATCACTATCCAATGGTGCCTACTGGACATTCAACATCTAGGCTCACACGTATGAAGATTGACAAGTCAGGCGAGGTACTGAAGAATTGCTGGTGCCTGTATAAATAGAACTCAGCAAGAGTCGGCATTTTCATGGGAGAAGGGAGAGAGGAAAACAAAGATTGAAGATAGGATAACTTTGGGTCGAAGATCGGGATAGAGTTGAAATTAGTGCCAACATCTGCACAAAGTTCCTTTCACTTCTTGTAACAAAGTCAAAGATACTAATGCTGCTGCCAAGAAAACTCAGTCTTTATGTAATGCTCATAAAAATCCCTTTAGGATATTAAAGACTTTTTTGAACAATGCTGTATCAAGTACTTTGCTACTCAGATCAAAAATAATCTTTAAGCATAATACAGTCAAAAACTCAGCAAGCAAATCATTTGAATTAAAAAGTGACACCGTTAGTCTCTATCATTAAAAGAATTACACAAACAGAAGCAATTCATACTTGGCTCAGCTGTTCTGAGTCACAAGTCTCTCTTGCCCAAACCTTTACCTGTGCACGGCAATATTAGCAGATACTTTATAGATGCTGGTTACGTGTCTGGCCAAGTAGCAGATATTCTAAATGGTCATAACAAACCCCTAGGGGGGCACGTGGACACAAATCTGTTCCAGGCTTCGAATTTAGAATTTTTCTATGGGAACCAAACACTAATTCCAGGAATTGTCAGCTGGGAACTCCTGGCAGGAGCTGAGAGTAGGAGTAGTGCTAGAAATGGCTTTTAATTTATACCACACAGCAAAACAAAAACAGTACTTTTAAGGCCTGATTTGAGTAGGAGTTAAATTTAGTTTTGCCAACTGACAACTTACAGGAGCTGCTGCAGTAAGGGTAACTGGCTCTCAGGCTTGTTCTCTGTTTGAACGTTGTACTTATTGTATGTGTTGTGGGGGTGGGGAGAAATATTTCAGCAATAATCATTTTCATAAGCTCTGTACTTTGAGAGCACAGTGATTTATAAAAGGCACTTACCTCCATTTTGAAAATGCAGTGTCTCAGCGCTCTGCCACAATATTGTTCAGATTATGCTTCTTGATTCTAGTGCACAGGAGGGAGCCTGTGCTAACACACTCAAAACAAACTTAAATACTTCCAACAACTATTCTTAATTTATGTTGGAATTAACGATATCCACTGCAAATGGCTGCCTGTCAGGTCTGCTCTCATTTTCAATTCGTCACATGGGGGAAAGATTTCCCTTATGTTCTTTATAAATTGGTTTACGATTTCGCTATCGCTAGTGCACAGGAAATCTTCCTCCATGGGCCATGTTACACAAATTAGATTCCTCATGGCTCTCAGCAAATAGCACGTACAATTCTAAAATGGAGTAAGGTGTTAACTGAACAGTTTTGACTGCTTTACAACAGAAATTTCAGGGTCGGGGGGGGGGGGAGCAAAATTCCTCTTTTATCAATTTAATACCGCCCTAATGAATTAGCAGGAATGCATGGACACAGAACACAATCTCTGAGAATGTGATTTTGTTTCCAGGCCATTAATGTTGGAGAAAAACAAGTATACTTATTAAAAGAAGAATCCATTCCTTTAGTGTCCTTCTCTTTGGTGAACTGATCCCCATAATTTGTTAGATGCAGAAATGTGTGCTTTTCAGCAAAACTTCTGCCATCAGCAAAAGCAGTTTGGTCAATGAGGGGGAGGCATGGAACCACAATGTTATGGAAATGGTAACTGACTGTTAAATAAGGACAGTAAGGCTCAAATGGATGCATGTATGTGTACGCTGTTGTGCAGGTGCTATTCACTAAACTTTACCAATCAGCAGAGGGACAATTTGGAGAGGTTTGAATTATTAGGACATCGGCATCCCGTTACTGACCTACATACAGCGTAAATAGCACAAAGCATTGTTTTTAACTACATTTTTTTCTTTAAAACTCACACATGGACAATGCGAGAAACCCCTTAACCATCATTGTGCCCCTACCACGAGGGTGTTCTGTTTTGTATTAACTTTCCCATTCCTTTGTCGGTGCCTGCTCAATTGACATGCAGTGATGATCCTACATTGCTGAATGGAGCCTCCACCTTGAGCTAACAACGTCAGAAAGTCATGCTTCAACTGTTCGTGTAAAAATCATCCCAACATTAATCTGTTCAGTCTCAAGTTCTATTCAGACTTCAGCAGAAGACTTATTTGGCAGGAATCTCTTCAGGTGGTCATGGTCTGATAGCTAGATTCCTGGGTCACCACAGCAACAACAACTGGCCAACCATGACATCTACCAAACTTTCAGACTTTCCAAATACTCTGGATCCAATTAATTACACACAAACGGCTCTCAGAACACTTGCCCATGTTGAGGCCAAATTTTGCAAAACAGCTATAATCTATTAGGTGGCTTGTGATGCCAACAACTGGAGTTGTATGGTCTTTTGACGTTCAGCTCCCTGCCTGCCACCCGCTGTGAGTGTTCTTCCTGGCTGGGCAGAATCACATGTATCAAGTACGGGGACCACCTTCTCCTTCATTTGCTACTTTGGGTAACTTCGCCTGCATTGGAGTCTTAATCTTGGGGCTTCCTAAAGACATCTTAATGGATCTACAAATTCATTTTGCAGTGCTCTCTCAAATAACCAGAGGTGGATGTGTCAAAAGAGCTGGTCCTACAGCTGACTACCTCAGATGTTTACACTCTCTGCATTCTAACTGTTTACTCCCCTGAATTGCATTACTGATCTTTTGTATACTTCAGTGTTAAACTTTGTTTAAGTTTGTGACATGCCAAAAGATTTCATTTGTGGTTGGCTCTTAACTGTCCTTTGAAGTAGCCTAGCAAGCCATTCAGTTGTATCAAATCACTACAAAGAATTCAAGAAGGCCTCTCTCTAAGGCAACTGGGGATGGGCTATAAATGCTGGCCACATCAGCGATGCCCACATTCTGAGAGTTAATAAAAAGACAAGCCCTTCGACGGCTGAGCTAGGCTACATCTTAAATACATAAGGACTGTTACTACTTCTTCTGAACCAAAGTGTGCACCCTTATGCATGTTGTGAATCTGATAGCAAGCTATAGGACTAACAGTTATCTTTTAATTATGTATAATGCATCAGAAACCACATAGGATGGCCAACATGCTCTCTCCCGTCTATTCCAAAAGGTGGGAAATACCACACTTCCAGCTAATAAGTCTGTTTACAAATAATATAATTACAGAGAAGCAGAAAGATACAGCAAAATGCTGATAGTGCAAATACTTAGAAAACAATAAAAATTGAATCAGTCCACAGAGGCTAAATATCTTCTTTGCAATGTCATTCTTACACAGTCTGATAATCCTTCCTGATGTGATGATTATACATAGGTGAGGCGACATTCTTGCCTACTACATGGAGTGCAGAGTGGAGATTATCCAGTTTGATGGATTCCTGGCGCGAAGTTAGCCGAGCTGACTTTGCATTGTCCCTAGTGAATTTACTGGGTAAGCCTCAATCAAATAATTTTGGAGCTCCTCGCTGGATACCTGCCTATGAGGTGAGCCTGCTTTGGTGGTGGGGGGAGGGGAGAGAAGAATTGCTGCTGGGCTCCAGTCTCCACCTTGAACTTTAGTAAGGAAAGACAGCTTCTATTTTAACTCTGGTTATTTCTAGAACACTTTTACCCTGTGCGTCTAAAGTCAAATAAAGATAAACACGTGAAGAATGGTGACTTGGGGAAGATACCAGGAAACACCCAGCGTTGTGGAACTGTGCTCCAGCAAGGAGTCGGAACCTTCAATGGAGGATGAATGGAAAGAAGAAAATTGGTGCAAGAAGAAAACCCAAAAACCCCAAGAATATTTTCCTTGATACCATTAAGATTAATTTCAATTTTGGCCACTATGCAACATTACTTGTATATTATAATAGGTGAGATTCTATATCCTTTTGACGTCAAATAATTAATTCACACACCACTTCTCAGCATATGTAATTTAGGTTTGAGCATAAACTTAATAAATTACAGAAAGAGTTAAAATACCAAAGAAGTTACAAAGAATGTTTTAAAGCAGCATACAAGATTGTGAGCACATTCAAACTGTGTGCGCACTCAAAACATTTCTCCTAATTCTTGAGCCTGTCCAAAGAAATTACTTTGGTGCTGACCCATAAATCCAGGCCATCTTTGTTTTAACAAGCGAGAGACCTTTGGCTGCTTTATGGCAGAGCCCCAACCACAAGGAGTCTCGGGTTCTGACTGAAATCATAATCATTATGAAGAAGGAAATTAAATATAATATCAGTGGAGAATATTTTCATAGCAGAAACCTTTTGAGGCCCATTCCGGGCCCACTCTGCTAGCAGTGCTTACTAATGTTTTTGCCCACTGATGGAGTTTGGTTCATTATCAAATTAATCAAATCAAGATGCCCGGGGAATGTGAGTCAGTGCTCCCTGTATGTTAGGCTAAAGCTCTTGTGCACAGACATCGCCCTTACTTGCATAGTCATTAAAAAGGCAATATCTAACCTCTGTGGTAAAATATTTTTAAAACCCCAAAACAACAATGTGAATAAAACATTGTAAAAAAAAAGGCACATTAGCAATTACATACTCATTGCAGTGTTTCAGGAAAACACCAAAAAGAATTTAAAGTACAGTATTTATGCACCCATATTGAAAACTCTCTAAATTATTGTCTGTACGGAACTACTTCTGAGTCAAGATATCCAGAGACATGAGTCCATGTGGAGAAAATTATAAACAAGAGGAAAAACTGCTTGGAAAATAATAAAAAAGTAGACCAATTAAAATGTATGCACTCTAAAAATGAAAAAGGAGGCTTTAATTTTTAAAATTCATCTTCAGTGGCAGATATTTCCCTTTTAGCATGTGTGCATGTGTGCTAGCAGTAGAAATCCTCACAGTTGCTCATTGAATACCTTCCATGTTAGTTTGCCTCAAATCTGTTGCAAATCGGCATAACTGTTTTTCTTTCGGGAAAAAGGAAAGAAAGACTTGCATTTATATAGCTCCTTTCACGACCTCAGAATGTCCCAAAGCACTTTATGGCAAATGAATTACTTTTGAAGTGTAGTTACTGTTGTAATGTAGGAAATGTAGCAGCCAATTTGTGCACAGCAAGGCCCCACAAACAGCAACGTGATCATGACCAGATAATCTGTAGAACATTGTGTACTTAGTTTTTTAATATTCTAAGGCTTGAAAATTAGCAAACTGGCCTCTCTGATCAGAGATTTCCTCTGAAGAACGCACCTTAATGTCACATGATGACACGACCAAAAAAGTGATAAAAAGGGAGAAAATAGAATATGAAAGTAAACGAGCAAGAACTATAAAGACGGATTGTAAGAGCTTCTACAAGTATGTAAAAAGGAAGGGAGTAGCAAAAGTAAATGTTGGTCCCCTAGAGGTTGAGAGAGGAGAAATTATAATGGGGAATCAGGAAATAGCAGATCCGTTAAACAAATATTTTGTATCCGTCTTCACAGTAGGAGACACAAAAAGCATACCAAAAATAGTGAGGAACCAAGGGGTAATTGAGAGTGAGGAACTTAAAACAATTACTATCACCAGAGAAAAAGTACTGGACAAACTAATGGGACTAAAAGCCGACAAATCCCCTGGGCCTGATGGCCTACGTCCTGGGGTTCTAAAAGAGGTGGCTACAGAGGTAGTGGATGCGTTGGTTATGATCTTCCAAAATTCTCTAGATTCTGGAATGGTCCCCGTGGACTGGAAGGTAAGCAAATGTTACCCCGCTATTCAAGAAGGGAGGGAGAGAGAAAACAGGGAACTACAGGGTAGTTAGCCTCACATTGGTCATTGGGAAAATGCTGGAATCCATTATTAGGGAAGTGGTAACAGGGCACTTTGAAAATCATAATATGATTAGGCAGAGTCAACATTCTTTTGTGAAAGAGAAATAGTGTTTGACAAATTTATTCAAGTTTTTTGAGGATGCAACTAGCAGGGTAGATAAAGGGGAACCAGTAGATGTAGTATATTTGGATTTTCAAAAGACATTCGATAAGGTGCCACATAAAAGGTTGTTACACAAGGTAAGGGCTCTTGGGGTTGGGAGTAATATATTAGCATGGATAGGGGATTGGTTAAAGGACAGAAAACAGAGAGTAGGGATAAACGGGTCATTCTCAGGTTGGCAGGCTGTAACTAGTGGGGTGTCGTAAGGATTGGTGCTTGGGCCTCAGCTATTTACAATCTAGATTAATGACTGAGATGAAGGGACGATTGTAATGTATCCAAGTTTGCTGACGATACAAAGGTAGGCAGGAAAGCAAGCTGTGAGGAGGACACAAAAGGCTCAATTTTAAAACCGAGCCGGGAAGGGGGTGGGGGGTCAAATTGAGGTCGGGAAACCTATTCGTACGGGTTTCCTGGACGTCCGTACGATTTTGACGTAAGGGCGTGTTTTATTTATTTTTTGTCGGTTTCCTGTTGGGGATCAGAGGATCGGAGTGGGGGGGGGGGGAGGATCGGGGTCGGGAGGATCGGGGTTCACGATCGGGGGGGAGGGGGGCCTGGATCATTGAGGGGTCGGTGCAGTTAGGCTTGTTGGGCCTGGCAGAAGTGTTCCTGCTCCTTTGGGCCCACAAGCTGTGCCTTTCTAGGTTAGTTTCGGGCCATCTCGCCTTCTTTCACGAGGTGTAAAACAGAAGGCCTGGGAATCCCGACCACCCGGGGTTGAAATCGGGAAGTCCAGAAAAATGGAGGCCCAAAGCCTCCTTGAAAGGTTTTAAGGCCTGACCCGCCTCCTGAGAACGGGTTGGTCACCCACCCCTCTTCCCGCCATGGTGAAAACTGGAAAGGGGCGGGTTGGAGGCGCACAGGGGCAGGTGGGCACATTGAAATGGTAGCAATTTTCAATGCCCCCTCCCCCTGCCCCCAATCCAACTGTTTTTCACTTTGAAAATTGAGCCCAATGAGTCAGCAAAGGGATAAAGACAGATTTCGTGAGTGGGCAAGAAGGTGGCAGATGGAGTATAATGTGGGGAAAGGTGAGGTTATTCACTTTGGTAGAAAGAATAGAAAAACAGAATATTTTTTAAATGGTGAGAAACTATTAAATGTTGGTGTTCAGAGAGACTTGGGTGTCCTCGAACAAGAAACAAAAAAAGTTAGTATGCAGGTGCAACAGGTAATTAGGAAAGCAAATGGCATGTTGGCCTTTATTGCAAAGGGGTTGGAATATAAGAGTAAGGAAGTCGAACTACAGTTGTACAGGGCTTTAGTGAGACCTCACCTCAAGTACTGCGTATAGTTTTGATCTCCTTATCTAAGGAAGGAAATACTTGCCTAGGAGATGGTGCAACCAGGGCTCATTAGATTAATTCCTGGGATGAGAGGGTTGTACTATGAAGAGGTGATGAGTGGAATGGGTCTATACTCTCTGCAGTTTAGAAGAATGAGAGGTAATCTCATTGAAACATAAAAGATTAGGAGGGGCCTTAACAGGGAAGATGCTGAGAGATTGTTTCCCCTGGCTAGACAGTCTAGAACTAGGGAGCAGAGTCGCAGGATAAGGGGTCAGCCATTCAAGACTGAGATGAGGAGAAATTTCTTCACTCAGAGGGTTGTGAATCTTTGGAATTCTCGACCCCAGAGTGCTGTGGATGTTGAATCATTGAATATATTCAAGGCTGAGATAGATAGATCTTTGGACTCGAGGGGAATCAAGGGATATGGGGATCGGGCGGGAAAGCGGAGTTGAGGTCAAAGATCAGCCATGATCTGATTGAATGGCAGAGCAGGCTCAAGGGGCTGTATGGCCTACTCCTGCTCCTATTTCTTATGTTCTTATGACACGTTAGGAATTACTGATTCAAATCATCTGTGGCTACACACAAATAGTCTCAAGAAACAGATTTCATTTGAAGAATGTTCGAGAGTAGGAATAAATGGTTCTTTTTCGGGGTGGCAGGCAGTGACTAGTGGGGTACCGCAGGGATCAGTGCTAGGGCCCCAGCTATTCACAATATATATCAATGATTTGGATGAGGGGACCAAATGTAATATTTCCCAGTTTGCTGATGACACAAAGCTAGGTGGGATCGTGAGTTGTGAGGAGGATGCAAAGAGGCTTCAAGGCGATTTGGACAAGTTGAGTGAGTGGGCAAATATATGGCAGATGCAGTACAATGTGGATAAATGTGAAGTTATCCACTTCGGAAGGAAAAGCAGAAAGGCAGAGTATTATTTAAATGGTGATAGATTGGGGAATGTTGATGTACAAAGGGACCTGGGTGTCCTTGTACACCAGTCAATGAAAGCAAACATGCAGGTGCAGCAAGGTATGTTGGCCTTCATTGCAAGAGGATTTGAGTATAGGAGCAAGGATGTCTTACTGCAGTTATACAGGGCCTTGGTGAGACCACACCTGGAGTATTGTGTGCAGTTTTGGTCTCCTTACCGAAGAAAGGATATACTTGCCATAGAGGGAGTGCAGCGAAGGTTCACCAGACTGATCCCTGGAATGGCAGGACTGTCGTATGAGGAGAGATTGGGTCGACTCAGCCTGTATTCACTCGAGTTTAGAAGAATGAGAGGGGATCTCATTGAAACATATAAAATTCTATACAGACTGGATGCAGGGAGGATGATTCCCCTGGCTGGGGGGGATCCAGAACGAGGGGTCACAGTCTCAGGATACGGGGTAGGACATTTAGGACTGAGATGAGGAGAAATTTCTTCACTCAGAGGGTGGTGAACCTGTGGAATTCTCTATCACAGAAGGCTGTGGAGGCTAAGTCACTGAATATATTTAAGAAGGAGCTAGATAGATTTCTAGACACAAAACGCTTCAAGGGGTATGGGGAGAGAGCGGGAATATGGTATTGAGATAGAGGATCAGCCATGATCATATTGAATGGCGGAGCAGGCTCGAATGGCCGAATGGCCTAATCCTGCTCCTATTTTTTATGTTTCTACGCTACACAAAAATTACAAGATTTCCAAATATATTTGTAATGATTAATAATCTGAGTTTTGCTTCGGTGTTGAGTTGAAATTTTAAGGTCGATTTTGCTGCCACTTGCTGCCATGGAACGCCCTGTTCTCCAAATGTACAAATGTGAGGAAAAAGGGGCAGAAGCCTGGTGAACCAAATCTCCGCCCTTTTAATACTGCCCGAGGATTTCCTGGGTGTGGGGGGGTGGGGCAGAGTTTAGCCAACACCTGCAGTAGGCAAAGTTCAGTTCGAGGCATGTAGACCAGCTGCATTGAGACATTCTTAGCCTCCTGTCTTATTTTTCTGAAGGCTCCTCAACTGGCTGCCCCAATGCTGGGGTGCTTCATACATATGGCACTGTGGCCTGCCCCCAGTCCCCCGTCAATTGGAAAGTCTGTAGGGATCCTGATGGAAGGCTACAGCGCGGAGGTACGCACTTCTCACAAAATTTTAAATGCCCCATTAGGTAACAGTGTTAATGGAACTTTCTGGCTGCCAATCTCTGAGGCCCAAAACAACCTGGCATGGGGCAGCCTTGATATGCCCTGCCAGAGGTGCTGCTGAGTCATGTTTAATAGTGCAGGACAGGAAATCCTGAAATACTTGGGCCTAGACATGACCAGAACAATCCAGAGAAGACTGACTTTCATACTGAAGTTCTGCATCTACAGACAGGTCCTGGGTGGCACAGTGGGTTAGACATTATCCTTTCACCTCAGGGGCCTGGTGAAAGTCCAACGCAAGCTGAAGAAAATCTCTATTTACTTCCAGCAAGGATCCTTTGTGAATGAGGTTGGGCAATCTCAATCCAGTTCCTAGCGGAAAATGGGCCGACAGCACAAAACTGTCCCTAATTGTGCACTAATAGGCCTAAGAAAGTTGTGGGAAATGGGAGAGAAATACCAACTTGGTGCGTGTAGAGGATGCTCTTCTGAACTACATTACTGGGAAAGAGTCAAGGGAGCTTCACTATGTATATAGCTGAGCTGGAGTACCTGATGTTGGCACTGGGTGACTGAAATTAAAAGTGTACAATTCTCTGGCAATAACATTCCTCACTTTGATGTGCATAAAAAGCAAACAAATCATCTAGGAGACTGAGGGAAAACCCAATTCAGTACCACCTGGAGTATGAACTAACAAATGGTATGGTAATGTAGACAAAGATATCTGCAGGCTGAATTGTCCCAGCCTCTTGACCAAAGGAGCACAGCACAAATGGGAGCAGAGGAGCAAATTAATTGACTTATATGGAAATTTATCATCTCAGCTACAAGACTGGACCTAAGCAGTGAATGATATTTATATAATGTGACATTTAGCCATGACTATCAGACTTTATACAGTATCCTACCAGATGTTGATGTAAATGTCAACACAGTTGAAAAATCTGATATTTCAACATTGTCCATTTTTTTAATAATAAAGTAACATGATATCTGCATTTATACAATGCCTTCACACTGAAGTTCTCTGAGTACTTCATACAATGACTCACTTTTGAAGTGCAGTGACTGCTGTTACGTAGGTTTGCATATGTCAGCAATTTTACTGAAATGTCAACTTTTCCAGAATCTCTGCAAATTCTTCCAAGAGCCATTTCTAAGAGGGATAGCAAACCGGCTAGCATTAAATGTCATCATTTGCCCCATTTTCACTATTAATATTGCACTATGACAACAATTACGCTGATGTAAAATAGGGTCAAAGTAACAGCGTCAGGTGGATGTAAAAGATCCCATGCCGCTATTTGAAGAGAAGCAGGGGAGGTTTCCAGTGCTCTGGCCAACATTTATCTCTCAAACAACACGATCCAAAAAACAGATTAATTGGTCATTTATCTTACTGCTATTTGTGGGACCTTGCTGTGTGGAAATTGTTTGCCATGTTTGCCTGCATTAATACAGTGACTACACTTCAAAATGTGCTTTGGGGCATCCTGAGACTATGAAAGGTTCTCAATAAATGCAAGTTCTTTCTTTCTATCTCACAGAAATAGTGCAGGACAATCAGCCAAAAGGCTCAAAAAACTCATTAAGTATGGAGAGGGTTGATGAGGGTAGTGCAGTTGATGTTGTGTATATGGACTTTAAAAAGGCATTTGATAAAGTACCACATAATAGACTTGTTAGCAAAATTAAAGGGACAGTGGCAGTGTGGATACAAAATTGGCTAGGAGACAGAAAGCAGAGAGTAGTGGTGAACAATTGTTTTTCAGACTGGAGGGAAGTATACAGTGGTGTTCCCCAGGAGTCAGTATTAGGATCACTGCTCCTTTTGATATACATTAATGACCTAGACTTGAGTATAGAAAGTATAATTTCAAAGTTTGCAGATGACATGAAACTCAGAAATGTAGCATATAATGTGAAGGATGGTAACAGACTTCAGGTGGATGAAATGGGCAGACACATGGCAGATAAAATTTAACGCAGAGAAGCGTGAAGTGATACATTTTGATAGGAAGAACGAGGTGAGGCATTATAAACTAAATGATACAATTTTGAAGGGGTGCAGGAACAGAGAGACCTGGGGGTGCGCAAACACAACTCTTTGAAGGTGCCAGGACAAGTTGAGAAGGCTGTTAAAAAAGCATATGGAATCCTGGGCTTTATTAATAAAGGCATAGAGTACAAAAGCAAGGAAGTTATGCAAAACCTTTATAAAACACTGCTTAGGTCACAGCTGGAGTGTTGTGTTCAATTCTTGGCACCACACTTTAGGAAGGATGTCAAGGCCTTAGAGACGGTGCAGAAGAGATTTACTAGAATGGTGCCAGGGATGAGGGACTTCAGTTATGTGAAAAGACTGGAGAAGCTGGGATTGTTCTCCTTAGAACAGAGAAGGTTAAGGGGGGATTCGATAGAGGTGTTCAAAATCATGAATGGTTTTGATAGAGTCAATAAGGAGAAACTGTTTCCAGTGGCAGAAAAGTTGGTAACCAGAGGACACAGATTTAAGGTGATTGGCCAAAAGACATGAGGAAATTTTTTGTGCGCAGGAAATTGTAATGATCTGGAATACATTGCCTGAAAGGGTGGTGGAAGCAGATTCAATAGTAACTTTCAAAAGGGAATTGGATAAATACTTGAAGGGAAAAAATTTACAGGACTATGGGGAAAGAGCAGGGGAGTGGGACTAATTGGATTGCCCTTTCAAAGAGTCGGTACAGGCACAATGAGCCGAATGGCCTCCTCCTATGCTGTACCTATTATGATACCATGATGCTAACATCACTAAGGAATTCTGGTCATTTTTCAAATCTACTATTCATATTGTTTTAAAAGTATAGCCGTTCCCTAATGAGTAATAGCTTGGCCCTTTTTCACTTCTGGCAAGGTCATGTGCTAAATCCAACTAGCTTATAAAGTTGGTTTGCTAAGTACTGCACTTGGAACCAGAATTACCATGTTATAGTTTCCCACAGAGGATAATAAATTTTAAAAGGTGACTGAATTTCTGCCCAAAGATCACATTATCTGTACTGCAGTACTCTTAGCAAGTCAAGTGATGCGCCTAGACCAACAAACAGACTTCAGTGGGAAGGAGAATCGGGCACGGCATAAACAAGCTTCTTATTTGCTATCAGCCCATTGCTGAGCAGCCATGACTAAAGATCTGGTTGTTCATGCAGCCATTTTATTTGTCTGATTAATTCACTTTGACTCATCAAAGAACTGTGTAATGCAGAATCCTCCTGCTCTTGGATTATACATAGCCAAAATGATGGTTTTGGTGTTATTATTTGCCTTGAGGGCATTAAGAGTGAACCACCTTGTGTAGGGCTGGAGACACAAGTAGGCTAGGCTGGGTAGCAGTAACAGGTTCCATTTCCTGAAGGATATTTGTGAACCAGTTGGGTTTTACGACAATCTGGCAGCTTTCATGATCATTTTTTCTGGTGCCAGCCCATAAATGATCAGATTTATTGAATTCAATTTCACAATTTGCCATGATGGGATTTGAACTTATAACTTCTACTTTGTTAGTCCAGTATCACAACCACTAGGCTACTATCAGGTAATTACCTCAGGATCATTTAAATAAACCACTTGCCCCAAGTTACCAGACAATTCGATTATTTCCAGCCTTGAGTTTTAGAATTGTTCCAGTCTCGTCTTTACATTTTTGCTCCTATTTTCCCTTTGCCTACACCTTTTGAAATGAATGCTGTTCAAATTCAGTCAGTTGACACAGGCAAGTCATCAATTTTGCCATGAGATCCAATTTTTGCTCCACAAGTCTACAGTCACTTGGTGGCTTTTTATCTAGGTGGTGGGGAGTATGGACAAGAGAAGACTATGCCCCATGGCTAAAGTCATGCAATTATTGGTAGAATTCTTACTTGCAATATTTTTTAAAAGCACCTTTGTAGTTAAGCTTATTACATGAGTTAAAAAAATAAAGTTGCTTGCACTGTCCTTTGCTTCCACCCCCTCCCCCCTCAACAATTGCCTTAAGACTACAGGTCTTTTGCCTATGCCATAATGTGTCACTGCCATGTATTATTGCCTATGGTGCCAGTAGCAGTAAAAGGTAAGACAAGGGTAATGGAATGACACTCCAGGACCTTTTGTTGGTCCAGTTAAGTGGGAAATATCAAATAATACAATGTTCATGGCCTAGTAAGTAGATTTGTTTTAAAAAGATGAGACGATTACATCAAGGTTAGTTCCTATTTTTAATGTGCTCTTCATAAAGAAACAAAATCTACCATAGTGTTTAAACTGATTTATTCCCTTCAGAATCTACATCAAACATATTCCACTATCTGAAATATTTTGATGAATTAACTCGTGTCAAGAAACAATTTTCTTAAATGAGTTGATTAACCTCTAGACTTTGGCAGGTCAAGGAAAAAGGATTGGACTTGCTTTGTGACATTCAAGTTAGAAACCAATGGGTACTTACCAGTCTCAGCAGCAGGACACTTGCGAATGGTGAAGATTTGCCCAAGGTCATCGTCGTCCTCTGGCAAACCCTTCTGCAGCCGCTGTAATTTGCGTAGGCTCTCACTGCGTTGATGTTTCATAGAGCGTACGTGCTGGATCAGGTTAAGTTTCGCCTTGGTAGAGTAGTTACACAGTGAACAATGGTAGTAACATGCCTCAACCTCCATCGTGCTGTCATGTTGCTGCAAGTGCTAAAAAAATGGGAGAAAAAAAAATCCGCATTTAACACCACTGATGTAATGTCACAATTTAATTATGTTTTTACAAGTATATTTTTCTTCTTTTGGTACAAAAATATTTACCAATACTGGCTATTTCTTTCTTCAATTTACTCCTGTATGAGACACTGAGGTGGAAGAGACAACACAAATTATCCTTCTAACCTACTTCAGCCCACAAAGCGCACTACTCAGGCTAAACTGTACTGACCTAATGATGCTGTAATGGGGGAGGCAACCACATTATGTTTCCTATATGTAAATACAAGCTGCCAATTACTAAAACAAGGAGCCATCCACATGCATTTGCTTATTTTCTCTTCCAGTGAGATTGCATGTCAACCCACAGTTCTGATGCCAAAGCATTTGTTCTTTGCTCCAGCATTCCTCCTGAAACAGAGTGTTAACCAACGAGGAGTACAAACAGCAGCCACTGAGATAATCACAGGCTGGAGCTTCCTACTCTCCCAACAAGTAAAAATAATGTGAACACACGTAACTGGATGGATGGGTTGGGGGGAGGGGTGGAAGATAAAGGAAGAACAAGTTAGAAACAGTGGAAAATTTCAAGGCTGGAAGCGAGCATGGGAGTAATTTTACAAGTCTGTGTTGCCAGCCGGCAGCACGAATCAGGAATTTGGAGGCACACTGCCTGTGATTTTCCAATCATTCATTTTAATGCTCAGAAATTTGCTCCCCCCCCATCATCACCACAAGTGCATCCTCATAAAATAAGCCCTCATCTAGACTGTCTTCCTGCTGTCCCAACAGTTGTATTCATTAATGTGTTTTCGTCCCCTCAAAATGCACGCCCAATTTTAACTTGAAGAGGTCAAAGCTATTTGCCTCTACAATTTTCCTGGGCAACCGATTCTAAAAAAACCGACCACTCTTTCAATAATGTTTCCTTATGTTTTAATTAAATCTACTTCTTTTCAGCTTACATATATTCATATCCCCTTATTATGCTCTCTCACATCAACTCAAATAAGCTTGACTGAATCTCTAAATCCCTGAGAACTTCAATCATATCCACCATCAGTCTTCGCCTCTTCAGTGAGAAGAGTCTCCGTTCTTTGAGCCTGTCCTCACGTTTTATTCTCCAATCTCCTTTTCATTTTAGTAGCTCTTCTCTAACTTTTCCAGCTGAGCTACATCTTTTCTGTGGTGTAGGTTCCTGAACTGCACACAATACTGCAAGTATGGCCTGACCAATGCTCTATATAGTGCCAGGATTATTTCCTTTGATCTACAATCTATTCCTCTTTCTTTACAATCTAACAACCCATTAGCTTTTTTGACAGCAGCCAGGTGATGGCTGTTGTCAAAATGGCTTGATGTCTTGAGGGATCTATCTACTATGACTCCTAGATTCTTTTCTTAGTCTGTTTTGGTCAGTATTTTCTCATTAATCTTATAGCTCCTCCGCCTATTTCATACCCTTGACTGCATAACTTTACACTTATCTGCACTAAACTGTGCCTGTCAGTTGTCTGACCACCTTCCTAAATAATCCAAGTCAGTCATCACTTGTTCCCATCTTCCACCGTATTAACCATCCTTGGTTTTTAAAAATTAATTCTTGGGATGTGGGCATCACTGGAAAGGCAGGCATTTATTGCCCATCATTAGTTGCCCTGAGAAGGTGCTGGTGGGTCTTCTTCTTGAACCCAGCGGTTTGAGACAATTGAGTGGCTTATTAGGCTACCTCAGAGGTCGGTTAAGAGTCAACCAGGTTGGTGTGGGACTGGAGTCAAATATAGATCAGACCAGGTGAGGACAGCAAGTTTCCTTCCCTAAAGGACCTTAGTCAACCAGTGGGTTTTAATTTGAGTGTTATCCACAAGCTTTGGAAATGAAGCTACCAATAACCTTTTGCAGATCATTTATGAAAATGTTGAAGTGTGCTGGTCCCAACACCAAGCCATGTGGGATTCCACTCATTACACCCTCTACACAGAACACGTCTCATTTACACAGACCCTCTGTTTCCTATCGCCCAACCACAATTCGATCCATCTCAACGTGATGTCACCAAAACCCAATCTGTCAACTTTCTAAACTAGGTTTCTATGAAGCACTTTATCAAAAGCCTTACTAAAATCCAAGTATATCACATCTACATTCTCGCCCTTATTTATATCTTTTGCTACTTTATCAAAAAATTCTATTAAATTGCTCTGGCATGACTTTCCCTTTGGAAATTCATGCTGATTCTTGCTAAATAGATTATATCTTCCCAAGTAATCTACTGCCTTGTCCTTGACAACTGATTTTAGAATTTTCCCTGATTCTGATGGTACTAATTTTTAAATAAGGGAACTATATCTGCCATTCTTCAGTACCACCCTCTGTTCTGACAAATCCCTTACATATTTTAGCCAGTGATACTGCTACACATCCTTGAGTTCCCCAAGAGCCCTAGGATGAATTAGAGTTAGGGCAGTTAGGAGTGAAATCAGGATGCATTTTTTCACACAAAGGGGAGTGGAAATCTGGAACTCTCTCCCCTAAATTGCTGTGGACACAGTCAATTGAAATTTTCAAGACTGAGAATGATAGATTTTTGTTAGGTAAGGGTATCAAGGGATATGGAGAAAAGGCGGGTAAATGGAGGTTGAGGCACGAATCAGCCATGATCTAACTGAATGGCAGAACAGGCTCAAGGGGCTCATTGGCCTACTTCTGTTTCTACGTTCCTATGAATCCCATGTAGCCCAGGTGCTTTATTTACTTGGATCGTATTCAAGGATCGTATTCAAGTATCCAGCCACTAACTCAGTAGGAATGTAAATTTATTTTACATCCCTCAATTTCACTGTCTTGCAACGTCCACTTTACTGGCCC
Source organism: Heptranchias perlo (assembly GCF_035084215.1). Taxonomy (NCBI): domain Eukaryota; kingdom Metazoa; phylum Chordata; class Chondrichthyes; order Hexanchiformes; family Hexanchidae; genus Heptranchias; species Heptranchias perlo. The sequence goes on from NC_090340.1 coordinate 47,140,911, forward strand.
CTAAATTGAACTAAGGAACTAATTTTTTCAGCTATGTCCACCTCTTTATTAATCTTGACACCTGTGTCTGAAGCCAGTGCTTTTTTCCCCCAATGCACTTGAAATTGTCCTTATCAGTCGTCTTCATTTCCTAAACAATTCTAAATTTATACGCTGGCTTCGCTCTTAACAGTTCTTTTACACTTTGAGCTTTTCCTTTGTTGACCTCGACTATCTTCTGTACTGCATTGAAATGTTCTTGCTTTATCCCCAAAAGCTTTCATTACCATGCCTGTTGACCAGACTGGCCTTCTTTCCCCACAATTCTTAACACATACATACTATCTTCTAAGCCTGTTCCATTTAAGTACCACACTGATCTCTTTTCAGCACTGTCCCATTCCCCTCTTTCCTGCATGAGCATCCTTTTAAAATCTGCATCCCAAAGTTTAACGGTCTAATGCTACTGTTACTCTTGGTTTTCCCTTTCCTTATCCTGAACCTTATGATCTCATGCTCAATATTTATCAGCTGCCCACCACCCCCCACCTTAATTCTTGCTATAATGTCCCTATTGTTCACCAGCATTAGGTCAAGTACCAGCTCCAATTTTAGTCCCCTCGGTAACATTTTAATTCATGTAGCAGTCCTTTACCACATCCAGAAATTCCTGACTCCGAGCACTCCCAAACTCCAGTCAACGCCAGGTAGTTAAAATTCCTGTTATTAAAACATTGCCTTTGCTGGATGCTTTCTTTATTTCCCTGTGAAATATCCCTGTTTGGTCTGGCAGTCTGTAACAAATTCCCACCAGTAGCTTTCCCTTGTTTCCCTCATTTAACTGTGTCCCGAGTGATTCAGTCTCCCCTGAGGCCTCTTTGATGCTGTGCCTTTCCTGGATCTTTATGTTATCCTTTATATATCCTCCACCCCTACGCTTACATCTATCTCTTCTAAACAGTTTATACCCTGCTAGTGTCATGCCCCGCTTGCGCTCCTCCCTCCACTGCTAGATTTCTGGCATTTGTGTATAACCCCTTCCATTCACTCACCCTTTCCTCATTTATGTTAGTTTTTTTTATTCATTCTTTGGATGCAGGCATTGCTGGCAAGGCTAGCATTTATTGCCCATCCCCAGGTACAACTAAGTAGCTTGCTAGACCACTTCGGAGGGCAGTTATAAGTCATCCATTTGTTGTGGGACTAGAGTCGCAAATAGACCAGAATGAGTAGGAAGGCAGGTTTCCTTCCCTAAAGGACAGTAGTGAACCAATTGGGTGTATATGACAATTTGACAGCTTCAAGGCCAGTTTTACTGATATCAGCTTTTTATTTCCAGATTTTAAAAAAACTGAACTCAAATTCTCAAACTGCCATGATGAGATTTCAACTCATGTTCTCTGGATTAGGAGTCCAGTAACATAGCCACTACACCACTGTACCCAATCCCTCACTGCTTATTATTACTGTGCCTGTAATTCATTTTAATTCAGCATTGCCTTCCTGTACTACACTTCAGACCTTGCCTCAGCCTATCTGTGGCTGAAACCTTCATCCATGTCTTTATCACCACCAGACTTGACTATTCCAATGCTATCTTGGCCAGCCTGCCATCCTGCAGCCTCCAAAACTTCAGCTCATCCAAAATTCTGCTGCACGTATGCTATCTGCACCATTCACTGACCTATATTGGCTCCTGGTTCCCCAATGCCTCAGATTTAAAATTCTCATCCTCGTGTTTAAATCCTTTCATGGCTTTGCCCTTCCCTCTCTCTCTATTTCCTCCAGCCCTACAACCCTCTGAGAACTCTGCGTGCTCCATTCTCTTTACTCCACCATTGGCGGCCGTACCTTCAGCCATCTAGGCGCTATTCTTTGGAATTCCCTCCCTAAATGTCTCTGTTTCCAACTCTCTCTCTTCCATTAAGACCCTCCTTAAAACACACCATTTTGACCAAGCTTTTCAACACTCCGCCTAATATCTCCTTCTTTGCCTTGGTGTCAATTTTTGTCTGATTATGCTTCTGTGAGGTATCTTGGGACATTTCTATACATTAAAGGCACTATATAAATGCAAGTTGTTGTTGTAAAGATAATGAATACAGCTGAATGGCAAAAAGTGGTCTAACTCCACCTAGTCCTAACTCTCTCAGTCACAACACCAAATCTCACTCCACCTCAATTTTCATTCTGCTCAACTTCTGTTTATTCTTTTGTACCCCTATTGGTATAGATATTAATCACATACCAACTCCTACATCTAGTTCAACAGCCAATCAGCTTTCCCAGTGTGGTACACTGCCAACAGGAACGGCATGCAGTGGGACAACACAATCTTGATTCCATCTTGATCTAAGCCACAATATACAGGTAAGACCTGAACAGACGCCATTGTATTGCAGATTGGAGTGGAACTTTGGTGGGATGAAGGGGTTACGAAAGGCCCCTCCACACGACCACCACCATTTTTGGACAACTAGCCAAAGAGGACACTGGCAGCAATGTGCAAGCAAAAGGATCAATGAATGAACGTGGGACAGACTCTGAGTGTTTTTTGAAAGATACTTATCCTGAGGTGAAACCAAAAGAAATAGGGAGATTGTTCTACTATTACCTGCTAATTCTCAAGCAACAAAAATCCACTCCAGCTATTTAACACAAAGCACAGCCTTTTCTGTACAACACTAATTTAAAGACTATCCAGTTATGCAATTTGCAAGATGCAAATTCCAATCTAGGACACATGACAGATTTGACGCAAGTCAATCCTTTGAATATTCACTGCTGAGAACTGTATGTACCAGACAACATGCTACACAAATGAGCAAGAAATTTAATTTGGATTATTAACTGAAAATAAACGCTCTGCATTAGTCCACACTGGAAGTATCTTTACTAAAATATGAAAGCCTCTGCAGATCAAGACTACGAAGCAACATTTTACATTACAGTGGCCAAGAAATATAGAAAATATTTAAAATGAAACACAGAACATTGTACCACAACAGTCCACAATGCTGTTTCATATCTCAACCACCACCAGATTCAATTCAAACACTTTCTAAAATTTAGTGGAGCTACGTATTTCACACTGCAGCTATATTCAAAAATAATAATGAAAGACTGACATTTATTTACCGCCTTATTACGTCTCTTAGAACCTTCACTATGAATTGTTTTGAAATACACTGTTGTTATGTAGACCAACATATATAGATAGTAAAGGGGCCAAGATAGAAAATTAATCAGCATAAGGATATCATTAAATAAGGTCTTTTCATGGCAATTTCTCTGCCTCTCATTCGGGCCTCTACACAGCTACATTTTGACTAACAGCGACAAGCTAATAAACAGTCCACCTCACTAGTAGGAACGACTTACTGGTAATTGGTAAGCCAGGAGTTGAAAAAAAGTGAAACAGTTACTGTTCTAACAAAGACCAGTTATTTGTAGAAACAAAGTCTTGGGGGAAGAGTCTAAATAATACATAAGAGTATCAGGCTTCCTTGTGGAGGTGAAGAAACATGTTGTTGGGGTTGAGCAGATCGATCAACAGACCATTGGTAAACAACACGGCTGTGGTTCACGGCAGAGGACACGCAGAGATTGTTAAGAAATAGGAGAAGACTGTGTTAGTTTTTATTTATTTTGAAGAAAACTATTTGAAATCACTGTGGACCAGACATGGTATTCATAGCCCAAAATTAGACATGCACATTAAAAATGACACTCCTTAGAACACATGATACTGTCATTAGATTAAAAGATAGTAAACTAACTTCACTTCATTCTGTACATTTTCAGAATTACTCACAGCTGGCTAACAAGCCTAAATATTTTGTAATAAGCTTCTAGATGTACTGCAAGGTTTAAAGAATTAAGTATTTCAAGGACAGCACTTAATTTTATTACAATTCTCTTTAAAGGGTTAGTTTAAGAATGTCTGCTTTGATCTTACACATCTATACTCGTGTTCATTAGCAATTACCCAGTGCAGCATCTCATAAACATAGCGGTTATAGCTTGCTCAAGCCCAAGACAGGCTTCAGGCACAGTATCCCCTTGAGCTGTACACAATGTTCATACCAGCAGTGAAAAAAACAAACTAAATTTGTTTGATCTATTTGTGGAGAGGGGAGGGGTGCGGCAGGGGGAAGCTTTCTTCAAGGCTTCTTTTTCAGCTGGGGCTGATTGTGTAATTTATATTAGATATGGCTTCAGAAATTACTATGAAAGGATTGTTTAAAGGAGTTCTTTATATCTATTCTGATTGGTTATATATGTGAATGACAAGTCATTTGTCTTGTACAAGGTATGTCCTTGCAGAGCTGATTCACACCCACCGCCCCCTTAATGTATATGTGCTCAGTATGAAAAGAGACATGCCACAGTAAGAGTGGAACCAAATCAAAGATAGATATTTTTATAGGTGGTGAACTTCGCCCATCATTTGATGGCTGAGGACACTTTGTATATGCAGACACACACAAACAGTGGCCAAGGGATACCCTTAAGATATGTGTAGCAATGTACATTTGCTTCCAAAAACTCCAAAGCTGCCTCTTTGTACTTTAAACATCTTTTTAAAAGTATTTTTGCTACTGCCTGGACTTATTAATGCATAGTTTTTTCTACTTTATCAACAAGTCAAATCATACTGCATGAAGATATTTACAACATGCCATTTTTCTACAACTAATTCACTTCTTCTGTGCACATAAACACATAAGACATATATAAAAACACAAGAAAGATTAAAATATCATTAACAAACTTGAGGTCATGATGCTTCCTCTCTTCAAACAGACATAATTATTATAGCAGTTCCCACTAAATCCCAAATGCAATAGTAATACATTCTTGCTTTATGATTTCCTTAACTGATGTTGCTTTCTTCCTCCAACATCAAATGCTCTTACATGGCTGGGTTTAAATCTGCAGTAAGAGTTCTCTTGGATGAGGACGCAGACTGATCAATTCACTTTCTCATTTTACAGACACTACCTAACCTGGATTTCAAGCCAATGGATTTTTGTGCTTTGTTTTCTTACTGTGCTTGATACATTAATAGCATTGGCAAGAAGATATCATGTGCACTGTGGAACCAAAGTTTTGTGTTGCCCGGCCATTTTTACCATGCCAAGAATGCAAATTTGGGTGCTGCTTTGCTTCTTAATTTTGCTGTGCGATGCCAGGTAAATAGACATTTTAAAAAACCCGTTTTTAAAAAAAAATCATTTTTCATTTTATCTATGCAGTGTACTTTTGTACCAATACAGCAAAAGCACATTGCTCTGATCTATAGTCTTCTTCACCAGAATCATACTGGAATATACATAAAACACAGAAGACCGTGGGGCTTTTCAGACACCTATTGGGATTCGCAGCCCAGCAAAGGTTACTTCTACATGCTATTCAAGTAAAATTTTAATTCGAAGATAGCAAATGTAATTTGTTTGTACGTGCCCCCCCCCCCCTTCACTAATTATAATGTAATCATCAGGGATTAAAATGTATTAAATTAAACTCGTTCCAAGTGCTTTCCTTAACCCTCTGAGTACTGACACCTCATTTCCGCACTCAGGCATTCAGTGCAATAAGGCGACCATTTTTAAATGTATCCACAGAAGGCCAACCTTCAATTAACTTTAATTTCTGATCTGATTACTTTTATTCTCATTCCTGCTTTAATATGAAAACTACCTTCCATCAGTAATGGGTTTGTTGGAATATCAGCAAACTGCTCACAGGCAGATTGTCCAAAATTGGCAGTTAAAGTCAGAAGGTTTCTAGATAAAGAAAAACTTGCATTTATATAGCGCCTTTCATGATCTCAGGAAGTTCCAAACCACTTTACAGCCAATGAAGTACTTTTGAAGTGTAGTCACTATTGTAACGTAGGAAATGCGGCAGCCAATTTGCGCACAGCAAGTCCCACAAACAGCAATGTGATAATGGCCAGATAATTTGATTTTTTTTAAAGGTGTTGGTCGAGGGATAAATATTGGGTAGGAGCTCCCTTGCTCTTTTTTGAAATAGTGCCATGGGATCTTTTACATCCGCCTGAGAGGGCTGATGCGACCGTAGTTTAACCTCTCATCCGAAAGACTGCACACCTCCAACAGTGCAGCACTCTCTCAGTACTGCATTGGAGCAGCAGCCTGGATTTTGTGCTGATGTCCCTGGAGTGGGACTTAACCTTCTGACTCAGAGGCAAAAGTACTACCAACTGAGCCACGGCTGACACCAAAGATAAGATTATTTGCCTATTAAAAATGATTGCAGTTGCACGGTCTTGGAGGTACAGTTTGTTAAAAATACGTTTTTCACCTTTGGAACCTTGGTACTGTCAGTTCAGTTCCCTGTGGACATAAGTCGACCATACAAAACTGCCTTAGATGACACTAATTTGTAATAATTCAGCCATTTCATTCTGAAAGGTCGCACATACAGAAAGAGTGATGAATGAAAATTACGCTCTATAGATTCCAGTGTTGCCAGGGTTGGTCTTCAGAGGTTGGTGTTGAGAGGGCTGAAATTCCAATGGCCCTACTTCACTGGTGAAAGTGTAGTGGTTCAGAACCTACGGGTGCCCAAAGGGAAGGCTATCTACCCAGTCCTAAATTGCAGGAACAGGGTCATTACCATGTTCATGGCAGGTCCATTGCCTCCAAAAAGTCTTATCAGTGGTGCCTGACCCGATTGAGGCCCCAACTGTTGGGAGCGTCACCATATCACTCTGATGTAGCAGCTTCGGACTGGGAAGGGCCTCACAGGAACAGAGTGGCTCCAGCTCTGCAGCTCCCTAATGAGCTATTGGGCCATACCTGCAAAGTAATCAATCCCTGCCAGTATTAATTGCTTGCTGTCTGTGGCATTCTGGGGCCTTGACTAGGTTCCATTGGGTCTATCAGGAGATGTACTTGTTGGAATTTCCTAAGAATATCTGAGAATTCCCCCAGCCATACCCCCTCAGCATAGGGGAGGTTGGCAGTAGGTCTGCCCATGGCCCCCCATACCCCACTGGAATTTCTCTGGGGCAAAATCCCAGCAGAACCAGATGCTGCTCACTCTGGCAGCAATGGCTAAGATGTATTGTGGCCAATATTAAAATTAGTCATTGCCAAATCTCATTTATGTTGGGCTTGGAGTAGGAGAAATGCCTACTTAGTGGGTTGCTTGGGGAGCACTGGTCAGGAACACTGGTTTACCACTGTTGTTCACAATTTATATCATTGCCACTTCATCGAAATAGGCAGAACCATAATCTTTTGTATTTTAAGGCTTTTTATTAATCACTGCATAATAAATTGCTGATTCATAGTTGTAGTATCATGATTAAGCAATGTCAATACCACATTAGGGATGGAAAGGTGCTAGCGGACACAAACTCCAATCTCTTAGGTTAAGGGAGGAATTCAAATTGTCTGGTTTGGAGGGAGATCATTACCAACAGTCTTCCTATTTTATGAAAAGGTCATCTGTGTGACTTTAATAAGCCTGTGTAGAAAAACAATGATTACAGTTGGATCTGAGAAAAATGACTGAGTAAGCCAGGAGATATTTATTTTAAATGCAGTTACTACCAGTATATATAAACAGTGCTTTGATTTCTTTTAAAATAAGGCTATTGTGAGAACACAGAAGATTAGAGCTGTAACTGATCTCCGTACTGAAAACTGGCAATGTCCTAAGTACAACCAACAAACTTTTAGCTCACAAAGCACTGATTCTGCTGAATGTGGTGACATTGGAATATTCTAAAGAGAAAGCTCCTTGAATCTGACAGAACATGCACAGGGTACTAATTGTGTTTTTTTCCAAAAATTCTCTTTCACTCTGGAGAAAATGGTTCAGTTTAAAATAGAATTAACTATTCTCATGGATTAATATTCAGTAGATCATCAAGTGGAGGCCATTTATTGTCTCCTTATTTACTCTATCAAAACCATTCATGATTTTGAACACCTCTATCAAATCTCTTTTTAACCTTCTCTGCTCTAAGGAGAACAACCCCAGCTTCTCCAGTCTCTCCACATAACTGAAGTCCCTCATCCCTGGTACCATTCTCGTAAATCTCTTCTGCACCCTCTCTAAGGCCTTGATATCCTTCCTAAAGTGTGGTGCCCACAATTGAACACAATACTCCAGCTGAGGCCTAACCAATGTTTTATAAGGTTTCGCATAACATCCTTGCTTTTGTACTCTATGCTTCTTTTAATAAAGCCCAGAATCCTATATGCTTTTTTAACAGACTTCTCAACTTGTCCTGCCACCTTCAAAGATTTGTACACATACACCCCCAGGTCTCTGTGTTCCTGCACTCCCTTTAAAATTGTCCAGTTAGTTTATATTGCTTCTCCTCATTCTTCCTCAATGATCCTCAGTTTTTGGCATTTTAGACTGGTTTTCAAAATCTCAAAGACAATATCCCAAACCCTATTCACTAGAAGTAATGTACCAAGTTTGGTATAAAATTCAACATTGCTAAATCATCACCAATAAAGCATGTTTGTATCGGAACCTAACTTCTTCATTTTGTTGTTTTTGTCAAGTGATCAAGAGAAGGATGAAACATGAAACAAGATTTGATTCGCTTTGCCCTACAGTCTGGAACTTGAAAGCTCTAGTTAATTTTTATTTTCTTGTGGATCCAGATTAATTTCAAAGACCACCACCATTTTACTGTCCTTTCATGCAAAGATTTGGTGAATGGATCTTTTGATTGCCATTTCGTCAACTTGACACATTTTTTTCGGTGTGTATGTTAGTGGGGAGGGCAAAGAATATATTTATATTCAAGTTTTCATCCCTTGCAATTTAGTGACCTTACAGCTTATCCAGTCTAAAAGTGCTCACAAGCTTCCTCTGCATCAACAACGTATTGTGGAACGTTTCAGCAACATTCCCTATAATAAGAGACTTTCTTCTTTGTCTGTGATTGTAGATTAAGTGTCATTTTAGCTCAGTTGATAGCATTCTCGCCTCCGAGTGAGAAGTTTGTGGTTTCAAGCCTCACTCCAGGATTTGAGTGCATATTCTATCTAGGCTGACACCACAGTGCAGTACTGAAGGAGCACTGCATGCCGGCGATGCCATTTTTTGGATGAGACGTTAAACCAAGACCTTGCCTGCCTATGCAGGTGGATGAAAAAGATTCCACGGCAATATTCAAAGAAAAGCAGCAGAGTTCTCCTAGCCAACATTTCTCCCTCAACCAATGCCATCAAAAACAGGTTAACTGGTCATTTGCTGTTTGTGGGGCCTTCCTATGTGCAAAGACATTTACCTGCAAAACAAGTGACTGCACTTCATATAGTAATTCATTGGTTGTGAAGCATTTCGGAATTTCTTGAGGACAAGAGAAGGCTCTTTATAAATCCTTGTTCTTTCTTCTAATCTGCCACTTTGAGAGTAAATCTGGAGCACTGTTATTATCATATCCCATTTATATGACATTTTCTTTAATATGCAAATTGCATTAAAAACAAACAAAAATGATCAGACTTGGTTTCATTACATTCCATACGGTCAGCAATACAATTCCTCTCCTTAAAATCTGAATCTATGTGGCTTTTACAGTAGACGTTAACTGACTTGATAAACATTAATAGCCCTGGTCCAGTGCTGGTAGTGTTCCTGAATCTCCTCCTTGGGTACAGTTGGATTTGAGATGTTACTTATGTTCTTATGTTCTTAAGGCAAGTTCTAGCTATTCTATATCACTGAAATATTAATGCACTGCACTCTGGAAAATGTCACAAAATATTTATCTGCAGATTGCAAAGTTCTATAGTGTAATGTCATCTGAGTTCTAGACATCAGCAGGTTCATAATTTGCCAATTTTTTCTCACAAAGCAAAAATGCACATTTAAAAGAAATGAAGGGTGAAAAAAGATCAGACATTTTTGGTAATTCTATATATTTAACTAAATTATATGTTCTTTTCAGGTATTGACTTAAAGTGAAATGTTCAGTCAATATCATGATTATTTTGTCACAAACAATTTTCCAAAATTCTATTAATGTAATTTTATCACCTTATTTTGAACGCTAAGTGTTACCGGAAGAGTGAAAAATGGACATTAGTAATGTAATTCCACACATATTCAACTGCTTTTGCTATTATGTTTTGGCAAATAACAGGAAAATATATGATGAAAGGAAGCTGGAAAAAAAAAGCACAGCAAGCATTCTGTATTCTTTAAAGTTGGAACTTTTGCACATCCTTAATATGAATGCATGCTTTTTTGTTGTGGGCTTGCTACTTTTTCCTATCTCAGTCATGCCACTGTGGGAAGGTGTTAAGTGGAGCCCAGTTGCTTTTCCATAGGAAAGAAGAAACCAGGAGATTCTCACGCTCCTTGTGGTACCTAGGTTTCAAATGGTTTTAGTGGCAGTACATGGCATTGGGCTATTAGTAGTATTTTTTACAAATAACGAAAGGCACAAATTATCCCGATGTACAGACACTTCAATTTTTTGAGTTAATGGGTGGCAATGAGTAACTGCCAAATGTGCTCCACAGCAACAATTTATTTTTGTTTCTATTTTCAAATAAAAAAAAACAAAAATCCTTTGTGGGTTGGCTCCCAATTGCTGGTACATAAGACAGAATCTATTTGGTTAGAAATAAGGAACAATGGGGGAGCTATTATGCTACTGGGTGTATACTATAGGCCACCAAATAGTGGGAATGAGAGAGGAGCAATTTTGCCAGCAAATTACAGAAAGATGCAAGAACTATAGAATGGTGATAATGGAGGACTTCAATTATCCCAATATAGACTGGGACAGCAACAGTATAAGGGGCAAAGAGGGGGAGGAATTTCTGAAATGTGTACAAAAGAACTTTCTTGATCAGTGTGTTTCCAGCCCAATGAGGAAGGGAAGCAGTGCTTAATCTAGTTCTGGGGAATAAAGTGGGATAGTGGAGCATGTTTCAGTAGAGGAACAGTGACCATAATATCATCAGGTTTCGAATAGTTATGGAAAAGGACAAGGAACAATCAAGTGTAAAAATACTTAACTGGAGGAAGGCTAATTTTAGTGATTTAAAAAGGGATCTTGCCCAAGTGGATTGGAATCAAAAATTGGTCGGTGAAACAGTAAAATGAACAATGGGAGGCCTTCAAGGAGGAGATGGTTCGGGTACAGAGTAAACACGTTCCAATGAGAGAAAAGGACGAGCATCCAAAGCTAGAGCTTCCTGGATGATTAAAAATATAGAGGTTAAAATGAAACAGAAAAAGGAAGCTTGTGACAAATGTAAGGTTCATAATACAGTAGAGAACCAAGCTGAATATGGAAAGTACAGAGGAGATCTAAAAAAGGGAATAACAAGGGCATAGGCAGAGTATGAAAATAGACTAGAAGCTAACATAAAAGGGAACCCAAAAATCTTTTATAAACTTGTAAGTAGTAAAAGAGTAGTCAAAGGAAGGGTGGGGCTGATTAGGGACAAAAAAGAACATCTTCTTGTGGAGACAAAGCGTATGGCTGAGGTACTAAATGAATACTTCGCACTGGTCTTCACTAGAGAAGCGGATGCTGCCAAGGTAGCAGTAAAGGAGGAGGTAGGAGCGATATTCAATGGGAAGAAAATAGATGAAGAGGAGGTCCTTAAAAGGTTGGCAGTACTCAAAGTAGAAAAGTCACCTCGTCCAAATGGGATGCATCCTAGGTTACTGAGGGAATTAAGGATGGAAATTGCAGAGGCTCTGGCCAAAAACTTCCAATCCTCCTTAGATATGGGGATGGTGCCAGAGGACTGGAGGATTGCAAATGTTAAACCCCTGTTCAAAAAAGGAAAGAGGGATAAACCTGCCAATTACAGGCCAGTCAGCCTAACGTCGGTGGTGGGGAAACTTTTAAAGACAATAATCCAGGACAAAATTAATTGGCACTTGGAAAAGTATGGGCTAATAAATGAAAGTCAGCACAGATTTGTTAAAGGAAAATCATGTTTGCCTGAATTGATTGAGTTCTTTGATGAAGCAACAGAGTGCGGTTGATGTTGTGTATCTGGACTTTCAAAAGGCATTTGATAAAATACCACATAATAGATTTGTTAGCAAAATTAAAGTTCATGGGATTAAAGGGACAATGGCAGCATGGATACAAAATTGGCTAGGGGACATAAAGCAGAGAGTAGTGGTGATCGGTTGTTTTTCAGAGTGGAGGGATGTATACAGTGGTATTCTCCAGGGGTCGGCATTAGGACCACTGCTTTTTTTGACATATATTAATGATCTGGACTTGGGTATACAGGGCATAATTTCAAAGTTTGTGGATGACACAAAACTCAGAAATGTAGTAGACAATGTGGAGGATAGTAACAGACTTCAGGAGGACATAGACAGACTGGTGAAATGGGCAGACACATGGCAGATTAAATTTAACACAAAGAACTGGGACGTGATACATATTGGCAGGAAGAATGAGGAGAAGCAAAATGAACTAAGTGGTACAATTTTAAAGGGAGTGCAAAACAGAGAGACCTGGGGGTGTCTGTACATTTGAAGGTATGCAGGACAAGTTGAGAAGGCTGTTAAAAAAGCATATGGGATCATTGGCTTTATTAGTAGAGGCATAGAGTACAAAAGCAAGGAGGTTATGCTAAACCTTTATAAAACACTGGTTAGGCTTCAACTGGAGTGTTGTGTTCAATTTCGGGCACCACACTTTAGGAAGGATGTCAAGGTCTTAGACAGGATGCAGAGGAAATTTATTAGAATAGTACTAGGGATGAGGGACTTCAGTTATGTGGAGATACTGGAGAAGCTGGGGTTGTTCTCCTTCGAGCAGAGGAGATTTGCTAGAGGTATTCAAAATCATGAACAGGTTTGATAAAGTAAATCAACTGTTTTCTGTGACAGAAGGGGCGGTAAACAGCGGACACAGATTTAAGGTGATTGGCAAATGAGCCACAGGTGACATGAGGAAGCTTTTTTTTTTACACAGCGAGTTGTTATGATCTGGAATGCACTGCCAGAAAGGGTGGTGGAAGCAGTTTCAATGGTAACTTTCAAAAGGGAATTGGATAAATACTTGAAGTAAAAAATTTTACAGTGCTATCGGGAAAGAGCAGGGGAGTGCGACTATATTGGATAGATCCACCAAAGAGCCAGCACAGGCACGATGGGCCGAATGGCCTCCTTCAGTGCTGTATCACACTGTGATAAATAGGAGAGTTGGTATATGGGATTGTGGTACATTAGTCATTATATCTGGAAACTTAGTCTTTGAAGTTACAATGTGTGAACATTATTGTATGAATCCTTAACACATTTGTATGAAATTCCTTTATCCACTATTTTAATAGAAGCATAAAATGACAAACACCTCCAATAAAATAACAGACAAAGCAACTTCATGCAAAGTGTTAATCATTCTACTGTGCATATTCACATCAAAGCTTAATTGTTTAATTTTGTTCGAGAATCATCTTTCTGCTTCTGACCAACAGGTTAGTCATATTTGTTAACTACATTGGGATGCCATTAGTAGGGCAGTACAATCATTACATTTAAATTTCAGATGAAGCAGCAGGAAAGTGCAAAAGTTTTGCAAAGACCCATAAAAACTCATCCTGCTATAACTACAATCAAATGACCGCTGGGAGACATTTCTACATCGAGTGCCTTACATGCTGAGGCTTCTGATCCAAACTGGACAACAGTTATAAAACACACCATCCAGATTCACTTTTCTCTGATGGTGTCCTGGTCAAATAATTCACTTTGATGCCAAATTAAAAATAATCATTTTTTGGGGGGGAAAGCATCATAAAAATTGCCAACTTGGAAAAAAAACAAATCAATTTCAAAGTTATCTGTGTAATTTTTTTATGAATCCTTTATGCAGACAAGTGCTATGTTACCACTTTCATTTTGCTGTTATTTGTCTAGGGAATGCAAAAAGATGGCATATGTAAATTCATAAAATGTAGATTCATCCTGGAATTAACCCTCAAGGGTGTATGTATGTGCTGATGGTTTCATTACAATATTGAGTGCACCACTGCAGTGTGCTCTCCTGTAGTCAGGAGTGACTATAAAGCCCCTCTGTTGGCAACGCTCTCACATTTATTACAAAATGATGTTGCGGGGTTTCAGTGATAACCTGCAATCTGTAATCTCACACCCCTTGCATGGGGATATAAAGAATTGCTTTGCTCTCACCTTAGACTGTCCCAACTGTACATGTTCAACCAACCGCTCATTCAGGCGAGATATTTAGACTGATCGTCTGACGTTTGAAACAGAGCCAAATGCTAATAAGACTAATCCATTAGAAATGAACCATTAAAACTTCTGTCTATAGGTCAAGTGGCTGCATTGTTAAACCACAGAGTGCTGTAGTGCACGGTTATCTGACAGATCTAATATTTTATTCCCCATTGTACTGTCAGTGCCATGCAAAACTGGAGTCTGAACTGTGTCAATAGGTACCACTGAATCACATGCTGGTCTTTGAGAAAATGTGAAATAAAACTCGAGTGTTTTCTCTAGGGCTAAATATTGTCAATGGTTTTTTATGGTGATAGATTGTTGCATCCACACTGACAACATATTCAGTAATGACTCAATGATCTGACCACATTTGTTGAAGGCCAGTTCCAAAGGAACAGCTTGGCTGCCACAATAGGAAGCTGAGTTTAGACAGAAAATAATAGAACCTCTAGTGGTTTATCAAGAACACCAGATTAATGATAGATTAACAGGGTTAACTTCTGAGGCTTCATGCTGAAGGGAAGCAGCAATGTGACTGCTGCACGGTCTAGCTAAATGCCCCAGAGATAGATTTTTTGTCAATTTACTTTCCTTGGCTAGTTGACTAACACACTGTACTTGTACAATTAATAATTTTAAATCTGAGATCGATAGATTTTTGCTCGCCAAGGGCAAGCCGAGTAAATGGAATTATGATGCAGATCAGCCATGATCTCACTGAATGGCGGAACAGGCTCGAGGGGCTGAATGGCCTACTCCTGTTCCAATGTTCTTAAGTCACTAAAATAAGCCATTAAAATAGATATCTTTTAAAGTCCTTTATAAGCACACAATTTTTCAAACTTAAGTCTAAAACTATAGCAATCCAGTCTTGATAAAATTTACTCTGATCATGCAATCCACTATATTACTATACTGATCTATCAAAGCAGTCCATCTCATCAGGATGCACCTTATCAATGCCCAGGATCCTTCAGTGATTACAATGGAGTTCCATACTGTCATCCGTTACAGTAATAGGTTTGTACTTATAAAGTCCTACTGTACATGTATACAGGAATGCAGCCACACTGCTATTTTAATTAAGTCAAGTTCCCTTTTCCCCATGTTAAAAGCCATCATAATGATGACAATGATATAGATCTTCTCACTCGCCAAACAAAAAAGGCTTTTTCCATGAGTTTTGTGATGTCACAGCTCATTTAATTGTAAGATTCAATGTTTCCATCACTGATTTCATCTATGTGAGATGAGTTGCAGTTTGAGCAATGGAACCATCCAAGTTATAGCTTATTATGTACAGTTTGATTACCTGTGATAGACTCATTATGATATAAGACCAATAACTTTCCAGTTGCTCAGGTGGAGCAGTTAGGGAGGAAAGGGAATTCAGTTTCAGGAAGTGGAGTAATCGGCTTGGGTGGACAGGACAGAGAGGCCAGATGGGGCACGAAAGATAAGCAGGCCAGGACCTCAGAAGCAGACATGTTTGATGGGGAGGGAGGTAAGGAGATTTGGGCCAGGCAGAGTGGAGGAGTTGAGTGAGTTACGACCTGGCAGTGGTAAAAAATAATTTAAAAATAGAAAGCCTAAAAATAAAAATGGGAAATTAAAAACCGGCTACCTTATGCGTTCTTGCGCAGATCTGATTTAACTGTGATATCAAGCAGTTACAATGTGTCAATGTTGGGATCTAATTGCACTGTGGTGTGACATAGTTAGAATTGGCCAATCAGCTACGTTACAGGTTTATTTATTTTTTTATTCGTTCATGGGATGTGGGCGTCGCTGGCGAGGCCGGCATTTATTGCTCATCCCTAAATGCCCTTGAGAAGGTGGTGGTGAGTCGCCTTCTTGAACCGCTGCAGTCCGTGTGGTGAAGGTTCTCCCACAGTGCTGTTAGGTAGGGAGTTCCAGGATTTTGACCCAGCGACAATGAAGGAACGGCGATATATTTCCAAGTCGGGATGGTGTGTGACTTGGAGGGGAACGTGCAGGTGGTGCTGTTCGCATGTGCCTGCTGCCCTTGTCCTTCTGGGTGGTAAAGATCGCGGGTTTGGGAGGTGTTGTCGAAGAAGCCTTGGCGAGTTGCTGCAGTGCATCCTGTGGATGGTACACACTGCAGCCATTGTGCACCAGTGGTGAAGGGAGTGAATGTTTAGGATGGAGTTTTTCCCCTGATTCCCATTGACTTCAATTTTACTAGGGCTCCTTGGTGCCACACTCAGTCAAATGCTGCCCTGATGTCAAAGGCAGTCACTCTCACCTCACCTCTGGAATTCAGCTCTTTTGTCCATGTTTGGACCAAGGCTGTAATGAGGTCTGGAGCCGAGTGGTCCTGGCGAACCCAAACTGAGCATCGGTGAGCAGGTTATTGGTGAGTAAGTGTCACTTGATAGCACTGTCGACAACACCTTCCATCACTTTGCTGATGATTGAGAGTAGACTGATGGGGCGGTAATTGGCCGGATTGGATTTGTCCTGCTTTTTGTGGACAGGACATACCTGGGCAATTTTCCACATTGTCGGGTAGATACCAGTGTTTCAGCTGTACTGGAACAGCTTGGCTAGAGGCGCAGCTAGTTCTGGAGCACAAGTCTTCAGCACTACAGCCGGGATGTTGTCGGGGCCCATAGCCTTTGCTGTGTCCAGTGCACTAAGCCGTTTCTTGATATCACGTGGAGTGAATCGAATTGGCTGAAGACTGGCTTCTGTGATGGTGGGGATATCGGGAGGAGGCCGAGATGGATCATCCACTCGGCACTTCTGGCTGAAGACGGTTGCAAACGATTCAGCCTTGTCTTTTGCATTAACGTGCTGGACTCCGCCATCATTGAGGATGGGGATGTTTACAGAGCCTCCTCCTCCTGTTAGTTGTTTAATTGTCCACCACCATTCACGACTGGATGTGGCAGGACTGCAGAGCTTTGATCTGATCCGTTGGTTGTGGAATCGCTTAGCTCTGTCTATAGCATGTTGCTTCCACTGTTTAGCATGCATATAGTCCTGAGTTGTAGCTTCACCAAGTTGGCACCTCATTTTTAGGTACGCCTGGTGCTGCTCCTGGCATGCTCTTCTACACTCCTCATTGAACCAGGGTTGATCACCTGGCTTATTGGTAATGGTAGAGTGAGGAATATGCCGGGCCATGAGGTTACAGATTGTGCTGGAATACAATTCTGCTACTGCTGATGGCACACAGCGCCTCATGGATGCCCAGTTTTGAGCTGCTAGATCTATTCTGAATCTATCCCATTTGGCACGGTGGTAGTGCCACACAACACGTTGGATGTTATCCTCAGTGCGAAGACGGGACTTCGTCTCCACAATGACTGTGCGGTGGTCACTCCTACTAATACTGTCATGGACAGATGCATTTGCGACAGGTAGATTGGTGAGGACGAGGTCAAGTAGGTTTTTCCCTCGTGTTGGTTCGCTCACCACCTGCCGCAGGCCCAGTCTAGCAGCAATGTCCTTCAGGACTTGGCCAGCTCGGTCAGTAGTGGTGCCACCGAGCCACTCTTAGATGATGGACATTGAAGTCCCCCACCCAGAGTAGATTCTGTGCCCTTGCTACCCTCAGTGCTTCCTCCAAGTGGTGTTCAACATGGAGGAGGACTGATTCATCAGCTGAGGGTGGGCGCTAGGTGGTAATCAGCAGGAGGTTTCCTTGCCCATGTTTGACCTGATGCCATGAGATTTCATGGGGTCCAGAGTCAATGTTGAGGACTCCCAGGGCCACTCCCTCCTGACTGTATATCACTGTATCGCCACCTCTGGTGGGTCTGTCCTGCCGCTGGGACAGGACATACCCAGGGATGGTGATAGATGAGTCTGGGACGTTGGCTGAAAGGTATGATTCTGTGAATATGGCTATGTCAGGCTGTTACTTGACTAGTCTGTGGGACAGCTCTCCCAATTTTGGCACAAGTCCCCAGATGTTAGTGAGGAGGACTTTGCAGGGTTGACTGGGCTTGGTTTGCCGTTATCGTGTCTGGTGCCTAGTGGTCCGATGCCGGATGATCTGTCCGGTTTTATTCTTATTATGATGTTTATTATTCTATTAGAGATGCACACAGACATACAATAATACAGACACACAGACATACAATAATACAGACAGACACATACAATAATAGACACACATGCATACAATATTAGAGGCATGATGGCACAAGATTATTAATGGTAATAGACAGGTAGAGACTAAACAAGATGATCCCAATTTTCCAATTCAAAACTAAACAAAATCAAGAGGATAAATCATTTCCCTTATCTCTGATTCTGGAGACATTCCTTGAAAGGAATACCACAAGCTGGTCCACAATTTGGTTGAGATTGGCCTTAGAAATGAAAAGACTTCAAAATGGAAGTCAATTATGCTGTCACATAATTATGTCATCAAGTCAATATCACATGACCAACTCCATACATTTTGTTTAAAATAAATTAAAAGCTAAAAGTTCTTTGGAACAAAACGGCTTTTAAATGTATTTTACGAAATACATTTTAAAATACATTTGTAAATGTATTTTAAAATGTATTTCATAAAAGCAGCAGTCAACTTTGGAGAATTTTGAGGTGTGAGATTTTAGTTGTGGAATGTATACCTGCCCAATAGTTTTAGTGGAGACTTTCACTACCACTATGACTGTGACAGTAGGGGGCCATTCAGCCCATTTTTCCAGTGGCGGCTCCACATCAGAGTTTACAAATCTAATCCCACTTCCCAGTTTTTTTCCCGTAACTTTTAATACTTTTCTTCAAGTATTTATCTAATTGCCTCTTAAATGTTGTGATGGACTCAACTTGAATAGCCATTTCTGGTAATGCACTCCATAATCTAATAACCCTTTCTGTAAAAATAAATTCTTCTAACCTGCCCCTTTATGCTTCCAATGCTAATCCTAAACTATCGTCTCCTTGTCACTGATTCACTGAACAAAGCGAGGGAATGAAAGAGAAATGCTGCAATTCTTGGCAGGTGATTGCGATCATGAGACAGGTGGGCAGGAGTCTTGACGCCCATCATAAACGGCAGAGTTGCTAGGCCTCCCTAAAAGCTAAGTCGGATTGTCACTTAATGAGGCGTTTTGCAAGACACTTCTATAGGTCATCTACAGAGCTGAATATAACAGTGTGATTGGTAATCTGATAATCCCATTACCTCAGTGATCAAGTTTGCCCTTTTTATCGTAAAATTCGAAACACATTTTAAAAAGTGTAATATCGCAAAACTTCAATCTGCATTGTAAACCTGCCTTAATGGCCAAAATCTCAAACATGCATTAAGTTTTACAAAGCAGGTTAATACAGGAATTTAGCCTGCAAGACAATCCCCAATATAGCAACAATATCCTGTTACCATATGCAAGAAAAATATACAACTGAAACTGGAATGACATATTATAAAGGGGTGGCAATTCTAATAAGGAAGTAGGAAAAAAAAGCCTTGGTACTCCAGAGTGATAAAAATTGATGTTTTTTTTATTGGAATAGGTTTAAGTGTTAGGATCAAGGAGCTTCAAACTGTGAAGATAATTGCGAGGATTATTCTCCCCCCTTCATCCCTCAAAACAAAGCAGATCTTCTCTCCCAGACGGCCCCAACTATAAATTCCATGCACCACCTTTGCTCGCTCACAACTCTGCACTGCACAGCAGGAGCGCAATGTGCAATCAGTTTTATTTCCATATGGACAGGGGTCAAGCGTATAGCATCCACCAGTTTGGCGAATGTTTCAACAGGTCCCACTGTTCTTCATGGGCCTCAGGAAATTCCACAGAGGTTGCAGGTGTGAAAGAACAATGCAATGAACTGAGCCAAAACACGGATGGACTTTTACGGACTATTCTAAATGAAGCATCACTGGCTGCCCACTTCAACATGAGTTTTTCGTTAAGGGCCTGAATTCCTTTTTGCAAAGTTAAACTGATTTATCTTTACAGACTTCTTAAAATCAGAAATAAAAAGAGGAAGCAGTGATCTGCTGCCAAACTCATGCAGCGCCTCCAGTGGTCATGGTTTAATGACACATATGGTTCCACGTAGTAGTGCAGAAGCTGTAGTTAAGGACAAAAAGCATTTTTCTTCTCGTATTTCATGCCCCAGTTATAGTGCGCCAAGCCGTGCAATATTGGAGTCTTTTTTTTTTTGAGAGTGGTGTAATCGAGGAGCTGTGTGCTCCCAAATCAGGCAAAACAGAGCTCTGCTCGGTCATTCTAAAATACACACAGCCTTGCTCACGGGCCTCTGACTGCTGGTGAAATTTCTACTCACAAAAAGCCAAGCGGCAGCTGGCTCTTTTCTAATGTTAAAAACATAAAAGCAGGCTGTCTGAATAATTCTTAAACTTGATGTTTTCATTTTAAGAAGTTAGGTTTGTGGCAGCAGCAACTAAAGCCCAATCGATCTGCAAAGTTACCACTCCAGTTAATCTCACTACCCCAACGTTCTGAATTCTGAGATATTGTCGGACCATTGTACTGTACATTTGCTGTTGGCTTGGTACAAAAGATCATGCCGCATGACGGCAGACCTGCAGTATTGCTGGGGCATTATCCTGCCCAACTCTGATAAGATTAAATCCTTCCGCATCTTGGACAGATTACTTTGTTGTGCTGCAAAAATGAATTTTTCTTCACTTCAATTTTGGATTTTTCTCCAATTTTCCAGTCGATTTTCTCCCATTACATTTTGTTTCCTTATAGTTTGGAGTTATGGTGGCAGTTAGCAGCAGCTGCCTTATGGTACCTTAGCCAAGTGGCCATTTTCCACCTGAGCCTACACTTTGAATATCAGTAAGTTATTTGACTCTGGGCAAAACTACATCCAAGCACGATCCTTAACTACTGTATATACACTTCTACCAGGGTTGAAGTGGAAGCCACCCCCGTCCAACCTTCCTTAACTAGTGTCACTGAGATGAACTGTACACCCCAACCCTGGCTGAAACTTTTCAACACAACACAAAGCTGGGATCAAACTTGGGAGCTTCCTGGTCAAGGAGATTTTCCACTCCATTTAAGATATGCTGGGAGTGCTTGATGTAGAAATAAGAGGGTGAAATGGAAGCCTTCATAGACACCCATAAGATCTTCAAGTATTTTATTTTGCAATTAATGGGCAGGATTTTTATAGTGCCAGCTTCCAATGAATTGTGGTAGATTTGTAATTTAAAATGTATGTCATAAGCTATAGTGATGTATATTTAAAGGTTCTGTCCCCTATGAAAGATTTTGCGTTGCCATAGCTGGGATGGCAGCAGTCCAGACATCCCTGCAGTCTGTCTTGAAGGGAGCTGGTAAGAGGGTGGCACTGTAATGCCAAGCAGTAGGAACAGGGGAAACAACTGTTTGCATGAAGAATGATGGTGCAGGAATAGGAGGATGGTGCTGGTTTAACTGTGTGCCTTGTTATTTTATCCCAGATGGCAGGGAGCAGGTGCATGATCAAAGGTGGGGGGGGGAAATTCCGACTTTGTGGTAGGAAGCAGTTGCTCATGGTTCAGGAGAGGGCCAGGCAAATGATTTCAGCAGTTGTTAAGGGGGCTTGTAATTGTTTGTCCTTGTCTGCCTCTAAATAAGCCAGATGATGAATAAAAAAAGGGTGAGTGGAGTTGGCACATTACCAAACAGTGCCTGCATCAATAAATGTAAAATACCAACACCGTCCTGCAAAAGTAAAGAAAGGCCTATTTTGACAAGCCTGTCGCTGAAGACAGATAGTGGCTAAACAAAAGCTCAGGGTTTTGGGGACAATTTGCCCTGAGCGGCACCCCATGCAATTAGAGAAAATCTGAGTGGAAAGACATTTGTTTGCCTGTAATTTACATTGCTGTCCCTTCTTCAGGCACAGGCACCAGAATAGCCATTGAGGAAGTTTGGATGCACAGCTAATCCAAAACAAAATGGTGGTAGCAGCGGCAATAAAAACTTACATTTATGTTAGGCATTACATGGAAAAAAGTCCCAAGGTGCTTCACAAAAGGCATAAGGGGGAAGAAATGGACACTGAGCCAAAGAATAAGACATTAAGAGGGGTGACCGAAAGTTTGGTCAAAGACGTGGGTTTTAAGGAAAGTCTTAAAGGAAGAGAGGCAGGTCGACAGGCAGAGGAGTTTAGGAAGGGAATTCCAGAGCATGGAGCTTAGGAGGTTGAAGGCATGGTACTCAATGGCGGGGCAAGGGAGGGGGAGATGTACAAGAGGTTGGGGGTCAGAGGAACGGACAGCTTGGTGGGTGGGGTTGGGATTATGACACTGCAGGAGGTTACAGAGATAGGGAGGGATGAGGCCATGAGCAGATTTAAACAGGAGGACAAACATTTTAAATTTGGGGCAATGGGGTACTGGGAGACAATGTAGCTCAGCGAGGACCAAGTTGATGAGTGAGCAGGAATTGGTGCAGGGTAGGTTATAAAAGCAGCAAAATTTTGGATGAGCTGAAGTTTACAGATGGTGGAAGGTGGGAGCCCTGCCAGGAGAGCATTGGAATAGTCTAGTCTGGAGGTGACAAAGACAGGGAGGAGGTAGGCAAAGACAATGGCTTTGGTCTTCCCAATATTTAACTGGATGAAATTGCAACTCATCTATGACAGGATATTGGGTAAGCAGTCTGACAGCACAGAGGCAGTGGGAGGGTCGGAAGAGGTGGTGGAGAGGTAGACCTGTGTGTTATCAGCACCCATGTGAAAGCTAACCCCATGTCTGTAGATAATGCTGCTGAGGTGCAGCATGTAGATAAGAGAGGTCGACAGATGGATCCTTGGGGAACTCTTGAAGGGATGATGCAGGAGTGGGAAGGGCAGACATTGTTAAAGATAATATGGCTATGATTGGATAGGTAAGAATGGAACCAAGCAAGGGCAGTCCCACACAGCTGACCAACAAAAGGGAGATGATGGAGGAGGCTGACTGTGTCAAAGGCTGCAGAAAGGACAAGAAGAGACAATGCATCATGGTCACAGAGAATGTCGTTTGTGACTTTGGTTAGGGCCATTTCGGTGCTGCAGGAGCAAAGGACAAGTGTCTATTATTCCTTTCCACTGCACCCATTTCTGAGCCCTATCTGGGGGCAGGGCAGAGTAAAATCAGCCCTAAGATGTTAACATTCATTGGCTAGTCTATTTATAGAGAGTTGAGCTTTCAGTACAAACTGGATTTATCCGAGAATCATAGTATGA
Organism: Heptranchias perlo; assembly: GCF_035084215.1. Taxonomy (NCBI): domain Eukaryota; kingdom Metazoa; phylum Chordata; class Chondrichthyes; order Hexanchiformes; family Hexanchidae; genus Heptranchias; species Heptranchias perlo. The sequence goes on from NC_090340.1 coordinate 47,164,308, forward strand.
TAGTGCACAGAAGGAGGCCATTCTGCCCATCGTGCCTGTGCCAGCTCTTTGGTAGAGCTATCCAATTAGTCCCACTCCCCTTCTCTTTCCTCATAGCCTTGTAATTTTTTTCCCTTCAAGTAGTTATCCAATTCCCTTTTGAAAGTTATTATTGAATCTGCTTCCACCACCCTTTCAGGCAGTGCATTCCAGATCATAACAACTCGCTGCATAAAAAAATGCTTCCTCATGTGCCAATCACCTTAAATCTGTGTCCTCCGGTTACTGACCCTTCTGCCACTGGAAACAGTTTCTCCCCATTTACTCTATCAAAACCATTTATGATTTTGAATACCTCAATCAAATCTCTTAACTTTCTCTGCTCCAAGGAGAACAACCCCAGCTTCTCCAGTCTCTCCACATAACTGAAGTCCCTCATCCCTGACACCATTCTAGTAAATTTCTTCTGCACCCTCTCTAAGGCCTTGACATCCTTCCTAAAGTGTGGTGCCCAGAATTGAACACAATACTCCAGCTGAGGCCTAACCAGCGTTTTATAAAGGTTTAGCGTAACTTTCCTGCATTTGTACTCTACGGCCCCGATATTACCAGGGTGGCGGGTTGGCAGCGGGTGGGTCGACTGGGCGCGTGGGTAACTGGCCCAGTAAAATCGGTGGGTTCCCCACGCGATCACGAGTAAATTGAAGCCACTTACCTTGGCTTCCGGGTTACCCGTTGGAAACCTGCTCAGTGGGCGGACTGCGCACCCACATCACAGGCTGTCAGCTGGAGGAGCCCTATTTAAAGGGGCAGTCCTCCAATGCTGCTCCTGCAGCAAACAGCCAAAATTACAGCATGGAGCAGCCCAGGGGAAAGGCTGCTCCCAGTTTTAACGATGCCTCACTCCAGGTCTTACTGGATGGGGTGAGGAGGAGGAGGGAGATCTTCTTCCCGGCGGATGGGATGAAGTGGCCTTCCTCTGCCACCAAGAAGGCCTAGCTCAAGGTGGCAGAGGTGGTCAGCAACACCAGCAACATATCCCGCACCTGGATACAGTGCAGGAAGCGCTTCAATGACCTAACTAGGTCAGCCAAAGTGAACACACTTACTCATTCTCCTACACTCCGTCTTCCACATCACCGCCCCGACCCCACAACTCCTTCTGCATTGCCAACACTGCTCTATCACATCACTCCTCACACCCACTCAAACCTCATCCTCAACTTACCTGCACTTACTCACCTCCCCAGTACTCATCCCACCACTACCACTCAATCCAATCCTCATATAATCTCATGGCTCTGTCTAATACTCACCCTCCGATGCATCTCTCTCACGGTCACCCTCACTCAACCTGCCACTACCTCTGCTGCAGCCAGAGGTAGTGGCAGGTAGTAGGAAGCGTAAGGCAAAGGTTTCGTGAGCACAAAGGGGATGCACAAGGGTGTTTGATAGTTTATCATGTTTTTTATTTATATTTGATTTTGGTTCAACTCACATTACATATTATATTGTCACCACTACTGCCACGTCTTGGCCATTCTTGACTGGCTTGTGCACTTAGTCCCTTTCATGAGGTTCTCCATGAACACCCACACTTGATGCCATCCATTGGGTCACCCTACAGTGGGTGTATGTGTAGTTGCACGACTATTTTGTGCAGGTGCCTGTGTCGCAGTACTGTGTTGCGGAGCTCCACGTGGCGGAGGTGGACGGCATGCCTGGCGAGGCTGGTGATGTTGCTAGTCTTCGGATGAAGTAATGAATGCAGCCATGGCGCCCCCCATCCTGACGGTGTGAGTTTGAGGGGGTCCACAAAGTAGGTAAATGTGTTTGCACAGCAGAGTTTAGGGTATAAATTAATAATTTTGAGTGGAAAGACAAAGGTGTTGCAGCCAAAACTTTGTCTGAAGTGACAGAGTGCCCTGCTGCAATAAATGAGGTATTCCCCACAACTGTCAAAAAATCCTTTGCATCTCCCACTGGCTGCTGACTGAAACACGTCTGCTCCAACAGGGAGTGTTTCCCACAGCACGGGAAACACACCGAGGATCCATGAAAATCGCACCCCTGCCAAAATCTCCTGTCAATGAGGTCTGTCAAATACCTCAACTAGGTAAGTAAGTATTTAAATTGTCATCTCAATGGCTTTAATTGCTGGTGGGAGTCCCGCGTGTGGGAGCCGCGTGTGCACCCGAACGCGTCACTGGGGATCCTGTAAGTGGGCGGGTTGGAGCCGGGCTCCGGACCTGCTCCGGGATTCCCCGATTTTATGAGCCCCCCCGCTTGGCCATCCTAAAAGCGACTCCTATGTCTTTATTAATAAAACCCAGGATTCCATATGCTTTTTCAACAGCCTTCTCAACATGTCCTGCCACCTTCAAAGATTTGTGTACATACACCCCCAGATCTCTCTGTTCCTGCGCCCCCTTTAAAATTGTACCATTTAGTTTATATTGCCTCTTCTCATTCTTCCTACCAAAATGTATCACTTCACACTTCTCACCATTAAATTTCATCTGCCATGTGTCGGCCCATTTCACCAGTCTGTCTATGTCCTCCTGATGACTAATTTCACATATAAGGAAACAGGCTCAAATCAAGCTGCTGAATGCATTGGTGTTAAAACTTATTGATAAACAGATTAATGCTAAACAGAGTCTCATCACTTGTCGATGTGCTACTGGCCCGCTCTACATTCATAAACTCCCTTTACATATTGTTAATATCAAGAAGCCCAATCAGTTGTTTTATGCTTTGTTATTTTTCACCAGATACCACAGGGATTCCTAAATGCACAGGAATTCCACTGATAGGGTTAGATGAAGAGGGGTGGGAGGAGGCTCGTGTGGAGCATAAACACCGGCATAGAACAGTTGGGTCAAATGGCTTGTTTCTGTGCTGTAATTTCTATATTTGATCTGCATGGACGTAATTCTTCACTGTCAGTTTAGCTCAGTCCTCCTTTAGTCGATTGGGTCAGTCTAACTCAAGCAGTGGAAGGGTGGTGGATGGATTAAATGTGGATTATGACTAGCTATGAGGTGTTTCCAGTGATGAGCATTTGTTTATTTGTATCGCAATGTAAGAAGAAACAGTTCAGTTAAAAAATGTTGACACCTTGGGCCCGATTTTAGCACCCGCTACCGGGTGCGTTCTCGGCGGGGGGGCCCCGAAAATCCCGAAATCCAGGTGCGGGACCGGATCGCGCCTCGATCCCGCCCACTTCCGGGTTCCCCGATGACGCGCCGGCGTGCGCGCGCAGCCCCCGCTGGTGGGAATCCCGCAGGCAATTAAAGCCAGCGGGATGCCACTTGAGAGCATTTACTTTGCTTGTTCAGGTCATTAACTGACCTGATTAAGGGACTGTGTGTGATTTTGGATAAACATGGGACTGTTTCACACACTGGGGGAAACAGTCCCAGTTGAAATGGATGTGTTGCAGCTGTTAGCCTGTGGCAGCTGCAAAGGTCCATATGACAGGTGGGGGGGGGGGGGGGGGGGGGGAGACCCTCAGCCATTGCAGGAGGCCGCTCTGTCACTTGGGACAAAGTTTGGCCTCCACCACCCTCCTCCTGATGGTCGAAGTCACCAACCTGCACACTTACCCCGGGGTCCGGAGACATGTACCTACCTTGCGGACCCCCTCAGATGTACATCTTGCGGATGGGGGCCGCCGTAGCTGCAGTCATGACCTCCTCGGAGGACGAACAGCAGCACCAGCCTCGCCAGCCTCGCCATCCACGCCGTCCACCTCTGACACGTGGAGCTCCACAACAGAGTGCTGTGACACATCCACCTGTACAGCAGGAGGGAGGGCTACCGCAGAGAGAGATGCGTCGCAGAGGGCACTACCCTCGCCACACGTTCCACAGACCGAGGCTCAGCCTCCTGGACCTCCCTGAGCAGCAGTGCACACGGAGGCTCAGAGTCACTCGACATGTAGCCGTGGACATCTGCAGCCCCTTTCATGCCGAGCTGCTCCTGCCTGGCCCGTGCACCATCTTCCTCTCTGTCGCTGTCAAAGTCACCACTGCCCTCCCGAACTTCTGCTCCACAGCCTTCCAGGCTGCAACCGGGGACATCCCCGATGTCTCTCAGTCGTCTGCGCAGAAGAGCCCTGCAAATACACCTACACCCACTCTGCAGTGACACACTGGGTGGCATCAGTGGTGGGTCCTCATAGGGATACCCAGGAGCGGGCATTATTGCACAAACCGGACAGGATTCGCGAAGACATGGCAGTAGTGGTGTCAATATAATGTGTGATGTGAGTTGTTCTTTAATTCAAAGAAGTAAGAACCATGACAAACCCTCAAACACCCTTGTGCATCCCCTTCATGCTCACGACACGTTTGCCTTACGCTGCCTACTGCACATATGTGATGCATGCCCTGTGGCTGCAGCACAGGTGGTGGCAGGTTGAGTGAGGCTGGCCGTGAGAGAGATGCATGAGAGGGTGAGTATGGGATAGAGCCATGAGATTGTATGAGGATTGGGTTGCGTGGTAGTGGCGGGGTGAGTACTCGCGAGGTGAGTAGGTGCAGGTAAGATGAGGATGAGGTTTGAGTGGGTATGAGGGGTGATGTGACAGAGTAGTGTTGGCAGTGCCGAAGGAGATGTGGGGTGGGGGCAGTGTTGTGGCAGATGGAGTGTAGGGGAAAGACTACGTGTTCTCACTGTGGCTGACCTACTGAGGTCATTCGAGCGCCTCCTGCACTGTATGCAGGTGGGCGATATGTTGGTGGCGCTGGTGACCTCCTCTGCCACCTCGAGCCAGGCCTTCTTGGTGGCAGAGGCAGGCCGCTTCCTCCCGCCCGCCGGGTGGAAGATCTCTGTCCTCCCCCTCCTCCTCACCCCATCTAATGATACCTGGAGTGAGGCATCATTAAACTGGGAGCAGCCTTCCCCCTGGGCTGCTCCATGCTGTAATTTTTGCTGTTTGTGGCAGCATCTGTCAGTGGAGGACTGCCCCTTTAAATAGAGCGCCTCCAGCTGACAGATCTTACTGCGCATGCGCAGCCCACCCGACGCGCAGATCAGCAGCGGGGAACCCGGAGGAGCAGGTAAGTGGATCCAATTAGTGTGTTGCCTGCTACGATCGCGTGGGCAACCCACTAATTTCACCGGGCGTGTTTTCAACGCGCCCGCTGGCCCACCCGCCGAGAACCCGCACCCCTGGTAAAATTGGGCACCTTGTGTTTGAGATGCTGCCATGCATTTGTAATTGGGCAGCTAAGAGGTTGATTGGGGTCCAAAACATACAAACCAAACCTATCTCCATAAATTAAGTAAAGAAATAGTATGTATTATTTAGTACAATCGCAAGACAATTGCAACGTTTGCATACTTTCGTAAGGCTGCATTTAATTTTTGACAGCACGCAGCAAAAATGCACAGAAAATGCTTAAGTCTGCACAGGACCGTTCTGGTACAAGACCAATGAAGTGTTGGGAACACTGAATTAAAGAAATAGAAATCTATGAGACTAGTACCTTACATCAGCACTTTCGATAGTCGGTACTAAAAGTACTGACAACAGGATGTACTGCTTGATTGTTTAATAGTGTGCTATCAACCATCTTCTCCAATCTGCTGCCAACCTGCTTAAAGGATGACCACATCATTTACAATCATAGATTTTTATATAATGAGTGATTAATGACTGCTTCCTTTCAAAAATGCTAATAGCAAATATGTGTTCTATTGTGAAAACGTTTTTTTGTGAAATCCTTTTGTTTTAGACATCATGAGGCAGAACTGAAATCAGCAAATGCTATTCATGTAACGGCAATGGCTTCAAACGCCCCTGTATGTTACAAAGAAAGGGTAACAATAGAGATCTTTCAATGTTTTTCTGTTTGAAGCTATTAAATGCATTCCAAATAGTGCACATTGAGTAGCACTATACAATTATGCCCCTTTCCTGCTGTCTCACTGTCATTGCGTATTGAATCCTTGGGATTACCTATTAGTAATGGGTATGCAATTTTATTGCTCATTTTGCACTCACAACAGACAAACAAAATCTTTAAATATCTAGATTTCTTCATCTGCAAAGATTGTCCCATACATAGAAACGTCAATATTTTCAAGTCGTGGGCCATTCAGAGGTGAGAAGTTAAAAACTTCAGCAAGGGTCACTAAAATCTCCACACCCCTTCCCTTCTAAAAATGTGATGATAGAGAAGGTTCTGGAAAATGTTCAAAAAGCAGTAAAAATGTCAAGAGAAGAAAGTAACCCAAACAGAAGAGTTCACAACAAAAAGGGCCATTTTTTAAAAGCTGCAGCACTGGTGTAAATCTAGGGTCATGTTTCAGGGCATTCTTTAAGACTGTGCTCGTTTACAGTTTAAATTCTGTTTCTCAATCTGTTTTCTGTGCCAGTGCCTGGCATTTAGTCAGTTATGGATTCTCAAAGTTGGGTCACACTCAGTGAGTTGAATAAGCAGCATGTACACATAAGTAAACATGCAAAGGGAAAACTCCTAACACTCATTATTTTTGAATGCACAGGTGTCCAGGGAGAGGAACGAACTTGCAAATCTGGATAAAAGTGAACAAAGTCTCTTCATATGGATACAAAGGACATGATTTTAGCTCGGAGCTGGGAACCCCGCATGTGTGTTGATGTAGGCGTAGTGAATCCAGAAGTCAAGTGAGTGCATCGCAATCTGGAATTGCAACTCAATTAAAGATAAGTATTTGTGCTTCTGGGTTTCCCACACTACAGCCAGCCAGATTGACAGGGTGTGGGCTGTGGAGGACATCAATGGGGGGCCTTGGAGAAGATCGGGGGGGGGGTTCCCATCATCCGGTAAGGTGGGGTGGTCTAGCCAATTGTGGAGGTCCTGTCGGCTAGGTGAGCTCGTTGGGCTTGGATAAAGCACTCCTTCTCCTCCTGGCCCACAAGCAGTGCAATAAAGGCACTCACCTCATGGATTCGCCCATTCTCGCCTGCTTTCATTTAATGAGAATCAGAAGTGATGGGAAACCAGTGGAGGTGAGGTTAAATTTGTTTTACCTTTTTAATACACAAAAAATTAAGTGCCTCAACTATCGCAATGATATACATTTCCCCTTTAACAATCCACCAGCTGGCATTAAGTGAGGACGGGTCACCCAGGTTTCGGATGTGCACGTGCATGGAAGCACGTTGGAGCCAGTTAGCGTTCTACTTCAAACAACCTCACACCCACCCCCAACCCACCCATTCTTTGAGGTTAAAATTACCCCCAAATTGTTTGCCGGTGCGATCTCCAGCTTCCAAGGAACCAAAAACCTTTACTAAGTAACACAAAAATCTAACAAAACCTTTAAATTATTTAAGTAGCAGGTTCGTAGCTCATTGGTTCCCAGCTCATTTTCTAAAGTAACCCAGCAGACATCAAGGGGAAATCACTTGTGAAATTTGGTCCAAATCCAAAAATTAATTTTAAACTTATTTCTAGAACCTGGAGATAACTCAAAGCATCACCACTTCAAAAAGGAACCCAGAGGCTCATGAAAGAAGTATACTTATACAGTTTCTGTAAAAGCTGTTAATTGTTTTCAAATAATTGAAGTAACAAATTAGTGTTCAAGAACAGATAGAGAGATAGAGAAAACCAGAACATAAATCCCACCCCTCTGGGCTCTGTGCTATAACCAATGTGGTGGAATTAAAAACAAACCAACTTGTTTTATCTGTGTTGAATCGTAATTGTCAGACAAACATGTTTCTAAACTTGACACTCCCTAAAGTATTCTTCATTTTAATGTGTTTTCATCAAGTAAAATGAAAACTTTGAAATGAGCTGATATTTTGTTTACTCAAGAGATTTATTTAAATGAGGAATTGGTTTATTGGTTTTGTACATTGTTTCATTGCTCTATCAAGGTGGTACCACAATTAATCTGGTAGTTACTCTACTCTGGAGTGAAGTATGCAGTACATCCATCTCTTTAACTTTCTCAGCATACAATACTCATCCTTCTCAACACCTCCCCCTATGGGAGTCACAGGTGGCCTCTTCTGACATCAGACAGAGACCTCACTCTCCTCCACGTCTCTTCAGGCGAGAATGGGTGACTGGATGGTGCTTTTAAGTGGCCACACTGGTGTCCTTGGTCTGGATGCAATTGGATTTCAAACAAGGCTAAGTCTGCAGCAATGAAAGTGCTTGGCTGCAAATCTTGGACTGGAAACACTCCAAGTGCCACAATGACAATGTATAGCCATTTATTAAATATTAGAGTACTCGATATTCACAGGTTACATGAATGCAATGTGTATGTTTTGAAAGCTGGAGAGGAACGTTGAAAAACCTAATGTCACAATTCCACAAAAACAGCTTTGATCTCCACTTTTTTATTCATTGTGTCAAATGAAAAATCCTAAGTTACCACCTGTGTTTATAACCCTTCTGTTTGATGTCACTTAGCGGGGTCACATTATGCCGATTTATACCATGTGTTAAATTCCAGTTACATACTGCCATCTGCCATTTTCTCACACCAGCTACTCTACCTTACATCTGGTCACTGCACAAAGTTGCATTTGCTCAGTATTCTGAAAATAAAGATTCCATACATCCCCCTCAGAGCATCCAAAAGGTTTGAATTTTTATAAATAATATTTTTCAGAATATTTTGATAGTTGCTATCTTAAAGAAAAGACTGCACAATGAACTAGATTACATTAATGATGAAGTGAGCTATGTTCTGAAGCTGTGTCAACAAATAGAACTTGGCATTATACGAGATTTCACACCATGTCCTCAATTACCAAAGCACTCCGTTCAATTACCCTCTTCTCCAGTTTTCTATCTTAAAGGGCATTAGGCAATTTTCTTTGTTTGGGGAAGAAGAAAAAAACTAAAATCTGTGGGACACCTTTGGGGAAGCAACTAAATTCGTACAGAAGAGATTTGATGACTTTCCGTGGGTGAGGCTTTTCAAGATTCAGTGTCACAGAATTAATGGCAAATTAGCTTGCTGGATTAAAAATTGGTTTGGCAAGAGAAAGCAGGATGTGATGATAAATGGAAAAAAGGTCTAGGTGGAGGTTGTTGATTGAAGTTTTGTAGCAGTCATTCAGCTCTACTGTTCTCAGTATTCATAAATAATATGGAGTAAGGTGCTTCTACTAAAATTATAAAATTGGCTGCACACAAGAAGTTAATTTGGTCAGGTGATGAATATAAGCAACTTCAAAAGCACTCAAAGGGATCTAAACAATTAAGCAAATAGGCTAAGGAATGGTGGATGGATATTAATGTAGATATATAAATGTAAGGTAATGCACACAGCAACAGGAAGCATATGCCAAGTATACCAAATGAAAGGATGTCCATTAACAAAGGTGGAAAAAGAAAAGCACTTGGGTGTGATTATTGATGATTCGCTGAAAGATTCCAGTCAATGGAAAGCTGTTACCAACAAGGTAATCAAGTATTGGGATACATCTCAAGGGCATTTGATTACAAGTCCAAACAAGTTATTTTAACTTTGTACAAATCATTGGTTACACCAGATCTGGAAAATTGCATGCAATTTTGAGCACCCTGCCTTCAAAGAATAACTCTGTACTGGAGTAGGTTCTGAGAAGAGTGACAAGAATTATTCCAGGACTTTGTGGTTATCAAGAAAAACCCACAGAACTGAAATTGTTTCTACTGAAGAAAAGAGAATTGAAAGCACACAAAATCTGAAGGTATGGATCACAATTGATTTGGACCATGAGTATAGAACTAGAGGACATGAGTACAAATTTACAAGCTTCAAGCTACACTAGAGATGAAAAGCATTTTCTCCCCACAGAGTGGGTGATATGAACTTCCATCAAAAGCAGTTAATGTCAATTAACTCCTATTTAAAAAAAAGCTGGATAAACATTTGGTTTGAAGGCTATATGCTAAGTATAGACCGAGGTGCTCAAACTCTCTAGGGAACATGATAGTTTCTTTGTTATCTGGACCGTGAAAATGTCATTTGTGGAAAGTAACTGGCCAGGATTGCATAATGGAGGTACATTTTGATTGATATTCTGAAGTATTGCATGATTACCTTTGGAGGATATGGAGAAATACTGCAAAACATTGTATGTTGGGTGAAGTCCATGGTTGACCAGATTATATATGGTTTGTCAAACAAACAGGTTTGATAGGCCAAATAGCTTTTGTGTGCCACTCCTTATGTTTTTATACCAGGTTGTTCCTGGCTGTTGCAGGCCCTTCTTTAAACATGCAGATCGGGCTCCAATGCCATCATCAGGGCCTTACTGCTATTTTAATCATGGACTGAGCAGGGAAGCGGTCAAGGCTTTCTTGTCAGGTCAACCTAGCGGGAAAGAGAATCTGGTGCAGCAGAGGCCCAAATGGGCACGTTTTCTTTTTACTTTCCTTGTGGGGCCAAAAGGAGCAGAGTTGTTCATCCGGGCCCCACAAGGAAAGTTTAGGCTTCCTCTGCCCAATTGCAAGGCCCTCCTGAATCCCCCTACCCATAACGTACCCAAGTGCCCCAGGCATGTTACTTGGATCCCTGGCGGTGGCGTCCTGCCATCTGACATTCCACGTCGAGCGAACTAATCAGCAGTTCCTAAACAGATCGCTGCTGGCTGTTCAGAAAAAAAACAGCCCAGAAAAGTTTCTGGGTTATATATTAGTGGATCTTGGATAGCAGGAGTGCTCCTGCTTGCTCCACCAAAATACCGTTGCTGCTCAACCTCCACCCCCACCCCCATCCCCCACCCAGGACAAACCTATGGGCCGGTGCCCGATATTGCACCAGCCTGGAGCCGTGATCTCTAGCAGATGCCTGTTCAGAGCGCTCAGCTTGCCGGCAAAATTTAAAATCAGGCCTGAGCTCAAAATAGCTCAGGCCTCCTCGCCCACTTGACGGACAGGCAGTCAGTGCACGCCGCTGGTCCGCTGCCCTAAAGTGAAAATTTGCCCGATGATCCATTGGCATTTTCTATCAACATTACACTGCTGTTTACTCACTTCTGCAGAGGAAAATATGGCCCAGTACCTTCCAAATGAAAGCCACTTATTCTGAGACGGAGATTTTTTCTCCGTAATTATTTTAATGAGTACTTCTGAAGTAAAAAAGAACTGTGGGATACGCAGCCTTATTGCACTTCAAAAAAAAATGTCACTCACAACGTTGCCTGCTTGTTAGTGAAAAGTCATGATGGGGATAACGGCCCCTTTTATCTTTGAGCATCAGATTAATTGAAATGCTTTCCATTTATGTCCATTATTAAGAGGGGGATGACAAAAGAAATTAATGCACTTAGCCTTTCACGGGTATACATACATGTAAAGTGTTAAACACAATGGCCACGGAGAGGAGTGCAGAAACCTGTGCATTTACTGGTGAGCTCAGCCCAATTTAGAGCCCTACACATTTCAGTGGTTTCCTCACGAACAGATCCCTCTGTGCAGTCTTCTGAACCCTGTGCAGCTGTGTTGTGCAGATGTCCAGCTGCTAGCATTACTTTTTCTTACCATATGAGCAGCGACACTTTGCCTTCCTTCCACTTGCAGGCTGACTTCGTCATGGATGGGCTTCCCAATAAAAGCGATCCCTGGTGGGGCACATTATAAAAAGTGCTTGATCACAACTGTAGTTCGGACAATACACCCTGACTGGGATCATTTCTCACTGGGAAACCTTTCCGACACAAAGCCACAATGGAAAAACAAGGGTTTTGCTTTGAAGATGTCAAAATAGGAAGAATATCAAAATCGCACCAAAACAGCATTGCTCTATAGGGAAAGTTGCAAGTTGGATTTATTATCTAGATGTTTCAGAGATTTTTCACTGCCCAGCAATATGTTGAGGACTGTATTGAAAATAGTTTTCGTAACTGCAGTTATTTGCCCCATCATAAACTACTCAACATGATGCATTCCACGCATGCTTAAAAACCATCCCCAATTAACAAACATGGCTCAACACTGGAAAGTAATCATCAGTAACCCACACAGGGTAATGGCTCCGAATCTCATCTTTAGAAGTGTGCATCTTTACTAATGTCAAATTTTAGATATTTCTGCTTGTTATAAACTGGTATAACTATAGGACATCATCTAAACAGGTTGGTTTGGGGTAATGTAGTTGCAAGTACTCTAGTGTGATGCGCAGCAAGAGGCCAAGAACTTTCCAAAAGGGAGAGCGCAGGGGGGAGCACAAAAGAAAAAGCAGAATGAGAGAGAGTAACCATAGGCCACCATCATGCATGACCTTGTAGCTAACTGAGGAGTTTCACAGGCAGGGGCCTGACAGTAGTACTCTGCCCACACACTCAGGTGAAGAATGGCATGTGAGAACCAAATAGAAAAGTAAAAACAGAATGAGATTAATGTCTTTAACATTCATAGACTGAAAGTTATTGTTTGCAATGTTAGAGATCAAACATTAAATGCATTCAAATGACATTCTGTCCTCTACTTTAACTGAGACATTCATTTTATTCTAAATGGGTTAATACCTCTATTAAAATAGCAGACAGAGGAAACTTAAAGCATTCATATACTAATATTGCATACAATAACTGACAGCCCTTAGTGCCTTTAGGTACAAACTCCAGGTAAACTTAAAATAGTGGAGGAAGATCAGTTATACAAACAGCATAGTGTATTTGGGATATTTTCTTTCTCTATATCCAATCATGTGACATGCTACAAATGAACATAGGGCGACTTTACTTTCAAGAGAGAATAAAGTAACAAAAACAAGCAAACATACTCTAAAGCAATGGCAGTTCAGTGCCACAAGACATATTTACTGAGCTGATTCATACCAAGACATATTTTCAGATTTGGCTCATACTATGTTGGTGGCACTGTAGGATCTGCAACATGGTCAGGTGTTCATGCTAGTCATAGACATTCAATTGTGACAAATACTGTGCATGACAAAGCTATTGAGAAGGAGTCAGGTTGGCAATATTTTCTGAGCAAAGATTAGGCTATAATCTTTCCCCAGAATCCAAGGCATGCTAACCTGGACTGCACCCACCCTTCCTCCATGATGATGTTAAAAGGATGCAATAAGTGATGCCATGGTGTCCAGTTTAAGTATCTGTGCTCAAAAGTAGTTTGCTGCACCATTCAGACCCATAGTGATATTTAAATAATGGGAGAGTGATATGGCCACTAGAACCCTGGAGCAGTCACTTATATAAGCTGCTTTATTAAACAAAATATTTTTAAACTATTGTTAAAATGACAAGGTGAAAAGTATCTAGACTGCGTAGGTAATGCGACTGAAACAGATGGCAAATGAAAAGCATCATCTTGTGCTCTGCCAATGAGACCTGGCTTTACTCGGGCCTTATTTATACCCGTGTGTTGGTCACACCCGTGAAACAGAATGCCCTTTCCTTCACGCTGCTGTTCAAATATCCGGAGTCAGAGAAGTAGGAAGAGCAAAATTATAAGGGGAGCTGGCATGGACTTTGGGCTGTATCCAAGGTAGTTTACAGAGGTGCAAAGGGCACCTGTGGTCCCCCAACCGTCCCAAAGCCCATGGGATCCAAGGGAAAGTAGCTAGTTGGATCCAAAATTGGCTCAGTGGCAGGAAGCAAAGGGTCATGCTTGATGGGTATTTTTGCGACTGGAAGGCTGTTTCCAGTGAGATCCCGCAAGGCTCAGTACTAGGTCCCTTGCTTTTTGTGGTATATATTAATGATTTGAACTTGAATGTGGGGGCCTTGATCAAGAAGTTTGCAGATGATACAAAAATTGGCTGTGTGGTTGATAGTGAGGAGGAAAGCTATAGATTGCAGGAAGATATCAAAAGACTGGTCAGGTGGGCAGAAAAGTGGCAAATGGAATTCAATCCAGAGAAGTGGTGAGGTAATGCATTTGAGGAGGTCAACAAGGCAAGGGATTACACAATAAATAGGAGGATACTGAGAGGTGTAGAGGAACAATGGGACCTTGGAGTGCATGGCCACGTCCACAGATCCCTGAAGGTAGCAGGACAGGTAGATAAGGTGGTTAAAAAGGCATACCAGATACTTTCCTTTATTAGACAAGGCATGGAATATAAGAGCAGGGAGGTTATGCTAGAACTGTATAAAACAATGGTTAGGCCACAGCTTGAGTCCTGTGTACAGTTCTGGTCACCACATTACAGGAAAGATGTGATTGCACTAGAGAGGGTACAGAGGAGATTTTTGAGCATGTGGCCAGGACTGGAGAATTTTAACTATGAGAAAAGATTGGATAGGCTGGGGTTGTTTTCTTTGGAACAAAGGAGGCTGAAGGGAGATTTAATTGAGGTATATAAAATTGTGACGGGACTAGATAGAGTGGATAGGGAGGACCTATTTCCCTTGGCAGAGGGATCAGTGACCAGGGAGCATAGATTTGAAGTAATTGGTAGAAGGAATAGAGGGAAGCCAAGGAGAATTTTTTTCATCCAGAGGGTGGTGGGGGTCTGGAACTCACAGCCTGAAAGGGTGGTAGAGGCAGAAATCCTCAACTCATTTAAAAAGTACTTGGATGTGCACTTGAAGTGCTGTAACCTACTGGGGCTATGAACCAAGTGCTGGAAAGTGGGATTAAGCTGGAAAGCTCTTTTTTGCCGGCATGGACATGATGGGCTGAATGGCCTCCTTCTGTGCCGTAACTTTCTATGATTCTTACCGTGCAAGGCACGGGGCAAAACCGAAGCCCAGATATATTGGCATATTAGCTCCTCTATTAGTCTCCACCCACCCATATCCCATTCTTAGCTCCTTGCTGCTCTGCAGCTACCATGATATTGTAACTTTAGATCTTATTCTATCTTCTATTTTTTTAAAATTGAGATAGAAAGCAATTTTTTTTTAAGAAGTGGGTGAGCATTGGCTGATTGTGATTCAGACAATGCGTTCTAGCACGATCCGCCAGCTTCACCGCATCTGAGAACACAGACTGCGATCTCTGCCAAGAACTACTTCTGTTTCAAATTACTATCACTGTAGAACAACACATTCAGATGCTGCGACGCAGCTAGCTTAGTCAGAGCCCTGCTGAAACATTAGCGTCCTTCCTGTCAACTCACTGTGCTTCACAACGTTTGCCAAACAAGCAGCTGTCAACCCACCAATTCAAAGCTGTGGCAATGCAGCCTGCTGATTCTGTTCCGATACACTGCAAGTATTCATGAAGACAGATACTCACCAACAGTACACAAGTACATTCAAAATCTATTCATCTAGATTTTTGCCAGGTAGCTTCTAAAAAGCACATATACACTGTCAAACAAAATTAACTCTTGGAGCTCCAGAGTTTATTCAGTATGCAATCACTTGATTGAAGGGATCAGAACTCAGAAAAGGAACGCTGAATTTTTCCTCATGCAATATATCTGCATTTTTAAAAAAATCACTTCATAGTGAAGGCTTAGTAATTGCTAACAACTAGAACCGATTTAACTCAAACATTGTAGATACTGATTCATCTTTTATGATGTAAAAAATCAAGGTCTTTGCCGTCTGCCTTTTGCCCCAAACATTGCTTCGGACCAAAAACCCATTATTGTTCCATACTGTAAAGGGCCCACATCACAGATCTTTCAGGTATTAGAAGACAGAGATTATCCTCTATTTGAACCAATCTGCCAGCATCAGCATAGCTCAAATTGGTGCCACTCTTGTCTAAGAGTCAAAAGGCTGCGGGTTCACATTGCAATCCAGGACTTGAGCACTACTGAGCAATGCTGAGGGAGTGCCGCATTGTCAGAGTTGTTATCCTTCAGATGAGATGTTAACTAGCTACTTGCTTTATGCCAGTACTATTTTTCGGCCAAACAAAATGGCACTTATTTTCCCTTCTCCACTGAGAGGTGCATGACCTGCATTTTCCAGATGATGTGACCAAGATCAGGAACTCACTGCGTGGGAGGAAACAAGGGCAGAATCCTGCATTTTACCTTCAGGAAACTCGTTGAAATTTTATAAGAACTTTCCCTTGTGGTTTGACGACTGAAATTGATTAACAATGATCCAATCAATGTCTCAAAACCATCAGGAAGAAAAAAAATCCACAAAATAGAATTTAAGAGCAACCCAGGTCTCTTCAGACCTTCCCCTTTCCCAAAACCACTAAGCAGCTCCTAGCTGTGTGAGTGCAGTGTTTGACTTAAAGAGGCACTGTCCTACCAACAGGAAACTGGGAGAAAGCACAAGTTACAACAATTCAGAGAACAGCCCAAGTTGGTAACGGTAGTGATCTTGTTGTCCACACGATACCATCTTCACACAGAAGCTTTTTTTGTACAGGTGACATTGTCCTAACTCTACAAAGATTGGCAAGAGAGCAAACCAACAAAGTGAGTGGACTATTTGTTTATATCAAGAGTTTTCAGCATGCACAACTGAAATTTCTGTTGACCGCACTCTTTCAAAACACCTCCACTGGTACAGGCTTGGTATTTTTAGCCTGATGTTACAGTCCTCAAGGGGTTAATTCCATTCGACTCAGCTTTCTGTTGCTAGGCTGAAACAGTATTTACTGATGGATAGCCAGTTCCATTCTGAAACTCTCCATCATGCCTATTGTTTTGCTGCCTTGTGCCTCTACATCATTTAATGAGATTAGCTTTTCTGCATGCCTCTGCTGGTCAGCAAGGCCTGATATAGCAACCTACATCAAACAGACTACTTCCGCAAGCAGTCAAATTAATGCACAAGATATGACCAGCACAAAAAAAACTTTAGTCCCCACTACAAATAAGTTACCAGCATCACCAACACAGCCAAGTGAACACCTTTGATAAACAGAATATTTGTATAAGTGAATACTAATTAAAGCTAATCTAAGCCATTATTGTTCAACATCCAGTTTTTCAGTTCTTACTACGTGAATGCATCAAGCTCTATGCTAAGTAAATATTCGCCTCTCTTGATTCCAGCTTTGTTGCTTAGAGTGGTGAGTTTACACCAAGGTTGCACCAAGTACCCCTTAGACTTTCAACCACGATGACGTACTAAAGTGAAATCAATAGTTTCAAACAATTCACCTTTTCAAACACAATTACAAATTTGGCAGGAATTTGCTTTGATCATATACATCATCATTTAAATATAACCTCTTCTTCACTAGTTCTGCAACAACAACCAATTCATTGTGTAAGTGAATAGTCTGTTGATTATTGAAATGAGTAATCAAATATTCTGATACAATAAACCATCACAACCCACAGCCTTTGGCTCCTGGTTAAAGGTAATGCGTTGATGCCACTTTGAACGAGCCGAGACTCGTACAGCATACTGGGTTTTTGAAGCCAAGATATAGCTCATTTGCCGAGCTAATAAATAAAGGTCTAAAAACACATGTGTTTGTTTTACTCCTGAAACTATATCAAATTCTGAAAGGTGCAATCAGCATGTGAACAACACTGCATCAACCAGCCTGTTCTTCTGTTAATCACAATTGTTTTAAAAAATAATCAAGATCATTTTCAAGCAATTTCTTCAGAACCATACAAGATTTGATCAAGAACTGGGAAATGTTGAGGAAGAAGGATCCAAGTGAAGTCCTGGCCAACTAAGCAATATTCTTGCAAGGCCTCTGCTAAGGCACTTCATAGGCTGGCCAATATTAGATTGCATACATGGTAGCTTTTCTTGGTGGACTTTCCACTGATTCCATATTAATCCCATTAGATAATGAGCTTTTACTTGGAATTATGGTGCTCGATGGACTTCAAATACTTTCCTTAAACTCCAGGGCACAAATTGCACTTTCATACCAGTTTCTATGTCTATATATGGAAGCCACTTTGGAGTCAACCTGAATAAAATTAAGATTTTCTTCTTGATTTGAACTAAAGTGACAGTCACAAAAACACGGGGACTTATCATACACAGGTATGATTTATAAACCAGACTGGAGAATGTAGAACATAAACTAATATGACAACTACTTTCAAACAGTGTGAATCGATTAAGGCAAAAAGCAGTTGAATCATACAGACCTCGAATGTCCCAGGTTTAAGAGAGGAGGAGAGGGGAGAAAATTACTACTAAATAAAAAACAAACACATTTTGGTTAAAGCAAACAAACGTTTCATTCATAGGTGGGAAATTGGAGCATCATAAAATGCTTCTACCAGCAGAAAATAACCTTAAGCAAAAGGTTTGGCTTTACAAGTCCCAAAGTTTTATCGGCTGAATTTACTGATCTGAAGGTAGTCAAAGCCACATTCTGACAGACTGACCATGACGTTTTTTTTAAATGCATCACCTTTTTAAGATAACTTGCATCATCTTCTGTGAGTGTGTCAGAGTACAATCTGTACCATTTTATAAACCTACTCTTCTACATTTAAAAAAAATGATATTTGGTCATAAGCTAGTGGTTCTAATCAGGAATATAAATTGGTTTCTAACCACATTTTTATCTATGCCAGGCATTTGGATTGAGCCTGAGATTAATGCAAGCCACCATCAAAAGTCCAAAGCCGTGATCATTTTCATCGCTCATCTACTTCAAAGGTAGGAGCTGCTGAATCTCTTTAATTTGGGTTTTGTCAGCCAGATTTCAGAAATATCAAAAAAAATCTTTCCTTTTCTTTTATTGTCTTTTTGTTTAAAGTTTTATATATATCGTTATTGCCTTTAGTTCTGAAGGACTCAAAGCTGTGTCATAGAATGAGAATCTTTTTTAATATCTCGACTTAATGAGACTTTTTCAGCGTTACTTTGAATTCAGATCATAATTAGGTAGAAACATTACAAAATTTGTAGTTCGTCATATGCATATTTTATACTTTAAAATTTTAATAAATGCTTTCAAGTGCAATTATCTTTGAATAATTGAGCTTAAAGGTGTAGATTATCACTATACATTCTGCCATATGAAACACATCTGTGGTACATTTAGTTTACTTTTATTTTCTCTTCTCCGCCTTCTCAAGGCATCATATGAACCATACATTAATTCCCAACAAGGAATTAGGCATATGGGCTCCTCCCAGGCCTCTGGCCATGTAGCTCGGAAAGTAGCAGGTTTTGCCTGACCACTGACCTGGCGAACACTTTCTCCGATTCACCCTTCCTCTGAAGAAGCACCTCCTCCCCACACCCCGTCCCACTCAGCCCTCATTCCTGATAATAAATGAGAACAATCTCAAATGGACAAACAGAATTCAGGAAACCGGAATGTTACTTAAAAGATCACAGAAACGGTTAATATTTAAACTTATTTGCATGAAAAATACATCAATATTATTCAGAGACTGCAAGTGTCAAAGTTACAGGAGCCCATTTTTGTCATAAAACTAAAAATATGCATACATGACCTCTTCTGATGGTTCAGTTTGTAAATGTATGCCCAGTGTTGTAGTGAGCCATACAAATCAGGAAGGGCTCAGGTTTGGTCCTTGTCCGCACAGAGTTAGTTCTTCTCAATGGGGGCACTATCATTGGCCCCCAGACCCCTTAATTTGGAAGGGAGAAAGATAACCAAGATTTTTATTCTTGATCACTATATTGTGAAGTGCATATGTGTGAATGTAGGTTGATGACAGGATGATAGGATCAGGCTTAACTGTAATGCCTTCCACAGTTGGAGAGCCCATTTATATTCACTACCTTGGTTTATACTTGAAGAATGGCCACGCAAGCAAGGCACCAGAGACAGCTGGTGCCCATGGAAACATTCCCCAACATGAGATAGCACCTTCAGGAAAGGAAGGAAGAAAAAAGTTGACAATGTATTGCAATACCTATGTGCACCCCTTATAAGTTGTTTTGGATGTTTTTATAAAATCAACCCAACATGGTTAAAATCATCACCTACAGTCTATAGCAGTTTCGAAATCTGATAATTGGATTTATATTAATTAAGAAAAAGACGCTGCAGCTTTACACTGTTGTGCTTGGTTTAAATCATTTGGATGTATCCATACTGACTACATTGAACGGTAATTATTCAACAACCTGTGCTCGTGTGTTTTGACAGTACACAACTCACGATTGATGTGTAGCGCCCAACACCACATGCAGCATTCGCAGATATTAATCCTGCAGTTTGTGTTATTTAATAATGCATTTATTACATGTCCTTTCTATTAGTGGGGAGTGAAAGATTTCTATTCACACTTCACCACAGCTGCAATGCACCAGTTGTCACTTCATTATTCCTTACTCGCACACACAGGCAGAAGCTCAGGAAACTACCTGCTAACTAAAATGTCTTCCCAGCGCCATCCTTTATGAAATTCTTTGTTGCTAGCAGAGGTCAGCCTCAGGAATGTACACTCATCGCTGGCCTCTGCTTTTTGCTCTCTGGTATCCAGCCAAACACACGACGACTTCGGGGCTTCAGGTAAAAGAGCGGGCGGTCACACGACTGCACAATTGCAAACATATTTAAATTCAGCTAAACTGTAAGAACATGAATACTTGCAACAAATAGCACTAGGAAGAATCTAGCTTTGAAATGGGCAAACTTCCTCAGTTCCTACCCACAGCTTATAGAACCATACCAGTTTAAAGAACCGAAGGAGGCCATTCGGCCCATCATGTCTGTGCCAGCTCTCAGCTAGAGCAATCCAAAACTAATCCTGCTGCCTTGTGTTCTCCCAATGGTCCTGTATCTTCCCTGCTTCAAAAATGTTTGTACTTTTCGCTTAAAACATACAATGGTCTCTGCCTCAGTTGCTCTCTGTGGCAAAGCATTCAGCATTCTAACAAGTTTCTGGATAAAGAAATTTCTCCTAACTTCTCTCCTTACTCTCTTGGGTCAGGGGAACACAAATCATTTTGCTACAAATGTAGGGGAATGATTCAAATAGAATGGACCAGCCTGCAACCACCAATACAAGACTGTGTTGTTCCAGCTTGAGACATCTGACCTGCAAGAAACACCCACCTGCACTGTGAACGCATTGAGAATGCCAGTCATTTGGCATGTATACACTATCTGAACTAAATGGCACTAATACTGCTGCTACAGGGATAGGAAGTGCTTTGTTGATATTGCTGTTAAAGAGGGAGGAAGTATGCAACCACGACTTATACTGGACCTCCAACCTGAGCTGAGCAAACTTTATATTAGATAATGTAACAATTATCGAATATCTTTCTTAGCAATACAACCCTGTAATGTAAACAATACATAATTGTAAAAGAATCAATAGCTGCAATCATTTTGACCATGTTAATTGTAAATAAAATTGCTATAACATGTCAACCTCATTTCCTTTCTCTCAGCATCATCCTAACAGACGACTATGCCAGGTTCCCATTATGTGCTCGAACTTTATAGGTTCTCAATCAGACCTGATCAATGTGTCAAGATAATGCATGGAGTAAGTAAGACTCTTTCAAAATGCAACTTTAAAATCAATGGAGGGGACAACATAATGAGTGGTGTCCAAAGCCCAGAGGAAACCATACGCTGTGCTGTTTGCGATTATATTTTATCATGGGCTGATAAACAGATCACTTTTAATGAGTACACTGCATATGCACGTTACTCAGGTCTTTGAGGCTCCCAGGAGAGCAAAGGTATATTAGTGCTGTAAACATCTTGAGTGGGTCAGCAGTTCTACAGGTGCAAGGCACTTAAACCTTAAAATAAAGCAAAAAAACACAACTTTTAAAGACAAAGCAATGAACAACACACTACATCAGGAAAAACAAAAAAGTGGACATATATATATATACACATATAAAATATACATCCTTGGCCATATTTGATCTAGATCAGTGATCTTCAATAATTTTTTTCTGTGTGGGGTAATCCCCTGCAAATATTTCACTCTGGGGGAAATCTTGTATTGAAACACTTGCAGGGACCTTCACCCTCCTAAACTTTAAGACAGTGCCATGTACTCCAAGAAAACCTGCTCTTGCTGCCAAAAACAGATTTTATTAGAAACAGAGAGAAAAGGAAGTAAACATGCCAATAAGTCAACAAATACAGATCTTAGAGATCCTCTGGGAGCCAGTTTTATAGAAACTGTGATCAACATAAGAAATGTTTCAAGGTGATGTTTTCCACTGATTGAGAGATGCTATTTTTTGCTTTGGACAGAGTGCTCCATGAATTCTCTTAAACGTTCCCTTCCTTTGCAAATTGCAGGCTTTTAAAATCCACACTTGCCATCATTTGACCTATCTCAGCTCTCTGATTCTCTTCAGCCATTGTGGTGTCTTGCACTCGGAGCCCTTCAACTAGGTTTCTCTAGAATAAAGGTCTTCTGCTATCAGGGTGATCATGTCACACTGTTTGACAATACTGGTTAAAATAAATAAGGAAACTACTTGATCATCTGGGGAGGTCTTTTTTAAATTAAAAGATGTTGTAAAATTGTTTATTTTGCCAATGATTCTCTTGAGAGGAATTTCTCTTCTTTTGCCCTGCACACTGATGAGTTTGAGGATTTCTGTCAGCAGGATACATGGTGACATCACAATCTGGTGGCAAAAACTCCTAGCAATCTCTTCGTACCATTTGATCACTACAATCACAAAACCGAAAATGCTTGACTGTGTGTTTTTATTGTGTAAATGAAATTGATAAAATTAATGCCAAGAATTAGATGTTGAAGGAATGTTCTGAGTGTTAAGTGGGAGTTGTTTGGAGCCTGAAGTTTCCCTTTAAGGTAGCTGGTGGTCCAAAACAGTCCTGTGACGGTGACTGCACCCGAAAAACAGTGTCTGCATAGTCACCATGTTGCATTCAGTTTTAATTGCCACTTGTCATTTTAAGGTAGCCATTTGCCACCTGGCCACTGGGTTTTTATCCATTAAACTCTAATGAGCACAAAAATGTAAATTAAAAAAAAAACTGGACCTATTTAGATAAAGACAATTGCAGCCTCGAGACCTGGGGCAATCGCACCCATTAGTCAGTAACAGACACAGTGATGTGTAACAGACATTTACAAAGACAGGGCTGTGATGCTGTCCAGCTGGGACCAATCCTGCTGTGAATTTGGGAGGGAAAAAAATTCATGAAGGGTCACGCTGTGCTGAAAGGCCCTCTGTTTTCTCACACTTTCCCTTTAATTCTTGGCAATGAGATAGCCAGACAATATCACTTTAACAAGAACCTACTTGATCAATCTTAGGTCAAGTTCAGAGATGTAAAACATAGCCACCCCACAATCACGTGCAGTTTGTGCCGATTGAGCATGTGGTTCACTATGATATTATTTATGGGGGAAAAAAAAGTGATAACTACAGATCAAGTTACTATACACACTTCATACATTTTAACATAGGACCATCATGTGTGTCTGCACAAACTATGTTGGAAAAATATTGGAAGACTCCTAATAGATTCCAGCCATTGCTTAATGTCCCGGGGTAGCCTGCGAAAGAACAAGCAGTTGGAAAATCTTATGGTAATTTGAAAACTATTAAAAAGGTAAAATTGCTAAAGGTTCTGTCAGTTTTGTGGCACCATTGCCTGCTCAAATGCAGGAAAAATACCTTAACGTTTCTGATTGGGAAAGTTTTGGTCAGATTTTAAATGTGGTTTATATTTAAAGCAAAAATAAATATTTTAAACTGATCATTGAAAGATCTTGCTTACGAAATATTACATTTGAAATATAGGGAGTCAAATTAGTCAATGCTAGCAAGGCAAAACTGGCCGATAGGGAATCGGAAGCTTGTTTTACACTATGTTCGATTTTCTTTCCCATTAACTGCAATGGAAAAGAAAATTGGTCACGGTATAAAATGGGCTGCCAAGTCGCTATCAGCCCGTTTTGCACTACTGGTGTTGACCAATTTCACCCCCATGATCTAATTAGGAAGTGTGCGCGTGTGTAGAAAAAAATACTGTGGCTTACAGTGAGATGCGGAGCCCTGGATTTAGTTTATAAATGCGCTGAACCGCCACTCTGCACAACTACTTCCTGTCAATCGCAGGGCAAGGAGCCGCTGCTGCAGAGTGGACTTCAGCTAAGTTTCTCAACAAGATCTCATTCTCCAGAATAGGAGAGAAAACCAACTATATCAATCATCTTTGAAACAAAGTTTTTGCAGACTGTCGCACTTTCATGATAAACTTTAAAACAGTAACAGTTAGTTATTTGTGGTGCATGTCAGCCTGTACAATGAAATAGATACTGTTCTCTTTCAGAGAAAAGGATGAGATGCACATTCCCCCCCTTCCACACCCAAGCCACCAAACAGAAGCACAGTCACCCCCTGCAGCAAGCAAACAGGGTCACAATCACCTAATGCAGCCACCAAATAGGAGCGCAGTCTCTCCCCCCAACCTCCTCCCGACCAAACAGGGCTATCTCCCCCTGGAATAAGGAAATCAGTTACTTGGTTGAGAATATAAATTTATGCTGTATTGCTATAAGGAGCTTCAACTTTTCTATATTCTGATCAAAATAAGGCTTTCACGTACTTTGACCTTGCTTTTACTACATCATTAGGGTATAGGAATACAAAACTGCCTTTTTTTTTATATATAAAGAAAAAACGTAAATGACACCCAGCCCGACAGTCTGTCATGTCTGCCATTTGTCATACAAATGAGTCACTGGGACAATTGTTTGCACTGACTGCCGGGATTGGCATTAATGACAGATGTGGGCTACACTGTCAAAACTGAACTGGCTATTACAACTGCACACTCCTAATGATTAATAAGGTGCATTGAAATTAAAGTCAGCACAAGCAACATTAGAAGAATGTCATTTGTCACTGACAATAAATTTTACATTTTGGGCCTGAAAAAAACGGTTGCTTGGCTCCTTCAAACCACACAGTATAACTTGTTAAAATAATCAAAAAGGGGAGAGTGGGTGAGGAAGCCAGTCATAGAGATGCAAGGCTGTTCCTCATCTCTCTGGAGTCTCCATTTGGGTAAAGAAAAAATCTAGCCGGTATTTAATATTTACATGATATTTTAAATTTATATCTATCTATATCATATATATATATATATATATATATATATACACACACATTTTAAACAATATTGAGAACTGAAAAAAAATCCATCTGCTTTATTTTTACTTATTCATTCTGAGCAGATTTTAATTGCAAATACAACTATTCAACCACTTGCCAAGTCCTGAACAGTTCCAATATTATTTTCATAAAAATTCAAGTCTATGGGTGCGTTATAAATTCAGCACCTTTATATGGATTTGGAGCACTGCTCCACAGATGTTGAAGTTAAGTCAATAGCCATTTGGAAGGCTTCATTTCTGCTGCATATGCCATATGTGATTTCGCTGCTCTCCAATGTCCCAGGAAGGTAAGTCATTTACTAATGGCCACCTGGGCAAAATTAAACAAATGCTTCACCCCAATTGACAAACAAAGCTTGCAAATTGGTGGAGGTTTCCGTGTTCTTTGTTGGTAAGACCAAATGAAAACAAGGGATAGATATCTCGAAACAACTAACCATGGAGCTCGTACACACACACACACACACACACATCTCTGATATTACAAAATGGCAACCTATCGTGCACACAAGAAAAGTAGTTAATGATGGCTTTTAAGAAGTGGCTGTTTACACATTCACACAGCAACAGCCACTCAAAGAACTTGCACATGTTCCTGCATTGATTTAGCAGGGGGCTGGTGAAATGACTTCTCACACAAAGAAGAGTCTGAACTGCACGCTAATGTCTTCTGAACAGATAATGTATTAACAAAAAACTGACTGCAGGAGAAAGGATGCAAAAAATTAATGTTTTAATCTGAATACAACAAATTCAATTTGCAATGGAAGTCTCCTACTAATCATTATTTGGTACCACAAGTACAAAGCGCTTTTGGAGAGGAGAGGTGGAGTGACTGATTAGTGCTATCTACTGGAAATGTCAGAATTATTTCCTTCATAACCTATTGCCATTGTCAAAAATGAGTGCTCTTGGAAAAAGTTTGAACAGAATGAAAACAAAAGTTCCACAACTCAACACTTTGTTGTATTAAACATGGACTCTGAAGTCAGTCCAAACAGGATGTACACAATATAGGGACTATAAACCAAAAATAAAACAGGTAAAAAAAGACCTGTACTGTGCTTGATTACGTGCTGCTGAAAAATTAGGATTTGGGAGCACTAAATATGAAATAAAAATGGTCGCTAGCAAGTTAAAATAAGCTCCTTCATCTATTTTACAGAATCTCCTGAAGTTTGAAGAAAGGCTTCAGCAAATTATATATTTGTTTCTAAGGACGTTGCGGAATGAAATTTCCAATGTCACATCAATGACATATTTTCTGGGTGCTGAGGTACAGCGAGCAGTCCCGGGAAGTTATGATAACAAAACTTATACGCAAAAAATGGCAGTCAACTGAACTCCTTGCAAGTTGTCACAGAGCACCCACACAAACATCTGCCATCAGCATATACCTACAGCTAAGGATTCATTTTTCTGGAGCTCCGCCATTCAAGCATCTCGATCATTATTAGAGAGCTCAAAAAGGGGGAGTGAGTGTTCTGATTGTTCCTTCATGTCTCCTTTTTGTCAGGTTTGATCCGTGCTGTCTCGGGCCCTCGAGAGCAGAGCTGTGGCCTTGCCATTTGAGAACATACGTTAGCCTTGCTGCCCAGCAACACATGCTGACTGACAGCTGACACCGCTCCAGCTGTGCCTGGAGAGGAAAATTGGGGGGCGGGGGGGGTGGGGGGGTGGCGGTGGCGGTGGTGGTGGTGAATGCACATGTCAGGGCATAAGACTGAAAATAGGTTCCTTAGACATGAAGTGTCCCTTTCTCTTAAGTCTGCAAAATTCTGTATTTAAGAAATTATCTGAAAATAAAATTGACATTATGCCAGCACCAATGATTTGATGCTGGGTAAAAATGTCCTTGTATTTGTAATGTGGGGCTTTTTTTTAAAACCAGGTCAAAAGTCAAAAATCCTACGTGAAAGGAATATGGCCTTAATCAGTTTATTTTTGTGAAGAAAAGTACTACTAAAAGCAAACAACAGCTTCGAATTATTAATTCATTCTGAAACAAATTATTGTTATGAACTTAGCATGGGGTGTATCAATTTTACAGAACCAACCGCCACAAAATCTTAATATTACTCCTTTAATGGCCATCTCATTAAGAAGCCTGATCAGATTCCTTTGCCAAAGTAAATATTTAACAGGATCTCAAATTGAGAGCTTTAATTTTATCACTATGCCAACAGTGGAGTGTAAAGCTCTCGCAGAGATCCCGTCCTCGAAATGCAAATGCGAGAGATTAAAACAGTTAATATCAAATAAATGAAGGCAATTTACATATGCATTAATTGAACAGTCAGAGTGTATTTGCAGGGATTAATCCTGCGATATTTCCAACTCTTAAGCACAACACCTGGAAAAAAAATCTTGACGTTTCTCATTCTTAATGTTTCATTGGCCTGTTATTGCCTTATAATTGGTTTCACTTTAATGGTTGGTCATAAAAAATATATATTTTTATAAACGAATTTTTCCATGAAAATGCCACAAAATCATGAAAATATATACTTTTTAAACTAGGTTTGTTAATTTTAATTTTTCTTTTCCTGGTGTGCAAATTTAATATTGGTGGAAAAGAAAAAGGTACCAATACATACAAGCTGTTATTCTGCAGTCCATACCCGACATTCTTTTGGTCTTTCCATTCATAGGCAACCAAACCCATCAATGTAACAGCCATATTAATATAGTTATATTCACGGTTCAGATGCCACACCTTACCCAGTACTGTTTGTTCTGGCAAATTCTTCCAACATCTGCTCTTTCAGCTCTCACAAGTAGAAAGTCAAAACAACCACCGGGCCTGAATTGGACTGTGTGACAAGGTATTAAAATTATGGATCAAAAAAGGGACCAGTTTCTTGACTTGTAAAATTGCACCATAAATCCATGAGTGCCCCAATGGCTCCGTGAGTAATGCCAGTACCCAGTGTCATACTAAACCATATAGACTATGATCAGACCCTGGCGTAGGGTGAGATAGCTGATGTTCCCTACAACAACCCTGGCTGATACCATAATTTGCCTCTATGTCTATGGGGAATGGAAGAGGGGTGGAGAAGCTAAGGCATGGTTCTTGCTCCTATCCAATCACTGAGCCATTGGAGCATTTATGGATTTATCATTTAACGCTGCAGCTTTACAGGTAAAGGAACTGTTGCCATTCTTGTACCTCTATGTCTTTGCTAAAATCAGTCTGTAACAGGCCACTGACAAAGTGCGTGGTGGTGCCTGGATTGAGAGGGACTGGGGGGCGAGGGAGGGAATCACAATTAACAGAAAAAGAGAGAAATGTCCTCTGTAATTAACAACCTGCCAACTAAATCACAGGACTGTGCGACTATGATACATAAGATTTTTTGAGAATGCATTTTTGTTTGTGGTGGTTAATTACAGAGAATAAAAGGTGTCCTCCTGTTTTTTTGTCAAAAGAATTTCACCCCCAGGGTGACTTGGCCTTAAATTGTTCCAACTTCCCTCAAACCCGAGGAGGAAGCACACAGCTTCTCCTCTTCAAATAGCTCCAAGCAGATTGGCGAATATATATTTCTGAAAAAATAATAATTCTGACTGTGGTCTACACTGTGATAAAGCAAAAACATACTGCTGTTAAATCCTAGAACATGCCAGCACCACTATCTCAATAAGAAATATTCTTTATTATATTAATATATTCAGAGAAAAATCTGATTACTGGGAAATACCACATGGATACTTTTGTATGTATTGGAGTACATCTTATCAAAAGTATGATAAATCAGGCAGAATTCTGTTCCTAACCTTCACAAGCGTGTATTGACCACATCTTGCAGCGTTCCAGGAAAAGCTGATAGCACAACCTTGCGTTCAAAAAGCCACATCTTTGTAAACACATTTACCATTGTCAGCAAGCTTCTCTTTATTGTACAAATGTTACCGAGTACTGAGGAGAATTGCCCCAAGGATTATAACGACACTAATCAAATGGGTATTTGTATCTTACTCGGTCTGAAATTGATCACAACGATCAATTGCAGATCAGTTCTACAAGGCCTCATTAGCTTTGTGCAAACATAGTTAACAAGTGCTTTTCAACCAGTTTCAGACCCCAGACGGAAATCATTCAATTGAGTTGACTTTCCCGATATTGAAAAGAAGTTGTACTGTGCAGGCATGGAGACAGTTTAAAAATAGTGAAATAAATGTAACTGTTCTCAAATTTTGTTAACAATTTTCAGATTGGTCAGATTGTTTTGATACATTTAGACAAAGAGTGTGCACTAATCAGTGGATTAAATTGCATTTCTCAGGTACTGGATTATCTCAACTAATTCAGAATTAGAGCATTTCTGGATGCCCAACTAAAGAAGTCGCAACGACTGCACTATTCTTGGGCAAATTATTGGAAACAATTCTGAGGGATGGTATAAATCATCACTTAGAATGGCACGGATTATTCGGGGACAGTCAGCATGGATTTGTTAGGGGAAGGTCATGTCTGACTAACTTGATTGAATTTTTGAGGAGGGAGCAAGGAGGGTCGATGAGGGTAACGCATTTGATGTAGTCAACGTGGATTTTAGAAAGGCTTTTGACAAGGTCCCACATGGCAGACTGGTCAGAAAAGTAAAATCCCATGGGATCCAATGGAACGTAGCAAGTTGGATCCAAAATCGGCCCACTGGCAAGAACCAAAGGGTAATGGTCAATGGGTGTTTTTGTGACTAGAAGGCTGTTACCAGTGGGGTTCCGTGGGGCTCAATACTAGGTCCCTTGCTTTTTGTGGTATATATCAATGATTTAAACTTAAATGTAGGGGGCATGATTAAGAAATTTGCAGATGATACAAAAATTGGCCGTGTGGTTGATAGTGAGGAGGAAAGCTGTAGACTGCAGGATGATATCAATGGACTGGTCAGATGGGCAGTCCTGCCACATCCAGTCGTGAATGGTGGTGGACAATTAAACAATTAAAGGGAGGAGGAGGCTCTGCAAACATCCCCATCCTCAATGATGGCGGAGTCCAGCACATGAGTGCAAAAGACAAGGCTGAAGTGTTTGCAACCATCTTCAGCCAGAAGTGCCGAGTGGATGATCCATCTCGGCCTCCTCCCGATATCCCCACCATCACAGAAGCCAGTCTTCAGCCAATTTGATTCACTCCACGTGATACCAAGAAATGGCTGAGTGCACTGGATATAGCAAAGGCTATGGGCCCCGACAACATCCCGGCTGTAGTGCTGAAGACTTGTGCTCCAGAACTAGCTGCACCTCTAGCCAAACTGTTCCAGTACAGCTACGACACTGGCATCTACCCAACAATGTGGAAAATTGCCCAGGTATGTCCTGTCCACAAAAAGCAGGACAAATCCAATCCGGCCAATTACCACCCCATCAGTCTACTCTCAATCATCAGCAAAGTGATGGAAGCTGTCGTCGACAGTGCAATCAAGCGGCACTTACCAATAACTTGCTCACCGATGTTCAGTTTGGGTTCCGCCAGGACCACTCGGCTCCAGACCTTATTACAGCCTTGGTCCAAACATCGAAAAAAGAGCTGAATTCCTGAGGTGAGGTGAGAGTGCCTGCCTTTGACATCAAGGCAACATTTGACTCAGTGTGGCGCCAAGGAGCTCTAGTAAAATTGAAGTCAATGGGAATCAGGGGGAAAACTCTCCAGTGGCTGGAGTGAGACCTAGCACAAAGGAAGATGGTAGTGGTTGTTGAAGGCCAATCATCTCAGCCCCAGGACATTGCTGCAGGAGTTCCTCAGGGCAATATCCTTGGCCCAACCATCTTCAGCTGCTTCATCAATGACCTTCCCTCCATCATAAGGTCAGAAATGGGGATGTTCGCTGATGATTGCACAGTGTTCAGTTCCATTTGCAACCCCTCAGATAATGAAGCAGTCTGTGCCCGCATGCAGCAAGGCCTGGACAACATCCAGGCTTGGGCTGATAAGTGGCAAGTAACATTCGTGCCAGACAAGTGCCAGGCAATGACCATCTCCAACAAGAGAGAGTCTAACCACCTCCTCTTGACATTCAACGGCATTACCATCGCCGAATCCCCCACCATCAACATTCTGGGGGTCACCATTGACCAAAAACTTAACTGGACCAGCCAAAAAATACTGTGGCTACAAAAGCAGGTCAGAGGCTGGGTATTCTGCGGCGGGTGACTCACCTCCTGACTCCCCAAAGCCTTGCCACCATCTACAAGTCACAAGTCAGGAGTGTGATGGAATAATCTCCACTTGCCTGAAGAAGTGCAGCTCCAACAACACTCAAGAAGCTCGACACCATCCAGGACAAAGCAGCCCACTTGATTGGCACCCCATCCACCATCCTAAACATTCACTCCCTTCACCACCGGCGCACTGTGGCTGCAGTGTGTACCATCCACAGGATGCACTGCAGCAACTCGTCAAGGCTTCTTCGACAGCACCTCCCAAACCTGCGAAGGACAAGGGCAGCAGGCACATGGGAACAACACCACCTGCACATTCCCCTTCAAGTCACACACCATCCCGACTTGAAAACATATTGATGTTCCTTCATCGTCAATGGGTCAAAATCCTGGAACTCCCTACCTAACAGCACTGTGAGTGAACCTTCACCACACAGACTGCAGCAGTTCAAGAGGGCGACTCACCAACATCTTCTCAAGGGCAATTAGGGATGGGCAATAAATGCAGGCTTTGCCAGCGACGCCCACATCCCATGAACGAATTTTAAAAAATAATTGGGAAGATACTGAGAGGTGTAGAGGAACAGAGGGACCTTGGAGTGCATGCCCACAGATCCCTGAAGGCAGCAGGGCAGATAGGTAAGGTGGTTAAGAAGGCATACGAGATACTTTCCTTTATTAGCCGAATACAATATAAGAGCAGGGAGGTTAAGCTAGAACTGTATAAAACACTGCTTAGGCCACAGGTTGAGTACTGCGTAGTTCTGGTCACCACATTACAGGAAAGATGTGATTGCACTAGAGAGGGTACAGAGGAGATTTACGAAGATGTTGCCAGGACTGGAGAATTTTAGCTCTGAGGAAAGATTGGATAGACTGGGGTTGTTTTCTTTGGAACAGAGAAGGCTGAGGAGAGATTTAATTGACGTGTATAAAATTATGAGGGGCCTAGATAGAGTGGATAGAAAGGACCTATTTCCCTTCGCAGAGGGGTCAATAACCATGGGGCATAGATTTAAAGTAACTGGTAGAAGGATTAGATGGGAGCTGAGGACTAATTTTTTCACCCAGACGGTGGTGGGGGTCTGGAACTCAGTGCCTGGAAGGGTGGTAGAGGCAGAAACCCTCGTCGCATTAAAAGGTGCTTGGATATGCACCTTAAGTACCGTAACCTACAAGGCTACGGACCAAGAGCTGGAAAGTGGGATTCGGCTGGATGGCTCTTTTTCGGCCAGCACAGACACGATGGATTGAATGGCCTCCTTTTCTGTGCTGTAAATTTCTATGATTCTAACTGCAAACACCCAATATGGTCAATCTTTCCTGATCACTTTGACTTTTCCTTATCAGTTCGCTGGCATGAAGAGTGGACAGCAGATGCTTTTCTGAATCACCAAATCACCATATCATCACCGACCCTACAGACCGTCAGCCAAGATTCAACTGGCACTTCTCAACCACTTTCGAACTGGACAGAGACAGTGTGCCTCAAATCTTCACCTCTGGGGCCTTCGTGACAATGACAAATGTCCTTGCAGACAAATACAAGCCATGGCCCCTGTTGCTGAATCACGCCCACGAACTAAACTATCTGGTGGCCTACGGGCTTTGCCTGCTGGTGATGGCAATGCTCTAAGGTGGCTGAAATTATATGGTAAGTCTGCATATGTTAAATAATAATAATAATAATAAAGGCTAATGAGCCTCAGTTCCTCCTGTCCATCCTTGTAGCTCCATCTTTTGATACCAAGGATGATACTTGTGACCCTTTTTCTGCATTGCATCCATGGCTTGAATTTTTCCTTTTCTGTTTTGTGTTCAGCTTTGGCCACCAATACTCAAGGTGCAGCCTGACCAGGTTACTATAACAGTTTTAGCATGACATCTTCTGACTTATACCCAACTGAACCAGCAATACAATTCAGTATTCTGTTCACTGTTTATTGCTGCTCCACTGTGATTTGACATGTTAAGTGCCGTATCTACTATCAGATACCTTTCCACTTCCTCTTTAGCTATTTTTACACCATCCATAATATACTTAAATACCCAGTTTCCTTCCAATGACTTGCATTTGTCTGCAATGAATTTCATCTGCCACTGATTTGCCCATTTGCAGATTTTATCTAATTCTTTTTGTAGTTTCCTTTCTGCTTCCACCAACATGACTGCCCTCTAGCTTAGTAACACATGCAAATATGACCAATTTGCCAAATCCAATACAGATTAGCAACAATCGGCACAGTCCACTCAGTCCTTCCACAATCTTGCTATCATTTGAGCAAGTTCCCGCTGCCTTCTTTCCTTCAGGCAATTCCTTATCAAGTTCAACATTTTACCTTGAATTCCCACTGCTTTCAGTTTTAGTAGCAGCATTTTGTCGGGAACTTTACTGAATGGTTTTCACAGCTGTCCTTTCACCTTTGGGGCTTACGGTTCCTCTATCTGCTGACTGTAAGGGTCTTTTGTGAAGTGATTTTAGTGGTCTCAATGCATTTTCTAGCGGAGATCAGTCAGTGTTGTGTTCCTCAACTAAAATGAGGAGAAAAATTAAAATTATTGTATTTTCTTCAACAAGACTAAAATTAGGACTAAAATCTTTATGACAATTAAAACTAGTAAGACCAAAAATAAAAATAAAATAACAAAACTAAAAAAAAAAATTTTCCATAATTAAAGCAACACTGGTACACATCTATCTCTCCCCACCTCCAACTGCACATTTGGCTCATGAGCTTGTTGGTGTGGGGAACCAGAAGCACCATGCTGCTGCTGCAGTAAGGGCTGCTCTTCTGAAGCTGGGGCTAAGGCATTTTTTTTGGGCAGAGTCAAGGGAGCTTTATTCAGTACCAGTCATACTTCACCCGATCTGGGAGTACCTGGTACAGATACTAGGTACAAAAAGTGAAAAAATATTTCACTCTCTTTCACGTCCAGTGTTATCAAGCAACAGTTAAGAACAGATTCTAATAATATTAGATTACCATTGTACCGATAAGCTAATTCTTACCTTTTACTTTTAAAGATAAGCACTTTGTGCAAAGTATTTGCAGAGTTTCCAGGGTTACGTACAGTCACATGATGCCTGAAATCCCCTAACAATCATGATGTTATTATCTGGGGCAGTGAGAAGGCTTCTTAGTGCAAACGCCAGCATTTAAACTGTTGAAACACTTTTTGCATTGTTTCTGAAGTTAAAGAGCTTCTTTCACCTGATGGTCTATTCTGCTTAAAGCACTGTGCTCAAAAATTTTAAAATAGAATTACCGGGAAACCCAGTGCACAGGTCGCACGTTCATACAAGCTTTTGGAAGCTGCAGACCTGAGAAATGTGACTGAACAAGTTGTACCACACAATCAATGATTCAGCAACAGGCAAAATGAGGTAGGTCTGAAGTTTTCACCACTGTGACAGGGCTCAAGTCGGTTAAAGCGTATTTCAGGTGTTCTTATACTACAGGTAATGCTTTGAGACTGGTGCCTACTGAGGACAGCATATGCCAGCTGATCCCAGTTTTTGTCTTTTCTCCAGGCTGATTTTCTCCCTTCCTGAAAGCTTGATTCTTGTTGGTGTAGTTTCTCGAGTGCCAGACACCTTTCAGTACCTTGCCCAAGTGAACATCCTTCATGTGCGAGATCTGTCAACTTAGACAGCGAATGTCTGCAGACTATTCAACCATGGAGGACATCACAATCAAGTCCAATCCTGTCCTGACCTGATGATCTCGCACACATATTTCCAGCAGAAGTCAGTGGATAGCAGCCAGAAGCACGAAGAACATTTTGTGCTTCCTTACCCCAAGAGTACTGAGACCAACTGCAGTGCTGAGACTAACTGTCACACCCCTACTGCTGTCCCAGCTGAGATCAGCTAAACCACTGCAGATCAAGGATTGAGCCTGGAATCTTCCTGATCCATAAGATTCAGTTACTCACTGTTTAAAGCAACTGAGCCATCGGAAGAGTTCCGAGACCCGAGTTATGCTGCTGCCTCCATGTTGCTCTCTGGTGTCTAAATATAGATTGTCCTATTCAGTCTCTAGTCACATTAAAAAAGATGAATATTAAAGTTTAAAAACCATTTGGGAACTTTTTAATCTTTGATTCATGTGAGCTGTGCAATATTAACATGCAAACATATCTACTATTTTATTGGAGGCATTAATGTGTTAACTTGTTAATTTTAAATACATTAAAATAGCAGCTAAAGGAATTTCATATGAGTGCACAGTCCAACTTCTTTCCGACAATGTTACATTGAAAAGAACACTTCTGTTATGGCACAAAACTAACATTTCCTTTATTTAAAACTACAAAGTTAGTTGAACTGAGAATCAGTACTTGAAAGCACAATGTTAAAAAATATGCTATCTACTGCTGAATGCCATCTCAAACATATTTGCCCTTGAGCTGGATATGATTGATAAATCAAACTGGAAGAAACAATATATATATAAACCACATATATGCTTGCAATTCAACAAAAAACGAAAACAAAAAAAAGTTACATATCCTCAAACCAACAATTATTGCCAAGCATAGTTACTTGGATGTGCACATAATAATATAGGAACACCACCAAGAGCCCTGGGGGCTTCACTGCATGTACAATAACCACAAACCTTTTGAGTGACTCATGTATTTACAAACCAAGACATGTTGAAATCAAAGGAAATACCACACAACATAATTTGAATCAACATGTCAGAGCCATTACAATTATGAGCCAACCCACAACAGGTGGAGCACATGCATCTTTCCAACTTGTACAATGCAATACTGCGACAGTTAGATCACATTGAACGGCTTCAGTTATTGTAAAAAATTAAAGGGCAGCCCATTGTGACAGATCATCGGTGGAGCAGAACTGCTTCAAATAGTTTTATTTGTTAGTATCACACTGCCAAACAGGAAAACATAGAAGCAAAGGTGCACTCCCAACTTAGGGAACAGCCATGGGAAATTACAAAGAATTACATAGAATGTACAGCACAGAAACAGGCCATTTGGCCCAACAGATCCACGTCAGTGTTCATGCTCCACACAAACTCCCCCCTCCCTCCTTCGCCTAATCCTATGAGCATATCCTTCTATTCCTTTCTCCCTCATGTGTTTATCTAGCTTCCCCTTAAATGCATCTACGCTAGTCGCCTCAACTACTCCTTATGGTAATGAGTTCCACATTCTTACCACTCTCTGGGTGAAGGAGATTCTCCTCAATTCCCTATTGGATTTATTAGTGACTATCTTATATTTATGGCCTCTCGTTCTGGTCTCCCCAGCAAGCGAAAACATCGTTTCCAAGTCTACCCTGTCAAACCCTTTGATAACCTGAAAAGCCATTCAGGTCACCCCTCAGCTTTCTCTTATCTTGAGAAAAGAGCCCCAGCTTGTTCAATCTTTCCTGATAGGTATGACCTCTCAGTTCTGGTGTCATCCTAGTAAATCTTTTTTGCACCTTCGCCAGTGTAGTCTAACCAAGGTTCTATACCTTGGAAATAGTTCATCAACATTTTAATCTTCTAACCCCTTTGCCTACTTCACCCTCCGGGGTCTATACCTTTCACACTTTGAGAAAGAAGCTGAAAAGTATATATTTTCATAGGCTGCCTGTGGGAACAATGGTATTACATTTCTGCTAATTAATCCACATTTGCAAGTTCGGGAACACGTGTGTAAACCATTCAAAAAATATTGCAAGAACAGTGGAAGATATCAAAATAATTGAAGGGCTTGACGTGCTGTACGCTGTTCACACACTTGTCAATAAAGTATGGGGCAATGTCCAATCAAAGGGGCTCAACAGGGTAGCTCATGCAGCAACAATTTGCATTTATATAGCACCTTTAACGAAGTGAAACGCCCCAAGGTGCTTCAAAGAAGCGTTAGAAAACAAAAATTAACACCGAGCTAAAAAAGGAGATATTAGGACAGGTGACTAGAAGCTTGGTCAAAGAGATAGGTTTTAAGGAGCGTCTTAAAAGAGGAGAGGTGGAGAAGCGGAGAGGTTTACAATTTACAAGCGTCATCTGAACACTGTGTATTTTACCATTTAACAAAAAAAAAACAAGTTGATTTCTCATCATTGCAACATATTTGATGTGTTGGTATGATGCTGCTGTTTGCAGTTGAAAGTGGTGCTATGTGGCTTAGGACAGAAGGCATTACCGTTTTACAATGTAGATCCTGAAGGCGTATTAAGTCAAATGATCAAACTTTTAGCATTGCAGTTAGTTTCACAATAGATTGCAAGAAAACAAATTATTTTGTCAATGTTACAATGCAATAATGGGCAAAAAACACTCTGCCAGATACTACACATACTGGTACTAGACTAATACTGGTAAGTCTGGAATTACAGCCACAGGATTGCTAGGCGATGCCAGCAGCTGTAACCCAGAGGTGCTGTTTTGCTCAAGTTTTACAACATGACTGAGGCTCCCAACTGTGCTGTAGGACTGAAAATCCTCAGCCAAAACTAGAGTACAGAAGGGAACCAAGAGTGGGTACTGTAAAAATTACAGGCAAAATCTTAAATCAGACCTAGAAATGTGTTAGAAGGAACTTGCGATAGCTTAAGCAGAAAACAAACAAGTATTTCAACAGTTTCATTTTAATAAGGCACTGATTGTAGTCAAATTTTCCAGTGATTTAGATATCAATGCTGCTAGCATCTTTGTGAATTTATATCTTCTCATCTACAGAACTTACTGCTGATTAGATCTTTGCTGTCGGGCTACGTTTGCTGTCATCACGGTCCCTCAATTGCCCTATTTGGGAGTTTAAGACACGCCCCCATTTATAGAGAAATGTAAATGGACACTTATATGTGTGGAGTTTTGTAAACAATTTTACAACACCAAGTTATAGTCCAGCAATTTTATTTTAAATTCACAAGCTTTCGGAGGCTTCCTCCTTCCTCAGGTAAATGTTCAGGAGCTCCTCGAAGCCTACGCATTTATACATATAGAACAATACATGGTGTTTACAGAATGCCCCTGCAACTGCATTCTGTAAACACCATGTATTGTTCTATATGTATAAATGCGTAGGCTTCGAGGAGCTCCTGAACATTTACCTGAGGAAGGAGGAAGCCTCCGAAAGCTTGTGAATTTAAAATAAAATTGCTGGACTATAACTTGGTGTTGTAAAATTGTTTACAATTGTCAACCCCAGTCCATCACCGGCATCTCCACATCATGTGTGGAGTTGGCAGCCTTGTTGTCAATGTCATCTCTTTCTGTCAGTTGGATACAAGAGTGGGGAAATATTTCTTCACATTGTGTTATCAGGCTGCCTACAATCGTTACTCAAGAATATATTTATGGAAAATCTACCTATTTATAAACACATGCTACTAGATATCTTAAACTTCCTTGCCCTATGTTCTGAATTAGCTGATCTAGAGGCTGGTGCAGCAATGGGCCATTACAATTGACTTTAGTTCCCAAGGTTAATGAGGGGGGGGAAAAACAAAATCAGACAAAATTCCCACTACTTATATCTACCGAGTGACTGAGGCTAGAAAGTGCATATATGTGAATGTCAGGTGAGGACAGATCAGGCTCAGTTGTGATGCCCCACCCCGCAATGTTTGAATACCTTGTCAATACTCATTGTCTAGGTTGAAACATGGAAGAACAGTCCAAACTACCAGAGAGCTGCCAACTCTCATGAAGTTGTACCCCAACATGTCTATTGAGGTGAGATGGGGAGGGGAGCAAAGAGAAAAAAACAGGGAACAAAAGGGGAGATTCTTCAACAAAAAAAAATTGTCCTACGCTATCTGCCTCTGCATTCTATACAGATGGCATCAGGCTAGACTTTTAAATTCTGATTTAATAATGCTTACAGGTTTTATACAGTATTTACTGTACCCAAGTTAGTATTAAATACAGCAATTTCTGCCTAAGGTGCCAGTAGAGGCTGAGTTTGTAGCATAGCAAGCTGTGTATATGCCCCAAACTTCCTAACTGCTGCTTCATTACTTGGAACACATTAAACAACAGTGCATTGGGAGTAGAAAATGAAACTGTTAAACCAAGCTGATATAATTCTCATCAACAAAGGAAAAGAGCACAGATCAATTAAGCCTCCACAGTGTAGCAATGAGGCATATCTGAGGCTGTGAGACTTGAAGGGATTGACTGCATTAGACATTTTTGGTCTATATGTACAGGAGGACCAGGTTTAAATGCAATCCAAACATTTGTGTGGGTGTGTGGTGGTGGGGGGGGGGGGGGGCGGGGGGAGAAGCAGATGGATGGAGGAAGAGAAGTCTTGGAAAAGTACATCTTTTTGATAGCTTAACGGGCCAAAACGTGAAGAACTTTTGACAGTCTTTACCGTTAAGCCTAGTGAATATGAGGTCAGAAAACGAGGACAGCTGTTAGAGAAACTATTTACACTAATGGTTTTCCACAATATCCTTAGACTGTACATTGGCTATATACTGTGTTAACTAAATTCAGTCAATATTATACACACCATTGCTACATGAATTGCAACAGCTCACCTTGAGATTTTCCAATTAATAAAAGTAACCCACTGCCTGAGCAGAGAATGTACTGCTGAACAGTCTATGTGAACAGGCAGTTAATCAAATGACTAATAGATCACCTTGAGTAAATGTGTTCAATAAAATGTTACTCACAGTATATAATAATGCACTCCTGAAAGTAAAGTGAGTGTATCAGCAACACATCTGGAAATATTTCACAGCAGTAATGCTGATTTCCTGTGTGTGGACCCAGTGAGTAAATACCTTCAATAAAACATTAGCCCCATGTTCATCATAACAATAGCTCCCTGTAGTAAATGGAGTTCATCAGGAACATTTCCGGGTTAAAAAAATGTTCCTGCTGTAATTTTCTTCTGTGTAATTATACAGCAGATGTTCATAACACCAGAAATATAAGCATACTAAATGTATTTTTAAAACAGCATTTCACATGCAAGAATGTGAAATTTCTAAGCTGCCTTCTGAGCTTCTGTGTAAGGGCTCCTCTGCAATATAACACTGGTACATTATTCTGCATGGCTTGCACTCCCCCCACCCCGATCCCTACAAAAGTTTTGGATAGCTCAGATCTCCTTTGAGGAAAACTTTATTTTAAACATTCTGATCCACTTAAAACAGAGCTGGTTTTTTTTTTCTTTTCTCGACAGTTTCCTCCCCTCCCTTCTGAAGACATTGCAGTCGATTTTCAACTTGCTGCCTGGGTGTAAATCGGCAGTGACAGATCAGCTGCTTGTCATAGAAACCGCCTGATCTTCATTTCCATCGTCCAATCCACAACGCCAGTTTCACACTTGGCCAGCAAGTTGAAAATCTCTCTCAATGATTCCTTGCTGGGTTATGGTTTTCAAAGGGGGAGTGGAGGGGGGGGGGGCTCCCAGAGAAGCCCAACCCCCCACCTGACATCTGTAACCATGTATTTCCTGCAGGAGTCAATGTATAGCTATCAGGTCCAGGAAACCTGCTTGATTTTCTCTCCTTAACCCAGGGGCACCAAGGCCAATTGCAGTGCCCCTACTGCCACCCTAGCTGAGAAAAGCTAATTCAGTACAAAGCATAGACCTTCCTGGTGTGTAAGGCTCACCTACTCATTGGATAAACCCGCTAGGTCTTTGGGGGAGTTTTTAATCACAATTTCTGCTTAACTTCTACAAATTGGAAATGATCTCATTAGGGACCCCCACACCTTCTAAAGGAAGTTGCTGATGGTGTGACGACTGGACGAATTTCAGATACAGGAAAATATCCTTTCCAATATATAGTAACATTTACACAGGTCATCTTCGTATAATTCAGATAGTTGAAGGTGTACATGTCAGTTGAAAAAAAATCAAGTTACTTCGAAACAACAGCACAGAAACAGGCCATTCGGCCCAACTGGTCTGTGCCGGCGTTTATGCTCCATGCGAGCCTCCTCCCTCCCAACTTCATCTAACCCTAAAAACATACTCTCCTATTCCTTTCTCCCTCATGTGCTTATCTAGCTTCCCCTTAAATGCATCTATGCTATTCACCTCAACTACTCCTTGTGGTCACGAGTTCCACATTCTTACCACTCTTTGGGTAAAGATGTTAATCATCTAAGGATACTCTTTTGAATTTGATTCTGGGATTGTGCTGGTCAGTGACATTCAGGAAATATTTGTTCCTGACTACTCTTTTATGTTGCTGAGTTTGACAGAGAATTCAGTTGGTCTATTCATTTACTGTCCTCCCTCAGCTGACGAATCAGTCCTCCTCCATGTTGAGCACCACCTGGAGTAAGCACTGAGGGTAGCAAGGGCACAGAATGAACTCTGGGTGGGGGACTTCAATGTCCATTACCAAGAGCGGCTCGGTAGCACCATGACTACCGAGCTGGCTGAGTCCTAAAGGACACAGCTATCAGACTGGCCCTGCAGCAGGTGGTGAGCGAATCAACACGAGGGAAAAACCTCCTTGACCTCGTCCTCACCAATCTACCTGTCGCAGATGCATCTGTCCATGACAGTATTGGTAGGAGTGACCACCGCACAGTCCTCGTGGAGATGAAGTCCCGTCTTCACACTGAGGACACCATCCAACGTATTGTGTGGCACTACCTCAGTGCTAAATGGGATAGATTCAGAACAGATCTAGCAGCTCAAAACTGGGCATCCATGAGGCACTGTGGGCCATCAGCAGCAGCAGAATTGTATTCCAGCACAATCTGTAACCTCATGGTCCGGCATATTCCTCACTCTACCATTACCAACAAGCCAGGGGATCAACCCTGCTTCAATGAGGAGTGTAGAAGAGCATGCCAGGAGCAGCACCAGGCATACCTAAAAATGAGGTGCCAACCTGGTGAAGCTACAACACAGGACTACATGCATGCTAAACAGCAGAAGCAACATGATAGACAGAGCTAAGCGATTCCACAACCAACGGATCAGATCAAAGCTCTGCAGTCCTGCCACATCCAGTCGTGAATGGTGGTGGACAATTAAACAACTAACGGGAGGAGAAGGCTCCGTGAACAACCCCATCCTCAATGATGGCAGAGTCCAGCACGTGAGTGCAAAAGACAAGGCTGAAGCGTTTGCAACCATCTTCAGCCAGAAGTGCCAAGTGGATGATCCATCTCGGCCTCCTTTCGATATCCCCACCATCACAGGAGCCAGTCTCTGGCCAATTCGATTCACTCCACGTGATGTCAAGAAATGGCTGAGTGCACTGGATACAGCAAAGGCTATGGGCCCCGACAACATCCCAGCTGTAGTGCTGAAGACTTGTGCTCCAGAACTAGCCGTGTCACTAGCCAAGCTGTTCCAGTACAGCTACAACACTGGCATCTACCCAACAATGTGGAAAATTGCCCAGGTATGTCCTGTCCACAAAAAGGACAAACTCGCCAAGGCTCCTTCGACAGCACCTCCCAAACCCGCGACCTCTACCACCTAGAAGGGCAAGGGCAGCAGGAACATGGAAACAATACCACCTGCACATTCCCCTCCAAGTCACACACCATCCCGACTCGGAAATATATCGCCGTTCCTTCATTGTTGCTGGGTCAAAATCCTGGAATTTCCTACCTAACAGCACTGTGGGAGAACATTCACCACACAGACCGCAGCAGTTCAAGAAGGCAGCTCATCACCACCTTCTCAAGGGCAATTCGAGATGGGCAATAAATGCTGACCTTGCCAGCGACACCCAGATCCCGTGAACGAATTTTAAAAAATATTCAGCGGAACCATAACCTCTAATTCTGAACCGGATATTGATCAGACCTCTGTTTTTGGAAGAAATCCTAATCTGAAGCGCCAACTGTTTAATAGGTTGACAGGTACAGACACTCATTAAAAGGACTTTCTGGATAGCCCAAAAGTGACACTCAAAGCGATTCCTGGAAATTTCTCTTCAGGGAATTATTTGTTTGAATAAACTCTACGTCAGATGAATTCCATTTTACCAATGTGTCTGGGTGATAAAACGTTCACATCAAAATAACAGATTTGGTTTCCAAGAAAGAAGAGGGTTGTCTTGCTAAAGATGATCTTAAAAAGAACTCCATTTATCAACCTAATAAAAAAAAATCATCTTCAAAATACTTCTTTGGATAGTAGGCTATCAATCACAA
Organism: Heptranchias perlo; assembly: GCF_035084215.1. Classification (NCBI taxonomy): domain Eukaryota; kingdom Metazoa; phylum Chordata; class Chondrichthyes; order Hexanchiformes; family Hexanchidae; genus Heptranchias; species Heptranchias perlo. The sequence continues at coordinate 47,207,504 of NC_090340.1, forward strand.
AGTGCTGCGTGATAAATCACTGGGCTGAGTGCTTGTGCATTGGTGACTGGAGGGGTCTGTGCTTGAACTGCTATATTGTGACCTAGTCCTGAATTCCAGATGTCACTCGGGGTTGGACAACTTTCAGCATCGTCATCGAGGGCAATTAATCTCTCTGAAAGAAAACGTCAGAAAGCCAGCTGAGGATTGCAGGACCCTCCACACTCTTCAAACGTGTAAATTAAACCACAAACTTCATTCAACAGAAAGCACTGGGCCCATTCATCATCATGAAACAATGTTTAAATCCTTCATCTGCCAAGGTGCTGTTTATTTGAATCAGGAGCACCAACAAATGGACAAAACATTGATGTCCACCAAGATCACAATGGAATGTGGGGGAGGTGGGGTGGGAGCTACCTGTTTGACTGATTTCTGAGTTTATTATCCATGTACCATCGAGTAGATTAATTCAGAAGAAAGAGAACAAGCAACTGGAAACATTCTTTCAAACGTTAGAGATGTCATAAACAATTCAACCACGTCAACGTCAAGTTTCAGGTATTTGTGACTATTGCAGTGCTTCACATGAGTGTCATTTACAGAGAATCAAGAGTCACTAACAGAACCTCCAGTTACCCTCCCTGTAGTTCAGCTCTCAACTGTACTGTGAAGAATAATTGTGGACTTCTCATGCCAGTGAGAATTGTTAGATGGGTATAAATCAATTAACATGAGGTACACTGGTTTTGTACTTCCAGGAACCCAACTCTGAGTCTCCCAGCAATTTAAACAAATTTCAGTCCTGAAATGAATGTCTAAAAGTGGTTGAACTTTAAATGCCCATTGTGCAATCTTGGCACCAAAACAAATTTGGATTAAATCTGGTGTAAACAGAAAAACACGCTCCAGAGGTCAAAAGAAAAAGGTGATATTTATCAAGGTACTGAGGGCAGTGAAAGCTGAAAGGTGTATCAATCAGGGGCAAATTTGGTGATTGTGATCACTTGCAAACTAACACTGCAATAGAAATAATGGAAATTATTCAAGAAATCTACATTACATCCTTTCCTCTGTCAAACTGAACCCATGTTTTATAAATAGTGTCTGGCCTGAGGAGAAATTCCACAAGAAATTTCAAAGAGACCAGTAGTGACATTAGAACTTCGGAGATGAAGCACACTGAGAATACCCAGCAGTCAGCGGTGCTATCCTGACTTTTATTTCATGAATGAAAAGTCCTTAGAAGTGCTGGGGTTGCTAGTAGCTTCACTGTCTGGCTCTTCACAATTCTGCTAACTGCGAAATATCAATAGAACAGACTACAGCACCTCACAGTACCATGCTCCAATCCACCACTGCTTCTAACATTGCACACTTTGTTTTGTGGCTCCCTCACTAATTAAGAAAATAATATCAGAGGTGTGCTACCATTTCACCTGTGAGATATTTTGTTATCTTCCCAGTGAACATCACTGCTGTTGTTGTTGTTGAGAAGTTATGACATTGCAATGGTTGCTGGGCCACAGAGATGTGTCAATACAAGATACACAGAATAAACTGGTCTCAGTGTTTTAACGCTTTTTAAACTAAAATAAATTGTTTCGGCTCCCCTGATGGTTCAGCAGGTTTAGGCATTTGAGTATTTGAGTCGTACAGTTTTTGGAAGATCCAGGGTTGATTCCTGCTAAGTAGCGAGTTAGCTGATCGCTGATGGAGTTGCGATAGTATGGACATCGGATGAAGACAGATTTGGGATCAATGTCCCCACTGTCAAAAGATCTGTTGACACTCACTGCCAAGGCTCACAGATGAATAATGGCCACTTGGGCGAGGTTACCATAGACACCAGGTGTCCATGGAGAATGCTATACAATAAAAATAAAAGTACAATCATTGTGTGGGATCCTTTACTAAAACACCCTCTTAAACCATCTTCTTATGTGTTGTTGCCAATGTTACAGAGTCTGACGCCTGCAGTTTCTTCATTTCTTCACAATGAGGGAGGAGGGCGTGAGTCAAAGGCATTGTTATGAGAGGGTCGACCAGCAGACTCACAATGCATCCAAGCTGTGTATTGTGGAATTGACTGTACTACGGATGTCGCTTATATGATAAAAGTTTTGAGGAGAGGTTTATATGTACCTCTTTACTGGGAGAGAAAGTGGGAAACTACACAGACTCCTGGTAAAGACCGCCCATTGCATCACTGAATTATATCACCGTCCACCCACTGATCAATGGCCATTTCTAGTTTTGGTAAAATTGGACACAACTGCCAGATTTTCTTTGATGTGGAGATGCCGGTGATGGACTGGGGTGGACAAATGTAAGGAGTCTTACAACACCAGGTTATAGTCCAACAGTTTTATTTGAAATCACAAGCTTTCGGAGGCTTCCTCCTTCGTCAGGTGACTCACCTGATGAAGGAGGACGCCTCTGAAAGCTTGTGATTTCAAATAAAACTGTTGGACTATAACCTGGTGTTGTAAGACTCCTTAGATTTTCTTTGGTAATTGAGAAACCATTATTTTCATCTGCTATTTACAGCTTTCCAGTTCTGGGAAACATTACTTCATGTACTGAACTGTTGAAAAAAATGAAGACTGCATAATCTGATATCTCAAACAAGTGAAAACATTTCTTTCCTCAGCTATAAAAACAGCAGTTTTTTTACTGGTGAATGAAAGCCACAAGGTTCCTAACCAATAATTCTGGACTATTATTTGCAAAAATACAATACAGGGCTATTTTATTTTTTGTGCTGTTATTATTAAGTGAGGAAAGAGCACATATTACCCAGCATACTCATTCTTAACTAATGCGCTCTGACCTAACCCCTGAATGCTATCAGTTTCCGATATAACATCTCTATTAGGTTGTAAAATAAGTAAATATACTCCTAATGACCCAAGTGCTTAATGATGCTATTGAACAAATCAATTCTCTCATTCCCTTTGTCAGTCGCAATCTCTCCTGCCCAGATTTAGCCCTTATCTAATTCTAACACTGAGGTAGCACATTTGTAACTTTGTAAGCCTGGAACTTAATACACAGGCCTATATTTGAGACACAATTTCATAACACATTTAAATGAAAAAAAAGTAATATGATAGCTTTGAAAAATACTGACTCCTTTTTACAAATAGTAACTCAGTTCTGACTGTCTTTCATCATATTGTATCTGTAGAATGCTAGGGCGCTAAATTGGGCAGTGTAGCGCCCGTTATTTCGGCGCTACGCGGCCTCTCCAGGTGCCAAGATGGCACCTTGGCTGCGCACGCACTTTTCCAGCATGACGTGCGCCGGACGTCACCTTGGTATAGGAGTTAGCGCATGCGCAAAAACCAAACATCGGCTATATGTAAAGTCAGGAGAAAATGGATAGAATCAGCAGGCAATGCTGATTTAAAGTGATAGACAACATTTTGGCACTTAACGCTCAACTCAATGCACAGTCTTAACCCCGACCATCTGAACGTGTCTTAGAGTACCTGGAGGACCCCCACCAATGTTATTTTAAGGGACCATGCAGGATTTACAGGTTAGTGGCTGGATTATTGCTTCTGGCTGCCAAGACATTTGTAACTGTTTTTGGAGGTCTCTTTTACTTGAATACTAGGACGCAGGGACACAGCCTAACATTTAGAGCCAGGTCGTGCAGCAGCGAATTTGGGAAACGCTTCCACACGCAAAGGGAGGGAGAAGTTTGGAACGCTGTTCAGCAAACGGCAGTTGATGCTAGCTCAATTATGAATTCTAAATCTGAGTGTGATAGATTTCTGTGAACCAAGGGTATTAAGGGATATGGGGCTATGGCGGTTATATGGAGATAGATCACAGGTCTGCCATGATCTCAGTGAATGGTGGAACAGAATCGAGGGGCTAAATGCCACTGCCACTTGCTGCCTCCTGATATGCGCCACCTTCTCCTGCAAGAAAGCTGCACCAAGGCCTCGAGTGCATCATCAGAGAACCTTGGTGCACATACTCTCGCAGGTCTGGTACCAAACTCAGATCGGCAGATTGGTGAGGTCTGGCATGCAGATTGGAGGATGTGGGATTTAGTAGTGCGCAACCTTTATTCAATGTTTTAACATAACTCATCAATGTGTAAACATAGGGATGGGACCTGCATCTGTGTTTTACATGTGTGATGTCTGACCTCCATTCAGACTCCATGCAAACAGCAGACTGTTATTTTTAGCAAATAACAGGTACCGTCTACCTTTAAGAGATTTTTAAGAGACATCCTCCCTTTAAGAGATTGGGGCTCCCCTTGCTGGTGGAAAGTATGAATTGCATTGAATCGAAAGTTCTCATCCTGCCTGCACAGAGGCCATTGGGCGTGGGTTAATAGTTGATCACGCTACCTATGCCCAATAATAGGCCCTATCGAATTTATCCTCCCTAGTCTCTTAGCATTAATCAACCAGTCACTAAATTTAAAGACATTAAAAACAAATTCATAGGGATGTCATTATCGACCACTGCAACAGCTTTTGACTTAGTTCTCCAACTAGATTTTTCTGCTTCCCACTTTTTTCCCCTCTTCCCCTGAAGACAATGGCTGGGATTCTCCTCCACGATCCTGTTTGAAATCTGGTCGGATCGCAGTGGAGAATGAGGAAAAATTCGGGTGGTGAGGCTCATTACCACCTTGACCGTGATTTTCATCCCTCAGCAGGGCCGTTGCTGGCCACTTGTTCTCCGCCTGTCACATGAAATGGTGGTGGTCGGGGTGGGGGGGGGCTGGAGGGTGTTGTGTCCACAGCCAATTTCCCTCCTGTCTGCCCACATACCACCACTTCTCAGGACCGCCATGGGAAAGATGGCAATAGGCTCCAGGAAGCAATGGTTACGGCCTATGGGTCATCCTGTGGAGGGACAGGGCTTGTAGTGGTCACCTCTCCCTCCATTCTGGCCTCCAAAACTTAGCTGCTGAGGGCGACTCTTCTTAGCCGAGGCCTTCAGAGGGACAGCTGGTCGGATCTTTGGGATGCTTCTGCCCCTTTAAGTTCCTTCCTGGGAGAACACCAGTTCTTCTGGTGCTGCAGCCATGTCCTTGTAGCAGTACCATCGATATATCCTGCTGGGGGACCATCTCTAATGAGCCCTAACCCAGGAAACAGAGTTGGAGTCAAAGTCCTGACCCACTGGAACTCTGCCCCAAAGAGGGCAATCTTGTCTATTCTGGGTATAGTTTGATGGGCACCTGCTGTTCTCCAATACATTGGGCAAATGGTCATTCTTCATATGCGACTCTAAAGAGTGCATGCCAACATCTTTTTTGACTGGAAGAGGTATCACAGTGAAGTCCAAATCTAATCTCACCTGGAAGTCTACATAAACTAACTTTCCAGCAGGACTCATTGTATAACAATCAGAAGCAGGGACTTTGGCTGATTTCTCTTCCCCTTCCTATTCTACAGAAACTGAAGCAAATTGTGGTGTCCCTATTACTCCCTAGGCAGATACCAACTAACATAGCACAGAACGGGTATTGAATATAGGACCCTTCTGGAGTGTATGGTTCAGTTCCACGCTTGGTCACACACAAACACCAAGCCATTGGAAGAGCTTTCACAACTTTGCTGGAGGGCACATATTGTCCTGTTTTTATAGATTGGAGAATACAAATTCCAGTTTGTAAACATCTGAATGGGATATTGGTATCTCTAACAAATCTTGTGCCAGTCTACTTTTTCCTAGGCAGGTAAACCTCATTTTAAAAAATATATTCTTGGGATGTAGATGAAAATTGACAATGTAGTATTTATTGCCCATTTCTAGTTCCCCTGAAGGCATCAAATCTCAACCACAAGATATAAGACTGGAGTCACATGTAGGCCGCACTGGGTAGGGGTTGCAATTCTCTCCCTGAAGGATTTCAGTGAACCCGTTGGATTTTTATGACAATCCAGCATCTTCCATCATTATTTTTCTGGTGCCAGCCTACAAATTTATTGAATTGAATTTTAAAACTTGCCATTGTGGGTTCTAAACTAAAGACCTCCAGGTTGCTAGTACAGTACCATAAATACTAGGATACCATTTAGCCGTGCCACAAACCAGACTGCAAGGGTGCCATCAAAGCAGAAAAGGCTGATATAATACTGATTGCTAATTGATGAAGACTTTAAAATTTTAACTTTGGTGTCTCTTTTGTCACCAAATTTAAAACTGCATTACATCCACAGCATGCTACAAACGATGAAATACGTCTTCATTTGGAGCTGGTGATGTAATTGATTGTTGACTAATACCTGTTGCACACTGCAAGTACATTTCTTTTTAAATCAATTTTTACATTTTTGTCCCCACTTTGGTTTTTATTCACACCATCTACAAATCCCTAGCACAGAGCGTGGGCAGATGTGAATCCCATTTCCACACCTTTGCCAATGCTCCTCTACAATCATCTGCTGTGAGACATGTACAGTAGCCCAGGTATGCTCTGCTTCAGATTTCTCTCCCTCCGTCAGCATCTCAGATGAAATCAGCAGCTCCACGCATGGGAATTCACCAACAGGAATCAGTGTCATGCCACTCCATGGAGCTACATTCACAGTTGCTGTATAAGGTATACAACCTACATAATCAAGCAGGAATCGAATTAAGTGTAGGGCAGCCCTCTCCACAATGCTGTCTTAAGGTACCAGAACAAAAGCATGCAATAGCAAGAGGCCGTGTCCTATATGGGACTTAATATTAACCTGCGCGATATTGGCGTGCAAACACTTAGCACATTTATGAAAAATTCTTTTCCACTATTTAATGGTGGCGTTAATGTATTTGTATTGTAAAATAAACAGTTTAAGTGTTAATATGTTAATATCAAATCAGTGGTTTCTCAATTAGTAAGGGAGCAATAAAATAATGCAATTTCCATCAAAGGCAGTAGTATATCAGAGTATGTTACAGTGGAGAACAACTATACAAAATATTGTGAAGACTGACACCATTAGCGGGGAATGATCCATACATCCCATAAATCTGTTCCCAATGCTATACTATCAAATGGAAAATGGCTTATTTATGTAAGTAAACATCATTTTGCCCTTTCTAACCTTTCTCCAGCCAAGGCTGAAATCCCTTGCTTATTATGACCTTTTAACGATCAGCAGACCATACCGCTGACCTCTTCCTGTGAGCAATAGCCTACTTCTTTATTAATAAAGTGCATGAAAAATGTAATCTGCACTCTGTATTGAAATACAGTGTGGAGCAGCAATTAAACAGGCAAGGGGCCAAGGGAGCATCCTCATTAACAGCAGAGCAGGGTCATCAGTCTGCAGCACCTATCAGGCAACCGGACCACAGGATCTCATCAGTCTTACAAAAGCACCTCTGCACTTGGCAGAATTAATGTAGGTATGAATGCTTTAATCACAGCACCGAGCATTTCATTATCAACTTGGTGGGGGGGGGGGGGGGGGGGAGGGAGAAAGGAAAGAGAACCCTTTGTCAAAATAAAAAAATAAATAAAATCAGATCATTAGTCACAATAACATTTTTAACCTGCACACTTTTTAAAAATAAGAACAACAACAACTGATTTCTTTTGCAAAGACAGCTAGGGCACCAGGGCTTTGGTTGTAGGCAGCCAATACAAGGTGGTGGCAGGACGCTATGCCACCACTGCAGTCTTAAAATAAAACTTTCCGAGCGGCCTGTGCTCTGGGATCATTAGGTGCACTTGATAAATTACGCCATGTTTCTGCTAATGAGGTCTTCAGTTCATTGTTGGATGCCAGTAGCCTCTCCCAATTATACAAACTGTCCTAACTACACACGCTATCAGCACAGAAACTATTGCACAGATCTGTGGTGGGGTGGGGGAGGAGAGAGGGGACCTGTCACTCCTGTGCCTTGATAATACAAATCTTTCAATAATCAGAAAATGGTTTACGATGAACATTCTCAATTAAGTAGGTAAAATGTGGCCAGTTTATGATGCAGATAAATTGATGGCTTCCATCACTGTGCGAGAAGCCTGGCTTTTATTTTCATACATAAATAACACCAAATATTTGTTAATGAATGTAATTTCATTAACAGTGCATAATGGCACTGTAGAAGTCAAGCATTTGGTGAGAGTAGGCAAGTCTGATAAATATCTTCAGACAAAAAGAAAGCCCGTCATGGATTTTGGTGGCACGTTTTATGCTACTCAATCACTGCTTTCCACCAGCAGAATGTCTGCAGACATTTTGTGTAAGTAACACTGAATATCTTCCCGTCATATG